>NW_023601212.1:51143569-51792129 GCF_014898055.3 Talpa occidentalis
AATTAACTTTAACAAGTCACAGGTATCTATCCTTTTCCAAACAAACAAACAAACAAACAAACAAACAATCAAACAAACAAACAAACCAAACCAAACCAAACCAAACAGACTAAACACAATACTATTAGACAATAAACTCAAGCAAAGAGATAAGGGACAATAGTGCTTGGGGAATAGCAGGGATCAGTGAATAGATACTCACTGGATTTTTTTTTTTTTTGGACATCTTCCAAGACAGAATAACAATTCTCTCAAGTCCTTCACTACTTTCTATGGGAGACATGGCACAAAAAGTAAAATAAATGATCTGCTATTCTGTGTAAATTTTAAGAATTGTTTTTTCTAAGAGTCTGTGTTTTTCCCACCATCACCATAGTTCCTTCTCTTCTGCTTTAATGAAAACCCTTTCTCACTGAAAAATACCATCACAGGTGTAGGAAGCCACATAGCAGAAACAGAAAGGGACTGAGACCTCTTAACATATTAACAAACATACTATCTATATATGGTTAGAACTGTAGGAAAAATGAGTTAATCAGGCTCTTTAGCCACTAGTCTTTGTGGCTTTCAATAGTGGCCTTGACTGTGTTAATGTAGAAGGCACTTGGGAACAAGGATACGGGGCACACATGTCTAATTGTGGACACCTGGAGTAGAGGTGTGCCTGCATGTGTAAGTGTGCACACCTGAGCCTACAGGTGTGGTTAAAAGCAACAGCAGCAATGGCAGTGGGAGGGCAAGCAGTGTGACTGCAGAAGAGGAGAGAACACAAGATGACACGAGAGAGAGCAGATGCCAGAGAGGCCAAACAAAGGCCTTAAAGATTCTCAGGAGGCTGGGAGGCTTAGTTACCTGCCTCCCTCCAGTCCCCCTGCATGGTCTGTGCCTACCTCCTTCTATGCCAGCCTCCCTGGCTGGTGTGCCTGTGTACCTAGTTCCTTGAGAGAGCATTAAAGCCTGAAAAACCCACCAAGGGCTCCAGGACTCTATCCATCTGCCCTAATCCATAGTGAACCTGCCCTGTGCCTGCTGGCCCAAGAGAACTTTAAAGACATTGTCTGATTTAAAGTTCACAGCCAACCTGTGAGCTGAGGATTAATTCTTCTATTTTCAGAGAAAACTAAGGCTCAAAGAGGTTACAAAAATTGACCAAGATTAGGAAGTAAGCAACAGAATTGTTACTGAGAACCCAGACTGCATGATTCCAAAGTCCATATTCTCTCTATTCTACACCTATAATTTAGGATCCCGACGAAGCGACACAGTATCATGTTGATTAGAGCAGTGCAGTTTGAAGTAGCTTGTCTGTGGACTGTTTGTATCTGTCTAGGGTGAGAGAAGGGATTTTCACCAGAACACAAATCTACATACTGCTTCGTTCATAAAGAAACTCCTGTTTTGAAAGCAAATGTCACCTGTATTGAATGGTGTGCTTAAGGAGGCTGTTGATTTGCTTTCTGGAACAAGCCCCTTATCACAGGCCCATAAGAAATATTTGGGGAGAGGCAGAGGTCCTTGAACCACACTTTGAGTATCACTGGACTTTTACAAGAGGCCATGACTACATTGAATTAGTGGGATCACTGTTACCAAGTGCTGATTCTTGACCTCTTTGGATTGGAATCAAGTTAGTTGAATCCCTTGTACCAACAATAACAATATTATTATCCATCATAGAAATCACAGGCCTACTTTAAAATTCAACATTTCCCACACAGGGAGAGGAGATGGTTCTGAAATATAGTCAGAATCTTGGCTTACATTGTAGTACTTTCTGGAGCTGTGGAATGAAGGAAAAAACAAAGTTCATGTTTGAATTATTAGAACTTTGGTAACTGGGATGAACATGGGAAGGATATGGTGAAGTTAATGACCTAGGTCTTAAAAGTAGAACAAGTTGCTGTGCATTATAATAGAGTCTACGTGTGAAAAATGTAAAGTGCTTAGAGCAGTCTGGGAATGCTGTGCAAAATAAATGGCACCTCTATTATTAGTATCAGCTCTACAAGGAAGCAGATACTTATGTGAAAGAATTTGATGTGAGCTGATGGCACACCTCATTCACAGCACATGGAATGCCATCTTCAAGTGTAATATCTTCACATCTTAAAATCCTTTCACTCTTCCAAAAACCAGTTTTAAAATGCAAACACTCTATCTTTTATTTTATGACTAGTATGACTAGAAGTCAGTTTAATTTCCTATTATATCATTCACAAATTTTCAAAATGAACATTTCATTCATAATTATCAAAAGCATCTATTTCCAGAAAGGGATACATCTGAGCCAAGCTCATTAGGAATTAACTTAGGTCATAGCATTTCCCAAATTGTATTTCATTTTACTATAATGTCTTGGTAACATATTTTCTGTTTAAAAAAGAAAAGATTATCACATAAAGTTGTATGTGATACACACACAAAACACATCAGTATCAAGTTGTTAAAGACCTGACACAGTCTGACAGAAAAGAAACCTTTCTTTAAACTAGAATTTCCTTAGTCAATTTAATCAGAGATTATTTTTGTTAGACAATATCTATTAATATGCCATGGGATATATTTTTGTGTAAGATCACATACTGGCTTCAGAGATTATTTTTCAAACTTAACTGAGAAATTCAGACTTATTAGGAATTAAGACTAGATCAGCCACTTGGAACTGGGGTATATGAGGGAACAGGGGAGTAGAATAATGACATTGAATGAACTCTGTATACACAGAAAGAGCAAAGAAGAGAGAATAATGTGACCTTAAGACAACTTCTAGTCTCTCCACATACTGACCACTGACCTGTGTTAACCTCTAATCCAGTTATCAAGTGGGGAGCCAAGGGAAGATACTTTCTAGTGTCTCATCTAGATCAGCTATCCTAATCTTTTATATTTTTCTTTAAAAAAAAAAAGAAGCGGGAGAAGTGGTGGTGATACAAGCTTGTTTAAGTTTATTTTCCCTTTAAGGAGGTTTTTTTCTTTCAAAAAAAAAAAAAACACAACAAAACAAAGGATTCTGGACTGTTCTAAAAGTCAGTAAAAACGGTTGCCATAAAGCATTTCAGTAATTTTTCATAGTTTGAAAATTGTTGCTTGTTATAACCCAATGTTCCTATCTTCCTATGGCTTACAGCATCAAAAACTAAATTAATATTGTGGATTTGTTTTTTAAAATAATGGGAGTTATTGCAAATGGGCAGATCAACTCCTGATTTCTTTGCCTCATCTTTTATGTCCACTCAGCTTATTGGCAAACAAGTTGAATGACTCTTTAAATAATGTAAGGACTAGGAGATGCTTCATACTCAGTGGCTAACTGGAATTATGCCGTAAGCCAGTAATTGTGTTTCACTAATGTGTTCACTGTTGACTCAGGTTATCATGATCTTAGGAGGGATTAATGAATTTTCATAAAGCCAGGCCTACATATCAAGTGGTCAACTATTGTTATGAGACACACTATAGAGGATTCAGAAGCTTTAAGGACTAAAAAGGCATAAAGTGGGTAGGCTGACAAAGGTGGAGAATAAAAAGAGATACCCAGAAGGCATTGCTAAACTCTGAATAATAGGTATACCTATCACTGGATTTTTTAAAAGTAGCATGAGGTCATGAGTCACTGTTTTTAAACTTTTTCACTTTTCTGTTACATAAGGAGGTATTTTGGTAAAATACATGGTTATGTTGCAAGATAATTATTTATCCATTGAAGCAATTTCAATTAAATCATTTTGGAATATCAATACTTTTTATATCAATACTCTTTGTAGCCAAACAATACTGATACTGTAACAATTATTTTGCCACTCAACAACCTGAGTTATTTTCCTTCATTAATTCCTGGGGGGAAAAACACTTTCTGTAAAATCAGTCTTTTCTTAAGACAGCATGATTATACAGAACACGAGGTCTCTCTTTTCTTTTACCAAGTAGGAAGAGTTTGAATTTGTTGGATAATGACATGTCAACAGTTTCTGATGAACTTCTTAAGAATATGAAATAGCTTTGAATTAAAATTCTTTAATAATTTTCCCTTAAAATTCATTATTCATAATAGAAAAGTCTAGAAAAATAAAATAGTCACTCTAATAATCTTTCAACTTTATAATTCAATCGATACATTGGCTATATGTAGATCTCCAATGGGATGACCATATTTTACAAAAGGACATTGGATACCAGGGTTAGATACCAGAGTTTAGAGAAGGTGGTGTTTACCACTCAGTGCTAAGAAGTGTACAGCTCACAATCAAAGATTTCATATTCCTTCTGATTCTCTGAGAAGTGTTGCTCAAATTTGTAAAATTATTAGTGTCTAGTGATACCTCTTTTATGTTAGGTGTTAAATTGTATTTAGAGTTTTATAGCTAAATAAGATTTCCAGTAACAAGAAGGTAAGTGATGAATACACTATCTTAGATACATGAAAATAAAGGAAAAACAAATTAGCTTGGATGAAATAAGATCTGAGAAAGCTCTAGGTCTTAGATACAAAGGAAATTTCCATTTCTTAAGCAGTTCCAAAGACTTGCTTTTATGCTACTCTTTTAAGATAAGGATAAAGGTCAAATGCAATGTAAGGAACTGAAAAAAAGAAACCTGTTTGGAAACGTTTAAAGAAGTGCACAGAGACATATCCTTCAATCTGGATAAATGTATTTTATGTGAAATGTATTACTAAATGTGCAGTTTTGGAAGGCGTGGACTCAAACTTTCTGTAACACAGTCTTGATCTTTGGGGAACAGAAGACTACTTCTTGCCCTGATTCTCCACCCATGAGGTTTGTCGCCACGTACCACATCATCTGAGCGTCTTTAGCTTCTCATCTGCATCAGTATTGCAATAAGATTCTATGGACTATTGCTCTGATCCTTAAGAACATTTTCACCTTATCATTTAAAAATTCTAAAATTTATGCTAAGTAAAATAAGTCACAAGGAGAACAACAAATACGAGATGGTATCACTTACTGGTGGAATATAAAGAAACTAAGCAAAGGGTCAGATAAAGCAAAACTCAAAACCTAACCCTTTAAAGCTGACTATAGAACTGAGGCTTCTAGGGAGGGAGAAAATGGGGGCGGGAGGATCACAA
This sequence comes from Talpa occidentalis, assembly GCF_014898055.3. Lineage (NCBI taxonomy): Eukaryota > Metazoa > Chordata > Mammalia > Eulipotyphla > Talpidae > Talpa > Talpa occidentalis. The sequence goes on from NW_023601212.1 coordinate 51,148,659, forward strand.
AGTGGGGAGGGAGCACAATAGGCTATGGTGGTGGACCTATGGGTGCTTTGCTGGAGGGTGCACTATGGTAACAACAACTGCAGGAGACAATTCTATACTCCCCAAATATTCCAAAGTGATTTTGGAGTATATACCTATATGCCAAAGTCATGCAAATCAACATTACCTCAATTAAAAGAATAATAAAATTACAAGGGACAGCAAAAATTAAAAAATTCTCAAAATTTAAAAATTATTTTTATGTTTAGTTTTCTCTAAATGCTATTTTCCAATCCAGTCTTCTTTGAAATTTTGCTCTCAATATATGGTTTTCTTTCACTGTTCTGAAGAAACAAAGATTTATTGCAGCTTTAGAGAAGCTCATTTTTAATAATTCTGAAATGTTGAGCCATTGAAGAGAACCAGACATAGGTTGGGCAGTGAACTAGGGCTTTCTAACAGTTTTCTCTTCAAAAAAATTTTATCACTAAAGCATTTTTTGTGATGATGTTTCAGGTAAGATGGTTGAAATCCTTGGAGAATAACAGAACCCAGAAGGAGTAAAATAACTTCAAAATGCTACCATCAATGTTGACAAACACCATTAACTTCCAGAAGTTCTCACTGACAGTTTCACAGATACAGGCCTTGATCTCATCACCACTCCAGGAAAAAACAAATGAAACGTACGTGAAACAAGTTTGCGACTTCATCGTGACTCCTGAGGTGCTGCTTGCGTTAGGGAAGCTCAAGTGTGAAAAGACAATGAAGATTTCCTTCCGTTTGGCAGGACAAATCAGTTTATAGAGTAAATCCATTGACCAGGAAGAGAAATACAAGCCTCCTTGACCCTGATTGAACTTCCTCGTGTGATTTCCCCGCAGGGTGAGGAAAATCTAGCGGACAGATTCCCAGAACACAGCCAAGGACGAGGAGGCTGCCCCCAGATCCCAGTGGAAACCACGTGGAGAAAGACCACGTGCTCACACCCACGCTGGCAGGGCTGCGAGTGGGAAGATGATACGTGCTGCGAGGCATCCAGTGGCCTCACAGTCCCTCCCGGCTTCTTCCCTTATTATATAACATCCAAACAAGGCTTCAGCGAGAGCCAAATAGCATTTACTTAGCTATGAACTGTACACCACCTGGGTGCTTTCTCCACTGGCAAAATAAAAGGATGGTTACTCAGTTGTTTACTATGCCTTTGGTTACAGACAGAAAGATTATGAAGTCCAATGGAAATCACAACCCATCATTTCTATATCAAGTGTTTTGCTAGACTTCCCCCAAAGTATCCAATTTGATTGCTCAGCTTACTCCCTTTCTCTTTGGTTGGTAAGATTCAAAATGCTCTTTAAGTTTAGCAAGTCAGAAGGACCAGCAGGGGAAATAAGATAGCAGAAAGAACACGAACGAGCTTATCTATGAACTGGGCAGCCAGGACAGAAGTTTGTGTTATTAGTTTAAAAAAAAAATTACTCCTTATGGACCAGAATAATTAAATAAATGTTAAAAGCAGGACAGTTTTATTCATTAACTACTCAATACATGCTTATAAGCACCTGTGTGCTTTCTGCAGCCCAGGGTAGGGGAACTTGTGTCTTAAGACCCTTCCCCTCCTTTCTGAGCATATTCAGCACCACACGAGCACTGCCTCCACCTATGCTCACCTCCCCTATTCTCTGTGTGGGCTCAGTCACAGGAAGGAAACACTTAGCCTGTGTGCTGCTGTCTCTGCCCATCTTCTCAGGCTAGTTCTGACGGCTATGGACTTAGCATTTCCTGATGCTTTACTTTTAACCCTGATTTGGGGCCCATTGTCTTTTTTTTAAATATTTATTTATGCATACTAGAACTGGGGTATAGGCTAGAGGTACAGGGGGTGAGAGGATTCACCAGAGACAGAGTGGGGAGCAGAACAGGCAGATCCACTGAAACACACTGCTGAGGGGAGCAGCGGGAGAGAAAAGAGAGGTCTGCTGTGCCGTGTGGGTAGCTCCCTGGCTGACCAGGGATGGAACTCCTGCTGCAGATGCTGCGGACAGCTTCACAGTGCTGTGCTTAACCCCTTGCGCCACCAGGGAGGCCGTGGGTCCCATTTTCATTTCCTTAAACTTGGTGACTGGATGAAACACCCCTGAAATACATCCTCCTTAAAACCCTGTTTTTCCTTCCATCGCTTGTACTTGTCATTTTCTCTACCAAGAGGGAGCATGCTGTCTGCTATGGACATCATTATGTCCCGCAAATTTCTATGTTGATGCCTAAGCATTGACATTGGGTTAATACCCTAATGTCATGGTATTGGGAGAAAGGGGTCTTTGGAAGGTAAATAGGTTTAGGTGACATCATGAGGGTGGGGACTTCAGGACTTTATAGGAGAATTAGTGCCTCATAAAGAGATTCTGGAGCTCTTGCTTCCTCTCCTCCATACGTATGCAAGGAGGAAAGGCTACGTGAGGAGACAATGAGAAGATAGTCATCTGCAACACAAAGAGCTCTCACTAGACATTCGTTTGACTGAACTTGATCATGGGCCTCTAGTCTCCAGATCTGTAAGAAAGAAGTTCCTGTTATTTAAGATACCCTGTCTATGGTATTTTGTTATGGCAACCCAAGCCAACTAAGACACAGTGCTTGGCAAACATTAGGTACTTAATGTACTTAATGTTGAATAAATTAATGAGTACTCGGGAGTCTCCTTGGCTCCTTGCACTTTTTTTTCTGAGTCTTGAGACATAGATTCAGTTACCCCTCTTCCTTTCATCCTGCAGTCACCAAATTACCCACAGAGTCATCTCCATATCCTCCCAACCTGTATCCCAGCTGTACCAAGACCCTGGTTTCCTCTATCTGGGAGAAGAGGTCAGCCTTCCATCCTCCCTATATCTTACCTTTCACTTGGCATATAAATAGAGCATCCCCAACTATTGCCTTGACTTGTTGAACAATATAATATCAGCCATGTTGCAGAACTCTGTCTGGTCAATGTTAGCCTTGCAGCCACCAATGTGTGTGGTAATCATTCTGGACTCTCTTCCTTTTGCTAACCTGCTCTCAGTTCTACCTTTTCCTCCATTTCCTACAACTTAGTTTGTCTTCCAGCTACCATTTAAATCTAGTCCCTTGATTCTGGCATTTGTTTCTGATCTCTGATTCCTGATTTATGATTGCCTTTTATGGATATGCTCGGGTTTGCCGTATAGTTCTCATATAGCCTAAATTAACTCTCACCCACTCCATTCCTAAGAGACAAAGAGTTGAAATAATGACAATATTGAAATATAATAATAAGCTGTAATGAAAATATGACATGCCATATTAGGTGTGAGGAAGGTCTAAGTCAGTCTTGGAGAGTCAGATCAGTCTACACATAATTATGAATTATGAAGGAAGAGTGGAGTTTATCAGGTAGACAAGAGGAAAGGATAGTTAGATCATAGGCACAAATATACTTTGGTAACAGGTGGCTGTGTAAGACGAACGTGGAGGGGGCGTTCAAGATATTCAGCCTAGGTTTCTGGCTCCAGCTACTGGGAACTGTTCTCCATATTGAGAACACTGAAAGTTAGGAATTGTAAGGTATTGGCTTCAGCAAATATTTCTTCATAGAAAATATAAATTACTACTATAAATTTCTGTACTTAAATATTTAAAATGAATACTAGAATGTTTAAAAATATCATTTACGTTTGGATAATTTGTCGAAGTATGATTTTTGACTCACTAAAGGAGTTTTTATAAATTCTTTTATTAAAATACAAATTTGAGCTGGCATACATTCTTTGAATAATAGCACTACGCAAGAATTCTATAACCTAGGAGTTTAATACTTGACCTTGCTTGGTTAGTCCAAACTTAGGACATTCACGTGCTGGTATATTCCATAGAACGAATTCAGCTTGGTGAAGTGTTTGCCACATGAAATCCTGAAATGGTGAAGATCAGTATAAATTGGCCTTGCTTAGTGAGATGTACTATGGATTTTGTACCTTGATCCTGATGTCTGTTTTCACTGTGAGTTGTTAATAGTGATCACAAAGTGCATTTTACCTTAGAATTGGTAGAATTAAATAAATTGAAGACTAATTCTAACTGTCAGATTTAGCCACCATTGAGCAAGATTTTCACAGGTTCTGAAGTATTGATAAACTTCAAGCACCTAACAAAGTGAAGTACAAAATTATGGCAAAAGAGCAAAGTAAATTACATGTAAAATCTTTGAAAGTGCTCTTTATTTGATGTGAATTTTTCTTGACAGATATGTAATTTCACTTAAATTGAGGTGGGCAATCCCTAGGAGAGAGAAATATCTCAATACTAGGCTCTGCTGTTCACATTCCTTCATTGTGAGGTTGATTTTATTGTTTGTACGAATTTGAGATTGGAGGAGGTTGAGTGGCAAGTCATACTACTTCCTGAAACCTCCGGCTTCATTTTAATAGCTGAATACAAAATATGCATGTGTATTTTGTCTTTTAATTACTTTAAGGAGAAAATAAGTCCTAGGGGAAATGAAAGTTGGTTATATTCTCAGCTAATTTAATTTTTATTGATACGACTGAATAAAACTTTTTCTTGAATGTTCACAGAATTTTATTTGTACTGTCCAAAAACTGCAAACAAATGGAATGTCCAGCAACAGGTGAATGGATGAAGAATGGAATACAACTAGCAATTTAAAAGACTAAACCACTGATGCACGCAACAACACAAAATAATGCTTTGTCTTCCTGGAAAGCATTCTACAGCTTATTCATGTTCTACATTTCCTAACACACTGTTCTAGGAACTGAATGTTTGTGTCCCTCCCCTCCTCCTTATCAAAAAATAAATAAATAAAAATCCAGACCATGCAGTACTGACTAGGGTGATTAGAAACTTTTGGAGGACTTTTTAGAGGAGAGAGACAAGATCAGATTTGCATTTTGCAAAGTTTGTGATTCCAGTCATGCCTGAGGATAGATCCCTGCAGATGGTGTGTTGCCTTAAAACACCACCAATTAAACAAAGAAAATTAGTTAAAGGGAAACTCAATGTTTATTGCAATGTCCCCAAAATATTTAAAGGGCAGATAACCTTAGCACAGTGACAGTGAACCTCTTCAAATTTCCTCGCCAAGTTTCTTTCTTCCTAAAATAGTGAACTCAGTTCACATGGGTTGTCTTAAGTCCTTTGTCTTTCATCCTTTCCTATTATTTGTTGCTTCCCTATTTGGCCAGTAGTCCTTGAATATAAATCCAGACAGACTCTCTCTCATCAGACCCAATGGGAGGCTCTTTGACTCTAGGGGTTTGCCATGCAGTAAAGTGTTCTTTGTCACTCTTATAAGACACTACTATCATATCCATGGGGATTATTAGGGCGAATGTAAGACTCTGACTGATGCTTCCTTTTTTAAAAAAATGCAAATCCTAATTATTTACACCTGAAATTGTTCCTCCTTTTCCATCTGACTGTAGTTCTGTCACACTCCTCCAAGCTGGACCATCAGCACCCTGGCCATGTGGACGGTTTATTGGAATGTCACTGTTGAAGGCCCAGAACTGTGTCTGGGAGTTCTCACAGGGGGAGCAGTGCCCCCAGGCTCTTTTGGGGAAGCCCATTTCTTTATTTTTTAAGAAAGATTTATTTATTTATACATACAAGAACTGGGGTACAAGCCAGAGATGTGGGGGGTGAGAGGATTCACCAGAGACAGAGTGGGGAACAGAACAGATAGATTGGCTGAAATACACTGCTGAGGGGAGCAGTGGGCGAGACAGGAGAGGTCTGCTGTGCCATGTGGGTAGCTCCCTAGCCAGAGATTGAACTCTTGCTGCAGTGGCTGCAAATAGCTTCATAGGTTGCATCTTAACCCCTTGTGTCACCAGGGAAGCCCTGAAGAGCTCATTTCAACACAGGATCTACTGGCCAGAGGGGAGGCAGGTTGGAGAGGAGTCAGACAGAAAACTAGGAGGGGACTCCCAAGAAGCCGGTTTCTGGCAGAAATCAGACTTTAGAAATGCATGAAAGCACATTCTCTTAGGATTTAAATTGATTTCTGGGGACTGGAATGTTTTGGATGCCATGCATGGAGCAATTAGTGGCAAAATAGTGCTTACATATTCTGGGCCAATCACTTTATATTTGTGTATTTTATAGTCTACTAATTTGTATAGTAATATTGAAACCTTGATTTTTACTTTAGAAGTTTATTTCAATGGCAAGGGCTTCCTAAAGAAATCTTTGTAGACCAATTATGAAGGATTTTTTTTTTCCTTTTCTAAACAGCTCCTAACACGCTATATTTGCTTTTATTAAATTTCTGTTAAAAAACTATTTAGAAAAAAATGCTTATTTTTAAGAAGACTTTGAGAGATCTAATGTACTAAAAGTTCTTAATATCACTGTGAAAGACACTGAAAATATCGTCTGATGAATGGCTATAAGGAGGGTTTCCTTAGATTTAGAATCAGCACAAACTTGAATTGCTTCCATGCAATATATTATCAAAACAACCATTTTGCAACTCAGTTGAAATTTAAAGAGTTTTTCTCCAATGAATGTTCAAAGAAACAGATGGGTAAAGTACTAAATTTGGAGTTTAAAAACTTTTATGTTCCAATAATAAAAGGAAGTATGAGTTTTACTGTCTGCTTTCCACTACCAAAAAGCCCTTTTTACACTTTAAAAAAGAGATCAATGTTTAACTACTAGCAGTTCCTTTGTAAATTTATGGAAATCCATGGCATAATTCATAAAGAATAAGATGTGAAACAGACAAATCATAACCTTACTGACATGCTTAAAAATTCTGACAATAAAGTAGAAATTCAAGTGAATTAATAAATTTTTGGCATCACTGTTGATTTTAGCATATATTTTCTCTCTAGTTCACAGATGACAGAAAAGTAAATTGGACTAGGTTGGCGCACAGGGGACACTAGAACTTCCCTTCTCTAAGCAGTGCTTACTTTTTTTCTTTTTTGTATTATATTTCCATATGTTTTTCTTTGCTTTTGAAATGAGAATGTAAAATATGGACTTATTAGTTTTTGAAGATCATGAAAGGACTTTCAGGACATGTAAAGCAACTTGGATTTTATCCTAAAAGTGATGGGGGTTTCCTGATTACCTTTGCACTTTAGAAAGTCTGTCTTCCAAACTTCACTGTTCTTTCCTTGAACCACTTGTGTCAAATCTCAACTCCACATCTCATTTTTATATTATCTAGTAACATAAATGATAGAATTGTTAATTGTATCATGGGCAAGTTGGTCCTGGGGATCCTACATTGAGATTTTAGACATACTTGTAGCATATGTATGTTCTGTATATTCTGATGGCTTTGAAGTTGTCCCTTCCACTGAAAAGGAAATAAATTTCAGCTGCTGGTACAAAGTATGATTCCTAACACTGGATTTATTTCTATAGAAAACTCAATTTATCTTAGAAACTACTGTTAACAACAGTGAAAGTTAAGGCCAAATATTGATGTGCAGGGTTTCAATTGTAACCACTCCTGTTCCCCAAATTTCAGTTTGGATCTACACAACCCATTCAATAAGACAGTACAGCTGTTGCTGCTGCTGATGGAGAATCGTGGTCAAACATATCCAAGACTTTCTTGAGGTAACCAAGAAGTTCCACACCTTGCAAATTAATAGTAGATCAATCAACTCCCTTCCATCTTTTTACTCTGGGTTGTATTCAGATCTGTAAGTCTTAGGGAAAGACGAATTTTACCAACCACAATCACTTACTCCCATTGTTCAAATCAACATAAAGCTGAAACTCCTAGAGCTGCCTAGAACAAAACAGACACTGTGCTGGGAATTTTAAGTAAATTCTCTTCAATAACAGCAATACTGGTACTAGCATCAATATATGGACAAAAAGAGGATTCTACGGTAAATAGCAAACAACTGTGTTCATGTTTACCACGGAGCATTAAAACGAAGGATTCTCAGCCCAGACATTATTGGTTTTTAGGCAGCACATTTCTTTGCTGTGTGGAAGGCAAGATGTTTAGCAATTCTGGTTCCTGACCACCAACTGCTCACAACAACAACCAGTCAACAATGTGACCCCTTCACCCACATTTCCAAATGTCCGCTAGAGGGTTGGTTTCATCCTAGGTGGGGATGAAGTGATAACTATCCTTATTTACTCAAACCTTGCTCTAAAAATAATTTCAGAGTTCAGCTTTCTCGTACAAGGCAAAATCCTTGATCAAGTTACTTGACAGACCTCATGAATGGAGCCCTTCTGGCTGCTATGTGGATGAGGAAGGCTAGGATTATGAACAGTTCACTTCTTGCCCTCCCACTAATGTTAGGCCCAGCGTACATTCAATGAGGGTGTAACATTGCTGCCATAAAGCAGAGGTTCCTACATTGATGTGCTAGGAATCCATGGAGCATTTATGGCAATGCAAATTTTGATCCAGTAGGTTAGGGTCAAGGGCCAGGATCGGCATTTTACAGAATCACACCAGATAAATGTGACTCAAGTTGTCACCTTTATTCTTCCTATACACGCTTCCTTAAAAGATTTCACCTCCGGGGAAACTCTTACAGACCAACTGACACTTAACACCAACTGGCATGCAGGAAAGGGGGCAGTGTCTCAGTATAAGTTGAGGGAAGTATTCTAGGAAGAGCAAACTATGATGATCTTGAGTATAAGTCTTTTGGCAGTGGGTCAGAGCTCAGCTCTACCTCAAGAAAGGGGAAATAAATAGTCTGGTCCTCTGGGATTGGCCATAGTTCATAACAGTGGCCTCTCTATCACCCTCACCAGAGAAGAACCATGAACGAAAATAAGGGAATGCTCTCAGCACACAAGTGGATGGAAATGAAGAAAAGGAGTATGGCTTCCTGAGCTATGATAGACAGGAAACAGGAAGTCTATGTCCAAGACACAAACCTTTGCCTGACTGGGGCCATTTCAAATAATGAAGAGTCTGATCAAAAATATGAACTGGATTCAACCTCATTCTTGTTAACACTTTGTAGCAGGAAGGTGTGTACACTATAACCTACTTAAAGTGGAAGCCTACCTCCCATAGCTCTTCATTTATTGGGCTGGGCCCAGGTAAACTTGAGGAAGGAGGTGACCTCTGTCCTCAGTGTTTTGTTCCCTTATTCCCCACCTTGTTTCAGCACCCGTTCCTCTTCTACCACTTCAGGCCAACAGGGAATACTCTCAGGCTTATTTTTGAAGAAGTTCATTCTCAGCTGCTTCTTACTTAATCCTCATTGGCAGTTTAATAAACAGAAACCAAATTAAACATTTTCTCTGGGAGGTATTTTTTCAAGTGGTTCCTGAAAATGAATAGATAAACCTCTACCATGCAAAAGATGCAAAAGCAAATTATGAAATCAGTCACTCAGGCCAATGGGTCTTTTGGGCCGTCTGTTCAATAACCTTGAAGTAAAACAAGACATCCTTCATAAGGCTGGTGATGTGACGGCATGAGTCAGAATTTCATCTAAATCATATCAAATGGTTGGAAAGGACTTTGAATGATCGTGTGACCCATCTGTAGGCTTTTAGGCACTTTTATGCTTTGACCATCCTGAGAAATGATACTTTTTCTTCTTTGTATAAATTTCTACTAAAGGAGATTATGATGAATAATGAAAGTACTCATCACATTCATTTCTCTCTGATTGGGTCTGTGACAGTGGTGTTCTACACTGAGCTGACTCTGCCACCATGACCCCATTGTGTCGATTCCCTCTCCTCAGCCCCATCCCCCCCACACCTGGCTACCTATTTGACACACTGAAACCCAAGTAATCTTTTACAAATGCTAATTAGATCAAACCAATTCCTTGCTTACAATGGTTTTGTGGCTCCTCACTGTTCTAGATTGAAGACATGCATGTCCTACAAGCCCTTTGGTGATGCTGACTTAGCTTGTGTCTCCTCATCACACTCACCTCCAGCCTCTCAGGTTCCCCTTTTTATCTTCAGATGTGCCACTATGCACCTGTCATTTCACAGCCTCTACACAGGTTGTAATAGCTCCTGAGGTCTTTCCTCTGTACCACTCAATCTCACTGTCACTGAGTTGTTTAACCTCTATTTTTGATCCATTATACCCATCACCACTTCTCTTTATTTACATATTTGTGTGCTTGTTTGATTGCTTTCCTTACTAGACAATAAGTTCACTGAAATGCGTTCTTGAGTCTCTTTTATTCATTAGAATATTCCCAGGTCACAGAGTAGGTCAGTGATACCAAAGCACATAAAATTACTATATTTGAAGAAATGACCATTTTTGGTTCACCGTTAGAGGTCTTACAAGGAACTCCAACTCCAAACCAGGTAAAGCAGGCCATCCACTGCACTGCTCACTATCAGACGGTCTGTCACATCCTCTCTGTGGGCCGAAATTTTCTCACCTAAAGTTGCAGTTCTTAGGACTCAGATTTTTGGACCAACAAGGGACCACTGAACATGTTAGTCACCTCACAAGTGATTTCCACCTTTTGTGGTTTCCTTTTAGGCAGCCAATGAAAACTAGGTTTCCACATTTGAGAAATTAAACTTGGGTTCAACAGTACGCACTCTAGCTAGACCACAGTGACTCCCAGGGAGTGCCTGTTTCTGTGCTGGTGCCTGCACCTGCGCCCCCACTTGCACTCCACCACAGTGAATCTGGAGGGGGTAAATAGGCACCTCTCTTTCCCTGACTTATCAGAGAGATTTTTGTTTTAAAAGATAAAGATTTTTCCTTAAACTATCAGTCAGTTTTTACTTAATCTAAATTCAAAACTTTGTTAACATGATTTTTTTAAATTAATTGTGTATGCAATTTTTAAAATAACAACCACCATTTATGGAGTTCCATGTGCCTGACCTCTTACTGCAATATCTTATTTGTTTCTCAGACAGGTATGATAATTAACCCCTTCACCCCATTTTACAGATAAGGTAATTTTGGTTCAGGAAGGTTAAGCAAGTTGCCCAGACTCAGCTTTGGACATATCCACATTCAAATTCCAGTTGTGGCTGATTCTAAAGCCTGTGCTCTTCTTTGTCTCACTTCTTCTTTAGAATGAGACCCCAAGGCACTGCCTTTCTATTGCCTAGACAAGATGCTGCTTGATTCATGAAATATTAAATAAAACTAGCTAGATGAGATTTTGTCATCTGTTTGCCCCTATATATGATAACATAATATATATATTAGTGAAACAAACCAATATTAATGGTGTTATCTCTTAAACAAAATGTATATGGAAAACCTAACTTGGAAAGTGTTCAGAACACTGTGGGCATTTCCTGAAATGTCAATGTCTGATTATGTCCTAATGACATATCCTATATTATTTCTCCCAAACATCAAGCTTATCAACTAATAGTAAAATGAGATTTTACTATATTTGCTAAGATTTAACCTGTGTCCCATTTTCATAGGCAAACTCAGAGGAGTGGTTTCCCATGTGAAGACTTGGAATCGGCAGAATCAGATTCACCTGGTGACTTATTAAAACTATCCAGTCTGACTGAATCAGACATTAGAGGGTGGCGTGGTGTAAGGGCCGGACTTGGACACGGTGCAGGTTTTCTGATCCCATGCAGACCGGGTAAAGGAGGAGTCAGAGTCCTCAGTGGTTCTGCAGGTCTTTTATTGGGGTTCACCAGGCATATGGCAGGCAGGGGTGCTGGCTGGGGGGCTGGGAGGCTGGCAGGCCTCCCAGCCCCCAGCAAGTCTTTACTCTATCTGGGCTCTCTGGCGTTCTCTGCTTCTGCGTCGGCTTCTCCTTCAGGTTCTGCTGCTGCTGGCTGGGGCTGCTGGCATCACCCCGTGACACCGCCCTTAAAAGCACAGTCTTAGCTCAGCTGAATCCCATCTACCTATGCCCACACCCTATTCCAGGTGCCCGCCATCAGGCATGCATTCAGGACAAGGATCCATCATCTATCCTGATGGCGGAAGGGCAGAAAAGCCTGACATTTTCTTTACCCTACACGTGGGTACAGCAATTCACATTCTACCCAACTCTCCATTTGATTCTGATGCAAAATTTGAGAATCACTGCCTAGGCGACCTGAGAATAGAGCAGCTCTTACTTGCCAACTAAGATAATCATCTGTCCACACATCTGTAAAGCAACCAACCCATTCCAGGCAGGTTTATGAATGGTTCTAGCAGCCACATGCTCTTCGCTGTTGTTTGTAGTCGCCACACTCCTCCGTACACTCCACTCCTCCACCCTCAACACCGCACTACCACTACCCCGCACTCTGCTGCACCACCCTTATAAATCAGTCTCTCAGCTCAGGTGTACCCACCTACGCATGCCCACACCCTACTCCAGGTGCCCGCCATCAGGCATGCATTCAGGACCACAGGGCTCCGTCATCTAGCCTAATGGCGGGAGGGCAGAAAAGCCTGACACCTTTTACCCTACCCTACAACATCCTACTCACTTTCCAGAAGCCACTGCTGGATGCTGGAGGATACTTTTCTTTCAAGCCCCCCAGTGTGAGATGACCTAAAAGTCTTCTACAGGTTTTGGTTTGATGTGAAATGGCATCACAAAATCTTATAGTGGTTAAGTACACAGGCAATGTTAGTGCAAAATTTAAGGTGGATGTTGTGATGAATTGCAAAAGGTCATTGTGCTTTTTGGTTAACTTTGTCATGTTTCTCCACTTCTGCTTTGGTCAAGAACAGGAGGCGGAAGTTCTGAAGCATCAGGAAAGCAGCTCTTGGTATTTCCGGACTCACTGAGACCGGAAAGCAGCGGAAGAGTCAAATCTTGCTTGTTAGAGTTCCAATTTGATTTCCAATTCAAGGTGCACAGGATCAAAGGTCTCCTAAGTACAGATCAGCATCCCAACTTTGATGCTTATCTAAATAAGCAGCTTGGAACTCTGCTCTACTAGTTGTAACAGGTGATAGAGATAAAGAGATAACCCAGCTGAGGAAGGAGGGGAAATTCCCACCTCACAGCTGGAAGTAACAATACTGGAACTTGTGGTTGCCTTTCTCTTGAATTTTCTAAGGTGCAGGTGCTGAAATCCTTAAGTAAATTGAAGATTGAAGATCTCTGAACCCAAGTAAACTAAGAGGAGAAACAATTTCCACATATGGGTTCTTTCATTATGTGGAAAAATAGCAGATGAACTCGAATGAGTTACCTTGCCAAAAATTTTAGCTGCAGTTGACTCTAACTTGTGTTATATGATTTCTAAAATAAGCTAAGGCATATGGAGGTAGAAGAAACAGACAAGATCATAACATGTTTTCCATTAATTATTTTGCTTAGATTTCCTCTTTTGTTTTTGTTTGTTTCCATAGAGAAGAATAATTAGTCATACTAAAGTAAACCACAGGAAACTGAGATTATCTTTATGTTTTTATTGCTTTACCACTTGTTTATGAAAATATCTAAGTTTCAGGAATATAGCTACATACCTTGGTACATAATTCACACCACACCCTCCAGCAAAGTTCTAGTGACATTCACCACCACTGTAGTACCAGGAAGGCACAGTGCAGGATCTCTATGATCCAGGCAGATAGGTAAAGGAGGGTCCTAGGAGCCCTCCATGACTTCTTCAGGCTTTAATTGAGCTTTTTATAAGGTGGGGGTGCTGGGGGGCCGGGAGGCTGGCAGGCCTCCCAGCCCCCAGGGATTCTTCACTCTTTCTGGGCTCTCTGGCATTCTCTCATGGTTTCTGCTTCTCCTTTCCTGCTCTGATGGTTCTGCAGTTCTGCTCTTGTGTTTCTCTCTCTCTCTCTCTCTCTCTCTCTCTCTCATATTCTAGTTCTCTTTCTGCTGGTGTCCCCATGACGCTGTCCTTATAATCCCAGTCTCAACCCAGGAATGCCCACCTATGCATGCCCACACCCTACTCCAGGTCTCTGCCATCAGGCAAGCATGTAGGACCGCAGGGATCTATCATTAATGCTAATGGCAGGAGGGCAGAAAAGCCTGATAATTTTTCACTTACCCTACAAGCACCAAATTGCCCTCCTCTACCTCATTCCTCCTACCCTTTACTTTCACCTCTGGTAGCCACCAATTTGTTGTTAGAGTCTACAAGTTGCTTTTGCTTTGTTTTGTTTGTTTAGTTTGTCTATTTTCCATATATGAGTGAAGTCATCCAGTATTTGTCTTTCTCTTTCTGGCTTATTTTGCTTAGCACAATTACCTCCAATTTAATCCATGTTGAGGCAAAGGCAAGATTTTATCTCTTTAAAAAGCTGAATAGTATTTTATGGATTGTTTTTAAAATAGTGAGCTTCTAAATTAACAAACCTGGAGGATAATGTGTGAATCAAACATGCGCACTTGAGTATAATTGAGGCAGCTAGTAAAACACACTCATCTAAAAAGGAGGTGAGTGTTTTTGCTGTTACCAGGATCTGACATGATAACTCAGTCCCACAACTAAAGTAAATGGAACAAAAACAAAGAGGTATTTTGGTCATAGTTATGGTTTAGAATCTTAAGAACCACTAATTTGGCCCTGTTATATGTTGGGCTAAAAGGAATTAGTTATGCAATGCCAACTATAAAATATTTGGATTAAGATAATAACATAAGCCTTTGGTAAATACACTTGGGACAAAGTGATGTAACAGTACTGATTTCCTCCTTTAGACCTAAAACTTGAAATTTCTTATAGAATCCATGTTTCTGCTATTGATCATTCAGGAAACTTAGAACTTCCTAAAGAGCTTGCCATATATATTTCTAACCTATATAAAAGAACACCGATACATAAATGCCATATTTTCTGCTAGCCTAATGTACTAAATCAGTTTCTGGCATAGTCTGAAAACACAAATCACTCCAATCTTAGATGAGAAGTTCTTGATTCTAAGTTGATCCCTGCCATGAAAACTAATCTTTGCTTTAGATCTCCACCTTGTGGTTAAAGGTTTAAAATATAAATTCCTTTGGATTTTATGACCCTAATTGATAGATTCTTTGATAAAAGGAAGTCAAGATAGACCCTTGTCTGAAAATACTGAGACTCCTAAGTGGGTGTTTAGAAATTCATAATTCATGTTTAACTTACTGCAGAATGGCTTTTTCCTCTAAGGTACTCTGTTGCTACTTTTGGTTCATCTACCTTGAAAAATTAGTTTTGGGTGTCTTAAGAATTGAAGACAACTTCAAAGACCATATTTTGTGTTAGGGGTGGAATAGAAGGAACTACTTAATGGAAAATTCATTGTAGTATCTCCCCTTGACTTCAGTAAATGGCAGTGGGTGGGTTATCAGGAGTCCACAGCTTACAAACTTAGAACACTGGGGGAGAAAAGTAAGAAGTACCCCAGCATGTGATTTAACTTTGGTCCAAGAAATCAGTTAATTGATCACTGAAACATCATGTGGTTTCATTTTCTTTTTTCCCCATCACAACAGAGAGAGACTCTGTGGCATCCTCTGGGTGTCCAGCAGTGCCTGGGCAGTTTACCCACCCTGGAGGTCCAGCCCAAAGTCCTGCCAAAAGTGAATATGTTGGGGCCTCCCCTGGTGGCACAGGAGGTTGCGCGTAGTGCCGTGAAGCTGTCTGCCACCTCTGCAGTGCAGGTTCGATTCCTAGCCGGCCAGGGAGAAACCCACATGGTGTGGTAGACCTCTCCTGTCTCGCCCGCTGCTCTCCTCAGCAGTGTATTTCGTCAGTCTGCCTGTTCTGTTCCCTGCTCTGTCTCTGGTGAATCCTCTCACCCTTCCGCTCATCTGGCCTGTACCCCAGTTCTTGTATAAATAAATAAATAAATAAATCTTTAAAAAAAAGTGAACATGTACTAAGATCCCGATTAGAGCTCTTTGGTTTCTAAGACTAGATTTACATGATTTAGTAAGCAGAGTATTTTATAATACTCACTTGCTTATATATTTCCTTGACTGCTATCTGTTTTTCACACTTCAAGGGTCAGTGGTGACTCCTCCTTAAAATATACTCCAAATCTGACAAACGGACTCATCCTTGCCACTGTTTATGGCAACCAGACTGATGCTATTAGAACATGTCAGGTTCCCAACACTCTGCTTCAAAACCTTCCATGACTCCCTTGTTACTCAGAGGAAAAGTCCACATCCTTGTAGTGGCCATGGAGACTCACTCTGCCCATGTTGCCCCTTGAACCTCACTTTCTCTACGACATGCCCTCTTTCTGCTCAGCCACACAGCAGCCTCCTTGGTGGTCTGGGCACAGAAAAGCCTCAGCATGCCCACTCCACCTGCCTGAAGTGCCCTCCTTTCACACCTGCATAGTATCCCTTCCTTTTCTTTACAGTTATTAAAAAATTCATGTTGCTTTCCTGGACACCCTATTTAACTTTGTGACACTCTTCCTACATGCCCAATCCTGCCTCACTACTTTATTTTCTTGGCCCTGTCCTACATACCATACATTTTACATATTTATCTTATGTATCATCTAACTCATCCACTAGAATATAAGCTCCATGAGTAGGGACTTTGCTTGTTTTGTTCACTCTTGTATTCTTGGCACTCATGATAGTGCCTGGATTTAGGTAGGTAACAGTAAATATTTAGGAAAGGAATGACTATCTAACCCATTTTTCTTTAAGTTCCTAGGATCCATCACTCGTTTGTTGACATTCCAGCTTGGAGCACAGTGCCCAACACTTAGATGTTTATTAAAGATTTGGTGGAGATTGAATGACTATTGAAGCACCTTCCCGAGAACTTCAATTTGTTGCATATGTAAGCATAACTACTTTTCCTTATTACTGACTTCAAATATTCTCTTTGGAAGTGCCCCTGAAAAATATCTTGTCCACATTTCATATTATTTCTGTCAGTTTGATTATTGGAATCGTCTTATTTAAGTATTTAAGGTTGTTCATTTGAAAATTTCATTCTTAAACTTCATCTAAAGCTTTTCTCCTCCCCTTTCCCTGATATTGTTTACCTGGTGATGTGAAAATACAGTGAATATGGATTTTCTCACACGTTCTTCCTTCTTCCTTTTCCCTTTGGAACTTCCTTTCCATGCCTATTCAGACCCTAGGCTCCCCAAGTTTCTTACAGGCAGCTCAGCAGGAGAGAGAGGAAACTCTCCTCTCTGAGTATGGATAGATTCATGTTTTAAAGTTCCATTTCTTGAACTTTCCTAAGCATGTGAATGGCCTACTAGTCTCGATAAAAGCAGATTTTGATTCCGGAGTTTCAGGGAAAGAAATGGAGGCTGCATTGCTACCTACTCCAAGGTGGTGCTGATATTATTGCTTATGAGAGGGTCACACTTGAGGACAAGGGATGGAGAAGACCTCTGTGCATTCTTACCTGTAACAGGTTAGTCCCCAGGGAAAGGGTAGGTTCCAGGTTCTCTGTCCCACCCAAGGAAGGGTGGACTGGAAGAATGAGGAGAAACTAGAAAAAAACAGGGAGAAGGAAAGAGAGCAAGAGGGAGACCTGGAGGAGGTACCTTGAGGAGACATGTGAAGAAGCTGCACTTGCTTCTCAGCCTTGGACTTGTCCCTCAACCAGGGACTTGGGACATAGAAGGAGACACTTGAAAGAGACAGAGACTGAGTGAAAGACCTGTGGGGAGGCTGACAATGGCAGCCTTTATCTTGATACGGGTTTTGAATTTGTTCTTTTCCTTCCAGACCTGCCTGGCCCCTTCTGCCCCTTTCCTATGGGTCCTCACCAAAAGGTGCCTTAGACTTGTGGCAAGCTTTTGGGCCTCAGTGGTCCTGCTTTGGGCCAACCTGTTTGGCTGGACATTTACCCACAAGGGGATGGATGACTCTGTGTGTTTGATTTGGAAACTATATTCTTTCTCTTCTCTTCTCTTTATTGCCCACTAATTGCATTAAAGTTATTTTCTATTTAAGGTTTTATGCACTAGAGTATGTTTTGTCTTAAGGCAGCTGATGGCAGAACATATTTAGAGCAAGCAGCTTTGGGGATTTCAGGGTACCCCTAACTCTGCCCTATAACAGTGTCAGGGAACAAGGAAATCATTTCATACCCCTTTGGGCTCTTCTTGGTTAGCAAATAATTAAATTAGACAGGCTGATAATATAAAAAGTCAAAAGGAAGTTTAATAATAGAATGTACACATTCTGTATACATGAAAGAGACACATTTTGACTGAATAAGTTGCCATGGCTTTACATGCCATCTTAAGCTATAAAGTTTACCAAGAAGGCATTGTAAACAAAAGCATACAGACTTTAGTTCAGACTTCTTCATTTTTTAGGTTATTAGGTTTTTCCCTGGAAATGTCCTTACAGAGAAGTTCACATATCAATGTCTCTCAAAAGCAACCTCCATTCAGCCATAAGAGCCACTCCCATGAAGTCAACATTTTGCCAAAGACATGTTTTGGGGTGGTGGATTTTGCTCTCACCTTTAGAAATTCACAAGAAGTTCCACAATTCAGACACTGAGTTGTTCAATTATTTCATACCACTGGTCCCTCAGTCTTGACAATAGATCAGTACAACTAAACAGTTATGTTCAATTTCTGGAGGTAATCAAACAGGCGAGTCCCCGAATCATATTTATATTGTGCAAGCAATAAAAGGCATTTCTATGAAAGTGAAAGGAAAACAAAGGTAAAAGATTAAAGCAAACCACAAGTTCATTTGGAGACCTGGTGATCTCTTTGAAGTTAATATCAGGTTCTCCATATCTGTTTTGCATGTTTGTAGAAAAAGACAGTTTTAGTTTTTAAGCAAGACAAGCCAAAAATATTGGGAACAAAAACTGGAAAAGTTAGTTTGAAAGTCAGAGTCAGATATTAGAAAAATTCAGGATCCATTCTACTTTACATGTAGGAAAAAAAAAAAAAACCTCAAAAAATGTTGAGGACTAGAGCTTGATGGCCACAACAACTATTTTGCCAAAACTCACTTTTTGCTCCAACTTCATCCTAATTCTGACAAATAATTATAGTAATTAATTCATTTGCAAGTTGAGACGTGTTACAATAAACTTGGCCTGTTTTTTTTTTCTGCATAAATATTAGAAGAACAGTGAGGAGCAAACTCCAAGTCGGTGAATAATATCATGAATTAACGCCATCCCCTGACATTATTCCAGACTCCACTCCCATCTCCATGCTGAGAAGTACTCAGGCACCAAGGATTATAACTCCCAGCATGCCCTGAACCTGATTTTCTGAATGGGGGTGAGGGTCTGAGGGGAAAGGTAAGCAGTCATGTCTGGTTTAAAAGACTGAAGACATGTGTGCTCTTGCTTTCTTGTTTTTCCAGCTTTGACTCACACCTGTTCTCAGCTCAGCCATTGCTGCTGGTAGAACAAACAGCAGCAAACCACATGCTAGCCTCGTGCTCACGCTCGCTCTCACTCTTCTTCCTCTTCTTAAAATCTAGATCACCCGTTTCCACCAGGGTTGCTTTATAACATAAACACATAAAAATATAAATAATCACATAGATGCTTTCAATCTGCTTTGCTGGGAGTTTTTCATAAGGAATCTTAGATTGTGCTTTTTTTTTTTTTTTTAAAAAAAAAAAGACTTATTTATGCAGACAAGAGCTAGGGTACAGGCCAGAGGTGCAGGGGTGAGAGGATTCACCAGAGACAGAGTGGGAAGCAGAACAGGCAGACTGACTGAAATATACTGCTGAGGGGAGCAGCGGGAGAGACAGGAGAGGTCTGCTGTGCCATATATGGCTTAACTCCCTGGCTGGGGATCGAACTCGCGCTGCTGTGGCTGCGGGTAGCTTCACAGTGCTGAGGCTTAACCCCTGTGCCACCAGGGAGACCCCAGATTGTGCTTTTAATGGCCTCTCAGGGCTCAGGACCATGGCATGTTCTCACCACCAGATTTCACTTGTGCTACCTGTATCTGTGGGTAAGTGTCTCTTTACTTGAGGTCCACAAAATGTTTTGAGGTTCCTAGTGTGTCATGGGGTGACTCTTTTTTGTAACTTTATGAGCAAACTATCAGGCTTTTTTTCCATCTTGGCTCTGCAAGCAATCTAATTCCTGAAAACAGTCTGGCCTCAAATACGATATTCCATCAAAACTTCAGCAATGCAAGTAATTTTCCAGTAGTCTGTTATAGGAGAGTCTCACTGCATTTATGCAAACAAACATGTTTTCATGAGAAATAATAATACTTACTAAGATTTTTCACACCCTGAGAGTGCCAGAGAAAGAAAAATGTAAATGTTTCAGTTCTGCTCACAAAAAGATGTAATATACCATGCTGCATATCACAGTTTAAGAAAAGAAAAAAGTTACCTTAAGCCTGAAAAAAAATAAAAAATCATTAATATTTTAAACAAAAAGTCATTAAACTTATCTTAGTCTTACTTAGTTCATTCAGTTCCATGTGGAAAATCTTGATCCCTTGGTAGCAATTTTTATGATCCATTTTTCCCCCATAAACTCTGTACTTTCTTATCCTCATTCAATTTCATGATAAACTTTATTCATAGAGTATTTGTGAAAGTTTTTTCTCCCTGAATTTATCTAAATACAAAGAATTAGAATAAATAACTTCTACAAACAGCGAAAGTTTATGAAATGATCCCAACTGGAGATCAGTTTATCATGTAATTGAAAAGGAAGTTTGTTCCAATTTGTGACATACAATATTTTAGAAAAGCCATATTTGATAAATAATATTATACTAGAACATATCAAACTTTAAAGAAATTTCCCATAAGTTGACATCATTCACATCAATACCCATGTATATGTCAAGAAGATTTAACATTTCTCCATATGTATCAAGACTTCCCATGAAGTTTCAACATACCAAATAGGCCTAATTTATTTATTTCTCTTCCCACAAGGAGAACAACTTTTATGGCTTATCTCAGTAGGTCTTCTGAGACTTCCCATATTTCTTCCTAAAGTCTCCCCCAAAGACATTATTTTAGAATTTTGATTTTGGGGAAGTTTTGTCATAGATATCAAAAGATTTTAAACACACTTTTCTAGGGAACAATTCTTAATTACCTAGGTAACAATTGAATATTTCTAGAGCAAATAGATATCTCTAAAAAGGCTCAGTTCAAAGCAATGTTGACAGAACTAGATTTCTCTCTAGCTAACCAGGAGCCTTGAAGCATTGAATCTTTAGATTACATAAGCAGTATCCAGCTGTTAATAAAAGCTGGCCACAGTTTAAGAATACTTTTGTCTGTTTAGCTTATGGAAAAAAATTAAAGTTTGGTTTCACATTAAGTACACTACTGATGTTAAAAAGTTAATTAAAAAATATCCCTATAACAAGTCATTTGATCTTATCTAACTTAACCATGTAAAATTTTTTCAAAATTGTAGGGGATCAGTTGGTGAAAGCTTGATAAAAACCCTCAGGATCTACAACATTTCCTCTCAAAAGTTCTCTGTAAGTCATGAATTAGGAACAGATGGAATCTTAGCATTCCAGCGAGCTTAGTTCTTTATCCTAGGACAAGGAAATTCTATCCAAATGAGGTGAACAGTTTTCTTTAAGGCCATACATTTCTCATACACGCAACAAAGCACTGCAACTGTTAAGAAAAGAAATATCAGGCCCAAAATGGAATCATTCATGCTGGGCACCACCAAGATCAATACCAAACCTAATTGCATTTTCAGTCTCTCCCCAAAGTGGGAAAGTTAAATCAATCAATCTGGGGTTTCCTGATCAGCACTAGTGAAATAATTTGTGTGATAAAAAATTACCCCTGCCTTCCCTTGATGACTTACCTAAAATAACCTTTCCCCCCTTTTTTTTTTTTTTTTTTGGTTAGTTACATTGTTCTACCCTCCATCTGCCTGTAAGAACCTTCTGTTTGGTAGAAATTCCTGGCAGAATCTTTCTACTTGCTTGATTAGCTATTACATAGTCCACAAGCCAATAAAATCAATTAGTTCTCCAAATTTATTTGGGTGAATTTTGCTTAGTAATGCAACAAACA
This sequence comes from Talpa occidentalis, assembly GCF_014898055.3. Lineage (NCBI taxonomy): Eukaryota > Metazoa > Chordata > Mammalia > Eulipotyphla > Talpidae > Talpa > Talpa occidentalis. The sequence continues at coordinate 51,170,528 of NW_023601212.1, forward strand.
CCCAGCTTTAACCATTTGTCTTGAGAAAGAGAAAAAGACTAGAGAAAGAAAAAGGAAAGCTTAGAGTATGAGGGAGAATTTTCCATAAAGTATTGTATGAATTGTTTGGTGAAGAGAAGTCTTCCATAATGAAATCAATTCTCTTTTTTTTCTATTTTGACCTAATTGAATTCATTATATCCATCGACATTTTTGTCCACGGAGATATGGATCATTAGACTGCAAATTATGCTAACATTTTTAAATTCAAGTCTGAATTGTCCACACCTTTATTTCTCATAAATCTTGGTCCCATGAGTCTATGATAATTCAAATGACTTAAATAAATTAAGCAAACATTTGGCTCCAAGTGTTGCCAAATGGTTTCTGTGTTGATGTGCACTACATATTTACAAGGTGCAAAACAACTTAAGCCAACAACCCGCTCTTTAGAGTCCATTTTTGTTTATTCTCCCCTGTTGGCAGGAAAACTGGAATGAGACTGTATTTCATATGTGTGAAGGTAGCCAGACATTGTAAGCATGTGGTAACAGGAGCTCTATCTCTTAGACCATTAATAAAAATTGGAATAAACAAAGAAAGGGAAGCCGATCGCAATTGTTACAGTGATGTTGAATTCTTTACTAATACGCTTGTATGAGAGACTTAAGAACTTTTGCCAACTTATCTTGCTACAGCAAGTGGCAGCTGTACTTGATCATGCAATGGCCTGAGCCCAAGAATGCCCAGCTAGAGAAAACACAGAAAAACTCCAAATAGATTTACCAGATGAATTAGAAAGTGATAATTCATATTGCCAAATATTTTTTTGTTTTGTAAAAAATCATCTATGGTAATTACTTTTCTAATCAGCATAAGGACTGCTAACATGTAATTTCTCGAAAATTAAAACCATGACTAATGCAAATATAAAATGAACACATCAAAGAATTTATTCACTCCTTTATTAATGAGGGAATCAGTAAGATGTTAAGACTGGTTCAAAGAGCAGTTAAGGACTTATACTTACAGGGAATTTAATAAAGGAATTTAGGATGAGATTGCTGTGCTAGATAAATAAAAACCTGGTTAATATCAAACAAGGCAAAAAAAAAAAACATAATAACATTTGGGATTATCTGCTCCACAAAATATTTTAGCACATGACCAAGCAGCATCTAGGGACCCCCAAACTGTTAAGGGGTACATGCTCTAAAAGGGATCTACCCATCTACCACACATAGGCCAAGGAAGCAGACTCTTAGTGCAGCAAAATGCTCTTGAGAACTAAAACTAATTTCAATCCATTTGATCTATTTTTGCATAAACTCACAGGACAGAATAACCAAGCAACAATTTTATTGTCTTTGTTGTAACTTTCTATTAGAGATCTTTGACTGAGCTGTCAATCTTCCATATGTGTGAACTTCAGGAGTCATGTCATGGTACTTTCTCCCTAGATTACAGCTGCAACATCTGTGCGTTTGGGCAAATATCTTCTCGAGTTTCCCACTGGTTCCCTCTGGGGTCTTCACGCCTGCCAGTGAAGGTAAGTTTCCCTACCTTCCTTGGAGATCTCTGGAACTCTACATGCAATGTGACAGGCTCTTTTCTTCCTGGTGGCTCAATTTCAACTCCCAAAAGACATTACAAATAAAGTTTTTGGTAATGAACCATGTTTTCAGTTATCTATTTTGATGAGCGGCAAATGCAATTTCCTATTGAAATTATGCTAAGATAGACATATTTCCATGAGTAGTAAGAACACTTATTAGCATTCTTTCATAATGTGATGGTATGAAGGAGAGAGGGAAAATGCAAAACACAAGTTAGTTCTGCTGGCAAAAATGCAATTTAGCATTGCTGCAGATTCTAGTCAGCTAAACGAAGAAGAAAAGTTTCCTTGAGTAAAAAAAAAAAGTATTATTTCAAACAGAAACATTAAAATTGCCTTCATTGCCAAGAGTTCATTCAGTTCTAGGTAGGAAATTGATACTCAAGTTCCATTTATTAGGATGATCGAGGTTTTCCTCCTGTTGATTTCTCCAGAAGCAAATTTCTGCAAATATCAAATCTTTGAAGTAACCAAAATTGAAAATCTGATAACATAATGGACAAGAAAATTTGTTCAGTATTATCACAACATTAAAGAACAAAATCGAATATGTCAAGCAAGTTATATGTGAGACACTTAAAAGGTTTCATATATATTTTAGATACTAAAATACATATGAATATAATATGTATGAATATATGAATATAATATTCATGTATAAGCCAAGGTTAAATATTTCCCCCAAAGGGCAATGCTTCCCACCAAGTTCCAATTTACCAGATAAATACCAGATAGATAGGTTAAATCATCTAATAGCCTTCCCACAAGGAAAGGGTGAGATTTTATGGAATGCCTCAGGAGCTCTGCTCCAGATTCCGTAAAATTTCCTCTGATAAATTAAGTAAAATTCTACCATTTTTTCAAATTTAGATTTCTGGGAAGTTTTTTCATAAGTGTCAGGGAGAAAAAAAATCCCCATTTAATTAGTCAAAGATCCAGTTAAACTCCCAAACAATGCTGATAGCCAAATTAACCTTTTATTTTGATCTCGTAGCTGGAAATTTTAAATTTCAAACAAAAACTCCCATTTTATCTAACATTAAAAGGCTTCATGTATCCAACTCCAATAACCCAGCTAGAGGAGAAAAAAATTATATTCAATACAATCATAAGATTGTATAAGTATTTCAGAATAAGCCATTAAATTTCAAATTAGGTCCATTAACCAAAATTCCAGACCATACTTTCTGGAAGCATTTGAACCAACTCCTATTGTAATGCTGATCTCAAAATTTCTATAGGCACCATCTATACCAATTTAATATCCTCTGGAGGCCAAGAAATTAGATACAAAGGGGAAGATATACAGCATTCAAAACAGATGCAGACAGTTCTTTTTAACCCTCATGGAATATGTTACACAATTGCAGTTTTACTGAAAGACCAGAAATAAAAACCTTGAAAAAAATCAAAGTAGTAAAAAAATCAAAAGTTAAAAAGCCCAAGTTCTTTCCATAGAGTTAAAATCAAACTACTAAAAACTGTGGAATATTGTCACTGGGAGTCACATAGTTCCAGATGTCACTCTATATACTTTAGACTTTGCAAAGAGAAAAGAGTTTAGTTAGAGCAATTACCAAGGGCAACTCATGGCCTTATTCATCATCTCAGGGTTTCCAGTGTTGATCAGTAAGTTAATCCTGGGGTATCGTGCAGCAATAGTTGAAAGAGAAAAAGATAACATTTAAGTTTTTGACTTTCCTTAAACAAATATGTCAAGTCTTTCAAAGGTTCACAAAACCAAAGGGTTTGGGCCTCCAGGTGATCACCTTCTGGGATTTTCCTCACTCTGAAGTGATGTATGCAGGGTTTTATGCATGGAAGTTTTAAAGAAGTATGAATGTTTAGCGGACCATCATAAAGACCAGACAATTTCTTTCTTTTTTAAAAAAAATATTTATTTATTTATACAAGAATTGAGGTACAGGCCAGAGGTGTGTGGGGGGGTGAGAGAATTCACCAAAGACAGAGTCAGGAGCAGAACAAGGAGATGGACTGAAAACACTGCTGGGGGGAGCATCAGGTGAGACAGGAGTGGTCTGCCACGCCATGTGGATCTCTCCCTGGCTGGCCAGGAATTGAAACGCACTGCAGAGGCTGTGGACAGCTTCACAGTGCTGCACTCAACTTGCTGCGCCACCAGGGAGGCCCAAAGACCAGATCATTTCTGTCAGTTGAACTTGGGATCTCTACTCTGCCAGGTCTTACGTAAGACCTGATCTCTAGGTCAGAATGGTTGTAGTGGTTGACTTGGAGGCATAGAAATCTTAGAAAGAGCAAAGTTATGAGCTATAGTTAGAATTTACTGTATACGGTTTATGAACTATTTTTTTAATATACATTCTTGTACTAATGCTTACACAGTATTGAGAATTGTCTTGGAATGGTTGTGCAAAAGCAATTTCAAAGGTACTCAAATGTAACCCACTTTTAAGGGCCACTCTTATTCAAAAAAGGATGATGGACTAGAGCTGATCCCAATGCAGATGTGTTTCTTGGCATAGTTTTGCCAAGGTCTTTAAAGTGTGATTCTGTTTTTCAGTTTGTCCTGTAGATTGTGGTCTCCAGCAGCATGTAGTTTCCAAGTAATCTGTTAAGTATTACGTACTTTCTGAGTGACTTCTGAAACAAACACAGGTCCATTGTTACTCTGAATGGAGTTGGACAATCCAAAATGAGAAATTATTTCCTTCAGCAATTGTTTGGCAACCTCTACAGTTTTTTCTGCTTCCACTCATCCTGAGAAAGAATCCACAAAGGCCTAAAGATACCTATGAATGCCAGTGGTCCTGGGCATTTGGCTAAAATCCACTTGCCAATTTTCAAAAAGGCACATGCCCTGATATTGAACCCCATTAGCTTTAGGGTATGAGTCTGTCTTGGTGTTATTCTTGGCACATAAATGGTGATCTTCTGAGCTATTCTGTGCAAATAGGAGCCCTTTATCTACGGATACACAGACACTAGTAAGGCATCTTTTCCATAATGGAGTCCCTCATGTAGATGTTTTAACACCATATACACTCGGGGCTCTGGGAGGAATATCACACCACGTGAATTCATTCCCCAAGGGCCAGCAGTATTGCTTTTGGGTGCAGGGCCCTACCAATCAAAACCAAAGAGCAGCTGATTCTGGGCATCTGTTGGGATGCAGAAAAACATTTTTCAAGTCCTTTACTGAAAATAATCCTGGTTTCAAAGGAAGGTATATAGACCTCCCCATTCTATTGGTATCAATGCAAGATTGTAAGAACGGGAGCTATTCTTATGGTCATCTGCCAGAGAAATCCTGTGGCCTCTTTCAGAGCTGAAAGTAAGTTATTATCAATATTCTTATTTTCTTGTTGGGCAGTGGGTTCATGGACTCTTGCTCCATTAATAAAATTTGACAAGCAAAGCATCAAACTTGTAAATAAATAATTGAGAATATTCATAGATCAGCAACAAGAACATGCTCTGAAATTTTTACAATGATTAATTATACTTTGGTGGCTTACTTCCAATAAGCAAGCATAAACCTGCAGGTTACTATTTATCTTTCTCAACTTAAATGACCCAAATTTAATTAATGTTCCTCAGCTGATGTACTTTTAAAATTCTCACCTCCTTGGTCCTACTTTTCTCAATGTTCTCCAGTGAGTCAGCATTTCTATTAAAGTATCCCACCAAAGTGCACAGATGGATTCTGTCTAATGCAGAATGCAGTGGCCTATTTGCTTTTATGATCTGCATGATATTTTTTAAAATATTAAATGTACATGAAGTTTTTCATAGCCATCTCACACCATTGTCTCATACTGAGTTCTGGTCAACTGAAATCTTTGCATTATATTTTCATGCCATATTATACCATGTATTTCACACAGTTGAGTCATGATTCTCTCACCTTAACTTTTTAAAGTGTTTTTGTGAATCTCAAGATAGTAATTTGCATTTGCCTCAGTTAAAATTTCAAGGAGATGGGCTTTCTGTCCATTTTTCAGATAGTTGAAATAAAACAGAATATCTATTTCATTATCTAATGTATTCACTGTCCCCACCAATTTTGTAACCGTCACAAATATAAGAAGCATGCTGATTATATTTTGATCCAAATTAACCAGGCCAGGGCAAAGAATTGAATCCTCACAAGTTTAGCCTGCCCAAATTTGTGTTTAGTGAAACCAGACTCTTTTTCTAAGGGGTCAAAATTAATCTACTTATTTCTCATTTCAAGAGAAGGTAGATGCTATATTTACCCTATTTGCTGTAGTTTTCAGAATTTGTTTGAAGTGATTACATTGCTTCATTTTACAGAGCATAGTGCTAGTAATAAAAACATAAATAAGATGCAGTATTGAACTTCAAAGTCCTTATTCTTTCATTTCTCCTGTTCCCCACTCTTGAAAAATCAGTGTTTTGCTTATCATTGGTCTTCTGGCACATAGTTCCATCATTTCCCTAAAAGTGCTGACAACAGGGTCAGATTTATGCTTAGAAAACAATGCTAAGGTAAGAGGGCAGGAAATTGTCACCTGACAAAGGCATGTCTTTTTAGAGAAGATGGAATTTCAGGAAATCAAAAAACACTGGATGAATTTTACAAAATCTAGACTGGATTTTGTAAGATTTAAAATGATGCAGAAATATAGAGGAACTCAGAACTAATTATTAACTTGTCCCAAACCACATAGTAAATGACTGCTTTTATTGCTGTTGGAATAAATCTTAGACTGTGAGAATTAGCATGCATCTCATACTAAAACTAATTTTCTGTGAAAAAAAATTAACCTCATTAAATGTCTTACTTAAAGTTTTATTTTGATATTCTGTATGTGCACATAATAAAAGTGTGCACAGACTAAAAAGCTTCTGAAAATAGTGCCTCAGGTATTAAAGAAACAAAGTTTACAAATTTTATTGTAGAACCAACTTTTTTCCCTTCAAAGCAATAACTTTTTACTGCCTGGTTGAGCTCCATTACTGGGCTAATAAATCTATAGGGATAAGAAATTCAGATTTTACTAGAATTGAGGCACTCATAATGTTTTTCCAAAACTGAGTGCTAGAATTGTCATTTCGTTACTAACAGAGACTTTGTTTTACCATGCAGTTATTCTTTCCAAACAAAATTTTGCCCATTATGCTATGTATGCGTGTGTGCATTTTGCTGCTGTTCTTCTTATATTCCCTTGCCCCTTAACTGTTTCCTTCTTTCAGAGCTGAAGTGGGAGGAGAAAAATTAGATTTTCTCTTTTCCCTCTCCTTAGTCCTGTTAATTTTCTTCTCAGACACTCTATTATTGGCCAGATTGGGATGGCTTTAGTGATAGAGTTTTTTCTTAGGGCTTCTTCGGAGCAAAACAATCCTTGAGAAAGTCTCAAGGGAAAGGAAGCAGGAAATAATGTAAAGAAGGTGGAAATGCTGAGATTGTGGGGCTTGTTGCTACAAGTTCAAGGATATTTCTTCAATTATTATATAAGTCAGTCCTGGACTGACTTCTCTGTCCCAAAGAAAGTCTACTCTTAATGTTTTTTTCCCTGCTGTTTTTGTGAAGGAAGAAGATAAGTGGTGTGGAGAGCAGAGGGAGGGTTGGGAGAAATGTTGAAGAAAGAGAGGAAAACATGTAAAGGCTGGTGTAAGATGCCTTGAACATGGGCAGGAACTTAACTGAGATTTCTTATTTAATTTAAATTGCTTGAAACCAATTTTGGGGAATACCATTGATGATTTTGGTCAATGTCACGTCACATTTTGGAGGTGGGCATTGTAAGGCTATTTCAGAACTTTTTGTGATCCCTTTTGTAATATAACAGAGAAGGAAATCTGTCGGCAATGAACTGGCTACTTTAGTTGGCTAATGAAAAGGTGTGCAGAGAAGAGCAGTGAATATAGGCAAACCATTACCTATTGATTTATAAAATGATTATTTATTAAAACCAAGGGTACACTTTCTTTTTTGGACATAGAATGAGCCTATAAAATTGAAAGATGACCTTTGCTTCTGAAAAAGCTTGTTCCACAAGTTGTTATATATACTTATTTTTAATATGTTCACAAAGGAAAATTATGGTAGTAAAGTTACTGTTTTATAACCTACCCTTTTCAAGAGATTTGTCATCTATTGTCTGTTAGCAGATATATTATTTGCACTTAACTTTCCTTTTCCATTTCTTCTCACTATTTTATTTGGTTTTTAACTTACCCCCAGATGTCTCCCATTGTTGATTGCAATTTTTAAGATAGAAACAATTTTATTTTATTTTCACTGAAAATTAAAGGGGTATCTACAGCCAATTTTCTTTACCCCTTTTCCAAATAATGGATCCATATAAGGATATAAGGTCTGAGCCTTGGCTTCCAAAAATATACATACACAATTTTACATACAACTTCAGGGGGATGAAATTCCTTTAAAGGTGCAAGGATCCCAGCTTAATACACTGTATTCAGGAGGTGGGTCAGCAAAAGTGCTGGTTTAGATATGGAGATAAATCTGGTACAGGAATAGCAGCAGACAGGTGTTGCCCATCTTTGCACAGAATATTTCTTGATGGTGTGGAAGCTCATTTAATTAAAATATGATGAGAACAGCTGGCCACCAGCTAACACTGGCAACACAACAAGAATGTCAATAAATGCATCACAGAAGAAAACTCACAGGCACAGCTGTTTCTAATGGAGACTCTGCGTCTGCAGCTCTACAGACAAGAGCTTCAACTTTTCCATTCAACTCACACTTGCTGTAGCATCTTTAATGTTGAAAATAAACTGAGAACTTCCCTAGAATTGTTAAAAATACTACCAGGTGCATTTAGACTTTGTAAAATGCTAGAAAAGAAGTTAATTCAAAACAACTCATCACATGTTTTATTGTGAGTCACTGAGAAAGCAGAAAAATGAACTCCAGGATTCATGACTTGCTTGTCTCCTCTAATAGACCACAAACCCACTGGCAGCAGTAGAGGACTTATGTCCAGGGTGCAGTGCCCAAAGTGGACATCAGGGGGAACTGGTGAGCAGGTAATGATATTTTCATAGGAGAACCATGATGCAGTGCATAGTGATGAGTCAGGAAAAATTCCTGGGCAAGTCAGAACAAAGAGCTTCTGGATTTATTCCCCACATTTGGCAGACCCACCCCCAACCCCTCCATTTTTTTTTTCTCCTACTAGTTTCCTTAGCTTTAAAATGTCAAAGTGTTTTGAAATCTGAAATCTTCAATCTAATAGGTGACATTATTTTTTCACTTTTGCTTAATTGGAAAATGAGGATAAGTCAATAAATCCTTCTAGTACCCTTTCTAGTCACAAGAAGCTCTAAAGCAGGCAAAGTATGAGAACTTTTAAGAATATACATATTTTTAAAATATAATATATAAAATAAAATATTATAAAATATTTTAAAATATAAAATATTTTTAAATATTTTTAAAATATAAAATATACATTTTAAGAATATACATATTCTTATTCCTGGTGGGGGAAAGAAAGATTTGATTATTATTTTTTTAAAGATCTATTTATGCATACAGGAGCTGGGGTACAGGTCAGAGGTGTGGGGGGTGAAAGGATTCACTAGAGACAGAGTGGGAACGGAACAGGCAGATTGACCGAAGTACACTGCTGAGGGGAGCAGCAGGCGAGTCAGGAGAGGTCTGCTGCACCGTATGGGTAGTTCCCTGGCTGGCTGGGGATTGAACTCATGCTTCAGAGGCTGCGGACAGCTTCATAGGTTGTGTCTTAACCCCTTGTGCTACCAGGGAGGCCTGGTTTGATAATTTAAACAAATTGTGGAAACACAACAAATATTTCCTTTTCTCTAAATGGGTCTGAGCTAAATATGTTCTTTGGTACTGATGAAAAAGAAACTAATTAAAAAAAAATAAGGCAAACATGAAAAAAAAAAAAGAAAAAGAAAAAGAAACTAATTAGCAACTTATTGGAAAGGGATGAGAGTTACATTTTGAATATTCATTATGTGTCAGGCACTTTGAATATTTTGTCTTAAGCCCTACAGCAGCATATTTTACAGAGAAGAGAGCTGAAGTTAGAGAGGGTAGGTGGCTTTTCTGCCACAGAGAGATAGGCCTTAAATCCAAGTCTGTCAAACTCCAAAGCATATGTTCTTCCAAAATACTGTATACCACCTTCTAGCCTAAGTATTTTGTTAAGAAACACATCAGATTTGGTTAACCATCATAAATGGAATAGGTCAATTTATTTATCCACTCAACAACTTTCCCTAAACATCTACAACCTCTGGGACACTGTAGTAGAAATTTAAGTACTAGAAATACAAAGACGTAATGAAAGAACACTTTCTTACAACCAAAGTTTCTTGTATCCACAGACAGATATGAGGGAGAGAGGGAGGGAGAGGGAGACTTATTAAAGACTTATGGAAGCACCTCGCATCCCTCCCCCACCAGCAAGAATGAAATCTTTTTAAAAAAAGATTTTATTTCATAAAACCTCTCAATTTATTAACACAGGATCCTGCAAAACTGATCGTTTATGCAAATATCTTGAAAGAGTCACACTCCCAAATTTTATTCCAGATCTGAAGTTTTAACTGGAGTGAATTTATGCACCTCAATGGTGAGAGGCATAACTGTCTGTAATTGTCTCTTACAGGGACTGACAAAGACTGGTCCAACTTAACAGTTATTCTTCTGGAGGCTGCAGTGTCTGATTAAAATATTCCTGAATTTTGAACCATGACCATGTCTGATATGTTGTGGGAATAACTATATTTTAAAGTACATTTATTGTGGTTGCTGCTGACTGTGTTTATCATTATTGCCTAGACACACAGACTTTTATTTCAGAAGAAATTCCAAATATTATTGATGAGAAGCAAACTCTAATCTCTTAATGTTAAAAAGTATCCCCAAAGACTGAGGAATAAGATACAAATGGCAAGACAAACACAATGCTTTTTACTTGAGGATCTGCCAGCAGAGGGCAATATTAGTTTTCACACTTTCCTAATACCCCTGCTGATCTTAAACCATTCAGTATGAAATAGCTATTTTGTAAAAATCTTAAGTTATCCATTTCTTTTTGTTCTAAGCAAGTTAAGACCAATAATATGGTAGAAGCAAAGATAAGGGATAATGTTGATTGTTAAGCTTCCAACATCTCTGATAAGAATGAAGCTTATTTATATTGCCAGGAAAATTCTAGATATTTGCTGATTGCAATGCAGCTGGCCAGTTGCCATCTTTTGTGGTATTTCCCTAGTATCTAACATATAGAAGTTTCTCAATGACTAGTTATTGAATGATTTATGAGTAAATGAATGATGATTAAATATATACCTGTGTGAGTTAGGGTGAAGTCTATAAGAGGCTGAAAACTTTTCAAACTTTCCTCTCATTTAGAATGTAATAATTTTTTGTTATAATGTGGTTTCTTTGAACACTTCCAGTAGCACCTTAGAAAGTGGTTTCTGGTCATTCTGCAAATTTTATGGTAGCCTTGAATTACTGAGTTTAATATTCATAGCTTTGTATTAGTAGAAAACAAACATTATTGCGGAATTTTCCATAGAAGTGCTCCAAGGTTTTCTTAATATTCTTAAAGAGAGTTGGCTGGACTGGATTTGTGAAGAATAAGATTACAAAAATTAAAATATTGTGTATCAATTATTGGTTGAATTAAATGAACCACTTGATGGAACTAAAGTCAGAAGACTGGAACTGATTTTTTAAGACTGAATTCAGTTGAGAACTATAATACAAATTGTGAGGCTGTGTCTGCTGGTATCTATGTGTCTTTATTTTGTTATTTTTGGTGTGCAGTTATTTTATTATTTTTTCCTTACATAGAATGATAGCAGCAGTGTTGAATTTATTGGCATAATGCCCAACTTTTCCCCAACATCTGTTAAATGAGGTTCTAATTTTATACCCTCAGTTTCTGTATATAGCTAAATATTTAGCATTAAGGAATGCCCTCTGGGAATGACTGAATGAATTTTCATGCTTCCAATAGTTCATTCTGCATTTGTGTTTAAAAGTCATCCTTAAGGCATAAACTACAGGTCCAGTGGGAATAAACCTTTTCTGTTACACACTTGATGCTTCATTCTTTGGCCAGCCTATAAGTCACAGCTAAAGAAATTTACAGAGATGCTTTAAGTGCAGTACAGAAAATCCTCTATCAGGGGACCTGGGATTAGCTACAGTGTGAGTGAAAGGATTTTGCTGAAATTTGTCCATCACATCTCAGCAAATTTCTCCCATTAGAGTCATTTATGGTGTAACTTGCTTTGCCTCTGCTCAGATTCTCTGCCTGGCTTAATATAGAACAAGTTTCATAAGACAATAACATATCATCAGTAAGATGTTCTGTTTAAGCAATTTTTCCAGAGCAGGATTTAAATTTCTGTTGAGCTAGGCACACTCTTGCCCCAGCAAACTGGTATTGGGCTGGAGTTTGTCACCATACATAGTCAAATTGGGCCTCTAATAAGGCATAAGGGGTTGAAATCTCTGTGCTATCCACTGCAGCAAGAGTTCAATCCCTGGCCAGGGAGCTAACCCACATGGCACAGCAGACCTCTCCCGTCTCACCCACTGCTCCCTTCATCAGTGTATTTCAGTAGATCCACCTATTCTGCTTCCCACTCTGTCTCTAGTGAATCCTCTCAGCCCACATATCTCTGCCTTACATTCCAGCTCTTGCGTGCATAAATAAAAATATGAAATTGTATACAAAAAAGAGAGATCTATATGCTAATGACTTTGGTTTCATTAGCAAGTTGTTCTGATTAACTGGGTAAAGTAGTTGCATTTATTTAAAGGTAGGATTTTTTTGGGGAAAAATTGTTACTATCTTCTACATCAATGTTTCAATAACTAACACTAGACCTTCTAAGTTTTGCTTAAGTAACAATGATTTGCCATAAGGCAATGTGCAGCGGTAGTATTATTGCTTCAGGGTATGTTTCAATGTTTATTTATGCTACTGTAGGGTAAATGGTTGAAAGATTATCAGGTGGAGAGGCAGGATGGCTCAGGGCAGGATCTCCATGACCAAGCAGATGGGTGAAGGAGTCCTGGAGCTCTTGGTGGCTTTTTCAGGCTTTTATTGGGATTTACCAGGTACACAGCAGGCAGGGTTATGTGTGTGTGGGGGGGAGGGAGGGGTCCGGAGGCTGGCAGGTCTCCCAAACCCCAGCAAGTCTTCACTCTTTCTGGGCTCTCTGGTGTTCTTTCGTGGCCTCTGCTTCTCTGCTCCTTTCCTCTTGTCCTGGTGTCCCTGTGACACCACCCTTAAGCCCAGTCTCTCAGCCCAGGTGTGCCCATTTTCATATGCCCACACCCTTATTCCAGGACCACAGGGATCCATTATTAATCCTAATGGTGGGAGGGCAGAAAAGCCTGATATAGGGTAAGGTAAAAAGTATCAGGCTTTTCTGCCCTCCCACCATCAGGATTGATGATGGATCCCTGTGGTCCTGAATGCATGCCTCATGGTGGGCACCTGGAGTAGGGTGTGGGCATACATAGGTAGGCACACCTGGGCTGAGAGACTGAGCTCATATAGGGCAGTGTCAGGGGATGCCAGAGGAAACAAAGAACACCAGAAGGGGAACAAGCAGAGAAGAGGAAAGGAACAGACCAGAAAGAGAATGAGACCATGAAAGAATGCCAGAGAGACCAGGAAGAGTGAAGACTTGCTGGGTGCTGGAAGGCCTCCCAGGCTCCCTGGCCCTCCAGCACCCCAGCCTTCCAAGTATCTGGCAGAATCCCAATAAAAGCTTGAAAAAGCCACCGAGGGCTCCAGGAATCCTCCTTTACCCATTACCTGTCTGGTCTGATCATAGAGATCTGCACTGTGCCTTCTTGCCCCTATAGCTACATAATGCCTTTAGCCTGATTTCCAATAGACCCAATAGAATTTCTTTCAGATGTTTTTCCTTTTAAGTGTAAGATATTTTTCTGCAGGTAAAAACATTCCTGAATTATGTATCATTTAATTAATATGATAAATGAAATTATTTGTGTTTTTTGATGTTACCACATTCAAGCCTCATTAAAAATGGGTTTGAGGCAAATTTTGCCATTCATTTTTTTGACTAAGTAGCCTTTTTGTTTTATAATCCTTTTAGATTTATAGAAAAGTCACAAAGATAGACCAGAAATCCCTGTAGACCCCACATCCAATTTTGCCTATTGTTAACATCTTTCATCGGCTTGGTACGCTTGTTACAAGTAAATCAATATTAGCTAAATTCCACAGTTTATTCATCTTTGCTCACTTTTAACCTAAGCTTCTTTTCTGGTCTAGGATCCCATCCAGGATACCATATTTCACATTAAGCTTCTCTACAATGTGCCAGGAAGTCCTGGCTGGGAGGGCTGGAAGGAAGAGGACAGATGCTATTCTCACCTCCTCCTATCAACGTACATGCTTTCAACACGACTTATCATTGTTGATGTTGACCTTGATGACCTGCTGGAGTTAGTGTTAACCAAGTTTCTCGTCTGCAAGTAAAATGTTTCACCCTTTCTTGTATTCTTGAGGATATTCTTTGTGCAGCCCACTTTAAGGGGTGGCTTATCCTTCATCTCCTTGAGTGGGGGTATGGCATTTATTATTTGGAATTCTTTAGCATGGCAGAAACTCCATTTACTTATTTATTCAATTATTTATTTGTATCCTTATGAACTTAGGGCTATTTCTTTCATACTTGGGACTATATTTCAATATTATATCATTTGGTGCTCAAATTGTTCCAGTTTTGACCACTGGGAGTTTTTTCAGTTGGCTCCTATCTCCCTTTTGACAAATCCTGTGTGTGTGTGTGTGTGTGTGTGTGTGTGTGTGAAGATCATTTTGTAAATTTCCTGTCCCACGGTTAGACTCAGTCATTTCTGCAAGGAATCCTGGTTTCTTTTATTGGAAATTGTCTTAGAAACAGAGATGTGGGGACAAAGTGTGCTCATTGCTGCTGGAATCTCCTTGCTCCAAGGCCCTCTCAGCTGACCAAAGAGATGTATGTGTGTATATTAACCTGTAGACATACATCTCTGTAATTATTTATATAAAAATATATACACATATATACATATATACGTATCCATCTATATCTATAATAGGTGAAACTTGACTTCATTTATGTTTGTGCATGTTATCATTCTTCCATCTCAGTGTAGTTAGGGGCTGTAGTTAGGGGGCTGTAGGTACATGGTTATGGATAGGGAAGGTGTATGCTCTGTTGTCAACCTTGCCTGGCTGTCTGGACTCCTGTCATTTCTCAGTGCAGTTATCTCTCCTGCAGAATAAGGTCTTCCCTCCTTCCATACTTTCATGCATTCGCCATTTGTATAGTATTTCCGGCGACTGGGGTGTCCAAGATTCTGGTAGGTGGGGTGTCTGGTAAGGACTCACTTTCCATTTCTGCAGGCTGATATGGTGCAGGGGCCACAAACTTGACTGGCATCTCCAACTCTAATCTATCACTGCATCATGTTAGCTTTTTTTTTTAACTTAAAAATTTCAAAAAATCTTGATTTTTAACTAAGGATAGCCTGAAAACAAAAAGGAAGGAAAGAGTGAAGATTGGTTCCAGGATATATTCCTTCATTTCTTCAGAAGATCCTAGAGTTGTTTATTTTATTTTAATTAATGTGATTGGAATAAGATCAAGGTAGCTTTTTAAGTAAAGGCAGAACATCAGGATCCAGTTTATTATTAATGGAGCCAACACTTACCCCTTTAATTAATTGACATAGAAAAAAAAGTTTCATTAATTGACAGGAAAAAAAAGTATGTGGAAGGTTGTGACCAGTTATAGTTCTTCTGAAAACAGAATAAGAAGAGGCTTTAAACATATAGGAAAAAATATTCTGACAGAGTTATTGAATGTTGGATTGTAAGATAAAAAGAAAACTTAGAATTTCTTCCTCTGTTCTTTAAAATGAGGACAGATTCCCAGTTGTCCAGAATAATAGGTGTTTTCTGATTTTCAAAACTCATTTCCCTGCTTGAATTCTGGAACTCTTTACACCCATAATTAAAGTCTTGCTCTAGGAAAGACCCTGTTTTAAAGACATGGGAGGGAGAGTGCAAGAAGAGAAGAAAGAAGGTTTTTTCTTTAAAAATCTTAGAATAAAGGTGAAAGCAGAAAACTTGTTTTGTATCTACCACCTTAGTGTTCCTGATACCTTTTCATGTGCTTTAGTATCAGGTAAATCATATTATAGCATTGATCTTCCCCTTTCACATATCCCTGGTGGTTAACAGAAACTGATCACTGGTGCTAATGGATGTCTCCTGAGAAATTGGAATTCCCACTTGTAGTGTGCGGCCTGCAGACAGTCCCACCCCCTGTGCCAGGCCCACCCCCTGTGCTGGTTGGGTGTGAATAATGCAACCTGCCCTACACTCCAGGCCCCAGCTGTAGCCACTTGGGCAAGCCTGGTGGGAGATTCCCTGCCCACCTCCCAAGCACGCAGCCTGTGGTAGCATTCAGGCAGGCCACTGTAAAAGCAGCACCTGCAGAGGGGGTTTTACAGCTTGCCACCCTCAGTGTCAGCTGCCCGCTTTGGTTCAGGCTGCCCGCAGCAACAGGCACTGGCAGCAGGTGGCGATCTTTTCTCTGTCTGATCTGGCTCCTTGGCTCCTGGCCAGCTCCTGAAGGAGTGTTGTGCCAGGCTGGGCCAGCTCTGGCACCCTGGAGTTGAGAGCAGTGGAGGCTCACGGAGGGTCAGGCCAACATGACAATCTTCCAGTGGATCCCATCCTGTAGCTGCTGGGGCCCACATCCCAGTGCTGCTGCAGTTTCCCTCTCTCCCTTCCTACCCACCACCCTTGGCATAGTTACTCTGGGCCCTGCATAAGGACCAGGGCAGTACGCTCCTGGCCCCACTAAGGCTGGCTTCAGCCATGGTTTCACGGAGCCCACAGGCCCATGAAACTTCTCAGACCTCTGGGGAAGGTGAGTCTGTGCAGGTGCTTGACTTTTCCCTTTTATATTTGGTGCTTTTCCCTTTTATATTTGGTGCTTTTGGATCGTAAATGAGTCAATCAGGTTTGTGCTCAGTTTGTGAGTAAATTATTTGGACTGAAAAATGGAAGCAAGCTGGTAGCAGTCAGATGCTTAGATTGAAAATGTTTCAATAGACTTGTAGGGTGGGGGAACCTGAAAGAGGATATAAGGCAGGGAAGGAGTCAGCCTGGATTCATTCTGCTCCTGGCCTCTGAAGAGAGAAGGACTCTGCAGCCAACTTCCAAAGAAGCATCAAACGGATAATGTTTGTGGGGTTCAGTATACCTGTAGACCTCTAAGCCTCGACAGACCTTTGTAGAGATCTGGCCACTGCATCTGCCTCCACCCTACCTCTGACACTGCCTGCAAAGAGCACCCCTGGCCTGGTCCAGTGTCTCAAAAAAAGCTGGTTGTTTTTAGCTTATGCCGATAACTCAAAAAGAACTATTCATTATTGGTATATGCCAACAACTCACAAAGAGTTGCAACACAGGTGTCTCTGACACACTGCCTCCTGGTGATTGATGGTGACTGACACCACTGACAAGTGCTAATCAGTGCTGTTGATAGATGACCAGGACCCTGTGTCCAGCTACCTTTGAAAACTGTTCACCACTTCCGATTTTCTGTACCACTCCTGGTGCTGTTGCCTCCATTGCTACCCAGTATGGTATCCAGTGCTATCCAGCCTGGCCTCTAGGCTGTTGCTGTAGCCTGCTGTGGTGTCATCTCAGTGGCCTCACCAGTGAGCACCTCCTGCTACCATCATGCATTGAGCCATGGTGCACTGATGAGCAGTGTGCTACCAACTCCTGGCCCTCATTGATGGGACAGTATCATCTTGCATGAGCAGCCTTTGTTTGGAACTACTGGACACTGTGGAAACTCTCTGGGGTAAGATAGCTGGTCACTTGTGGCCGGAAGAACTCTTTTGTTTCCCCAAAATCCTGTTTGTTAAATAAAACCCGCTCTTGTTCCCTGAGCCTGAGTGGCCTAGCAATTTTGAATGCATGAGTGCGAAGACACAGAGAGTGACCTGTCCCCGACCTGGACACTGTCCTTTGACACTCATTTAGCACTGCTTTACTAGTACTAATAGATGAATGATTATATATATATATTTTAAAGCTACAGTCTGCAAAATTGTCCTCTGTAACTCTTCAAGTATCTATCTAGAGCTAAATAAGATAATTTCCACGTAAGATGATTTAAATAATTACTTTGGCATTAGAGTGCTTAATTTTCTCTACAAAACATTCATTTTCCTAAAAATGTCATGTTCAGGCTAATCATATTGCATGGTGTCAATTATATTGCATGGTGTCAATGGGATGTAATGGAAACAGTCTTGAAAGACCTGGGTTTTACTCTTAGGACTGAGGTGATGTTGGGCAAGTTGCTTGCCATGCTGAGTTTAGTCTGCTTGTCTTTGGAATGATTATAGAAATACTTATACCATCATGGTAAACATTGACTATATTTATGTACATGAGCTCATCTATGTGTTAAAAAACATGGTTGAGGTACTTATAAGACATAATTTGTTTTTATTGTTGTTATTAATATCAATCATTATGAATTCAGCAATTTATTAAAGAAACATGTTGAATTCCTGCTGTGTGTTGGGCACGGCAGATGGTGCTGGGAACTAACAAGCACTCCACATATTTAGCTAGTGTATCAATGAGGAGGAAGAATGATTATGACAGGTCTAGAATATACTTCGAGCATATTTCAGAATTGTATGAGATCCTGGACTAGTCATTATCTGCACCCGGTTTTCTCTCTGTTAAATGAAGGCCCTGGCATGGAAAAATGAATTAGGCTAAAAGAATGGAAAAGATTGACTATGTTGTGAATGTCTCCTGAATCCTGGCGTTTATAGGGACGGCAGCTACCTTGAGTGAGATCAGAGGTTTGAGAGGATATCAGAGAGGGATCATTGCGGATAAACTTCCATTTCTTCAATATTTTTCCCCAGCAAGTTAAGCTGAGACATTCTTGTTCAAGCCTCTCTACTCTATGAAGCATTAAGTTAGACTAGTTAGATTTTCAAGACATTTCTCTAAGTAGTATAAAAGCAGCTGGGTAGGTCTCTTGGTCTTTATTTGGGGAGAGAGAGGATTGCTGAGATCCTTATAGAGACGATAACAATTGAAAGGAAAATGGAGAATCATGAGTCTGAGAGGATGAGGACATGACTGAGTCCAAAGGGAGACTCCCTTTGACAAGCTACCAGACACATGTGGCCTGTGTCTCTCTGCTGCTGCCAGGAGTCAGTTCCTCCCCACCAGACAGTGAACTCCTCATTCCATTACAGGCAATGGGAGGTTTGCCTATATAAGGAATAGGAGACCAGGTCTCTGATACTTTCCCCTCTTTTGCTGTCCCCTTTGCTGACCACAGGCTTTGCGGTTTCATTTAAAAAAAGTAAAAGCAGAGTGTTACATTCCCCAAAGTATGCCATGACATAGTTATTCTGTGCTTTCTTCTCTTGACATTACTACCAAAGGAGAATAAGAATGTAAACATCTGTTTTATATAAGCCAATTCCAGACTTATAACTTGATTAGTATAAGAGAATATTTGATGTGATTAATTTTCCAGTTACAATGCAATGGCTTTCCGTCCTTTTATTGCCTTCTTAAGGGAGACAAGAGAAGAAAAAATAATCTAACTTTTTTTTTTTTGTTTCCTAGTAGTGCCAAGTATAACCATTATGGTTGGTGCAAAAGTGTTCTATTTTTAATTCAGTTGTAATAGCAAGTTACTTGCCCTGTAGAAATGTACTAGAGTAAACAGAGAAAAATCCTGGGTCTTATTACATAGAGAACCAGACATTTTGGGGAGAGTCATTGAGGAAAACATTGAACCCTTTAGTGATTTGTAGGAAGTGGCTTATCATAAAGCAGTGCAACTTTGGAGCAGTCATCTTCAGGTTTTTATGCATTTAAGTCAATGTTTTTGAGAGCTGGGTTTTATAAACCCCAGTGTGATAAGTGCTTCCAACTAGGTGGCCAGTTAAACTACTTACCCAGTGGGCAGAGTCTTTTCTTCAAGGGAGAAAACTGACATGGAGGGAGGATTTTAGAATTGATTTTGCTATAAGTGTGCTGGAATTCTTTTAAAAAATGTTACCTTTTCATATTCTTCCCCTCGAAAATAAAACATTCATGATGGAAATCTATGGAGAGAGATTTTTGAGAGTATTAGCCTGAAACTGGTAACGTTCTGCAATGTGCAATCTGTCACTGCAAAGTCTACTATTCTGTATAATCTCCACAGGAAACTAATTCCTTCTCCACTCCCAGCCCCAACCTTCTAGGATCTTCTAGGACTTTCTGGAAGAACAGACATGTATCAGCTCCTGTTAAACTAAAAAATGCCTTTACATTTCCAGTTATTCCTGTTTCTATTCCAAGAACATTTAAAAGTGTCTTGGACTTGTGTTTGTTTGGAGTTACCTATGCAGATATTTTCATTCAAAGTAACTGGAAATTATCAAGTAACTTTGATATGGTATTTCCAGTCTAACCTTGTGCTCTCCATTACTATTGTTTTAGTTCATGTCCCAATAACTTAGAGCCTGAGGGTAATATTGCAAACCAATGAAGTCACAGGTTTGGGAGTCATCCTGAGTTCAAGTCCTTATTCTACTCCTCATTAATTAACATTGACCTTCAGCAAACTGCTGTAATTCTCCAAGTCTCAGTTTTCTTAGGTGAAGGTGTGGTCTAATATTGTTGCTACAGCCTATTTCTATTCCTATCTTTGTTCTTCACCCCAATTAACTTTCCTTCTTACATTTTTCACTCTTTGCCTGACTGATTTTGCTGAAGTTTAAGCTCTTTGGCTTGAGTTCCTTCAGTGTCTTTATATGTCTTCCAGATAGGGTCCCAGTTCCACCAGCTTCAGGCAGGTGCCACCTGACAGTACCTTGTGGCAGGCATCTCCTATGTGTCTCAAGTCTCTGTCCTGGTATTTCCTCTGATGCCTGGCAGCAGGATGCCAAGGAAACCAGATCAGCATCCGTGTATGTGATAACCAAAAGTATGGGATTGTTTAAACCCTTTGGGGAAGCCTTTGACCAATGTGGGTGGGAGCTGATGGGTAAGTTCTTTCTCCTTTTATTCCATACTCTCCCCTTTCTTCTTCACAGCCTTGAGACACCCAAATAAGGGTTATCTGACAGTTGCACAGGACCCAGCACCCAGCTAATAGCAGAGTGCAAGTTGATATTGTGCCCTTGTGCTGGCTCTCCTTTCGACCCTGCATCATTCCCTTTATCCCTCATGCCTGCACCCTGGGACTTGCATTCCATACCTTCATCTGAGGCTCTAGCAAACTTTAGCTAAGATCATCAGAGAATGTTACTGATGAAATGAATTTAGAAATAACTCTGCAGGATCTGAATAATAGAGTGATAGAACTGAAACAATTAGTGACTACATTAGGACGAGATTTACCAACCAGTTCTTTTTTCTACCTGGCAGAGACTGTTTTCAATGACAAAAGCAGAAAAAGGGTAGGTTATATCATTATTTCCAGGTAATGGTCTGATTTAAGTGTCACTTGCTTATTTGCCCAATCCTTCTTATCCCCACCTTAGGTCATGTCCTCTACCCAACTTATTCACTTTTCCAACTTACATTCTTGGTGTTATCATCTGACTGCCAAAATGTACTTTCAGGAACCCATTTATATTTTAATAAGATTTCTGTACAAAGAGCTACCTTGTCCCCAGAGATCTATATCTCAGCAGAGATTAAACTTTATTGAAAAGGAATGTGACATGGGCCTCCCTTGTGGCGCAAGGGGTTAAGCGTCAGCTGCTGCAGCATGAGTTCGATCCCAGGCCTGCTAGGGAGTGGCCCACATGGCTCAGCAGACCTCTACTGTCTTGCCTGCTGCTCTCCTCAGCAGTGTATTTCAACCAGTCTGCCTGTTCTGCTCCCCACTCTGTCTCTGGTGAACCCTCTCACCCCTGAACCTCTGGCCTGTACCCCAGTTCTTGTATGCATAAATAAATAAATCTTAAAAAAAAAGGAGTAGGACAGCCCATTGTCCTTTCTCTTGTGTCCCAGATCAAGTAGTTATTAATTTCATGAGACTAAAGAAGGGAGATGCTCTTGGAATTGCATACGTGCAGATGGGATCATGGAAGACAAAAGTGTGTTTTTACAACTATACATCGGTCAGTAAAATGCCTTTGATAATTTAAAGGTCCCTTCAGTGTCTTTATATGTCTTCCAGACAGGATCCCAGTTCCACCAGTTTCAGGGAAGTGCCACCTGCCAGTACCTTGTGGCCATAGAAAGTTGCCACCATCTTTCTGTACTACAGTGCCTGTGGACCTTAAACATGTTCTTAAGTGCTACCATTCAGATTTCAGGATGTCAGTGAATTAGTGAAGCTATGGAGGTCTTCTATAAATAAACACATTAAAAAGCCTCTGTGGTCATCTGTTCCTTCCAAAGCATTATGGATCCCATGCACACACACATATGTTCACACTTTCAAAGTTGTATCCTCAAATATAATATTTAAGTAATAAGAATATTTAACTTTCATTGAGTGCTTGCTTCATTGTGAGGCACTGGGTTAAATGCATTATAAGCACACTTTCATTTGATTCTCAAGCAAAGAAAGAGAATAACCCTAGAAAAATGAAAAGCAAATGAGGAAAATTCTATTATCTGTTTACCACCTTCAAAAGTTTCCAAGTCATGGTGGAACCAATATGTAGCCCAGCAGGCTGTCTGCATTGAGATGTAGCTGAAAGTCCAGGGAGATGAGGAAAGCAGAGAACTATGTAGACAGAAAACTCCAGAACATGAAAATATCCCCTTCATATATTCTGCTGAGGACTGACCAGTATATGCATGGAATATACCCAAGACCCAGGAATGAACCACTTGAAAGGATGAAAGGAGACAGTGCCCATATGCACATAGGTGTGTGCTACCCGCACCAGCCAGACCAGAAAGCCTCCAGATTCCAAGAGTACCAGTAAGAGTTGGTAGAAGGGCCTTTTCTCAGTAATGAGGAACAATTAGTTCTAGACTGAATATTGCATTGGTATCTAACCAATTTTCAAGGTAAGTCCCCAACGGATCACTTGGTTTCCAAATAACATAACTCTACCCCAAATCATGGCTCAAGGATATTTATAGAAATACAAAAGCATGTAGTACCCAAGTAGATAATATTCACTATGTCTGATGTCAAATCAAATATTCTGTGGTGTGAAAGGAAATAAAACATAACTTGTAAGAAGGAAAACCAGGGATCAATTGGAACTGACACAGATGTTAACTTTACCAATCCAGGCTATTAAAACAGTGATTGTAACTGTGTTCTATATATTCACATTCTTAAATGGGACATGGAAGATATTAAAAAGATCCAAATGGAACTTCTAGACGTAAGAACTGCAATGCCTGAAATGAAAACTACATTGGGTGGGGCAATTGTCAGAACAGACAGTAAGGGAAAAAAACAATTAGTGGATTTGAAGGAATAACTATAGACACTATCAAAAATGAAATGAGAAATGAAAATAATAACTCTATAACTTAAAATGAACAGAGCATTGTAAACTGTGCAACAACTTCAAGTGGCCTCAGACATGTGAATTGGGGTTCCCAAAGGAAAGAAGTAAAAATATTTGAAGAAATAAAGCCCTCAAATTCCAGTTTTAATGAAAACCATATTCTCACAGATGCAACAATCCCTAAGTACAAGAAATATGAGGGAAACCACAGCAAGGCACATCATAATCAAATTACAAGTGAGTTTTATTTTTAAATTTTTTAAGTTGAAGTAACATTGCATTATAACATTATATAAGTTTCAGGTGTGCATCAATACAAATTAATGTCAGTATATACTACATTAAGTTCACCACTAAAAGTCCCATTTCATCCATCACCATACAGTTGACCCTTTTACCTGATTGACTTACTCCTCTTTCCACTTCCCTTTAGTAACCACTAATCTGGTCTTATAGACTAAATGTTTTATTTACCTCATTCATTTGTTTTGTTTATATACTGCATGTGAGTGGACTCATATGGTATTTAGTTTATTTTTCTCCCTCTGACTTGTTCACTTAGTACAAACCTTCTAAGTTCATCCATGTTGTGGCAAATGGCAGGATTTCATCTATTTTTATAGCTGAGTAGTATTTCATTGTATCTGTATACCAGGACTTTATCTATTTACCTGTCAATGGGCCATAAAAAACTCTGAAAAACATAAGGAGAAAAAAGAAAGGAACAAATATAAATATGATAGAGAGATGCTGCTGGGAATGATGCAAGCGAGAAGACAGTGGAGTAACATTTAAAGCACTGAAATAAAAATAAAAATATAAACGTGTTCATTTAGAATCCTCTGCCCAACAAAAAGAAATCTTTCAAAACCAACAGTGAAATTAAGATTTTTTTTTTAAAAAACTGAAATGTGAAAGAATTCATCGCTAACAGAATTTCAGTATGGGTTATATTAAAGCAAGTGTTCTAGGGAGAAAGAAAATCAAACAGCTAGAAATCCAGATCTATACAAAGAAATAAACAGCACCAGATATAGTAACTGCATAAGTATAGATTTTTTTTCTTACTGAGATTAAAAAAAAATTGACCATTTGAACAAAGTATCAATGTAATAAGAGGTTTCAAACACAGTAATGTAAAATAAAATGGATGCCAATAGCAAAAAAAGGTCAGTAGGGGAGTAATGAAAAAATACTATGAGGTTATTTTACTATACATGAAGTAGTAAAATATTACTGGAGGAATACTATGATAAATGAAAGATGTATGCTGTAACTCTAAAGCAACCATTAAAAGTTATCGCTAATAAGTTAGAAATGGAGGTAAAGTTGAATCCTGAAAAATATTCAATAAATCCAAAAGAAGGCAGAAAAGTGGTAAAAGGAACAAAGAACAGATGGAACAAATAGATCCAAATAATGAGAAGATAAATTTAAATCCACCACTGTTCATAGTCACATTGAATGTAAATGTTCTAAATGGTTCAAGTAAAAGACAGAGCTTGTTCAATTGCCATTTTTCATAGAGGCTGCACCAAATCGTATTCTATCAGTCCATGAGCATTCCTTTTTCTCCACAGCCTTGCCAACATTTGTTGAAGAAACACACTTTAACTGTGAAAGACACCGAGAGGTTAAAAGTAAAAAGATAGAAAATAATATGACATGTTAATCAAGAGAGAGTTGAGGTGACCATATTATTATTAGACAAAGCATATTTCAGAGTGAATAATATTACCAGGGATAATGAAAGTAACTTAGTAATGCTAAAGGTGTCAATTAGTCTAGTGGTCAAAATAATCCTAAATATTTGTGTATCTAATTATGTGACTTCTAAATATATGAAGCAAAAAAAAATATATGAAGCAAAAACTCATGGATGAAATTCACAAATCTACAATTATGGTCATTCAGAGATTTCAGTACTTCTCTCAGAAAATGATAGAACAAGCAGGGATATAGGAGATTTGAGTAACAGTATCCAAACCCTTTGACCTAATTGACATTTATAGAACATTCCACCCAATAACTTTCTTTTCAACCATGTGGAACATTTACTGAGAAGGATCATTTAATGAATCCTTATTAGGTAGATGCTCAGTACTCCTATTTACAGCTGAATAAAGGCAGGCAGGAAGAAATTAGGTAATTTGTTGAAGACACACTACTGCTTTGAATCTAGGCGACAGAACTCTTAATCACCAGTTCTAGGACCTCCCTTGAACACCTGGAACAGCTCAGGTCTCAGTGAAAACTCTGTGACTTAGAATGCAATCCCCTTTAAATAAACAAAGGCTAGGCTGCTCAAATAGCATTCTCTAAATACTACTTGGAAAGGAAGTATGTCCCCCTTCTCCTCTTGTATCCCCAGTCGAAATGGCCTGTCTGCTTCCTTTAAGAGACATGACTTATTGGTATCATAAACTCAGGTTCCAAAGCTGCTGGGGCTGAAAGAGAAGACAGTTGCAGACCATAAAAGACTCAGGGGAGCTGACTCTTCCAGGCTGCCTCACTATGGGATGGGTGATCTAAAACACATTTGAACACCAATCAAGATGTCTGTTTACCCCTCTTTAAATGTCAGGATCCAGACCACTGCCTTTTTTTTTTTTTAAAGATTTATTTATTTATACATACAAGAACTGGGGTATAGGCCAGAGTTTTGGAGGTTGAGAGGATTCACCAGAGACAAAGGGGGGAACAGAACACTGAAAAACACTTCTGAGAGGCGCAGCGGGCAAGTCAGGAAAGGTCTGCTGCGCTATGTGGGTAGCTCCCTGGCGCCACCAGGGAGGCCCCAGACCACTGTTTTTGCAGGAAGGAAATAAGTTTTTATTAAAATGAAGTAAAGAAGCCTTAGTTTAGAGCCGACTTTCTTTGTGCAGCTTCTTATCTCAGTGATTAGTACTACAATGTATATAATAATTACAACATGGAAAAAGTTTGTAATGATCTCCAGGGTGAGGTTTCCTTACTTATCTGCAAGAAAACGCCATAGAGGGGGCCACCTTTTTAATAGATCTTGGACCTAGACTTGGCACATGGCAGTCCTATGAGAGGAAATGTGAATGGGGATATTATTCTGCCTCACCACACTAAGGCCAGGATTCAAACTGCCCAGCAAGCATGTGTCTCGATAATAAGATTTCAAAAAAAATCTGTCTTCTCTTTGAGATCTTTCTCTCTCACCAGGCACCATCTTTTCTACTGAATTTCCATCCTGTTTTCACACCCAGTTTCCTTCCTTCTACCATCTTTCCTAACTACCACCGGCGACTTCCCTCTCTTGTACTCTCTCATTTCCAACAACCTCGTCCTTTTTCCTGCTTGAGTCTCCTCCCTTCCTCCCCCACAGCCTCCAGCGCCCCCTCCTGGCTGGGCCGTGTGGGTGAGCGACTGGAGGCCGGGTGGGCATCTTGACTTCTGGGCTGTGCTGAAGGAGGTGTCTGAAGCAGCGGTGCACACAGCACAAAGAGAACATCCCCTTTTGCGAGTTAATGTGTGTCCCTTAGCGTGCGTCTTGGCGCACGTTTTGGAAGCCGTTGTTTTCCGGGGCTCTGTGGACTGGGAGCGGGGCGCTGGAACGGGTCTGGCCCTGGGACCCCAGGCTCGGGGGCCGAGCCGACAGGGGAGGGGGTGCGGGGGAGCGCGGGGCGGCGGCCAATCAGGAGGCGAAGCCGCGCCCCCTCCCGCTCCGGCGGCAGGCGGGCGGCGGGGAGCCGGGGCGGCGGGACTCGGCGGGACGCGGGAGCACTGAGCGCCCCGGGGCATGGACCGCGCGCTGCCCGCACTCCTACACGCCGGGCGGGGGGCGCACCCAGGCCGGGAGGAGCTGCGTCCGCACAGAGTCGCCCGCCCAGGCCCGCTGGGGTCCGGGTTCGCCGCTAGTCCCCTTCTGACTCCCAGCTGCAAACTTGGTGCCAGTTCCCAGACATTTCCAGAGTCTCATGAGCGGCTCTGAGAGGAAAGCCTCTGCCTGTTGTTGAGGAGGGCTGAGCCCAGAGCGGAGACACTCAGAAAGAAAAGGAAAGAAAATGATTTCCTGGGACACTGCCCGCACCGCGTTGCTGTCTGCGCTCCTTTATTGTGCCCTAGCTCAAGAGGCGAGCCCCCCGGAGGACATCCCCGAGGGGGCCTCCACCTTGGCTTTTGTGTTTGATGTGACTGGGTCCATGTACGATGATTTGGTTCAGGTTATCGAAGGGGCGTCCAAGATTCTGGAGACGTCTTTGAAAAGACCCAAGAGACCTCTTTACAACTTTGCTTTGGTGCCTTTCCACGATCCAGGTAAGGGAAACGTTTATTCTTTGTGTTTATTTCTTAGGATTACTTTATTTCTATGCTGTGAGATCGCCTTTGACAGGAATTCCAAAACCGTTTTTTTATGTGTAGCTAGCTGCAGTCGTAACAAAGAATTGCTGGCTGGCATCTGGCTTGCTCCTTATACCTACTCCAGTCTCCGCCAGGGGCTAGATGGCTTGTGGGGGATGCTTTGTACCGTGGACCCCAAAGCTGGAAGTATGGAATTACGGAAAGCAGAGCCCAAAGTCTTGAGCTATGACATCAGTATCAGAGGGCACTGACTTTTGAATTTTAGAACTAAAGAAATGTTTAATTACCAAGGCCGATTGGGACATGGCTATTCAGCAGCAGTGCTTGGAAGAGCTATCATCCAGGTTGAGCGCACACTTAGGATAAACCCACATGACAAGGGAAGAAACTTGTGTGTGAGACATGAGGAAGCTTGTAGGTAATAACTACTGGGGAGGAGAAAATAAGAGAGAAGCCATTCATTTCTTAACCGAGTCTATTCATCTTTGCACCAGATCATCATTAGTTAGGCTCACAGATGGTTATAAACATTATGTCCTTGTTTCATCCAGAAACGCGTGTAATTTGGAATGGCGGTGTTCTTTAAAGGTAGTTGAAGCAAACTCACTTTATTTTTTGCCCTAAAGCCATGGGTTTCAGCTGCTCCACTGTAATATGATCCTATTTATTTATTTATTTCCCCCTCAGCTTCTCTTTAAAGTGGCACCTTTTTGTGAGGCTTCCAGGAGCCCTCCTTGTCCTTCCCCAGGGCAGCATTCAAGAGGGAGCCTGGGGCTGCTTGTCTAACTTCCACCTGAGTTTCATTAGTTCAGATCGCTGCCTACATGAAGAAATAAAGCAGTGGTTTCTTAAAGTCCTCCCCCACTGTTCTCCCACATTTCCCCTGCTTTGAAATTCTCTTTCCTCAGAAAGACCTTGACACAACCCCTTCCCAGTGAGAGCTTGATGTGAGTCTCAAATTCTTTCCTTGTGCATTTGACAAACATACATGTGTTGAAATTTTTGGTAGCTGTTAAATGTGGCAGGTTTCAGCTATTAAAAAAATGGCACTGGGAGAAGTTTAGAAAGAAATAGAACTTTCTGGTATTATTTTGCTCTGTAGATGATGAAAACAATAACCTATATTACTCTTCTAGCATATACATGTGTATTAGTAATTTCTACATTGAGGAAACATGAAATGTCCCTTATATTTGAATAAGTAAGTGAATGGTTATTTATTGTGTTTGCTGTCTTAGTGAGATACCTTATGTGTTATACTGTTTTAATTTTTTAAATGTCAAGGTGCCAATTGTGATGCAGTTTAAGATTTTTGGAATTAAACAAATTCCAAATTTTGGAATAGCCTAAACATGTTTCTCTATAGGGATGAATCTGAAGTTGGCTGAAAAATAAGTAAAAATTGTTTTCTCTAATTAACACCACAATTTGCTTTTATCCAAAAGCCCTTATGAAATGATGTTGCTGTAACAAGAACACAAAAAAATTGCCTCAAGTCATAAATGGAAACTGAATCATCTTATTTTGATGTGATATGAAAAATTATTGGAATTGTATTGTAATGTGTCGCCTTTCAATTGTTACCAAATGGGAAAGTTTGCTGTAGTAGACTTTCCTATAGTTTAGCAATCATGATTCAAAGTGGGGCAAACTTGGCATGCCAATAAAGATGACTAATAAATTAGAGCTTTTTTTAATTGAACAATGAAAGAATGATTAATTTTCATATTAATGCAGAATTATGAATACTTTATAGTTATGCATAATTCAGAAAAATTATTAATTTCAATTCCATTGTGATTCAAGATAGAAATAGCCAGTGTTTGTTATCTAAGACTATTTAAAGTATTATTGAAAATAAAGTGGGAAATAGAAGGTAAAATATATTAATAGCCTTTAGTTTACTGATCCACTTTAAAGGATTATATTTGTGTGACATTTTCTGTGCGTGTGTATTATCCTTAAGAATTTTTGATTCCCATTTATTTCTGATTGACAATCTTCTCCATCTAACACACAAAGGGCCTTGAATGGGGGTTTGACTGTTTCTCTGAGTGCAATTTTAAAAATCATTTTTTCTCTTTGAAACTATTTCCTCAACTTGTGAAATGAGAGGCTTGGAGTTGGACATCTCTCAGGTCACTTTTACTATGGCATCTGATGATTGTCTTTCACATGTAGCTATTTTTCATAGTTATAACACTTACTCCTATGATTGGGTAATGCAACTAACATGAAAAGAAACAATGTGTGGAATTTAATATAAAATTATATTAATAACCTTGAATATTTACAGCTTTCAAAGCCCATTTACATCTGCCATTACATTTGGCCAGACCAAATAAGTAATGATATGACCTGGGATATAGTTTAAGATATTTGACAAAAACACAGGGTTTTGCAGGTGATTATTTAGATCTCTGGATTACAGTTGGGATAGGTGCATGTTTGCAAGTGGAGATAAAAAACCCATGGTAAAAATAGATATAGAGGCTAAAAACCATCTAACAAGTTATGTAATCAGCTGACAATGAGGGGATGAAGTCACTTGGAATGTGTGCATGAGGCAGCCAGCCTTGGAGGACCAGCAGTTCACCCTGGAAGAAGGCTGCATTGGAGAGCACCAGGGGTCTTGAAAGCCAAGCAATCTGTGATGCTGACTGTGATTAAGATTTGTTTTTCACTTCTGTTATCACATTTACGCTATTAATTTTAACAAGTTTAATGAGATACAATTTCCTTACCATGCAATAATGTGTTTAAAATGTACATTTCAATAGTTCAGTCTGTGGTGTATTTCCAGATATGTATGACCCTGTATACAGTCAATTTTAGAATATTTTCATCACCTCAAAGAGAAACCCCTTACTTTTCAGTTCCTTAATTATCAAATCCTTAATTCTCTATTACACTTGCCCAATCCCTAATCACTGTTAATCTACTTTTACCTCTATAGAGTTTTCTTTTCTGGATGTACGTATGAATGGATTCATATAAATATATGGTATTTTTTGGCTGGATTCTTTAACTTTAGTATTTTTCAAGGTTCATCCATATTTAGTTTGTATCCTTTTTATGACCAGATAATATTCTGTTGTATGGATATACCACATCTTGTTTATCCATTAATTAATTATAGACATTATGGATATTTGGGTTTCCATTTTTTTGGCCGTTGTGAATAATGCTGCCATAAGCCTTTGTGTACAAGTTTGTGTGGCCATGTACTTTCATTCCTCTTGGGTATGTAGCTGGATCGTAGTAACTCTGTGTTTAATTGAGGAACTGCCAGAATGTTTTCCAAACCAGCTACACCATTTTACAGCCCTACCAGCAGTGTTATGAGGGTTCTGATTTGTTTACATCTCATTTATACTAGCTTATTAATTAAGCTTTTTAATTATTTTTTTAAGATTTATTTATTTATGCATACAAGAACTGTGGTACAGGCCAGAGGTATGGGGGGTGAGAGGATTCACTAGAGACAGAGAGGGAATCGAACAGGTGGATCTACTGAAATACACTGCTGAGGGGAATAGTGGGCAAGTCAGGAGATGTCTGCTGCGCCATGTGGGTAGCTCCCTGGCCGGCCGGGGATCAAACTCATGCTACAGTGGCTGCGCATAGCTTCATATGCTGCGTCTTAACCTCTTGCGCCAGCAAGGAGGCGCTAAACTTTTTAATTCTTATGTATTAATTTTTGCTAGGCTTTTATAACACTGAAAATGTATTTGTCTTCCTTAGAGCAAAACTTTGGGGAGGACTCATGGTCTATGTGTGACTACAGCTTCTTTACTCACCTGTCTTTCCTTTTCCCTCCCCTCCTTAATGCCCAAGCAGAGAGGGGGAAGAACATGGAATAGTGTATTTTAATGAGGCACTTCATATAAGGAAGGTTTCTTTTCTTCTGCTTCACAATTATGTCTCCATTCCCCCCCCACCAGGAAATCTTATATAAGTCTTCATTCATTTATTCATTCACTAACCTATTATGTTTAAGGCATTGCTTTAGATATTGGGGATAGAAAGGAGCAAAATGGATGAAAGCTCTTGCATTCATGGAGCTTACATTCTTTTGGGAGGAAAAAAGCAAAATAGAAAATAATTAAAATACATGTCGTATGTTTGTTGATAATTGCTTTGGAGAAAAGTTTTAAAAAGACATGTATGGGGAGTTTGAGGTGGACTCAGTGGTATAGTTTTGAGTGTGATCAGGGAAGCTTCCACTGGAAAAGGTCACATTTGAACAAAGGCTTAAAGAGGAAGAAAAGAGCAATGATGATATCTGAAGAAAGACTTGCAGAAAGAGGAATAATAAATGAAAAGCCTTAATGGCAAGTGTCCTGACTTTTTCATTAAAAGACTGGTTTATGTAGAGCACAACAATAGATGTAGGAAGTGAGGCCGGAAAGATGTTGCAGCTGGGTGAAAGGGTTCTTTAGCTATTGTGAGATGGCTTTTCTCTGAGTGAGGTAGGAATCACTTTAGGGTCTTGAACAGAGCAGTGGCATGATCTGATTTATGCATCCACATAAGCATTCTGACTGTTGTTTGGAAATAGTCTAAAGTGGAGCGAGGGCAGAAACAGGGAGGATATAGGGTTGTTGTATTTTATTATATCTTTCTGGCAGAGGGGGGTGGTATACCAGAGGTGAGGCTGGTCCCTGTAGAAGTTTTGAGAAACAATCAGATTACATATCCATATTGAAGATAAAACCTAAGGGATTTATGATGAACTGGATGGACAGTGTGAGAAACAAGATAGATTCTGAAGATTTGGTTTGAGTGGACACAATCATACCATAAACATTTACTGAGATAGAGAAGGATGAGCAAGAAACAGGTTTAATAAAGAGTGGGAAGATGAGGTCTTCCTTTTTGGATATGTTAAAGTTTGAGATGTCTTTTGGGACCCAAGTGGAGATAGTAAGATGGCAGTTGGATATATATATGAGGTTAGAATTCACGAGGAGAGGTCTGGGTCAGAGATATAAATTTTGAATCCAAAGACATTCATAAAGAGGGTTATTTAGGGCTGCAAGACTGGGTGAGGCCACTGAGGACTGATTAAATGAAGCATAAGAAAGATTTTACGACCTAGCCCTGGGACACTTTGAATTTTTGCAGTCAGACAGATGAGAATAAACTGGCAAAGTAGCTTGAGCAATTAAAGCCAGAGAGTGAAGAAAAACTTGTTATCTCAGAAATAAAGAGTGTTTTAAGGAAGGACCTCTAATTGGTTAATTAAGAGGGGGGCTTAAAATTGGCTAATCAGTTGAGCAGTGTGGAAGTCATTTGTGACTTAAGTATAGTGAAGTAAGTGGCAGGAGTGAAAGCCTGTCTGGAGAGATTTCAGAAAGGCTTGGGAGAAAAGGAATTAGAAATCTTAGAATTATTTTGTTGTGTCCAACTACTGGAATGGTTGCTCTATTTACAAAGCTAAAGTTGAAACTAGTTTGACAAATGATTCCACCAGTGTTTTACAAAATACATTTGCAATGAAGTAGAAAGAACATCCAATTTGGAACAGAATATCTGTGTTCTCTTATTTTTGTTATTTAAACAAATTATTTAACCTTGCCAGACTTCTGTTTGTCTGTCTACAAAATTAATCTAGTGGTAGGTTGTGAGCAGAGCCCATGACTTTTTGGCCTATATATTGCCAAAATGAGTACCAAAGTCTGTGATTTCAATATTCACGATATACAGAAAGATAAATGCCTGCAAGGACATTCAGAGTAGCAAGGGCTTGATTCACTGGGAGGAATATCACCATTACATGTCTCTACCCTAGCAGTTTCGTTGTCGTAGAACCAGTGAGACCTCAGTGACTTGGTATGTTTCTGAAGGACTATAAGGTGCTAAGAAAATATTCCAGGACTTCTTTTATGCAAAGTTCTTCTTAGACTATGACAAAATCGCCTGAAACCATATGAATAGAAACAGGTTTTTTTTAAAGACTTTTTTTTTTTTAGATTTATTTATTGATTTATACAAGCACTGGGTACAGTCAGAAGCGTGGGAGGGTGAGAAAATTCACCAGAGCCAGAGTGGGGAGCAAAACAGGCAGACTGACGAAGTACACTGCTGAGGGGAGCAGCGGACATGGCAGGAGAGGTCTGTGCGCCATGTGGGACCCTTGCCAGTGGCCGGGGATGGAACCGGCGCTGCAGAGGCTGCGGGCAGCTTTGCAACCCAGCGCTTAACCGCTGCACCACCAAGGAGGACCTGAATAGAAACAGTTTTTACAAGAAAATATTGCACATGCAGACCTTGAAAAACTATACCAATTTATATGAACTAGACTTCAAATTGAACTGTTTTTAGTTTCAATAAGTATAGGAAAAAAGTCAGGAAGCTATTAGTCTTCCTTTCTCATATCCTACAAGAAGGGTTTTTCATGAAGGGGAGGATTAGTCTTTTAAGTCCAAGAGAAAGCCAATGGAAGGAAATGCACCAAAATTTAAGACACAGAGATTTTGTGGGTTGGGATGTTAGAATATTTTAAACTGAGAGAGTGGATCCTATGTCACTGGATATTTTGTGAGGATATGTGGAGATGTTTTATTATGCACAATGAAAACATTTTTCTAAAATATGAGTACCAAATTGTGATGAATCATATATGTTGAATGTGTTAGGGATGTTTCTACTTTACATAATCCTCTCTGACTCCTGTGGAATGAAGGTTTTTTTTGTTTTTGTTAAGTCAGAGAATAGCCCTCTGTGATAAATCAAAAATTGGGTTTGCTTGTAGTCTGTCAGGTCAAACAGACAATAACCATTGTTGATGGTTGAGATAACTCGGCTTATCTCCCTATCTATCTGACTAGACATTAAACTTCTTGGACTTAGATGAGAGTACTGCATTCACCTTACAGGGTCAGCATGCAGTGGAAACTCAACAAATACTTCATAAATGAATAAATGAGTGAATGATGCTGCAAACAAGAACTGCTTTCTCTGGGTATTTTAATCTTTCCTTTCATGTCCATGGTTTTACTTTTTAAACCATACCAGCAAAGAATAAAACTTAGCTATATGATCATTTGCGGGTTAGATCTTTTAGGTGATATATATCTTCCCTCCAAGATTGAATATGAGATGGAGGGATCATTGTGTCCAACTAATATCCAAGTACTGTGGTCATTGAATGTTTGTATGACAGGTGGTTTTGGTGGGGAGGTTTCTGTGGAGTTTGGAATGATCAGGTACTTGATGTAAGACAATCTGCTTCCAGACCAACTGGACTGGCTAAAGGAGGTCACAGAAAATATAATAATGCCCAAGTAGATTGACTCAAATGAAAGTTTGATATCATTGGTGCTTCTTATAACTCTATGGGAATTCTCAGCCTGGTTTTGTCTTTTTTGATACATCTCCATGTGGAGCTCCCATATCTACAGAGAATAGGAAAAATTTAAAAAATGGACTTTTGTGTAATGATATTAACTTTTCCCACTTTAGTGATATTATCATGGTTATATAAGTGAAAGGACTTTAAAAGTGCTATAGAATCATTGGTATTGCTCTCATTGAATGACTCACATGTGTCTATAAAAATTGAATAGGTACTGGAGGGAAGCCAGTTATCAAGGAAAATAATAGAACATTTATGCAATAAGGCTGAAAAAATTAACTTGGAAAAATACCTACTTGATCATTTGAAGTAATCAATCACAGGCAAAGTACAATTAAGACAAGTTCAAATGTAACATTATTCTAATACACTCCATGTTTAAAAGCATTTATTCATGGCTAACTGTCCTCTTGAGCCTGAGACCACTGCTTCATGATTGGAAAACCAGCAGGAGAATTTAAAAATCCTAAGGTAAGCCATTATATTCATTCATTCAACAATGGATTCCTTACTATTTGTCAAGGGTGTTGCTAGGGGCTCTTGATTTTGACAATGAGTCATAGCTTATGAGAATCTAAGAGTCTGTGGGGAAAAGCCTGAGAGAAGCAATGATACCATGTGCCATTGTGAACTTCATAGTAGAAGGAAACACCCCAGGGTGCTGGGGAATCCAGAACAGTGCTTCTGAGTTAAGAGGGTGATGGTCAGCAACAGTTTTCTGGAAGAAGTGTGCCCTGCGCTGAAACGTGAGGAACGTGCTTGAGTAAAAGCAGTTTAACCAAAATATTAAGGAGCTCGGATTTCATCCTGAAAGCTATTGGGAGCTTGAAAGAATCATAAGTGAGGAGTGACATGATTGAGCTTTCATTTCAGATCTCTATCTCCCAATGCAGTTCTGAGAGGGGAGCCATGAAATCTGAGGCCATCATAGCAATTCACAGGGGCGATATTGAAGTGACTTGGAATTAAGGAGAAGAATATAGATTTCTGAGAGCTATAAAGAAAGTTCAGTGGGCTGGACTTGGCCCAAGAAGATGAAAAAAGAGAAATATGACTGCTTTCCGGTTAAAAAATGAAATTAATGTACAATGGAAGTGAAAGATATGCAAAGTTAGCTTTAAGAGATGTTACTTCCAGAACACTAAGTCTTGATAGTAAGTTTCTTATATGTTCTTTTGTCCAAAATAAAATATCAACCAAAACTATGGGGGTGGGGGAGGTGGTCAGCAATGAAAAAGAGACTCACAGAAGCAGACTGAGTGATTTTACAACCATGTTTTATCTAGAACTCAGGGTACTCACGCTATACTTGAATAGCCTCTCTACTTCTCAGCAAAATTACAACAGTGGTGGTGGACAGTTCATTCTTATAAATATGGGATGATGTCATATGATCTCTTCCTGTTCTGGTTGCGTGTTTATCAAACAACTTTCTGATAATTTAATGAACTTCACCAGACAGTTATGTTCCTCATTGGCAACTCGTATTTTGTCATACCAATTTTATGCATCAGTTCTATTGTTTAAAATACTCTGGCAGTGTCAAGTTCAAGTTCTAAGTTTGTAAGTCTAAGAGCTAGACTATGGGTCATAGTGAATTTATCACAGTACGTGTCTCCCTGTGTGGCTCTGTTTGGGTGGCTGGTCTGCCTCCAGGTATCACCCCCTCGGCATTTACAACTGTCATTGTTAGTGTGACTAGTGCCAAGTAACTGTTCTGTCCACTTGAAATTTATATAGATGACAGCTGGAATCAATGGAATAAATGAGATCATCCAAGGAAAGTATGTGGACTGAGTAAAAAAGGGAGACAGGATAGGTCTATGGAGAACACAAACATATAAAAGACAATGAGAGCAAAGGAAGTTCATACAGCATACTGGGAGGGAGAGTTCAGGTAAGCAGCAAGAGTAACAGGAATGAGCAGTGCCTGGGAATGAAAAAGTTGTGGGTTTTAAGCAGGAGAGATTTGTGTCCACTTATAAGCTAGCAAAATTAAAAGCCAAGTTAAAAGCCTAAAAATGACAGTTTCAGGGCCTCCCTGGTGGTGCAGGCAGTTGAGCGCCACACTGTAAAGCTGTCTGCAGCCTTTGCAGTGCGGGTTCGATCCCTGCCGGCCGGCGAGAATCCCAGATGGTATGGCAAACCTCTCCTGTCTCTCCCGCTGCTCCCCTCTACAGTGTATTTCATCAGTCTGCCTGTTCTGTTCCCTGCGCTGTCTCTGGTGAATCCTCTCACCCTCCCGCGCATCTGGCCTGTACCCCAGTTCTTGTATAAATAAATAAATCTTAAAAAAAATAAAAGGACAGACCTTTAAAAAAAAAATGACAGTTTCATTGGAGCTGTATAGTCAGGAGACTGAAATGACAGGTAAGAAAGTGGAGGTGAGAATTCAGTGTTTCTTCCACTGAAACATAGCGTCATGGTTTAAATGCATAGGCTCTGGGGCCTGATGTCTGGATCCATCGATTACTTGGTCAATGATCTTATCTTCTTTATGCTTTGGTTTTAGTAAATGGGGATAATATTATCTACTTTATAAGGAGGACTGACAAAATAGGTGTTCAAAATTTAGTGTAATCCCTTGCACAGAGTAAATTTTTAAAAAATGCTAGTGAATGGGACTTAGAGTTGGTAAAGGACATTTTTCTGATATTAAAAAGAGGAGGGAATGTTTAAATAGAGTAGAAGAAATAGAAAATTCCAATGACAAGCCAGGTAATTTATAAAACCAGGACTTTGAAAAAGCAGTAGAGGATGGGATGCAAAAATAGGGGGATGGATTGGTAGGGAAGAGAAAAGCTTGGTGCAGTGTGAGAGGAGAGTGGCAGACTATGCTTGACATGTCATGAACAAGGTGTTAGGTGAGAGGCTGGTTGTCTCTCTGTTTGATGGACTCTTTTTTCTCCTAAAGAAGTAGAAAGGAGAGTAGTCATTTGATGAGAGGAGAGAATGAGAGAAGAGTAAGTATGGGACTTTAGAGGAATATTGGAGTTCTAGATGTAAAGGTGACTTTAGACATGTAGAAGGTTTCCCAGGATGAGATATAGTCAGAAGATGAATTTGTAATGCTTGATGACTGCTTAGCAGTATGATTTTCTCAGACAGCTCTCAACATCCTGGGCATAACTGCCGAGATTGACCACTATTTTGATCTGAGACTGGGATTTTGTTGAGCAGGTGTGACTAAAGAAATAGAATATGGTGGAGAAAAATATCATTAAGAGAGAGACTGAAGTGACAGACAATAAGGCTAAATCTGCATGTACTGGGCTGATAGAAGTACAGATTTCAATGGGAAGGAAAACATGACAAAGAAGTTGAGATTATTGGTAAAAGTAGTCAGAGTGATTGGTCATAGACTTCAGTTTGCGTAGAAAGGGAAGTTAAACTAGAATAGAATGAAGATCTTGGAACTTGGGGCTTCAGAGTTGAACATGGATGTTAAAATAATTCACATCCGGAGTGGTGAGGATGACAGTGAGGAGGGTATCACATTTTTATTTAATAAGAATTATTGAAGTCTCTGTGTGGCTGACAATGATGAAGAGGGGTGGGGGATGTATTAGGTGACATACACCTGAAAATGGCAGATGTGTTCTCTTAACGTAGAGAAATAACTGGGAGTGTATAAGTGTTGTGTCTCCTGACCCTTTCGTGTCTGGGGTGTAGAGAATTAGCAGACCCAAGTGGGAAAAAACTAGCGGAGGTGGTAACAAAAAATCCATTTCATTTGAAGTGAGGAGTTAGGTGGAGGCTGCCTGTAGGAGGATGGATTGGAAAGTCACAGGATATGGGTGTGAACTGACATTGAAAGAAGGAGAGGATGCAGGTGAGAGCAAAGTAGAATAGTTTGTATTTGCGGCAGTGACCACAGAAGGGGGTGTGGTGTAAAGCAGGGTGGGATATGCTTCTTACTGGGGCTCGGGTATAAATGTGAGATACCAGTTTGGGCCCTCCGTCTTATGGCAGCGCGGTGGGCAGGGACGCTAAGGCACCTCGTCTTATTGACACGGGCTTAGTAGTAAAATTTTCATTTCCAATAATAACAGCTCCCATGTTATTCTTTGAGTTATTACTATGGACTGGACATTGAACTAAATATATTCCATACTTTACCTCATTTAAGGTTCACAAAAACTCATGGTGGATGTTAATCTTTATTTTACACAAGACACAATGGAGGCTTGTATTATAGGAGCTCTTGCAAAATGGACCAAATTTCCTGAAAAGGACTAACTTTCTATAAACTAATTTTTGGCAGCTCCTCTATCGAGAAATATGTGAGATTGAGATGTGCCCAAAAAGATGTGGCAAAGGGACCATGGTGTTAATTTGCTAGGGTGACCGCAACAATGTGCCACAGATTGGGTGGCTTTGGTAACAGGAATGTGTCATCTCCCAGTTCTGAAGTCTAAGACTGAGGTGTTGGCAGGCTTGTTTCTTTCTGAAGTATGGGAGGGAGAATCTGTTCCCTGCTTTCCTCCCAGCTTCTGGTGTCTTGCTGTTGATCTTTGGTGTTCCTTGGCTTGTACATATACTGATTTCTGCCTTCATATTCCCAGAGCAGTCTCCCAAGTGCTGTGTCAAATTTCCCTTTTTTTTTTTTATAAGGATACCAGTCATATTAGATTATTGGCCCAGTCTCCTCCAGTATGATCTCATCTTAACGCACTACATCTGCCACAACCTTATTTCCAAATAAGGTCACATTCTGAGGTGCTGGGGAATAGGACTATGTGAATTTTGGGGGGACATAGTTCAGCCCCTGGCCAACCACTCTTAAGTAATGTTTAAAAAACAACTATTTAACTCTTTATTAGAGCAACTCAGCTTGTTCTCTAAATGTCTGTTGAAAGTATTTGTATCCGGGAGTATCGTGGATTCTGATCTCAGATTCCTTTTGGATAGGAACAAGGGTCTCAGTGGATTTTTGGAGGGGACTATTTAAGCTATTTAAATCATTATGAAATGATTTGGACTTTTTAAAAATGTGAATTCCACTCTTAAAGCATAACATTTGATTTTATTTGATTTTTTGGGGATGTCGAAACATTAACTTTATTAAATTTTTTTCCTCTAAGTCTTCATTTTAATTTTAATTTTTTATTGTTATCATTTATTTTTTGAATTGCAATAGCATTAGGATCCTCCCCTTTGCCCTCCTCCATAAGGTATCACTGTTGAAATGGGGGAAAATTATATAGGAACTAGGAATTCTGGAAATTCTGTGTGAATTACAAAATATTTTGACTTTGTATACATCTAGGTTTCTTTTCTTGGAAACATCAAACACCCTAATTGGAACAATTTTCCATTAGCACCAAATCTCTGAGAGCATTCCTGCGAGCAGGTGGGAGGAAGTCCTTGATGTTCCCCGGCTGGGAGGCATTCTGATGGCCATTGAAAATGCTTCAAGGGCCATTTGTAGCTCTTCCTGCAAAGATATGACAGGGAGAGGTGGGTTCAATAAGACGGACAGGTATGGAGAAGGCATAAATATGTGAGATGGAGCTTGCGCTTTCATATTTTTTACCAAGTAGAGGGTCGAGAAAATACAAGATTTCATTAAGCGGTAGAGAGCAAAATTCTAAAACATGTTGTACTATCTGGAATATCATTTTTTTGAGATTCAAAGTGAAATCTGTTTTGTTTTTTGTTTACTTCATTATTTGCACTTTGAAGTCCATTGCCAGAGTATACAGACAGCCTCATTTCTATTGTTTCATATTCCCCAGGGGTCCTTCCCTATTCTTCTTGGATAAACATACTCACCTGATCCCCTAGATCAGATGCTCACACCCTGTCTTGAAGTTTTCTTCTGAGTCATACCATGTGATGGATTGTCTCACTGTATGCCAGACATTTTTTTCCTTTTTAATTAAAAGATTTTTCAAAATTTTACCTCTTCTAAGGAATTTTCCTGGAATATTGAAAAAGTGTCATTCAATACTGAATTCCCCTTTTATATTTATTTTATCATTTATGGATTTAATTTGTGCCATTGATAACTTCTTTCCCTCCCTCCTACATTATAACAAAAATAGTTGATTTGATTTATCTTGGCAAAGTAAAATTTGGTAGAATTAAAATGGTAGAGGTTTAGAGTGAATGGATTTTAATATCAAATAGACCAAGGTTTGATTGTTAGTATTCACTAACTTCTCAAAATCTGAGCCCTTATTGTTATGGTGGAAATAATAATCATGCTTTCTTTGTAGAGTTGTGAGGTTACAAGAGAAAATGCACATAAAGCATTTGTTACAAAGTTTGGCATAAAGTAAGGACTTAAAAGGTTCTATAAGGGAAATGACACTGGACATAGAGTCCAGACACTGGGTCCTGGCTTTGTAACTGGGCAGGCCTATTGACTGTGAAGAGTCTGTAAAGTTTCTGTCTATCTAAAATAAGTATATAGTGCAACTTTTATGGAAGGCAAAAAGGATTTAACTTAAAAATCTAAAAATAGAAATATCAGAGGGCCCAGCAATCCTACTCTTGGGCAGATGCCCAAAGACTATCAACACAAAATTCCATATATATTGCACAGAGCTCATAACAGTATTATGTACAATCAATTGGACATTGAAGCAGCCTAATAGTCTGTTGACAGACATCTGGATCAAGAAAATGTGACATATCCTCACTATGGAATACTATGTAGCCATAAAAAGGATGGATTGCAGCCATTTTCAACAAAATGGAGGGAGTTTGAGAAAATTTTGTGTAGTAAAGCAAGTTAGAACAACAAGAACAAAACACTGGACATTTACATAGAAATAAACACTTGGCAAAAAAAACTAGTGGACATCAATTGAACACTGACTGGAGTTTGAATTTAAGAAGGAGTGGGGAAGGGAATGGAAGAAGGGGATTAAAGGATGATAATGGGGAAAAAAGTGTGGGGCTTATATAAAATGAGAAAAAGAATGATTATAAGCTGGTAGATAAAAAGCGAAACAAACATTAAAAAAAAATCAAATAAGATGAGTGAGTGACCCTCATGAGTAGCAGATCCATTGCTTTGTTTAGTGAAACAAATTTAGTAAGTGTAGAAATCAAAATAGTTCTATATTTAGGTTGACTGGTCAAGATGAAATTACTTTTAAACCAACATGTATTAGCTATATGAAAATTTACTTTGTGTATTTTTTAAGTGGAAATAAAAATAATATTCTGTTGGAAAAAGTATATAATCAGTGGTGTGCTGGTGTGAAACCTCTGGCTCAGAGGTGGGTGTGGGAGAGGCATTTGTGGCATCTGCCAATTTCTAAGATGTAAACACTCACCCTAGCCAATTTCAAGCTACTGACTTGATGTCCCTGGATGAGAGCTGACAGTAGATGTGCACTAGTCTCACTTTCCCTTAAAATCCTGGACACAACAGTTAATCTATGAAAGAGGAGCCAAGAATATACTCTGGAGAAAGAAAACCTCTTCAAGTAATGGTGCTGAGAAAATGAACAGCCACATCCAAAAGAATGAAAGTTGATTATTTTCTTAGACACACACACACACAAAATTAACTCAACATGGATAAAAGTCTTATATGTAAGATCTGAAATCATAAAATACATAGAAGAAAACATAGGGAAAACACTTCCCGACATCAAGGAAAACACTTCTCCAACATCAAGGGAAACAAAAGGAGATATAAACAATTGGGACTATTTCAAATTAAAACACTTTTGCACAGCAAAAACAGCTGTCACTAAAACAAAAAGACACCCTCCTAAATGGGAAAAAATAGCCCTGACAAGGGGCTGATATCCAAGTCTACAAAGAGCTCATGCAACTTAACCAGGAAACAAATCATCTAATAAATAAATACGCAGAAGAACTAAATAAGTTCTTCTCCAAAGAAGATGTGCACAGGTCTGGACCTGTGGAAAATAGTATGGGCATTTACATAGGACATTCAAAATACTGAAAATAGATCTATGATATGATGTATTAATTCTACTTCTAGGTATCCACCTGAAGAATACAAAAGCACTAATTAGAAGAGAAATATGCACTCCTGTGTTCATTGCAGAACTATTACAATAGCCAAGCTACGGAAACAATGAAGTTCCCTAAAACAGATGAGTGAATCAGGA
The DNA here is from genome assembly GCF_014898055.3 of Talpa occidentalis. Classification (NCBI taxonomy): domain Eukaryota; kingdom Metazoa; phylum Chordata; class Mammalia; order Eulipotyphla; family Talpidae; genus Talpa; species Talpa occidentalis. The sequence goes on from NW_023601212.1 coordinate 51,213,448, forward strand.
AGATGTGGCGTAGAGACACAATGGGATACTGCTCAGCTAGAAGTAAAGATAAACTATTACCATTTGTGACAACATGGATGGAGCTGGAAGGGATTGTGTTAAGCAAAATAGGCCAGACAGAGAAAGACAAATACTGAATGGTTTCATGGAATATAGAGAAACAAAGCAAAGAGTAAGATAAAGCCAAAATAAAAATGAACCCTAGAAATCTTTCTGCAGAACTGAGGTTACCAAAGAAGGAGAAGGAGGGGAAGAGCAAGAAGGGAGAGAGCAGAGTGGAGTATGGTGCAGGACTATGGGTGTTTTAGGTGGTAGGTGTGGTGTAGAAATAACACCTGAAGTGCGAGATCCTATCCCTCTACATCACAACATTGTAGACCAATGTTACCTTAATAAAAAAAATTCCTGGCCACAAAGGGGGATATTTATGTTTTAATGAGTCAGCATTTGCAAGGACTTAGTGTGATAGACGTTCTTTAAATACTAGCTTAATCTTGCTTGGAAAAAGTCCTTTAGATGGGTACAATAGTGAGGGTAGAATTTGTTTGAACAGAGAAAGCAGATTTGAGTGTTTTCTCCTTCATGATTTTGAGAGGCAGGCCAGCAATGCCAATGTAGAAGTGGAAAAGGAGACACCTACTACCTTAAAAACATCATAAACTGATAGGGCAAACAAATAAAAATCATTAGAAATATAAATTTCAATATTAGTTGTACCTATTCTGTAGCACTTACTCTATGACAGGCCTCTTCTAAATACTTCACATATTAATTAATTGATATGATAGAGGTATAAAGGAATCATCTACTGTTATGATTAAATGCCCCGTGTAAATCTTAAAAAAACCCAAACAACTAGGGAACGTTAAGATGCATCTCATATTTACCAGCACTTGCTCCCAGCCTGAAAAGGGACTTCTCCTGTGTTCCCTATCTTGATAAACTGCTATCATTTCCACAGTTGTTTGAACAAAATCCTTGGTTATCTTGGACTCTATTTCATGGCCCACATCCAATCTCTTATCAAATTTCTTTGGCTTGACCTTTAAGATAACTTTAATTTGACCACTGCTCAGTCCTCTACTCCTACTCCTGTAAGCCTGAGCCACTTTAGTCTCTCTGCTCCTCTTTTCCAGAGCTACCAGAAGGATCCTTTCGGAAGAATGAAAGGCAGATCACATTATTTCCAGCTCCCACTTCTCACCTCCTCACTCGCTTCACTATGCATATTGGATGTTTTATTGTTTCTTACAAACTAGATACCTCCCTTTTGAGAGCCACTGCTGCTTGCTCTGTCTCCAGATGCTTGTATAACTTATGTCATGGTTTAGTTTGGTTCTTATCTCGAAGTCACCTCTTCGGAGAGATCCTCCCTGACTACCCAGTGTAACATAATTACCCACATGACTGTCCTTTTGACTTGCTTTAGTTTTTTTCTGATAGCTCTTAGCATTGCTTTAACATTAGAGATGACACAAATCCATTTATGTAAGGTCTATCTCTCCCAGTCAGTATAAACTCCATAAGGGCAGAAACTTAATTTTCATGACTGCATTTCCCAGAACTTCATATAGAAGGTCTCTGGCATGTAAAAGTTATGCAATAAATAGTTATCTAATGAACGGATGAACTTTTGTAAATGTTCCATATGTACTTAAAAAAATCTAATTATTGCATGCTAAATTCCAAATACATCCATAAACTCCAGCTTGTTGATAATATTGTTCAAATAAGCTTTCTAAAAAATCGTTGAAACTTTCGTGAACCAGTTTGGTCATTTATTATTTTCTAAACTTTTTTTTTTAAAGATTTATTTATTTATTTATACATGAACCAGGGTACAGGCCAAATTTCGCGGGAGGGTGAGAGGATTCACCAGAGCCAGAGCGGGGAACAGAATAGGCAGACTGACGAAATACACTGCTGAGGGGAGCAGTGGGCAAGGCAGGAGATGTCTGCTGTGTCATGTGGGACTCTCGCCAGCCGGCCAGGCTTGAACCGGCGCTGCAGAGGCTGCGGGCAGCTTCACAGAGCTGCGCTCAACCGCCTGCGCCACCAGGGGAAACCCTATTTTCTAAACATTTTTAATGTTTGAAATAAGGGAGTATTCTCTTTTTGTAGGGTCTATGATTCTTTAAATATATTTTAGATCAGTTGTTAATTATATTGTATAAACAGGCAATATAATGTAATAGTAAGGAATATAGGTTCTCGAGAAAACAGCTTGAGTTTCAATCCTGGCTCTACTCAAAATTCATGAACTTGAGTATAATCTCTCTATCATCAGTTTCTTCATCTGTAAAATGTGGAGAGTATTTGTACTTTCTCATGGGGTGGTTTTTAGTGTTAAATCAATTAATATGTGAAGTATTTAGAACAGGCCTGTCATATAGTAAGTACTCCAGAATAGATACTACTACTGTTGAAATTTATATTTCTAATGATTTTTATTTGTTTGCCCTATCAGTTTATGACAGAGGTATAAAGGAATCATCTTCTGTATTTGATTTTTTTTCTCTGTGTACTTCGGTCAGTCTTTCCTCTCTCTGTTGTAAATCTATAATGGTGTGTCCATATAAAATTATTATATTTACATGGGGTATTTATCCACTTTTTTGTGATATTGTAGTATCCTTTTTAATCCAGGATTTGTATTTGACCTAAGATATTTTATGAGAAATCCACACCCTGTGGATTATGTGGCTTGGCCTGCAGCCAACTCAGGAGGTTGTCCAGGAAGCTTGAAACTGTCTAGGCCAAATAGCATCACAACTGGTCAAACCCTGTCTCTCTGGTTTTCCACTGCGTGGTGCTGTTGGCCCTCAGGGCACAGTTTATGTTAAGGCTCAAGCTCATCCTTAGCCACTGGATACCATTGTGAGGTGCTTGGACCTTCCTGAATGAGTTGGGTAACCCAGAATGAGAAGCCTCATGTTGCCTGTCAACCAGCTGAAATCACAGTTGCTCTAAAACCCACATCTGGAGTTCAGGAGTAGACTGAGGGCTGAGCAGGCCAGGCAGCCACGGCTGCTGAGAGAGGACAGTGGAAGCTTCATTGTTCTGTGGGGTGGTGGGTTCCTGGCAGATGGGATGGGAACAAAGGAGCTACTCATGAATGAAGCAAAGGAGAAACAAGTTCTTACTCCTCTGTAGTAGCTTCAGAAAGCACGGACTCATCTAGAATATCAAATTTCCAGGATAGAAAGACAGTGCTCGCAAATAAAGTTTTGGCAGTGGAAATCAATAAGACATGTTTTTGAGTGAGTCTGGAGGATTCTTTATGCCAAGATTTTTACAGAGCATCCATAGTGAAATTCTGGGAGAAGATATCACTGTTAAAAGCTGTATCCCAGTTCAAGTTCCTGCTATTCCTCTTTAAACATGCATTCTACCATCAAACTGACTAAAGGTTTCCTGTGCATAGTTTCCCACCCTTAGGTCCTTGCTACCACCTTTCTTATAGTGCTAGGGAGATACGAAGTCATAATGGACATAGGTTCTTCTGCAGATGGACCTGGATTATAAATCGTCCTCTCCTAATCATGGGACCCGGGCAACTTACTCAATACATTTCCTCTTAATTTTACTGCAGTAAAAAAGGAAGGAGGTTGTAATAGTATCTACCTCCATCATTATTGGGAGGATTAAATGAAATAATAAAATACTTAGAAATCACAGGTGAAGAATAAAGGAGAATTACTTGCCTCTTTTCTCTATCAATATTCCAGATGGTCAAGTTAAGCAATTTTACATTTCAATGGTCTAAATAATATTTTACATTACATTTTCTTACACACACACACACACACACACACACACACACATACATACACATACGGAGTCAACAAAGTTTGTTTTCTCTGAGTCCAATATACAGACTGGATCTGCTCATTTCTTTCAGTTGCCACAACTATCAACTATCACGTTCATCATCTCTCTTCATTTGATCTTAGCTGAAAGGCTGAGAAGCCATCATCACCTCTCTTCTACACTAGCTTTCTAGCTGGTTTCCATGCTGCCAATCTTAATCTTGGCCTCTATCCTCACAATAGTCATGGTAGTCTTTTAAAAATGAAAATAAATTACATCAACTATAAGAAAGCAAACACAAAACAATTTCCTGTGGGTTTTAAGTAAAATCTAAATTCCTTTCGGTTGCTATGAGGCTTGATGTGAACTTGCCCATGTATATATACTTGTCCCCTCTCTGACCCTTATTATTCCAGCTTTCTTACCAATGCTCTCTGATACTCAGCTCCTTCTCATTTCAGGGTCTTGCACCTCCTATTCCCTCTGCCCAGAAAGTTTTCAGGTCTCAGCTCAACTGTGAAAACTTCTTCCTGGGCTGCTTTATCTGTAGTTGTTGTTTCTTGCCCCACATTATTCACTATCAGATTACCCTATTTTAATTTATTCTGAAGCAATTGTCTTCATCTAAAATGATTATTATACATGTGAAAATGCATATTCTTGTCTATTGTTTTCTTTCTCTAGAGTAAAGTATCACCCATCTTGATTACGGATGTGTGTCTGACTCCTTAAATGCTGCCTGGTATATGGGAAAATGTCAGCATATATTTGCTTAATACGTGCATGCATGAATGAAGATTATTTCTTCATGAAGCCATTTTAGAGTGCTCCCACTTAGCTAATTCTTTCCATCTTGGAGTCCCCATTACATTTTTTACTAGTTCCTTGCACTTCTGGGTTCTTATGGTTCTTATGGGTTATTATCATATATCCGCTACTAGTCTGTAAAGTGCTGGAGGGCAGGATTGGAGTACAAGCATTCCATAAATATTGGTTGAATTGATGAATCAGTTATGAAAAATAAAAGCATCTTTACTTAAATTCCTGAGAGAGGAGGCAGTGCTAAAAATGGCTATCGCCAGATTTATTGCATTTCTCAACATGCTTTGACCATTTTATCTTCTGGACCATAACCAGGCTTGTTGAAAGATATACCAGTCCTCCAGACCACCTCAACATGCCTGTGATCTTTTCTAAGACTACTTAGATTTGTACAATGAATTCATTTTTTATTCACTTATACATAGCATCTTGAACAAACCACTAGTTTATCATTTTATTTCTTTTTATTCTTTGAATTTCATAGCTGTCCTGCTTTTGAAACCAGGGGCTATAATTTCCTTACTCGACATTCATGATTTAACCCCTGGCCTCCCATTGCCTTTATCTTCCTCATCCCTTCCCACTTCTCCTCTTGCACTTAGTCTTTTTCTTCCTCTTCTTTCCTCATCTCTTCCTCCTTTTTTACAAATGATTTTTTTTTAAGATTTATTTATTTATACAAGAGCTGGGGTACAGGCCAGAGGCACAGGAGGGTGAGAGAACTCACCAGAGACAGAGCAGGGAACAGAACAGGCAGGCGGACTGAAATACACTGCTGAGGGGAGCAGCAGGCTAGACAGGAGAGATCTGCTGCGTCATGTGGGGATCTCCCTGGCTGGCTGGGAATTGAACCTGTGCCACAGAGGCTGTGAACAGCTTCACAGCGTAGTGCTTAAACTGCTGTGCCACCAGGGAGGCCCACAAATGGATTTTTTTTTAATAAAGATTTATTTATTTATTTGTTTGTTTGTTTATTTATTTATTTATTTATACAAGCACTAGGTACAGTCAGCAGCGTGGGAGGGTGAGAATTCAGAAGAGCCAAAGTGGGGAGCAGAGCAGGCAGAAGGACCGAAGTACACTGCTGAGGGGAGCAGCGGGCGGCAGGAGAGGTCTGTGCGCCATATGGGACCCTCCTCCGGTGGCTGGGGAGCAGCCGGGGATTGAACCGGAGCTTCAGAGGCTGCGGGTAGCTTCGCAGCCCAGCACTCAACCGCTGCGCCACCGGGGAGGGGGAGGCCCCATAAATGGAATTTTGATAGTAATCAGAGAGCCCAAATTTGCATGGCATTTTCATACAGTTTTGTTTTTATCCTTATAGCAAATGTGTCAAGTAGCTGTGATTTCTACCATTTTGTAGATGAAAATGAGAGAGGCAAAGAGCTCACTCAAGACTTCCACAGGTGGTGAGGTAGAGTTAGACCTAGGGAGTCCTGCTTCCCCACTCATAACTCCAGAATAATATCACACTATTCCTTGGAAAGGTATTTAATAGATGAAACAGAACAAAAACATTACTGAAGGCTGTAGTTGAAGATTTATTAACAGAAATTACATTTATTCTTGAAAGGTGGTAGCTGTATTGGACAAAAAATTGTAGTCATGTGAATATAATTTTACTAAAATCTGGTTTTTTTTGTACTATGATTATAAACACTTGTCCTTCCCCTTATTTTCTTCTTGCTGTGAACATACTTAACTGCTTTAAATGTAGCAGTCATGTGAGTACACTGTATAGATGAGGAGAAAAATGGAGGGATCTATACCTGTTGAACTTTGCTTCTCTCCTTGTCTTTCCTGGGAATGTTCCTGCAATATTAAGAGTAGGGAATTATTATGAATTAGTTTTTCTACTCTATCCTGATCTAAAAATGCAGAGTCATAAGGACAGAAAATCCATTTGAATATATTCTGCATATATGGGAGAGATTTATTAAAAATAATATGTTTCAAAAAAGGTGATTTCACCCTCTATTCTTCAAGGTCATATTGGTGCCTTTTTTTTCTTGGAAAGTTCTGTTTTTATTACAAATGCTTAAATGTTATTTTACCCTATATTTAAACTAGCTTGTGAACTGTTAAAGGTCTGAAGTATGATTTATTCATCTCTATCTTTTATCTTAATTCATGGTAATATAGTAGGAATTTAAAAATGTTTTTGAATGATCAGATGAAATAATATTGTTTTAGTATTTCTGATATGGATGTGTATATACCCAACCATGGTTTCTTTAGTTTGACACACTTTCTATTACATATCATGGACAGTGGGATGGAGTTATGAATGTGGGATAATTTTGAACATTACAAGTTATAAAACATAGAAGGGTAAAATGATACTGAATTTATTGAGTCATTTCATTATTAACAATACCCTTTGACATTGTACCATAATGACAAAGTGACAAATAATAGAACTACCTAATTCGTGAGCAAAGCTATATTTTGGGTATCAATGTCCTCACTTGTCGATGGATGGGGGACAGACTATAGACTAGCTGTGAGGAAATGCTTGTCTAGGTGAAGTAACAGCAGGGTATTTCAATATAGAGGGTGCAAAGTGATAGAAATAGTCCAGGAAACAAGCCAAGTCCAAATACCCAGCAAATCTAAGAACTGAGAAGTTTAGTCTGGGAGTCACGTCATCAAGTTAGAGAATTCCAACAGCAGACTCAAGACCAAAAACCTCAACATAGCAGTTTCCTATATAATTAGTAGCCAAAAAAAAAAAAAAAAAAAAAAAGGAAAAGAAAAAGAATTCAATCTTGTGTTTTAGGATGAAGGGCAGAAAAATGTCTTTAAAATAGACTTACAGAGGATAACTTCCCAGCCTGTTAAAACAGGCCTGCTGAAGGCATTCCAACCTCACCAGTTGTAGGGGACCCTAAGGATTTCTATGTAGAATTCTTCATGTGATTTGCACTCTCAGGAAAGAAAAAGGGTAAGAGTATTGGAGAACAATGATCTCCTCTGTTTCTAGAAAACCTAAACTCTACCCTGTATTTCAATTCTGTCTAGAAAGGAATAACTGACATTATTATTATTTTTTAGAAGGGATTTCCTTGAGAAGTTTCAGATGTCTCTGCCCCCCCCTTTTAAAAAAAAAAAAGTACAATCATTTGTTTTAATGAACTTCTAGTTTCAGCAGGAACATATTTGCAGATGTTATTTAGGATTTACACTTAAAGATGTCCTCATGTGCATTTGAGGGCTGGTCATATGGATACTTGTCACTCAGATTTTGCTTGGATACTAATGAAATTAAAGTAAATGAGGTCCATGCTTGAGCTTTTTAGGTTAGTTGTGAAACTTTAACTTCCATAGGCATGGAAATAAATCAGAGGAGTAGAGAAGCTGGAAGTTTCTGTTCTATCAGCCTATCAATAGGCTACTCAGAGGAGAAGGAAATTTTAGCTGTTTCAATGATAAAGTCAGGCAGAGAGGCTAACTAACAATATAGGCACAGGGAATTCAGTAGCATTGTCCATAAGTGTAAGATATGTGATTAAATAAATCTATTTAACACTGTCTCTGACAATACGTGTAAACAAACAATATCCTAAAAGGAAAAACACCCCAGGCACCTGAATTGAAAGCTCTCAGTGAAGAGATATAGATGTTGGTTAGAAAACCAAGCTATTTTAATGACAAGGATGTTGATGCAATTTTTTTATTTTTAAATTTTTCTGTTTTTGGTAAACATCTAATAGCTTTGCCCATCCCCCAATCCATTATACCCATTTGACTCTTTCTTTGTTCCTCCTCCCTCTTAAGTTCAGAAACCTATGTTTACTAGCATCTGCCAGTTTTTCAAAGTATTTTGCTTTACTGAATCATCCAGTATGTAAATATTCAATATTTGTCTTTGTCATTTTGACTTGCTGCACTGCACCTCAAACTCCTTACATTTTGTGGTAAATGGCTGCATTTTTTTATGGCTGAATCATATTCCATTGTGTAAATATACCACATCTTCTTAATCCAGTCCTCCTATCAGTGGAGATTTAGGTTGTTTCCCTATCCTGGATATTGTAAATAGTGCTGCAGTTAACTTTGTAGAATATATAAATTTTGTGTTTGATGGTTTCAGATTCTTTGCATAGAAGCCCAAGAGTGGGGTCCTCAGTCATATGGTATTTACATTTTTAGTTTTTTCAGGTAAATCCAGATCACTTTTCAAAATGGTTGCACCAGCTTATATTCCTACCAAATAGGATTCCTCTTTGTCAGCATCCTCTCCAGTACTTATTGTTGGGAATTTTTTTAAAATATCTATAATGCTCATGGATATGAGATGGCAATGTCATTTTAGTTTTGACCTGTATCTTCCTTATTGAAATGTGATGATGAACAGTTTTTCATATGTCTCTTGGCCTTCTTGATATCCTCTTTGGTGAATTGTCTTTTCCACTCTGCTGCCCGTTTATTAATTAGGCTATTCACATTTTTATTGTTAGATTATTTGAATTTATTTGTGTGTGTGTCTTGGATATTAATCCCTTGTTGGTTGTATAATGTGTAAATATATTGTCCCATTTAGTAGAATGTCTTTTTAATCTACTTATATGGTTTTTCCTTGCAATACCTTTTTAACTTGAGGTAATTCAATCTCTTGATTTTTGCTTTTATTTCCCTTGCAGTGGTGGCCAAGTCTTCAAAACATCTTAATCACTGATATCATGAAATGTATAGCCACTGCTTTCTTCTATATATCTTATTTTTCTAGGTTCTGTATTTTTTTAAAGATTTATTTATTTATGCATACAAGAGCTGGGGTACAGGCCAGAGTTGTGGGGGGTGAGAGGATTCATCAGAGACAGAGTGGGGAACAGAACAGGCAGACTGACCAAAATACACTGCTGAGGGGAGCAGCAGTTGACTCAGGAAAGGTCTGCTGCCCTATGTGGCTTAGCTCCCTAGGCAGGTATCAAATTCATGCTGAAGTGGCTGGTGATAGCTTGATAGTGCTTAGACTTTAACCCCTGCACCACTAGGGAGGCTCAGGGTTGATGTTTTTATAGGGGTTGTGTTAGATTTATATCACTTTTGGTAGAATAGTAATTTTTAATACATTGATTCTCCCCATTTATGAAGATGGAATTTCTGTCTCCTTATGTCATGATAAGTCCTTTAATAAATTCTTAGAATTTTCACTGTATAATTTCTTTACCACCTTGGTTAGTTTAATTCTGAGGTATTTGATTATTTTTGACATGATTGTAGATAGAATTATTATCTTAATTTCTTTTCTCATTCACTCTTTGTATATAAAAATGCAAGGGATTTTGTATGTTGATTTTGTAACTTGCCAGTCTATTGTATTTATTTGTTGTTTATAAATGCTTTTTGGTGGGAAACTTTTTACACTTTGATAGCAATTTTTGTTCTTTCCTCTAATATTACCTCTTTCTTATCTTCCTCAAATCATAGAAGTTTCTTCCATGGTTAACTTATTTATATCTTTATTTATATTCACAGCTATCATAGCTGAAATGTTAAGGAATAGAGTTAGGGGTATGAGAAGAACATAAGAAATCTGCCCTCCTTGGATTTGGAATGTCTAAGCTCCCAAACCAGGGGCACTGGTAAATTGATCATGTCTGGGAAGATTGCATTTTTTTGCAGCAAAATGTGAGGGAGAACTGATATCAGATATGGTATCAGACACCCAAGAACAAGCAGTGGGGCAGCTGGAGACAGACTGACAAACAGACTGCGATGAACTTAGACCTGAGGGAAAATTCCAGGGGTGAAGTGTGGGGTCAATAGCTGGCAGGGATTATGGAGAAACAAAGGGAGATTCCAAAAATGAGAGGTTTTGGTTGCTGATCAAATTTACTTGCATGGGGAGCAGAATAATCAAAGTGAAGGCAGAGACACAAGATGAGATTTTCTCTAAAATGATATTCTTTATGGGTGCTCCCTACCTTTGTGAAGACATAACTCTTTATAGTAATTAAATTTTTGAATATAAGAAAATGGTAGGTTTTCCAGGAACTTCACAGTACTTCATCTTTGATGCTTAGTGAAAATAAAGAGCTACATCATGTTCCAATACAGTTATATATATATATATATATATATATATATTTGAAGATTTATATTTATACATATAAGAGCTGGGGTGTAGGCCAGAGGTGCAGGGGGAGGGGGTGAGAGGATTCACCAGAGATAGAGTGGGGAGTAGAATGGGCAGACTGACTGAAATATACTGCTGAGGGGAGCAGTGAGTGAGACAGGAGAGGTCTGCTGCACCATGTGGGTCATCTCCTTGGCCGGGGATCGAACTAGCACTGCATTGGCTGCAGGTAGCCTCATAGTCTGAGACTTAACCCCTTGCACCACAAGGGAGACCCCTACAGCTGTTCTATATTGCAAAAGATCCCTTATAGTTTTTTAAAAAATAGTCTTTCAAGTGCTAATGTATACTATGTCTTTAACTCTTACAGTTATGACATGTATTCCCACTTCACAGAAGAGAAAGGTAATTCATCTAAAGTCACTTAGACCATGTTTCCTCTATTGGGCATTTACTCTGATGTTCTGAGTTTTTTGTGCTGGCATATTTGTAATAATTATTTTACAATTAAAAATTCAAATAATATAAGACAATGTTACATAATTGAGGAATACCTGCTTAAGTACAAGTAATTTATTCAGGTCAAAAAGAGAAGAATGTATTCTAGGGCCCAGGCGCTAGATATTAACTCTGGGTTGAGGTCCATGAGAATAAAGGTTCTTATCCTTCAGGAGGAGAAAGCCAGTTTCCTTAGTGGGGAGCAAAAATATACAATCAAGCATAGTTCAAAATAGTTAATAAAATAAACTTCTTGAGCCAGCTGTGTCACTCCCAAAAAATGAATACAGAAAGGATAAGTATATATCTACATACTATGTTAATGGACATTTTGAGATGACAAACCTACATTATTTTTTACTTTTTTTTTTTTAAGATTTATTTATTGATTGAGTGATACATACATACAAGTACTGGGTACAGTCAGAAGCGCGGGAGGGTGAGAGAATTCACCAGAGCCAGAGTGGGGAGCAGAGCAGGCAGAAGGACCAAAGTACACTGCTGAGGGGAGCAGTGGGCGGCAGGAGAGGTCTGTGTGCCATGTGGGATCCTCCTCTGATGGCTGGGGAGCAGCCGGGGATTGAACTGGCACTGCAGAGGCTGCGGGCAGCTTCGCAACCCAGCGCTCAACCGCTGCGCCACCGGGGAGGCCCTATTTTTTACTTCTTTGGATGGTGGAGACTGCAGATGTGTAAGTATGTGGTATATTTTAGCATTACAAATAGGGCAGCAGAGATTTTGATAAACACATAGATGATGAATCTACAACCAGTATTTCTTTAAAAAGATAAGAGTTATAGTGGTTGATATTTCAAGATAGTATTTTTTTTTAAAGATTTATTTATTTATTTATACAAGCACTGTGTACAGTCAGAAGTGCAGGAGGGTAAGAGAATTCACCAGAGCCAGAGTGGGGAGCAGAGCAGGCAGAAGGACCAAAGTACACTGTTGAGGGGAGCAGTGGGCGGCAGGAGAGGTCTGCACGCCATGTGGAACCTTCCTCCGGTGGCCGGAGGACAGCGGGGGATAGAACCGGTGCTGCAGAGGCTGCGGGCAGCTTCGCAACCCAGCACTCAACCGCTGAGCCACCCGGGAGGCCCTTCAAGATAGTATTTTTAAAGCAACTTTGTATAAAATTATTATCTGATGCCAGTTTTGGAAAAAGTTGTATTGTTTTAATTCACATTGATATTTACAGTGGTCTTCATGTTTGTATTATTTGTTTTATTGTATTATTTGTATTTATTGTATTATTTGTATTATTTGTTACTCTGAATATTACTTTTCAATTATCTCCATAAATCATCTCTTCTATCATGCTTTCTGACTGATGCACCCAATATATTAATATCAAAACAGATAATATAAATACATACTTTGGAGAGCTTCACCCTAAAATAAGCTTCTCCTCTTTTTATTTACACTCAGTACAGATTTCCTACTATACTTGTTACTGACAACCTCCAATATATGTGGAATACATGACATGAAAGCTCAGATATATTTAAGTAAGGTCTATATAGAAAAGTAGGGAAATTTAATTTTAATGAAAACAGATTGAGCAACAACATTTAATATTTGTAAGCCTGTAATGATATTTCTTAGACATGTCAGTCATGTTGTCTGCCATGTGCCCAGGCCTTTCTAGGTGAATCTTCCCCATTTATCGTCACTGCAGTCCTGTGCAGCCTCATTTTACTCTGCTCAGTCTTCCTCATCCTGCTGCACAATGGCTGATTAGGCCAGACATAGTGAAGGGCAGTGAGAAGATTCCTGGATTTCTTAATAATCTGTGATGTGGCTTAGCAGCAAAAAAAAAAAAAGAAAGTAAAAGAATGTATGGACTAGTCAGATTCAATCTCCAGAATTTAAACTAAGAAAGATGCATATAACTGAGTATATAATAGCTGATATTAAACTTAAAAGATGAAATGGGGAAGTCTTAAAGATAGTCATGAAAGTAGATAGTGTCTAATGTATAAGCATCATGGTAAAAGTCTAAGAAAGATGTACTCGAATATCTTAAAAGTGTAAGAGAGAAAGAAGAAAGAAATGTTTGGGGGGAGAGATGTGGAGAGAGAAAAAAGGGGAAAAGCAAGTTACTAATAAGAGGTAAAATTAGACATACATAAAAGGAGAATAAATACTAATATATAATTTATTTAAAATAGGTGAGTAGTAATAATAATAATAGAATAGAATAATAAAATAGATAAGGATTCTGAGTCACTGAGACAGGAAACTGAGCCATGGGGAGGCAGAATGGCATGTGTGAGTGACACAAATGCAGTGGATGGGGAATGAACATTGGTTTCTCAGCAGTGACACTTCAGAACCTTCCTCTTCAACAGTGAGGTGGCTGAACAGTGGTTCTCAATTGGTGGGTCCCTGGAGCAGCAGCAATGGGGAACTTTGTAGAAATGCAAATTTTCATTTTTGCAACTCTACAGGTGGGACTCACCCAGCATTCTGTATTTTAATAGTCCTGAAAATGATTGTGATTTTTTCCTCAGGTTTGGGAAACTTTGTGGTAGAGAAGGCCCATGGTCTCCTACCATTTTCAATTCTTCCTGTCTCTTCATGGCCCATCATGGAAAGTGCCTCCTCTTCCTGTGGTTTGGGTTGTTTAATCAACAACAAGGTCCTGCGCATCCTTATCCTTATAACTACTTTCAGTTATCTGAGATGGTTTGAGTTTTTTGTTACTTGAAATTAAAAGATCTAGCTAAAACAAACATTTTAGACTACTGGACTATGTTTGCTTTGATGGGACTTATTACCCAGGGAAGGTTCTATTTCTGGAAGCATGTAGTAGGCTAGGACACTCATACCTATGCTATACACATGCCACAGGAAATAGCTAAGAAAGGTGGTATGAACACATCCATAATCTTCAAAGCACCAGAGAATTAAAAAAAAAAAACAATAAAGGGTCAGCTGGCCAAAATCTCAGAGGGAAGTGGGAACCCAGAAATGTCCATGGAACACCGAAATCACTTCTGCTTGAGAACCCTGGCCACATATTATTCTAAGTTGGGGAACCTGGTCACTGTGAGCACAGGACTCACACATGGTAGGGAGAATAAGAGGAGACATTTTTCCTGTAGGAAGCTGAAATCCCAAGGACTATACCCCCAGAATAAGGGGGAATGAGAAGTCAGCACTCGCTGCCCTCCTGTGCCAAAAGTGGTCACTTTAGTGCTTAGTAGAAGGCACAAAACTCCAAGCCAGGTGGAATAAACCAGTCATTGAGAAGCACTGCTGTTCTCCAGGATGTGCTGCTTGAAAACCCCCACCTGTGCTATTGAAGGAATGGTAGGTGTTAGTACCCTGTGTGTGCTAGGCATCTGATGTATGTCTAGTAAAAACAATTGCAAATCCTAGGTTTCTGGAAATTCCCGCAAATAATGTCATGAGTAAAATGGGAAAATAACAGTAAAATGTAACCAAACACACAAGGAAGCTAGTCACTAAGGACAGGAACCAGCAGGAACAATCAACTATCCAAAAAGACCTACAAAAGCTTAAGACTTAGGCAGTGTTACACAGATTATAGAATACAATACTCTCTTTAAAGAAGTAAAATAAACTTGAAAATAGTTTAAGGAAAAAGGAAACTAAAATCCTAGTCTATTTGCAAAAAAAAATGAGAATTTAGAGAAATGATAAAGAAAAATTTAACTTATGGGTTGAAAACAAAGTATTAATACACATTTTCTACTTGGAGTAACCTGTATTTTTTTTTTTTTTTTTTTTAGTGACCAGAAAATAGCCAGCATCCTCTCGACTACTTACTGTAGTCTTTCCAAAGTGTGACTTTTATTAGGGTGAAGAGCATGTACCAGAATATAATGTACTTAGATTACTCATCTGGTAAATTGTCATTACTCACACTTATTTTGTAACCTGTATTTTTGACGAGTCGATTTTGCAAGATGTATTTTATGCAGTTAACTTTCTATTGAAATTTATTTGAAATTAATGCATTAATGACATGCTTTGATTAGTATTTTAAATTCTGTGTTGTCAGTATGCAAAGATAATTAAAGATCTTTTCCAAATTCAACTGAAATATAGATACAGACATTGATGTAGTTTTTGAACAAGCTCTTAACAGAATAAGCAATGGTCTAACATTGATCTTGATTACCTGAATATATATGAACACTTAGTGATTTTAAGTCTAAATATTTCAGTTAACTGGGGTTGTTTTTCTATTTTATTTATAAATTTGTATTAAAGTGTTTAAGGGAGGAGATGTGCCCACCCAGTGGACTATGATGGAAGATTATTGGTGCTTTGGTGGTTGTGTTACAGGACAGGGAGCAGGACACCCCAAAACCTCCAAACCTGCCTGCTCTAACTAGATTCTTCCATTCCACAACATCAAGACAAAGCATACACTAGTGAGTAACACTTCCAATGGAAAGGAACTTTAATACAATTAGTGTGCAATACAGAAAAGGGAGAGAATGGGGAAGAATATAGTTTTCAAATCAAGCACCCGGAGTTACCCATCCCCTCATGGGTAAATGCCCAGCCAAACAGGGTTGGCCCAAAGCAAGGCCACTGCGGCCTGAAAGCCTTCCACAAGTCTAAGGCACCTCCTGGGGGGACCCATAGAAAAAGGCAGAAGGGACCCATCATATCTGGGGCAAAAGGAGCAAAATCAAGACAAATGCTGCCATTGTTAACCTCCTCACGGGTCTCTCACCCACATCTGTTTCAACCAGTCCAAGGCCAAGAAGCAAGCGCAGTTTCTTCACATGTCTCTGCTCCATGTGCCTCCTCCTGGTCTCCTTCTGGCTCTCATCCTTCTTCCTCTTTCATCAGTCTCCTCCCTAGCTTCTTCTCTCTGTTCATCTTCACCCTACCTTGGGTGGGGCAGGGAATCTGGAACCTTCCCTTTTTCTAGGGACCACCCTGTTACAGTGGGTGTGGTGTGATAACATATTTGTACGGTGTGACCCTGTACTCCTAAATCACATACAGTATTGTAAATCAGCATTACCTTAATAAACATAATTAAAAAATAGACTATCAGTACATTTGGAAGAAATGCAAAGATATGATTATAAGGTCAATTTTCTAAGCATGCAAATGGAGAGTTTGGACCCTGCCGGCAAGTAACTGATTAAACAGTAAAATGATCTATGTTCCCTAGAGAGTAATATCAGTTTTCAGAACTGGTAGAATTTATAATTGAGGCTTAGAGTGTAGAAAGGATAGAACCACTGTTTTTCTAACTGTGAATAAAGGAATCTGCAAATGTTGGATAGGTAATACCCAACTCATCCCTGGAGATGCTAATTATTCTTTAAGAATGTGGTAATGAGGTGAAACATACTGTGTGCCAGCAGGCATAATAGATCATATTTCATATCACTCATTTAAATCAAGGCATTCATTTTCATTACAAGATAGAGTCAGCGATAGAAACGGAGGCAAATTGTGGGGAAAATAAAGTTTAGCAAGTACAGACAATACGCCACACAATAGTTGGCTCTTGAAATGCTGATCTCATTTACTTGCAGCCAGACTTGTTGAAAGATGGTGATAGGAAGAAAAACAAAAATCCCCTCAGTGGTGCAATATTAATAGCCCTTAGCAAGGAAAAATATAAAGTTCATATTAAATGCCATAAAAGATAATTTTGTTTTATGCAACACAAAGCCAAGGAGGAGGGGGTTATAGTTTCCACTTAAAATATTTCCTCAACCTTCATTTACCAAATACCCATTATTTCAAAATATAAGGAAAGAGATAGATCTCGTCCAAAAAGTGTACAATATGTATAATCAAGAGCCAGGTGCACCTTATAGGTGAGAGTAAGTTGCATCTTACATATAATGAATGTTTTCATGTCTTGATTTGTGCTCTGTTTTTTTTTTAAAAATTCATTTATTTATGCATATAAGAGCTGGGGTATAGACCGGAGGTGTGGGGGGGGTGTGTGTGAGGAATCACCAAAGATAGAGTGGGGAGCAGAACAGGCAGATTGACTGAAATACACTGCTGAGGGGAGCAGTGAGCGGGTGAGACATGCTGCACCCCCCCCTGCAGTGACCTTCAGGGCTAATGGCTGTTGCCATGGTCCCTGAGGTCCGGCGTGGGCAAGGAACCATGCGCGCAGGGGGAGAACAGCAAACTCCCTAAGATGCAGAGAAGCCGAATGCCTGCCAAGAAATAATGACCACCAGAAGCTGCCACAAAGATGATTAAAAGAAATGCTGACCACCTGGAACCTTATCTCGCTTTCTCAAGGCCCACAAACTTTATTCTGCTACAACTGTCTCTCTAAAATCTTTCCTTTTTCTGGTCATTGATTGCTAATTTAAAAATATAAATAATTTAATAAACAGGCTAATCCAAATGAAACATTACTAACACTGTGTAATAATAGAATTGTTAGTTTAATAATCTTTCTATTATGTGTTTGACTTTAGTACCTATGATATTAACTGCATTATAAAATAAATTCACCCATGACAATTAATTATGAGTAAAAATGAGTAGGTAATAGTGATAGTTAGTGCAACTAGAAAATAATTATATAGAACAGTAGAAAGAATTTATAGCCTGTCCAATTAGGAATGAGGCTAGGTCCAGGTGTAACTTCGGACATAAATCACTGCCCTGTCAATTAAGCTAAGCCTATGAACAAACTGATCTCTTTGATGTTCACTGTTCCTATGCCTTTAGAAAAAACATATATATACTGACCACTAGCTTAATAAAGGTGCACTCAGATTTTCACTCTCTTGAAGTGTGTCTGTGTGTCATTTATTCATCGAATCCCTGACCACCCTGCGCAATCTCTCAACCCTGAGACAGCCTCATCGTCCATCGCTGTGCTGGTCCGCGGCAAGACAGGAGAGGTCTGCTGCACCATGTGGGTCAGCTCCCTGGCTGGAGATAGAGCTCATATTCAAGTGACTGGCCATAGCTTCCTAGAGCTGAGACTTAACCCCTTGCACCACCAGGGAGACCCTGTGCTATGCTTTTGTGCTCTTCTCCTATACTTCAGCTGTGAATTAAAAGACAGGTTAGTCAAAGTGAGAACATTTAAAGGAGAGGGCTGATTTAACAGGAAAATCCACATTGAAATGAGTTGGTGAGATCTTGGAGGTAAGACCTTGGAGTAGGTAAGACCTTGGAATAGGTGAGACCTTGGAGTAGGTGAGACTTTGGAGATGCTCCAGAGAATGGTGGAACTGAAAGAGTTCATACATTTATGCTGCATCTGCCACTTGAAAGAGTCAACAAACAAATTTAAGGAGTTTGGCTTTAGTTCTATGAGTTAATGCAAGTGGCATAAAAGATAATTTTGCTGAATGCAACACAAAGCCAAGGAGGAGGGAGATAGAGTTTTTATATGTCTAAGTCTTTAAGAAATTAGGGTATTAGTCACATACCTTCAAAATAAAAAAACAACCAGTCTGGTTTAATGGAAAAAGCAGATTTTGGAATCAGAAAGATGTAAATTTGATTATTAGCTCTGAACACTCATTTACGTTTTGATCTTGAAAAAATATTTAATCACATTAACCTATTTCTCATTTAGGAAAGCATATAGTCAGGTTATAATCCTAGAATGATTTTTAAAAAGAATTGACCTTATAATCATATCTTTGCATTTCTTCCAAATGTACTGATAGTCTATTTTTTAATTATGTTTATTAAGGTAATGCTGATTTACAATACTGTATGTGATTTGTTTTTTTTTTTTTAATGATTAATTTATTTTTATACAAGAGCTGGGGTACCGGCCAGAGGCATGGGAGGGTGAGAGGATTCACCAGAGACAGAGTGGGAGCAGAACAGGCAGAAAGACCAAAAACACTGCCGAGGGGAGCATCAGGTAAGACAGGAGAGATCTGCTGCACAATATGGGAATCTCCTTGGCCAGCCAGGAATTGAACCTGTTCTGCAGAGGCTGCGGACAGCTTCATAGTGCTGCACTCAACCCACTGTGCCACTGGGGAGGCCCTAAAAATTTTGTTTTTATATTACTATGATATGTTGCATAACGACAAGGATACATTCTGAGAAGCGTGTGTGATTTTGTTATTGTGCAAACATCATAGAGTTTACATTCACAAACTGAGATGGTACAGACTCTATATACCTAGGCTATTTATAGTGACCACTGTCATATATTCTTGCTATCATTGACTGAAACTTTGTTATGCCACACATGACTGTGTCTAAAAATTGTGTAAGTAAGCATAATCTAAAGTATTTGATTCTTGAGGGAAATTTTACATAATACCTCCCTTGACATCATTGTGATGAAAAACAGCCTTTCTGAGTGTTTGGGAATGAGGAGAATTTTTGCATTGGTGTCTAAGAATTTATAGTATGCAGCTCTATCAGTTACCTTTTGTTGTGTAACAAATTAACCAAAACTCAGTGGTAGAAAATAACTATCATTTAATAAAGTTCACAGTGCTGTGGGTCAGCAATTTTGACTGTGCTCAGTTGGCTGGTTTTTTGGTCTTGGCTGGATTCACTGATACTTCTGTGAGAAGCTGCTGAGTCAGCCTTGATAGTCTAGGATAACTGCATCTGAATGTCTCACTCCGCCCAGTGTGGTCCTGCATTCTCCAGGATGCTAGCTTAGGCTTTATCCAAGAGAGCAAGTATGCAAATTCTTTGAAAGTTCTGTTTTGGAACTGGGGGGACTGGTCACTGGATTCTCACCCATTCACTTGCAATTTCAAGACACCACTCAGACTCAGGGTGCAACAACAATGGGGTTTATTAACAAAAGGGTAATTGGGGAAACAAAAAGTATCTAAGGCCACAAATGGCTGGCCACCCTACACCAGATAGTGTCTGCAGTGTCCGGTAGTCCAAATCAAAGTCTGCTGGTACCAGATGGCACAATTCAGTGAGAGCCTGGAGACTTTGTCTGTCAGGAAGCAGTAGACCAAGTTCCAACTCATGGCAACAGCCGGAAGTGCTCACAGGTGGCACCCACAGAAAAAAATTTATTTAGCTTTACCCTTTAAATTAGATAAAATGTTGAAGGCAACAATCAGGTCATTACAATATAGAGAAAAACAAGTGGTTTGCATATGTTAAAAAAGAAGAGAAAATAATCACACAAGGAAATTCAGACATGATTATATATAATATACTAAATATTACATGTATCACATATATAATGTATGTCATAATGTAACCTATGTGGTTTTTTCCCTGTAGAAATATGGTGCTTTTTTTTTTTAAACAATAAAGCAGTGCACTCCACGTTATATTACCAAAATGCAAAAAGAAATGTTTTTAAAGATTTATTTATTTATGCATACAAGAACTGGGATACAGGCCAGAGGCATATGTTTGGGGGTGGGGGTGAGAAGATTCACCAGAGACAGAGTGGGGAACAGAACAGGCTGACTGACTGAAATGCACTGCTGAGGGGAGCAGCAGATGAAACAGGAGAGGTCTGCTGCGCCATATGGGTAGCTCCCTGGATCTAACTCCTGCTGCAGAGGCTGCGGATAGCTTCACAGTGCTTTGTGGTGCTTTGCACCACCAGGGAGGCCCTCACATAGAAATTTTTAAGAAATTTGATCTTTGTGAACCTTTAAATAGGACTGGGGAAGGGAGAGTTCTCTTCAGCCCTACACCCTGCCTCCACTTCCAGCATTCTGGAGATGGCCTTTATCCATTTTCAGAATTTATAATCTTTATGTGCCCACCACTAATATTTATTTGCTTCCACCATGGGGCAAAAAATTAGCAACACTTTTCTTTCTATTCTGGCTGAATGAGTAGGAAGTGAAAATACAAGAGACATTTAAGTGCCGACCCTTATGAAGGAAGTATTTCTGATCACCAGATATTAATTAAAGGTAATAGGTTCATGCTGCACCCAGCTCAGCACTGGTCTGTCTTACTTGTTTTTACCTCTCCCTTGGTGTGGTAACAGTTTTATGCCATTTCAGAGGAGAACTGTGTGTATCCTTGCCTATTCCTGGCAAATGGGGCTAAATAGAAATCAATGAGGATAGGCCTCCTTGTAACATTATTATCAGAATCTCACTTCAGATATAAGATTTAGCAAGGTGTTATTGGTACACTATTACGTTTCTCTAAATAGATTTAAGGGATCGTTCTTATATATGCTCAAAAAGAGGAAGTCCTTGGAACTGTAGCATTCCCGAATCCTGATTCCTTTGTACCATGATCAACAGGCTAACAATGTCAAGGTCCCGAACAAAGAGTAGTAACAGTCACCTAGGTTTGGCAGGTCACCACCATGATTAAGGTTCTCTCTCTGAGAAGAAAATTTTAGATGTTTCTGAGTGGCCCTTGTCAACTGGGTTTAGCTAATCCATATCCTTTTGGACAAGATTCATCAGGCTTATGACTTCAATTCTGAGTTCAGTTCCAAGATTCTGGGACTTTCTAAGAATTGACTTCAAACAGGGTGTTTATAAGGCCTGTGTAGACCTTCCTTAGTGATAATCCATCCTGACACTGGTCTTACATGAAGATGGTACTGTATGTTTTCTATGCTTAAAGGCATGTCTCAGTGGACAACATTTAATTATGACTGCATTGGTGGTTCTCCTGCTGACTTGAAGTTAAACTTTTTAAAAGTAGTATACCTCAAGTATAGAATATTTGGATGATAATGACACTATAAAATTTAGAGATTGCTAACACTCTGTCATAGCCATTATCATCTTAGGTGTATTTAGGCAGAGCCTATCCATTTATAATTTTTTTTCTTGATGTAATTGTGACTAGAACATACTCATATGTCATGGTTTCCTGTGCTGCGTAGTCTTCAGAGCAATTTCACTGAGTAAATGTAAAAAAAATATAATTATTATACTAGATATGTAGGTACTTCCACTTTTTGTTCATAAGGAATGCCGTAGAAACATCTTTGTGCTAACAGACTTCCTTCTGGGTTTTTGATTGTTTGCCTGGCAAAGATCCCAGACTGGAACCTCTGTGACAAAGAAAGATAACAATAGACTAAAAGCAATTAAGCAAAATTCAGTTTCTACTTTGGCTTGACAATTTTTTTAACACTCCTTATCTTCCAGAAATGTGGTTTTTGCTTGTTTTCTCAGACCTGATTGCTTTTCTAGTTTAGTAACTTTTGGAGTCCAAGGACCATCCTGTTCTAGAGCCTGTTCTCAGAGACCCCAACCATGCCTCCTGATGAGGAGTGATTTGGACAGTCTCTAGGAATGCACTTGTATAATGACTTCTCTGAATCATTCAGAGAATTGGAAATTATTGTCCCTCTTAACATTTTAATGATTTTATACTTGATTTGCTGGATTTTTGTCACACTGATTTTTCAATTATAATTTTTTATTTATTATTAATTGAGGGACTATTTGGATATCCCCATCAGGTATTACCACATTGGGGCACCCACCACCAAATCACCCATCAAACACCACCATAGTCATTGTGCTTCCTTTTCTCTTTGTTCTTACCCTTCCCCACCCTTTGACACACTGATTTTTGGTGTTTGGATTTGACTTGAACAAGTATTAACATTTTATAGGATATACACATTTTTCAGATAATTTGACATTATTAGAATGCTGACTGATTAGACTTAGTCCCGGAGACTCATAATTTTTGGCAAATACATTGAAATGAATTCATTTTACTCATTTCAACATCCCTGCATTTAGAGCCATCATGTTATGTTCTAAGCACTGTGCCAGGAGTTGTTGATATTCTTGGAGATAATGCCTCACTTTAAGCAGTGCATGATCTAGCTGGGCAGGCTGAATAAAGTTATAATATGATTCATTAAATCCTTCAGTTAAAATTATATTTTAATTTTATAAAAAGTCCTCTGGGAATTCAGCTGCTATAGTAATTTATTTTCTCATGGGATGAATAGAAGTCATCAAAAAAGAAATGATGCATAAGAATTATAAAGGACATGAAGAAAGATTAAGAAGTCAAAGTAGGTCCTCCCTGATGGCGCAAAGGGTTAAGCACAGCACAGTGAAGCTATCTGCAGCCTCTGCAACATGAGTTCGATCCTGACCAGCCAGGGAGCAACCCACATGGTGCAGCAGACCTCTCCTGACTTGCCCGCTGCTCCCCTCAGCAGTGTATTTCAGTCAGTCTGCCTGTTCTGTTCACCACTCTGTCTGGTGAATATTCTCACCCCCAGAACTTCTGGCCTATACCCCAGTTCTTGTAGGCATAAACAAAAATAAATCTTTAAAAAAAGAAGTAAAAGTGGAAAGTTTATTTCAGACAGAAGGACTAACACAAGAAAGTCACTGATTTGTCAGATGGCATGTCTAGTTTGAAGAACGATAAATAGGCTGGAGTGGTAAAAAAAAAAATAAGATAAGCAGGTGCCAGGAGCTGAAGCTGTAACCACAGAAGGGATAAATCACTAAGGACTATCTATGAAGATTTTCAGTTTAGATTTGTGGTTGGTGGGAAGTCATCAAATGGTTTTAAATTGGTGAGTGATGTCATAAGATTTGTCCTTTACAAGATAAATTTTGGGTCTCCCCAGTGGCACAGTGGGTTGCACGCAGCACTGTGAAGCTGTCTTCAGCCTCTACAGCATGGGTTCAATTCCCGGCCAGCCAGGGAGATACCCACATGGTGCAGCAGTCCTCTCATGTCTCACCCACTGCTCCCCTCAGCAGTGTTTTCGGTCTGTCTGCCTGTTCTGTTCCCCACTCTGTCTCTGGTTAATCCTCTCACCCTCCCGTGTCTCTGGCCTGTACCCCAGCTCTTGTATAAATAAATAAAACCTTTAAAAAAAAAAAGATAACTTTAGGGCCTCCCTGCTGGCGCAGTGGTTGAGCGCTGGGTTGCGAGGCTTCCCGCAGCCTCTGCAGCGCTGGTTCGATCCCCTGCCGCTAGGCGAGGGTCCCACATGGCGCGCAGACCTCTTCTGCCGCCTGCTGCTCCCCTCAGCAGTGTATTTCGTCAGTCTGCCTGTTCTGTTCCCCACTCTGGCTCTGGTGAATTCTCTCGCCTTCCCGCGCTTCTGACTGTACCCAGTGCTTGTATAAATAAATAAATAAATCTTAAAAAAAAAGATACTCACTTTCTTATAGTTATTCATTTTCCTGGTCTCTTATTTAGGTTTTCTAGATTCCTGCTATGAGTGAGACCATCCGGTATTTTTCTTTTTCTTTCTGGCTAATCAAAATCAACAAAAAACTATGAACCAGAGACACTTTTTGGGGGGTGGGGGGCAGGAGGGGAGGGATTGGGGCCAGAATGGGGGGGTTTTGCAATTGTATGGGGAATAT
This sequence comes from Talpa occidentalis, assembly GCF_014898055.3. Classification (NCBI taxonomy): domain Eukaryota; kingdom Metazoa; phylum Chordata; class Mammalia; order Eulipotyphla; family Talpidae; genus Talpa; species Talpa occidentalis. Next base: position 51,237,931 of record NW_023601212.1, read on the forward strand.
AAAAATAAAATTTATTTAAAAAAATAAAAAAAATAAGACGAGTACTAAAAAAAAAGATAACTTTCAAAACTGTAGGAAATTCTAGAAGACAGAAACAGAGTGGTCATTGTTCACATAGTTACTTAGGTGACAGTGGAAATGAGAACAATTCTACAAGATGCTTCATTATCAATGTTGATAGGACTGTGGGTGACTGGACATAGGTGGCAATAAGGGACATTTGAGTATGACTCCCAGGTTTTTGTTTTGATCATTGAGTATCTAGAGAGTAATATACTAGTTAATGTTGAGACTTGAGGAGGAGAAATATAATTTTGGAGGTGGGAGTAGAAAACATTTGATTTTGAGCATTATAGTGGTCACTATTGAATGCCTAGTCAACATTCATTTCCTACCTTCTTAAGATGATACTTTTTTTTAAAAAAAAAGCTATATCATGGTTAGTAGTATATCAGCTAAGTTGGTAGTTCTCACTCTGGGGTGATTTTCGCCCCACCTCAGGGGACATTTGGCAAAGTGTGAAGATTTTTGTTTGTCACAAATGGGGAATGTTATGGGCATGTAGTGAGTAGGGCCAAATGGTGCTGCCTAGCATTCTAAAATGCATGGAACAAGCCCTCTACAACAAGGCACTACCTAGCCCTAAATGTCAACAGTTTCAAATTCTGGTCAAAGCTACGTATGGCAATACCATTCCATCTGTCAGTGATGGTTTAGGAATAATCATGGATCTCATTCAGTGGGACTTTCATCAACTTCTCTTAAGGATGTGAAACACTTCCTCTTATGGTTGATGGTAGGATAGAAGGTGACCCCAGAATTGTTGTATTCATCTTGCCAACAGCTCGAGAAGTTCCAGACAAAACAGGCCACATGTAGAGGTGGGGACAGCCAGAAAAAAAAAAGTACAGAGAGGATTCAGGTCCTTGCTATACATTTAAACAGTGCCAGTAGTCTGTTCTACCTATTGTTAAATGGGACTGTAAATTTACTTATGATCCAAGATAGAATCAGTAGACACTTTTTGTTACTTATAACCCAAAGCATCCTGATACTGCCATGTTGAATGGCTTGTAGATGATTCATAGTGGTAGTGTTAAGTAAAGTGTTGAAAATGTGAGTTTGGAGTTTAACTATGTAAGATTTTACATAGAAGTGATAGGTGTAGATAATCTAATCCAAGCAGGGCTTAGAGAGAAAGGAGATACGGCAATAAAAATAAAATATTAGAATGAGCTCCTCAATTGCAAATCTGAGAAAAAAAGATTTAGTTAAAGGTTGGCTGAAAGGTGTCAGAAAAGCTAAGCACAGGTGTGATACAGACAACTTGCTGTCTACCGAAAAGTTGTGCTTTTTGTTCCACACTAAAGAATAGTCCCTGGTATGCTGATGTTCAGCCAGAAACGACATTGCTCAGACTTCCTCCAAAATCAAGGAAGTTTAATGGGAGAGAATTTTTTATTTGCAGTTTTGAGCATGAGTTATAAGCAGAAGGGAGAAAGGGACTCTGGAGTAGAAGAGAAACACTGATAAAAGAAATGGGAGATGTGGGCCTCCCTGGTAGCTCAAGGGGTTAAGATGCAACCTATGAATCTATCTGCAGCCACTGCAGCATGAGTTCGATCCCCAGCCAGGGAACTACCCATATGTTGCAGCAGACCTCTCCTGGCTCACCTGCTGCTCCTCTTAGCAGTGTACTTTGGTCAATCTGCCTTTTCTATTCCCCACTCTCCATGGTGAATCCTCTCACCCCTCTACCACCCACACCTCTAGCCTGCACCCCAGTTCTTGTATGCATAAATAAATAAATGTTTAAAAAAAAAGAAATGGAACATGTGATTTAGAGACAACTTTAGAAGAGAGGTGGAGAGCTGCATTTGAATCATGAAGGAGGGAATAGCTTTGGAAAAACACTGAAACAGGGCTAGAGCCATCCAAGATCAGCGCCCAAGAGAGGACAGGTCACTGTCTGTGGGTTTTCACCTGTGTGCACAATTTCAAGACCACTCAGTTTCAGAGAACAACAACAATGGGGTATATTTAACAAACGGGAGACAGAGGCTCTAAGGCCACAGGTGGCCAACTATTTCCCCCCAAAGATGTTCCAAACAAAAGGTAATTTATCCAAGATAACATTATCCTGCCAACAAGGGTCTAGAGCATGTGGCACACCATCACATTGGACCAGGATCCAACTCACTGCAGCTGCAGGTGCTCACAGGCAGGGCCACTGAGATGACGCCACAGCATCGCAGCAACAGTGTGGACAGCATGGGACACTGGACCAGATAGCAATGGAGGCAACAGCACCACGAGGCAGTGCCAGATGATCACATCTAGTTCTTTGTGAGTTGTTGGCCCACACTGACAATAAAATGCTCTTTGAGATACCAGGTCTGAGGCCTTTGGTGCTATTTTCAGGAGGTGGCACTGGTAGGACTGGTGGCAGGAGAAGACATCCAGTGCTGCAAAGGTCGAATAAGATATAAATGAAGAAAAGGGAAGTTGAAGGAGTTCATGGCTAAAGTCTTCTCTTTTTCTTTTATTTTTTTAAAGATTTATTTATTTATGCATACAAGAACTGAGGTACAGGCCAGAAGCATGGGGGGTAAGAGGATTCACCAGAGACAGAGTGGGGAACAGAACAGGTGGATTGACTGAATGCACTGCTGAGGGGAGCAGCGGGGGAGTCAGGAGAAGTCTGCTGTGCCATGTGGGTAGCTCCCTGGCCGGGAATTGAACTCGTGCTGCAGGATCTACGGACAGCTTCATAGGTTGCATCTTAACACTTGCGCCACCAGAGAGGCCCTCTTTTTTCTTTTCTTTCCTTTTTTTTTTTTTTTTTTTTTTCTGGAAAGTTGTCTGCTCAGAACAAGGAAGGCAGAAACAAAAGCAGGGAGTCTAGTGCTTGAACTGACTGATGAAGGTTTGGAAGAATTACTTTTAGACACTGAAAAAGGGAGCAGAGAATAAATAAATTAATGGTTTGCTGAGCAGCTGGAGTTGAATCTCATAAATTTGTGATGGATCCAATTAACATATTTATGTGATTCCCTCTGGCAATGCTCAGTGACCCTTAAAAGGAAATAAGACGGTTATGTTAATCTAAGTTTGGGGATTGGAAGGAGTAGTGGAATTAGAAGGTAAGCTGACAAAGTAATAATTGAAAATGCTAGTAGGAATGTTACTGAAATTATTAATAGCACATTGTCAACAGAAATACATTCGGATAAATTCTGCAACTTAAGATATTGAAGAGAATATTAGGAATAATGAATGGTTGGAATGGCTCATTAGCCGCCCATTAACCTTCAGGAATGAAGTTTAGGGGTGAGGGTTGGGCTTACACTAATTTAAAATGAGAGCTCCCACTCTGTAATTGAAGACAGCAGACCACTTCTTGGATAGATGCTGCTTCATAAATTAGTAACGCTTTGACGTAGAAATGGAATTAACAAAAATTACCCATTTTGCAGTTAATGAATGTGAGCTTCTGAGATGCCAAAGGTCGTTACTGAGATAACCGGGAGTTCTGTTCTCTGTTGAGTGTGGTTTTCCTGGAGCCCTTCCAACCCAGAGGATATGACTGAAAGATACTTGCCCAAGACTCAAGAAAAGTACAAGAAAGGGAACAAGTGGTTTTCTTTAATGAAACAAATCTTGCACATGCCTTAGTTGCTTTGGGGAGTTACTTTGGAAACATTTTTCTCTCTGTCATATTAAAGAAATTCTAGAAGGCTCCTCATATCTATGGAGGCCAGTTCCTATCATCTGGGAGGGGCCTGGTTGGCAGGGAATCTGGATGCAAGCCAGAGGAAGCATTTGTTTAGGAGTCAAGTAACAGAGTGACAAAATGTCACTGGTGGGAAACAAAAGGGGATTTGATGTTAACTAATTGATTGTGAATGTGGCCTGCAGCCTGCGAATTGGGGGAAACCTTCACAGTCCACTAAGTATGTGCTTTCTAATCAAGAGGGCTAGTGTTCATGTGAGTCCTATTTCTCTTTTTGAAAGGGGCTTATTCATGGGGGCAAGTTATTGGGAACATGTGTTTATTAGGCTGAGATGGTGACAGCTTTAACATTGTTGAAAGAGGTCAGTCTGTTACTCAACCTCTGCTGTACACTAAGGTAATTGACAAAGCTGCTAATGGCAGTGGGCTGTATGGAGTTGTGTTTTTCCCTTAAGGGTTTATTGACTTTTCGATATGTTAAAATGTAATGCTGTGAAGTCTGGGTTTGACTTCATAGGTGATCCGAATCATGGCTCAGAGCATATGGTTTACTGGGTGATAAGCCCTTGGTATTTTCTATTTCTATTTATTATTAGCTCCAGCTTGTTTTCATATTTCAATTCATGGTAAGCTTGCTCTTGTTAGCTTCTTAGAGTTGTTTATGAATTTAAATTGTCTCTCTTGTGCTTATAATAATTAGAGAGCAGAGTTGTCTTTCTGCATTTTAATTAGATAATGTGTTTTTTAGGGTCTTCACTGTTTGGGTGGAATGCCAATTACTGTCATTGAATTTTTCCATACCTAAGCAAGAGGGGAACATGCCCTTCCAGGGGTGATTAAATTTCAGTATCAGCATTAATTATATACACTTTTTCCTTCAGTCTTTACTCAGTGAAATAGCCAGACTGTAATGTGGAGCAAATAATGACTTTTTTCTGTAATTAAAAAAAAAAATTTCCCTGGGCCTCCCCTAGTGGTGCAGCGGTTGAGTGCTGGGCCAGCGAAGCTGCCGCAGCCTCTGCAGGGCCGGTTCGATCCCCGGCCACCAGGCAAGTGTCCCACCTGGCGCGCAGACCTCTCCTGCCACCCACTGCTCCCCTCAGCGGTGTACTTCTTCGTCAGTCTGCCTGTTCTGCTCCCCGTTCTGGCTCTGATGAATTCTCTTACCCTCCAGTGCTTCTGACTGTACCCACTGCTTGTATAAATAAATAAATAAATAAATCTTAAAAAATAAATAAATAAATAAATAAATAAAAATTCCCCTAAGGATAAAGTTTGTGCTATTAGATTATTATGTCTCTGCTAGGGGTAAATTGTTTTGGAAGCTTGATAAAATAAATAGTGTTATTATGCAAGTGGGAAAAATATATCAGCTTTTAGCATTCACAGATGCTTCAGTTTTTAGGACTAACAGAAAGCATGATTCTATGAAAATGCACATATGAATGGCACATATTCTGGTTGTCTATGTAGAATGTTTACTTTTCTTTTATCTCCTTCCAGGTGGATTACTCATTATTTGTAAGACTACAGATTTTCTTTCAATAATTGCTGCTTTTATTTGGTCAACTCCACTTTGTTATATTACTGTTTATTGTTAAGACTGGGGCTTGCATTGCCTTTGAAAGTTTATAGTTGGCTGAAAAACAAGTGTAAGAAAGTGGTTAGTTATGCAGCATGGTTTTTTGCAGTGTAAAGGTGAAGTCTCTACCTCAACATAGGACAGTACTTTCTGTACTACTTCGTCTTACTTTGCATCTCATCACTACTGTGGAGCTGCTTTAACCTGTTGTCCAGGGCCTTTTCCCATCCTTCATTCCTTCTTTCTCCCTTTGACTGCTTCAATGATGGGTGGGAAGGAGGAGGAGATGTAGATGTAGGTTTCTTGCTCTCTCCCTTCCATCTGCTTCTGCTCAAAGACCCAGTGCACAGTGGTTCATCTGCTATGTCCACAAGGCATGTATGGTCACATTCAGTGACTTGCCCTTCATCATCTTGCACTTGTATTATGAAATATTCTACACTTTACTATGTTTGACACAATGTTAAAGTAGGATTACTGGGTCCCTAGTCTGCACAATGTGTCTGGTGCTCCGTGCCATTGTATTGTGTCTTATTCCTTTTTGATGTGGGCGCCTCCATCACCCTCTAATTGATTTTGATACAGTTTTGATGTATCTCCTTGCCTTCACCCCCAGCGAGGCTTTGTTAGTCTCTTAACTGCTCTTCTGCGACTGGATATATTGAACCTTCAATGTGCTTTTCTTTGATCTGACAGCATGGGGATAGAGGAGAGTAGAAGTTGATAGAGAGTGTGGTTGGCTGTGGTGATGGGTGGACCCACCGATGTTTATATAAAGGTCATTGAAAACACTTGGCCTATGGTTTCTCCCACCTGTTTGAGAGAAGTTTCTTATTTCTGTGGGTTTCAGATATTTCTCCAGGTTTAAGATGAACCACAGAACCCTCACTGCTTTCAAAGATAATTGACACTTTGTGTTTACTGACTTGTCTCAACTGCTCTTTTAGTTAGGGACAGGGAGATTCTGGGTTTAGGCCACATCCTCTTACTTCCCGGAGGAGTGGAGACTTTCATAGGACCTGCCATGTGTTTGTCTCCCGTTTTCCCTGAAAGTCATCTTATTTTCTCTTTTGTTTTTTCTCCTGTCAAATCCCTCTTTATTGTTGGTGATGTGCTGGGTTGATTTTGATAGTCCTGCCTTGTCATCCCAACTTTCCTTCTAGGCATGAAAAAATTAGTTGGGCAGACTCCATAGAAATTTCTGAAACTGACAGAGATTTGTTCATGTTGGTGTTACTATATGTGAATTACAAAATGATTACCTTTTCATGCTTAAAAGTTTTATTTATTTATTTTCTTTAAAGATTTATTTATTTATTTATACAAGCCCAGGGTACTTTATACAAGCACTGGGAAGCGTGGGAGGGTGAGAGAATTCACCAGAGCCAGAGCGGGGAACATAACAGACAGACTGACAAAATACACTGCTGAGGGGAGCAGCAGGTGGCAGGAGAGGTCTGAGAACCATGTGGGACCCTCGTCGGTGACCGGGGATCGAACCGGCGCTGCAGAGGCTGCGGGCAGTTTTGCAGCCCAGCACTCAACCACTGCGCCACCAGGGGAGGCCCTATGCTTAAAAGTTTTAAATAAATGGGCCTTTGTTCATGTTGGTGGTTTCTGTGCTTTTATTCTTGGGCTGTCCAGTTATCCCTTCAGCTGCTGCTGATTTTATTCATTTACTTAAAACTTTTATCTTTAAGATTTATTTTATTTATTTATGCATTCAAGAACTGGGGTACAGGCCAGAGGTGTGGGGGGTGAGAGAATTCACCAGAGACAGAGCGGGGAGCAGAACAGGCAGAGTGACTGAAATACACTGCTGAGGGGAACAGCAGGCCAGACAGGAGAGGTCTGCTGGGCCATGTGGGTCAGCAACCTGGCCGGGGATCCATCTCATGCTGAAGTGGCTGGCGATAGCTTCCTAGTGCTGAGGCTTAACCCATTGTGTTACCAGGGAGGCCCATTTATTTAAAACTTTTAAGCATAAAAAGGTTATCATTTTGTAATTCACATATAGTGAAGTGTATAGATTTTAAGTGTATGGCTTGATGGGTTTGACATATGTATATGTCATGTTATCTACAGGAAGGGACCATCAAGATAGAGAACTACATTTCCTCAGAATGTTCCCTACGAGCCCTGTCTGTCAGTCTTCTCATCAGACAGGCAACTATTTTTCTGGACACTATCATCATGGATTAAGTTTGCATGTAAGCAGAATCAGGATTATCTGCTCATTTGTGTCTGACATCTTTCACTCAGTTCTATGTCTTTTATGTACTGATTCCTTATTATGAAATAATATTCAACTGTGTGACTGTAATACAATTGGTTTATCCATTCTCCTGTTGATAGATACTTGTGTTGCTTCTGGTTTTGGCTATTCTGAATATTCTTGCACAAGTCCTTTTTGAGAAATGTTTTCATTTCTTGTAAATAAAAATCTGAAAATACATTTGCTTGGTCATAGGATCTAGGTCTGTTGCTCAGACTATTTCTTTAAAAAATAACTGGGAATGTGAATAGAAAAGTTGGGTATTTTATCCACTCACTGCTCTTCCTTACTGCTCTGGTGTACAAGGATGTGGTTTGATGACTGAGTCACTTTTTAGAATCTTTACTCTCACCTCTGGCCATATTTCTTTAAAAAAATAAATTGTGCTTCCTTCTTTCATTGCTTTGAAATATTTCTTGGTCAGTTTGTTAGTTTGTGAGAAAGAAGAGTCTGTGATCTGACTTTAAGAATATAGTGCTTTGCAAACGCGGATTGGGATCACAGCTGCCCAAGGCCACGCGCCTGCGACCTAGACTTGCAGGGAGACGCGCGCGAAGACCCTCACTGAGGTGAAAGTCCCTCACTGAGTATCCAGGAACCAGGCACCCAGGCACTGGAGCGGGGTGCAAAAGACGCCATTCTGTGGACACTGAACTGGGCTACAGCCCGCGTTCTGGACCTGAGGGCTTTGGAACTGAGATCCGGGGCACAAAATTCGGGGAGTGGATTCTCCACGACGGTGGGGCACAAGGCAGACACAGCACCCCAAAGCCGTTGAGGTTTACCCTACCATTCCCGCTCTGGTTCCTGTCCCACGGGGTGAAAAAAAAAAAAAAAAAACAAACAGCTCCCCAAGGGCTCTAGGAGAGATCTCTGGTGCCACCTTGCGACTTGAAACCAGCAGAGGCTCCTGGAGGACCCAGTGGCCAGCTGGGAAGTTAGCCCACGCTGGGACCCTGCCGACCAGTAGTCTGAGCCCACAGGGGGAGCGAGTACCCAAAGCTGGGGCAGACTAGGCGCGCAGAAGAGTGTGCCTGAGACTGGACACGCAGGGAGTGTGTCCCGCATCGCCATTTTAGAACAGGGACATTTCTTCAGTAAAGACTGCCTGCAGAAGGCTCCCTCAGGAGCCAGAGGTGAGCCGGGGAAGTTTGCCCACACCAGAACACCTCTGGCCTTCAGTCCAAGCCCACAGGGGGAGAGGGAACCCACCACCGGAGCAGACCAGGAGCACAGGGGAGTGTGTCCCCACATCGGCATTTTAGAACAGGGACCTTTCTTCAGTAAAGACTGCTTCAAACTGACAGATGGCTCCTGGAGGAGCCAGAGGGGACCAGAGAAGCTCACCCAACATGCCAGCCAGTCCCAACAACACAGTGTCCCAACGCATACGGCAAATTAGAAAACAGACAGTAGGGAGTAGAAGAACCACACGCAACATAGCAACTCCTCAGGGAAGAAGCACACCACAAAAAGAAAACCAGCCCCCAGACTGCAAAGACAGTAACTTGGAGGAACTTCTGAGTCTTCCAGAAAGAGAATTTAAAATTGCCATGATTAAAAAAATGACAGAACTCATAAAGGAAAACAATGATAAGGGAAAAATAATCAACGATCAGAAGAATGAAATTGAGTCCCTAAAGAGGGAAGTAAAAGAAATGCAGGAGATCAAAGAATTAATGGAAGAACTAAAGAATTCTGGGAAAAGCAATGAAAGCAGAATAGATGAAATGGAAGAACGAATAAGTTCTCTTGAAGACACAGAAATAAAAAGAACCAAAACAGAAAAGGAAAGAGAAGTACGAAGGAAAAAGAACAAAGAAAGACTTCGGGAACTATCTGACACCATGAGGAAAGGGAATATAAGAGTTATAGGAATACCAGAGGAGAGGAGAGAGATGTAGGAAAAGAGAAAATATTCCAGGAGATAATTGAAGAGAACTTCACAAATGTGAAGAAGGAGCTGAAAATTGATATACAAGAAGCAAGAAGAACACCAAACTTCCATGAAGAAAGGAAAAATACAGCAAGACACATAATAGTGAAGCTTCCAAGAATCCAGGACAAGGAAAAAATAATGAAGCTGACAAGAGGGAAGAAACAAATAACATTCAAAGGAAAACCAATCAGGCTGACATCAGACTTCTCTGAAGAAACACTACGGGCAAGGAGAGAGTGGAAGGACATAGTCAACAGACTCGAAGAAAACAGATGTCAACCAAGAATATTCTATCCCGCAAAGCTTTCCTTCCTCTATGAAGAAAGAATAAGGACCTTCCCAGACAAACAGAAACTATGGAACTTCATTACCAATAAACCCCACTCCAAAAAATACTACAAGGAATCCTAAAGCCAGAACCTCAGAGGGACGAATAACAATGAAAGAAGGCAAGGAAAAAAAAAGATATTGAAAGAATAAATAAAATAAAAGGAAAGACAAACACAATGGCAAATACAGATGCTAACATATCAATATTAACCCTAAATGTAAATGGACTAAACTCTTCAATAAAAAGGCACAGAGTTGCAGCCTGGATTAAGAAACAAAACCCAACCTTTTGCTGTCTCCAGGAAACACATTTAGCTACAAAAGATAAAAATAGACTCAAAGTTAAAGGATGGAAAACAATCCTACAAGCAAATGGACCAAAAAAGAAAGCAGGAACAGCTATACTTATATCAGATAAAACAGATTTCAAACTCAAAAAAATAAAAAGGGATCCCAACGGTCACTACATCAAAGGGACAATACTTCAAGAAGAAATAACACTAATTAACATATACTCACCAAACGAAGGAGCACCAAAATATATCAGACAACTGTTGTCATCTCTGAAAACAGACATCAGAGAAAACACATATGTAGTGGGAGACTTCAACACACCACTATCAACAATGGATAGATCAACAAGACAAAAAATAAGTAAAGAAACTAAAGCTCTAAATAAGGACCTAGAGCATTTGGGCTTAACAGACATCTATAGAACACTAAACCCCCAAAATACGGAGTACACATTTTTCTCAAGCGCACACGGATCATTCTCCAGGATCGATCACATACTGGGGCACAAGACAAACATCAACAGATACACCAAGACTGAAATCATACCAATCATCTTTTCTGACAATGAAGGCATCAAGCAAGAAATAAACCATAAAAAGAAGGCAAGGAACTTTCCTACCTCATGGAGACTAAAAACCACACTACTGGAAGACCACTGGACTAATGAGGAGATCAAAGAGGAAATTAAAAAATTCTTTGAATTGAATGACAATGAGGACACCAATATCCTAAATGTATGGGACGCAGCAAAAGCAGTAATAAGAGGAAAATATATAGCAACAGAAGCTCACATCAAGAAACAAGAAAGAACTCAAAGAAACAACCTAATCTCAAAGCTCAAAGATCTAGAAAAAGAACAACAAAAAAAACCCCAAACCAGTAGAAGAAAAGAAATAATAAAAACCAAAGCAGAAATAAATGAAATTGAAACTAAAAATACAATCCAAAAGATCAATGAAACCAAGAGCTGGTTCTTCGAAAAAATCAATAAAATAGACAAACCCCTAGCCAGGCTCACAAAGGAAAAAAGGGAGAAAGCACAAATAAACAGGATCAGAAATGAAAGAGGAGAAATCACAACGGACACAGCAGAAATCAAAAGAATAATCAGTAACTACTATGAAGAGTTGTATGGAAACAAGTTCAACAATCTAGAGGAGATGGACAAATTCCTACAACTCTAAAATCACCCAAAGCTAGATAAAGAAGAAATAGAACACCTAAACAGACCAATTACAAGCAGCAAATTGAAATGGTAATCAAAAACCTCCCCAAAAACAAAAGCCCAGGACCTGATGGATTTACAAACGAATTCTACCAAACATTCAGAGATGAATTGGTGCCTATCCTTCACAAACTCTTCCAAAAAATTGAGAAGGAAGAGACAATACCAAACACATTCTATGAAGCTAACATTACACTAATACCAAAACCGAACAAGGACAACACAAAAAAGGAAAACTACAGGCCAATCTCCCTAATGAACACTGATGCAAAAATCCTCAACAAATTTTAGCTATCAGAATCCAACAATGTATCCATAAGATAATTCACCACGACCAAGTAGGATTCATTCCAGGGACACAAGGATGGTTTAACATCCGAAAATCAATCAACGTTATCCAACACATCAACAAAAAGAAATATAAAAACCATATGATAATATCAATAGATGCTGAGAAAGCTTTCTACAAAGTGCAACACCCATTCATGATAAAAGCCCTTAAAATTCTTGGGATACAAGGAACATACCTCAACATCATAAAGGCCATCTATGACAAGCCAACAGCCAGTATCATCCTCAATGGTGAAAAGCTGAAAGCAATTCCATTAAGATCTGGAACAAGACAAGGATGCCCACTCTCACCACTGCTTTTCAATATAATACTGGAAGTCCTAGCCAGAGCAATAAGACAAGAGAAAGACATCCAAGGAATCCAAATAGGAAAAGAAGAAGTCAAACTATCACTATTTGCAGATGATATGATAATATACATAGAAAACCCCAAAAACTCCACAGAAAAACTAATTCAACTCATCAATCAGGTCAGTAAAGTGGCAGGATACAAAATCAACATGCAAAAGTCAGTAGCCTTCCTATACACAAACAATAAATCTGAAGAAGAAGAAATAAAAAAAAAACATCCCTTTTATTATTGAAACAAAAAAAATCAAATATTTGGGAATAAATCTAACAAAAGAGGTAAAGGACCTATACAAAGAAAACTATAAAACACTGTTAAAAGAAATAGAAGAAGACACAAAGAAATGGAAAGACATCCCCTGCTCATGGATTGGAAGAATAAACATTATTAAAATGACCATCCTACCAAAAGCAATATACAGATTCAATGCTATTCCAATAAAAATTTCAATGTCATTCTTCAAAGAAATAGAACAATTATTGATGAAATTCATATGGAATCACAAAAAACACCGAATTGCCAAAGCTCTCCTGAAAAAGAAAGAAGGGAATGGAGGCATCACACTCCCAGACTTCAAACTCTACTACAAAGCCATAATCATCAAAACTGCATGGTATTGGAACAAGAACAGACATACAGACCAATGGAATCGAATAGAAAATTCAGAAATAAACCCACAGATTTATGGTCAACTAATCTTTGACAAAGGAGCAAAGACTATGCATTGGAGCAAAGAAAGTTTGTTCAATAAATGGTGCTGGGAAAACTGGGTTGCTACATGCAAAAGAATGAAGCTTGACCACTACCTCACACCATACACAAAAATCAACTCAAAATGGATTAAAGAACTAGACATAAGACCTGAAACCATAAAATATATAGAAGGAAATATAGGCGAAACACTACGTGATTTGCACATCAAAGACATCTTTACAGATACATCACCCAAAGCAGTGATAGTGAAGGCAAAGATAAACAGCTGGGGCTACATCAAATTAAAGAGCTTCTGCACAGCAAAAGAGACAATAACCAAAACAAAGAGAAACCCCACCGACTGGGAGAACATTTTTGCACCCAACACTAATGATAAAGGACTGATCACAAAAATCTGCAAAGAGCTGATGAGACTCAACAACAACAAAGAAAATAACCCAGTCAAAAAATGGGCAGAAGAGCTAGAAACTTCTCTGAAGAGGAAATGCAAATGGCCAACAGGCATATGAAAAAATGTTCAACATCACTTGTAATCAGGGAAAGGCAAATCAAAACTACCATGAGATACCATCTTACACCAGTGAGAATGGCACATATTAAAAAAAACTAGCAACAACAAATGTTGGCGAGGTTGTGGAGAAAAAGGAACTCTCCTGCACTGTTGGTGGGAGTGCAAACTGGTCCAACCACTATGGAGAGCTGTGTGGAGATTTCTTGATCTACTAAACATAGAGCTTCCATATGATCCAGCAATTCCACTCCTAGGTATTTACCCAAAGGACACAGAAACATCAATTCCAAAGAGCACCTGCACCCCTATGTTTATAGCAGCACTGTTTACAATAGCTAAGTTTTGGAAACAGCCCAAATGCCCAAAAATAGATGACTGGATCAAGAGGATGTGGTACATATATACCATGGAATATTACTCAGCATTCAAAAAAGATAAACACATGCAATTTGCAGCAACATGGATGGCACTGGAAGGGATCATGCTCAGTGAAATAAGCCAGAAAGAAAAAGAAAAATACCGGATGGTCTCACTCATAGCAGGAATCTAGAAAACTTAGGTGGTGGACCAGGAAAATGAATAACTATAAGAAAGTGAAAATCGGAATCGACAAAAAACTATGAACCAGAGACACTTTTTGGGGGGGGGGGCGGGAGGGGAGGGATTGGGGTCAGAATGGGGGGGTTGCAATTGTATGGGGAATATAAAAATAAAATTTATTATTAAAAAAAGAATATAGTGCTTTGGAGGTCTAATTTAGCAGAGAAAATATTGAAAATTACATGATTAATGCAGAGTTCTTCTCTCTTTGCATGTCATATATATATATGTATACATATACATATATATAGTTCTCAAAAATGGATATGTTTTAGAACCAAATTTGGCTTGAGTCTGCCATCTTGCCTTAGATGTCCAACAATTCTGCTTTGAAGGCCAAAGAGGGAATATTTTTCTGCAGCATGACAGATGTAATGCGATACTGTTTGTTGCTAATAGCAGATTCTCTGTCCTTAAAAATCAAGCACTTCATTTACATGAGTAAATCCTAGAACAATTCTGAAAAAGATTCATATTCTCTAGTAGGATGCTTTAAAACCACCAGGGATCATAAAAACCCCTCATGGCAATCTAAGTGATTCTGTTGTAATATACTCAATTTTAAAGCAGTATTGTCTATTCAGTAGAGGGGTCTGTTTTATAAATTGGGTGACATGGTGCTTAATCCAGTCTCCTCTTATCACCTGTGGTTGGCAGCTCATTACTTTTTTTAAAAAAATATTTATTTATTTATGTATATAAGAACTGGAGGTATAAGCCAGAGGTGCAGGGCATGAGAGGATTCACCAGAGAGAGTGGGGAGCAGAACAGAGTGACTGAAATACACCGCTGAGTGGAGCAGTGGGCAAGGCAGGAGAGGTCTGCTACGCCATGTGGGTTAGCTCTCTGGCTGGAAATTGAACTCAATGCAATGGCTGGTGATAGCTTGATAGCACTGTTATTAACTCCTGTGCCACCAGGGAGGCCCCAGCAACTCATTACTTTTAACATGATTAAAATTCTTAAGTTATCAAATGTTGCATGTATATCTCAGAGAATGTTGTGCAGTTGACACAAAGATGCCTGTCAGACATTTTGAGATATTTTAAAAGAATGCATTGTTATTTTATAACATCGTGGCTATCTTGTTATTTATCTGGCTCCAAGGAGGCCTCTTTAAGTTTCCAAATGGAAGGCCCAGAAATCATTTTCCCTAACTTAAGGTTTTCCATGGAAATGCAGAAAACAGTATTTGGAACTTAAACATTTGTACAATACATATCCTTCCATGTTCTCTCTGTATTTAGCCCTCCCCCACCCCATTTACATTGGTTATCCTTTTCTTCTGTCATTTATTTCTTTATAGGGAGATCATTATTTGGCCAATGAGAAGCAATTCTAATTTTGTCTTAGAACCAAAATGTACATAGGCAAAGGGAGTCTGGGCTTTGTATTAAAAATGGTCTCTTGGCTCTCTTGGCCTCATCTGGGGTTCTGTTGTATCTTGGCTCTCTTTGATTTCCTTGGAAATCTGTTCTATGGCTCAGTCTGGTTCCAGCGGTCGCAATGTATCATTGTACAAACCTTTGCTAGCTGCAAATACCCTCTTAAAAGTGTATTTAACCACAGATTTCAATCTGCAAATTATTAATGTTAAAACTATTTGAAGAAGGACACATTTCCAGACACCAAGCCAACATGAAGCTTTTACATAAATCAAATATGGCAGAACCAAATTGAAGCTATGAGTTTTTCTCAGTCTCCGGCTTGGGCTGTGGTGATGGCCTGCTTTCCCGTTTGTGGTTCGCATCATCATGTCCTCCGCTGTGGGTCTCCTCAATGCTGTGCTTGCTAGCGTTGCGTCTGGAGCCTTTTCCCTCCATGCTTGTTCAAAGTTAAATGTGGGATGGAGATACATGCTCTTTTGAGTTGGCTCTGGAAACATGAGATGATTTTGCTTTTCAATATTTTCAATTTCCCTTCCTCTATGTTAATGTAATTTCATTAGGTAAAATGTGTTCCTTTAAATTTGAATGTGTGGGTGAATGTGTGCAACTGTGTAGAGTAGAAGAGAAAAAAGGGCATGGGCACTATGTCATATATGTTTTCTTGAGGAGAAATTGACCTGAAAGGCAGATAGAAAAGATATACCTCCTGGGAAACCCCTTGTATCAGATAGGAGAGAAATTAGGTTAAGATTGGGCCTGAGGGTAGCCAAGAACACCCCTCTTCGAAGCTGCTTAGTCTCTTACTGTGGCCTTCAGAGGGGCAGACTATGCCATACAGAATTGGACTCTGGAGAGTTTGGCAGAAGTGCATCCAGTACCCAGGGATGTCACTTGCTCAAACATGCTATGCTAACCATTTAAAACCAACTGTCTTGTTTTCTGAGAACTCACAGGAAAGTGTGTTGGGAGGGAGTAACCATTGTGGAAACAACGAAGAGATAAAACCACAAAGGAATGAACACTGCTGTTGCCGTATTTCAGCTGTTCTTGACAAGTCCTTACTCTTGGTGACTGAAATCCTTCATTAACAAAATGCCAGCATATATTTTATCTGTGTCTCTCACAATAGGAGCAAATGCTGGAGGGGAGAGTAGAAAGGAAACTAACTAATAGCCATTCTGCTTATATATGCATTTTTTCCTCTTTTAATCCTATGAGGTAGGATTTGTATTTTTATACCATATTACAGTAATAAGGTAAAGTCAGTTCACTACTGAGATTTTTTTAAAAAAGATTTATTCATTTATTTTTGCGCAGAACAACTGGGTGTAGGCTGGAGGTGTGGTGGGTGAGAGGATTCACCAGAGACAGAGTGGGGAGCAGAGCAGATGGATTTACTAAAAAAACACTGCTGAGGGGAGCAGCAGGCAAGACAGGAGCAGTCTGCTGTGCCATATGTGGGTTAGCTCCCTGGCCGGGGATCGAACTTCAGCCTGAGATATTGAGATCTTAAATAGTAGGCATGTCTATATTAAAATCACTTTAATTTGCTCTCGCTATAGGCCATAATCCAGTGAATTAAATTCAGCTGATTTTAGACAGTTTGGTGAGTTTGAAAACCACCTTCTATTTTGATTTTTGTTTTTGACTTCAAGGATTTTTTGCAGAGTTTTTGTATTATCCTGTTTCCAGTGCAACAGGTGAAAAGAGGACATAATGTTATCTCTGGTTTTACATGCCATTTTAAAAAATTCAGTCCAGCACATCTGCATACACATATGTAAGGCATTGTCCTCAGCCATCCCCTCTCCTTACTCCATGTGCAAAAAAAAAGAGTGAAAATTAATATTACATTAGAATGCATAATAGTTTCTTTTTATTTTTGTGGCATGTAAAACATGTGGAACCTGAAACAGAAAAGATTTACTATTGACTGATAAAAGCACAGATCAGATTTTAAATAATAGATGTTTTAACCTATGCTAGAGGTTTGGTTGGAGTTTTGCCATATTGTTTGAATCAGCCTCATTGCCTAGAGGGGGCTTTTTCAGGAAGCCATTGTAATTTTCATCCCTTCGACACTGGTATTTTCATGAGCTGAAGTTAAGTGTCTCAGGGGATAATGGAATATCACTAAAACATTTCCTGAGGCTGCACATGGGTATGCCCAAGTCTACTCTCAGAAGAATAGAGCTTTGTTCCATTTTTTTGAGGAAATGATGTTTCACCCAAGTACAATTTTTCTTTTTAATGGAGATTAAAAATATTGTATTCAGAAAAAATAGTTCAAGTAATTTATTCAGTGCAAATGTCCCTTACTTAGTTTTCAAGAATGATAGGGATTTGATTATTTTTATTTGTCTTATAATACCTAAGTTATAAAGCAACGAATTCATAATATTTGACCATCCAAAGGTTTAATATGAAATAAAAATAAAGTGAATGAAATAAAGTGAAAAAAATATGAAATAAAGTAAAACTTCATAGACATTTTGAGGTAGAGAAATAACACTTTACACTCGTTTTTATGAGAAATTTCCAAAGACTTGTAAGTTATTTTTTTAAATTAAAATTCATATACAACAATCATCAAAACTTTTCCTGTGTGATATCTATAAAGCAGTAAGAAGCCGTGATAAACAATGCTACCTTATTGGCTATTAATGCAACTGGCAGACTTCTGTTTTTTGGTTCTAGCATCACAGTTGGATGAATGAGTTTTCTGTTAGTTAAGAGAAGGAATGAGGGTGTGTAGAAAATAACAAGCTGCCTAAAGCAGTTTGTGAGGGCACTTGTGAGGCATCACAGACGCTGGCAATCAGCTCATGGAGGTTTGTCTGGACCTTCGTTCTGCTCAGGTAACATTTTGAAATCGCCCTGTTTTCACGATAATATAAAAAAGAACACTTGGGTACATGGATTAGAAAGCAAGTCATATACATTCATGACGTTGTGATATTGTGCAACAGAAATATTATAAATCTTACACAGTAGAAATATTGGAAAGTTTACCTACATTGTGCCACTGAATGAGTTATGGGTCTAATTCAAACAACATGGCATCATTCCCTAAACGTATGCCGGGCTTTCTTACAAACTCTGTGAAGGAGGATGTGTAATAGAGAACATTTCTGAGTAGAGACCATTTCTTTGCTTGTGACCCTGTGATTAAACTAGATGTATCTTGTGATGATCTTTCAATAATTTCAGGTAACCTGCTTTGGCTCTTGTCAGAGGCAATTTTATTTGCTATCTCTTAGCTCCAGTGGGCTGAAGCAAAGAAGCTCTGTTCAAGGTCAAAGATAATTCTGAGTTTACTGCTTACTGGTGCAGTTGTTAACTATGTTTAGGCCTGACCGCATCTCTGGGCTCCACCCACCAAGATCTATAAAATCTGCCTGAGTCTTTCTGTTTGAAAGATCTTCAGTACCTGAGTATTTGTCAGATCCTTCCTTCCTAGAAAAATACCTGTTCTTGTTCTATTCTTTCAATACTGTCTTCTTTACTCAGTTTTGACTGACACTTGCAAATGGTCTTTCTTATCTTTTTGAGACACACACACATACACACACACAACCCAATACCCCAAATAGTCTGAGCAAAACAAAAACAGTAAGAACAAAAACTTGCTGGTACAACATAATTTTTTCAACCTTTAATATCATGCATTCCTTCATTGTCAAATTTATTGAAAGCACATTTTAAACCTACTCAAAATTTCCACTTCCTAATCACCCCTTCCTGTATTCCTTGTAATAAAGCTACTATTTTCCAAGGTCGCCAACAACATGCTTGTTGCCAAAACAAACCATGATTTGGTCAGTCTTACTCTCCTTCCCTTTTCTGTAGATTGTGATGCTGTTGACTGCTTGCTCAGTCCTTTCTAAAACACAGTCTTGCGCTTGTTTTTTAGACCATGGCTTTCTCCTGACACATGGCAGGAGTGGGGCTTTGCGATCACATAACTTTGACAGGCATCTTAGACTCAGTATGATCTTTACTATCTGCACGTGGGCACCATATTGCACTTCTGGGCATTCGGGTCAGGAGACACTGAAAGAAGAGTGGAGTGGAAGGGCATTTGGTAGTGCTTGGCCTACAGCAGTGCATTTCAATGGGGTCTTATTGGCTTTGGGCTGGGCCAGGTCTTCTTTGTGAGGAAAGAACACATGTCCAAAGCATGGCAGGAGTTTTGGCATCTCTGAACACAAGGCACTACTAATTGCACCATTGTACCAACCGAAAAATGCCCCACACATTCCCATATGTGCACTAGGATGTGCTTCTGTCCTGGGCTGATGAGAAGGGGAAGGTTATGGTTAAGTTGTTTTGGCAATTCTTTCACGTTGCATATAAATACTTTCGCACTTTCTTCTTTTGAGAGATGAGTGTTGTACATCAATCCTCTATCATTGATTTTCATTACTTCATTACATAGTATGCACCTCATGTATTGTCCTATTTATACTTTTCCACATTGCTTTTGTCCTCATTTCCAAGTCTCAGTCTTTATTGATGGGGCACTGCTTGCAGAGGTCCTACTTATTATATTTTGCATTTTGTTTAGACCTAAATTCCTTGACCCCCACCCCCCAATTTTGGAGCAGCCTCCTAGCATTTCATCAACATATGGCATTTACCGCATTGAATTCCTCCACCATCTTCATGTCTTAAAGATATGAGACTGTCTTGTTCATGTTCACCTCATGTTCTTGTTCACATCATAGTGTCTGGCACATAGTAGATCCTCAATAAATATTTACTGATGTGCAAATAAAACACACAAAAAGAAAAGTATGGTATGATTCAGAAAAGATGTAGTGTAGGTAGAAAAAGATGTGGAACATATGTTAGTTGGCCACAAACATTGGAGAGTGCTGTGGGTTCTGTTAAAACTGGAAGTATGGAGGGAAATTTCACCATAATTTTTTTATCCTGGCAGTGCATAGAGCACCTGGACTACAAGGTATAGCACAAACTCCCATCTGAGCTCAGAAAGTATTTCTTTGTAGTAAACTTTACTTTTATTAAAGTCATTTTCAATCACCCCAGAGCAAGACAGAAAGAAGTGTAAAGATGCTCATTCAGAAACATTTCCAAAGATTAGAATTGGAAAAGGAGGACCAGTTGAGGCCCCTCATAACAAGAAGAAATTTTAAAAATGCAGTGAATAGCACTTCTTTAATACAGAGATATAAATGGATTTTGAGAATTTTATTTTTTATCTTCTCTGAACCCATCCTCTTTATTACTTATTATAAGACTCAGCTTTTCAGTTGCCAAGTTATAGTCTCAAAATTCTATTGAATTTATTCTTATGAACATGTCTTCAATTCTCCTTCCTTTATTCCAGCAATTAACAGTGGTCACAGCCAGTCTGTATAGAAGTCTTCCTCCCCTGCCTCCCCACTTAACCCATAAATACTAGGGGCTACTCTGGGCATGAGCACATCTGTTGGTTTTTATCTGGTTGTAAATATTCACTTTATTTGGTTCTATTTAAGATTTTATGTGGCTCAAGAGACAGTACACTGATTTTATTTTCTAGAGATGTTCTAACTTTGTCAATAAAAACTTTGTTCTATAGAAAATGAACTAAATCATTAGCCAAATGTCTTTTGTAATTTTCTTATTCTGTAATCAAGAAAGCTAGTAAAGAGATCTTTGTCCTAGGACATCAATTAACTAATGTAACCTCTTCTGTGTAATAATGCAGATAATCACATTTATAACAACAATAATGAAACAAAATCTCTTGTTTGGAAATAAAAATTTAGTTAATTTACAAGATAAGAAAAATTAATGTTTAATACTTATTTTTTGCTGATTTTTTTGGGTAATGTTTGAACCACTGATTGCTAAAGAATATATTTCTGCATTTGTTTAAGAAAAAAATAAAACCCTGGAATTCTCACAAGAACTAAATTAGCCATGATTGGTTCCTAACTACAAATTAAATGATGTAACTTTTAACATACCATAAACTTTCAGAAATCTGAAATAACTTAAGCAAATTCATGGAAATCTGAGCTTATAGCAGGTGAGTTTGCTGTCCTTGTCTTGGGATGTACTTTACCCTGATATTCACCAAGATGAGACTGAAGGGTGCTGATGGTTGCATGGATTGATTAATTGAGCAGACGTTTAAAAATTGCTTACAATGTTTTGGGTAATATGTATATAAATTTAAGTAAATGGACATGAAAAGTAGTTATAATAAAAATTAAAAAAGCCATGCAATAAATGTATAGAAGTCATTTTAGAAGGACAACTCTGAAGGTGGTGTTATGATAAGATTGGTTGACTCTCTTAGAGAAGAGCATTAACCATGCTCATAATAAACCGGAATCTCCACAAAAAGTGGAGGATCCAGGTTCCCTGCCCCACCTAATGAAGTGTGAAGTTGAACAGCGAGGGGAAGCTAGAGAAGACTTGGAGGAGATATGTGGGGCAGAGAGACATCTGAAGAAAAAAAATGCCTTCTTGCTTCTTGGCTTTGGACTCGTACCAGGGACCTGGGAGATGTTGATAAATCACATGGGTGAAAGACATGGGGAGACTGAAAATGGCAACCTTATCTTGACTTGTACTTTGATTTTTTTTCTCCTTTCCTTCCAGACCTGCCTAGCCCCTTCTGCCCCTTCCCCATGGGTCAAGCTTTTGGTCCTCACTGGTCCTGCTTTGGGTCAACCCTATTTGGGTGGGTTTTTTACTCACGAGGGAATGGGTAACTTTGGGGTGTTTCTTGGGAAACTATATCCTTTCTCTTCTTCCCTCTCTATGCACACTAGTCTATTACACATTAAGAGTAACGTGTAATTACTTTGTTTTAATGCAGTGGATAGCAGAATCTCTTTAAAATATGCAAGTTTGGGGGAGGTCCCAAGGTACCTCTTAGTCTGCATACTAACAATAAGAGAATTATTTACACTTGCATAAACCATGTAGCATCCATCCATTCTGTAACTATGTATTCCCTATCACAGCCTTGTGGTAGATGAGGTATAGATATAACATTTTAATGGACTGGCATAAAGACTCCACAACTATAAAGCAAACCTTTCAAAATCTCTTACTAGGATTCCCCCCCTCCAATGCCTGAGTGCTGCCATCTTATTGAGTAAAAAATAATATCCTCAGCATGTCCATGTTCAAGACAGGCACTATTTGAATTAATGATTATTTGGAATTTAAATATCTTAACTCCAAAAGAATATAATATCAGAATATAAACTTGACCCACCCGCTTCCAGCATCTTTTTTGCGTCTTTCCTTTTTGTGCATTTTTCTTGTATTTTTATTTCTATTATATAAATTAAGGAATAGTATTTATGACCCAAGTTTTCATGATTAAATTTCTGAAGGTGATCGCTACCTGAAAGATATAAATGTGAGAGAATGGTTTCCACTGGGAATTTTCCAGTTATCCCACATCACATCACATCACATCACATCACATCACATCACATCACATCACATCACATCACATCACATCACATCACATCACCTCTCAATGCTTCCTGTGACTGTAGCTCATTTGTATATTTCATGATTGGGGTTGCAGTGATATTACCTTCCAGTCACTGGTAGGTCCATGATCACCCCTTACACTACAGAAAACTATGCTGTAATTATTAAAATGAAAGGATTAAAAATGGGTGTTCATTAACATAGTATTTTTTAGCAATTTTATAATTGTTATTAATTATTAATACAATCTTTATAATAACATGTCAATGTCTGGACTTATGGGCAATCTAGTGTGTAAGAGGTATCAACATTTCATTGGGAAAATAACCTACTGATACATAAGATTTCAATGCTTTTTCTCTTGATTTTGTCTAGACATATTCAAGTTAACACAATATAAGTCAATTATTTTTTTAAAAAATGATTTATTTATTTATGAATACAAGAACTGTGATACAGGACAGAGGTGTGGGGGGGGTGTGTGTGAGAGGATTCACCAGAGACAAAGTGGGAAATAGAACAGGTGAACTGACTGAAACACACTGCTGAGGGGAGCAGCGGGTGAGTCAGGAGAGGTCTGCTGTGCCATGTGGGTCATGGCCGGGGATCGAACTCGTGCTGCAATGGCTTCATAGTGCTGTGTCTTAACCCCTTGTGCCACCAAAGAGGCCCAATTTAAGTCAATTCTTGCTTGAACTCCATGGCTAATGACTCCTGTTGTTACTAGGACTTTTGATTCCTTTGTCATTTCTTCTAGTACCTTTTCCCTCTTGCCTCCTCTGTAAGGGCTTTTGTGATTACACTGGGCCTACCTGACTGGTCAGGACAACCTCCCCCTAGCTAGATCCTAAGTCACATCTGCAGTGTCCCGTTTGCTATATAAGGTAACATATTTTCAGGTTCCAGGGATTAAGATGTGGATATTCTTTGGAGGAGGCATTTTTCTCTCTAGCACACGTATCTAAAAATAAGTGCCTAAATCATTAAGCAGTATTTAAGAATTTAAATGCTGGTTAAAGTCAAAACAAGACTGTTACCAAATATTAGAATTTATGATTTTTATTTATTTATTTTTAAAGATTTCTTTATTTATACAAGCACTAGGTACAGTCAGAAGTGCGGGAGGGTGAGAGAATTCACCAGAGCCAGAGCGGGGAACATAACAGGCAGACTGACGAAATACACTGCTGAGGGGAGCAGCGGGTTTGGCAGGAGAGGTCTGTCGCGCCATATGGGACCCTCTCCAGCTGCCAGGGATCGAACTGGTGCTGCAGAGGCTGCAGGCAGCTTCGCAGCCCAGCGCTCAACTGCTGTGCCACCAGGGGAGGCCCAGAATTTATGATTTTTAAAGTAGCTCATGGGGGAGCATTTTAGGAATCATCCAGGATTTAGAGGGGCATTTTTCAAATAGCATGTGTCTCCAAGAAGATTCTAATATATTCCACCTTGAGGCTGAGGGCTGCCTTCCATTCCTCTCCCTTCAGTTGAGAATCACTGTATTTAATGAGAGATATTACTAATTGGAGTGTCTTGTGCAGATGAACTGTCTGCAGACTTAAAAAATGGTTCTGAACCAGTGAGTTAAATTTTTGTTAAGAACTATCAGGAGGTTGAGCCATTAACTGCATTTAGATAAGCAGTATCCATGCATTCCACATGCTAATCATTTCTGACTATGCTTTTACTTGATTTCTGTGAAACTTCCCGATAAGTAGACAGCTCTGGGAAATGTAATGATTAGTCTCAATTATCCAAAGTTTCCTCTTTATTTGATAGGTTCTCTTGTCATTTTATTTTCTCTTTGTACAAGGAGAAAATGGTTTAATACCATCTTGAAAAAAGTAGAGGCATTCGACCATGTCTGTAATGCAGACACACCCAGGTCCAAATGACATGTTTAGCGATGCCTCCTTGAATGAATGCAGGACATTGATATAAAAATTGTTGCCAACATGACTTTCATAAGGAAAATGAAAGTAATGCCACTATATTTAGAGTGGGGATTCCTTTTTTTTTTAAAGATTTATTTTTGTTTATTTATGCATACAAGAACTTGGGTAAGGGCCAGATTTGTGGGGGATGAGAGGATTCACCAGAGACAGAGTGGGGAGCAGGACAGGCGGATCTACTTAACTACACTGCTAAGGGCTGTAGCGGGTGACACAGGAGAGGTCTGCTACTTCATGTGGATCAGCTGTCTGGCCAGGAATCGAACTCATGCTGCAGTGGCTGGCGATAGCTTCGTAGTGCTGAGACTTCACCCCTTGCACCACCAGGGAGGCCCTAGAATGGGAATTCTTAAATGAGAAGCTTGATCTTTAGAATATTTCATCAGTTTTGAAATTGTTTCTATTTCCCTTTAAGCTCCACTGTCTGATTCTGGGAGCAGCTAGAAATAGTCTTGACTTACTGTTGAAGGAACAATGTGTATGTTGCATTAGAAAGACATAAACATCCATTAATGACTATACTCCACTCTGGCCTGCACAAAAAGGTCCCCCAACCAAGGGTAGAGTTTTAAAGGTAGGCATGATCATGGCTGTGAAATTTTTTTCCCCATAATAATTGGCCACTAGCTGAAAGAAGCTGTAGTGCCTTTGACTTATTTATAACTTTCTGTTGCCAGTCCAAATATTTCAGTTTCCTAGTTGTACAAAAAATGTACATTTTTATCGTGTTACTTCACATGATCACTCAATCTTAAAAAAATAAAATCATTCAAAATCTTTTCCCAGGAGAACCTTCCTCCTCCCACCCTCCATAAGGAGCTGTATGTTGAGTTGGTTGCATTACAAATCAAACCATTTCTGACAGTTGAAATGACCTGGTGGTAACATACTAAATTTAGTGCCCTCGTGCCAAGGATGCAACTCAAAAGATCATGATGAGCATTTGGATGCCAAATTATACTTCCTAGTTCCTCAGAGGAATGTCTTGAATGTGGGGATCTCTTCTCACTGCCTAACAATCTCAGAAAAAGATGTAATCTCTATTTGCATTGATAGTTCTTGAAGAGGTGTTTGTCCAATTTATGAAAAATAAGAATTTTCCCACCACTTTAATACTAGAAAACATTTACTTGAAAACCAAGGTCTTGGGGTTTCCCTTTTAAATTGCAAAACTGATTCTTCTTATATAGGTTTTTAAAAGTTTGCTAAAATCCTTGAAAAGCGTTAAGGGCTGGGTCTATAGTAGGTGCTCTCTAAATACTTATTGATCAATTAAATGAATACTGTTAGTGGTACTCGTCATACTTATGTCACTTTTTTATACATATTTCATTTTTAATTTTTTCACTGAGGTATAATATAGGTTTACAATACTGTACATGATTTAGGGGTGTAGGTTCATACCTCTTCAAAAATATGTTACCACACCATATCTACCACCAAAGTACCTATAGTCCTGCACCAGAGTCCATTGGACCTTTCTCCCTTTTGTTCCCTTTCCTCAGCCAAGGCTTCCCTTGGTAGCCTCAATTCTACAGTCATATATCTAGGGTTTGTTTGGGTTTAGTTTTGTCTGTTCCTTTGTCGTGTTTCTTTGTACTCCATATATGAATGAAATCATCCAGTATTTATTTATCTTTCCCCTTCTGACTTATTTTGCTTAGCATAATCTGTCCAGTCTGACCATGTTGTCACAAATAGCAAGATTTCAATTTTCTTTTATATAGCTAAGTGGTATATATGGTATGGTAACATAAGTATGATGAGTACCACTAACAGTATTCATTTAATTTATCAATAAGTATTTAGTGAGCACCTATGCTATTGTATATATGTGCCACATCTTCTTTATCCATTTATCTGCTGTTAGGCATAGTGTGGCCATAGTAAATAGTGTTGCAGTGAATATAGAAGTACCTATATCTCCCTTTGAATTAGTGTTGTTGTATTCTTTGGGTAGATACCTAGGAGAGGGACTACTGGATCTTATGGAAAATCTAATACATAGTAGATGCTTATTAAATGGTAGGGAATGTTGTTATAATTTTATATGGAATAATTCTAACTTTAAATATTTCATGTTTATATTTCTTTGCAAATGTGTTAGACTTTTCAGTAAGAATTTCCATGTATCAAAGTACTTTGAATTTATCACATCTAACTTATGGATTATTTATCCATTTAATAAATTGTTTATTCAAAGAGAAAAGAAGTGATTACCATTAAAACTGTCAGACTATGTATGAGATGTAAGTATCTGATGATATCTCTTCTGTTTTATTCTTGTGGAAAATAAAGATTAATAAGGCAACTAAGGGCCTCCCCTGGAGGCGCAGCGGTTGAGCACTGGGTTGCGAAGCTGCCCGCAGCCTCTGCAGCTCCGGTTCGATCCCAGGCCTCCAGCGAGGAGCCCACATGGCACAACAGACCTCTCCTGCCGCCCACTGCTTCCCTCAGCATAATATTTCATCAGTCTGTCTGTTCTGCTCCCTGCTCTGGCTCTGGTGGATTCTCTCACCCTCCTGCGCTTCAGACTCTACTCAGTGCTTGCATAAATAAATAAATAAATCTTTAAAAAAAAAGAATTAAAACTAAGAGATATCATAGCATTAACATGTTTACAAGAGCATAGAGAAAAAGATCAGATCTCTCTCCCATGGTCTGAGGGACATGGGGCACTTTCTACTAGGGGCGGAGATTAGCTGATCCTTGCCTTGTCCTTAGAATGGGATGGGGTGCGGAGTAATTCATAATGAATATTTGAATCCCGTCAAAGATAAGCTGTATTGAGCTCCTATGTGGAGACAGGTATTACATTGCCAGTCAATAGGCTGCAATTTAATAGTTAAGATAAGATGTATATTAAGAAAATTAAATCGTTCTTATAAGAGTAAATATGCATTTTAATGATAATTGACATCTTCCATTTGCAAATGTAGAGGCTAATATTTTGATGTATGAACTGGCATGTTTTCCCTCCATAATTCTTGTTACCTGTGCACATAAGCTTTCTTGGCATACTGTCTCGGGGATGGGACCATACTATAGAACAAAAGAGGCAATTTCTTGCGTTTTGAACGTCGAAACCTGAAAGCTTGGCAAACACAATCTGTTTGGAAGAAAGATAAAACTGGAAATGGTCATAGATTTTTTTTCTACTCCTAAGATAAAGTAAAATCCAAAGAAAAAGAAGGGCCTCCCCAGTGGCTCAGCGCCAGTTCGTTCCCCAGCCGCCGGCGAGGGTCCCACCAAAAAAAAAAAAAAAAAAAAAAGGCAGCTAAGAAAATAAACTATCTCAGAGAGCAAAAGATGAACTGCTTCGGAAACATTTGAAGTAAAATAAAACCAAATAATTACAATCAAGCAAATATATACAGAAGTAGAGCTTCTGTTGCAATACTTGGTGCACAGGAGACACTTCTTGTTTTCAATTGAATTCACTAGAACAACAGCTCCTCTGTGAATGAAAATCATATACTGCTACTATGATGAGTTGTCTGGTTAGGAGAATTTGGTCAGTAATTCATTATGTTATTGATGAGTGCCAAAACATAAAAACGTCAGTTGACCAAGCTATTGTTACTTGCATGCTAAAAGAAGGAAATGTTCTTAGATCTGTAGTTACCAGAGGGGGAGGGGATAAAGAGCGAGAGGGGTAAAGGGCCTGATTTATGATGGTGGATAGAAACTAGACTTTTTGTGGTGATCATGTATTAGTATAGCAGTTATTTCATTTAGTGTTGCTTTCATTGTAATGTTGACGAGAAAAAAGAAATCCTTGCTGATGTTGAATAAAATTACTTGAGGGTTTGCTTTTGTTATATTCCATGTTGCTCAAAGTCCCAGTTTCCAAGAACCTATTGGTGACATGAGGTGATGATTTTAGTATATACAGATGGCAAATTATAATGGTGTACACCTGTAACTTAAATGATTTTTTAATCTCATGTTACTGCAATAAAAATTTATACAAAAAAGAAAAGTTTAAACTTTGCAGAAATGTAGAGAACAGAATACTTCAAAAATGTTGGTGGTACTTGAAAAAGTATGAAAAATATTAAAAATGTGTTAAGACAATTAGGTGTACTAAGCAGAAAGATGAATGCCAAAGGAACCTGTGGCATAAGCTGGAAAAGCTCATGAGATTTAATTTTTCTAAAGAAACAGAACTTAAAATGTAAACATGTTATATCTGGCAAAGCAGGATGACAAAATTTGACCTTACATATATTTAAATGTTTCATAAATTATTGTTGTCTTTTTGTCACACCAGGATAGTTTTTTCCCTAATAAACAACCTCTGTTAGAATAAGAAAAAAGACAATGTATTCTGGAAAAAATAGTAGCCAAAATGAATGAATACATTCTTCTTCTATTTCTTGCTTGAAATTGCCAATAATTGTAAGTTGTCATAATGGTTCAATATTATGAGCTTCTAGTTTGGTCATTTACTCTTTCATTCTACAAATACCGTTTACACAGTGGGATAGGTTCTCACTTGGCATGAAGATGCTTGAAGAGCAAAAACAGATGCAGTGCCTTCCTCTGGCGACAGAGTGACAGCAATGGATTAAATAGTCAGTTGAAATGTAAAATTTGGTTTAAGAGTATGAAGTAGTTGGGGAGTTCAGGCAAGGCTTCCTGAAGGTAGTGAAGGCAGAGCTAAATGCCAAGGAGGAATAGGAGCTAGGCAGAGAAAAAAAAGGTGGAGGGAAAAACACTCTTGGATGAAGACCAAAGGGAATGTCTGGTGGAATAGGAGTGTGCAGGGTAAATAAGAAAATCTAAGGCATGGGGAGAATTAGGGATTGTTGGGGGAATAGGTAGAAGCCATGAGGGATGTTGTAGTCCAGGTTTGGGAGTTTCAACATCATTCCAAGAGCACTAGAAAGTGGAATGTTTTAATTAGTAGATGGTGGAATAAAATTATTTCAGAACAATCACTGGCTCCCTGTTGGGAGTAGATTAAGGAAATTCATAGTGGATGATGGAAGCTCTCTTAAGGTTTCTTCCTGTAGTCTTAGTCCTTGAAGAAACGGAAGATGATAGAAGTAGGGCTAATATTGTGATTGAGGACATGGAAAAAAGTAGAAGGGTTTCAGAGTTCTTTAAGGGTAAAATGGTTAGGATTTAATGATGTTTTGGGTAATGAAGGAGTGACTACAGGGTGGTGATGAATAATGATAATTTCTGTTTTTGTATTTGTAGCTAGATGGATGTATGCATTTCTCATACAGATGGGACCCAATGGTGACAAAGAAGAATGGAGGGTAGAGATAAAATCATGTTTTTTCTTAATATATTGAACTGTATGTATTTTAGAGACTGCTGAGAATATAAACTGAAGATGTACATTTGTGAGTGTCCTATGTATAGATTCTAACTGAAACCATTGGCATAGATGAGATCACCTAGGGAATGTGTAGGTAAGAAGGCATAGGAGTGAGCCTTTGGAACTGCAACATCTTTTTAGCAAGGCAAGGAGAATGAATGTGCAATGGAGAGATCCAGAATCAGAGATAAAACAGAGGGAAAAACCCAGATCAATGTTATGTCAAGGTCACCAAGCAGAATGAGTGTTTCAAGAAAGAGGGAGTATGCCAAGTGCTGCTGACAGATCTTGCAAGATGTGTACTGTGTATGGAGTGTGGTGAAGGTCATGGGTGATGTGACCCAACTTTATTGACTAAAGTTGAGGCTTTAGAGGGAGATGAAGGAAATACAAGGACAAATATTTGACAAGTTGTCTATAAATGGAAGAAAAAGATAGCATGGCTTGGAGGAGTTTTCTTGTTTTAATTGAGGAACTTTGAAAGGTTGTAAAATAATGTGAAAGAGGGAAAGTTTGGATATACGTATCAGAGAGATTGAATAATATAGAAAATAAGGCTTCTACTGCGTGTTTGGAATTTGTTTTCTCTCTTAGGCTCCTGGAATCTGATCGCTGATTTATACCAACCCATAAGAAGAGAAATATCTGAATTTTAGGTGAACTTCTTGGTTCCCCCCAAGTTAACCTTTACAGAAGGAAAAAGATCATCTTTATTAGATGCCTTCTCTAAAATTCGCAGAACAAAGTAAGCAAGTAGAAAATTACTCTAGTGAGTAAACATGGTGAGATAAGAAAAAAAGGAAAGATAAATTCCACTGAACTTAACTTTTTAAAAGACCTTCAAGTATATGTAATATATATCATACATATAAAATTATATACATATATTACTACAAAGGAGTTCCATAACAAACATCCACCATAGTAACTTCAGTTTATAGAGACAAAGATAAATATTTATCTGTGGAATTCAGGCAACATCTGGTTGTTTAAGGTGAAAGATCCATTATTTTTTTTCTTCAATAGCATTTTTTCCCAGTCAGTTTTACCTTCCCAAATTATTTGTGGTGGGAATAAAAAGGAGCTTAAAAACAAATCTCTATGGCACATGTTCTCCCAACATTTAAAAAATGGGACAGAAAAAAGGATGAGACAGGAAAGGTACTTTTTAAGAGTCAGAGGGAAGAATTAAGTAGTATCTCAGTTTATAAAATTCCTTATATATCAGTTACCAATATTTATGTCCATTTTCCCCATTTCTGTTGAAACCTTTTCATCATCTCTTATACTTTTCAGTAACTAGTTGTGTAAGCCTAGTTTGTTATCTATCCTAGTTTGTTATCTTCCAGTTTGTTATCTATCAAACAAAATGATTGGTAGAGATAACATCCAAGTTTCCTTCCTGATCCAAGATTCCAGGATTCAGGAAATTGCTGTTTCTTGACTATGACTCGGTAACAGTGTTCTCAGAATGAGTCTTCTTGTGTCCTTTAGTTATCTGTCAACAAAAATAAATTCTTTATTTCTTTTTTCTTTCTTTTTTATTGTGAAACTTTATTTTGATTATTTTATTTAATATTTTATTTTATATAATTCTTACATCACTTCTCATTTTTGCACAATGTATGCATTTTCATTTTGGTTATATTCCTTATACAATTGCATCCCCCACCCCTTATTTTGACCCTAATCCTTCCTTTCCCGCCCCCCCTCCCATAGTGTGTCTCTCGTTTATAGTTGCTTGTTGATTTTGATTTTTACTTGGTATTAATTAGTCTTTTTTCCTGGTCCCTTATTTAGTTTTTCTAAATTCCTGCTATGAGTGAGACCATCTGGTATTTTTCTTTTTCTTTCTGACTTATTTCACTGAGCATGATCTCTTCTAGCTCCATCCATGTTCCTGCAAACTGCATGTGTTTATCTTTTTTGATTGCTGAGTAATATTCCATTGTGTACATGTACCACATCTTCTTGATCCAGTCCTCTATTTTGGGGCATTTGGGTTGTTTCCATAGCTTACCTACTGTAAACAGTGCTGCTATAAACATAGCGGTGCAGGTACCCTTTGGAAGTAATGTTTCTGTGTCATTTGGGTAAATACCTAGGAATGGAATTGCTGGATCATATGGAAGCTCTATCTTTAGTAGGTTGAGGAATCTCCACACAGCTTTCCATAGTGGTTGGACCAGTTTGCACTCCCACCAGCAGTGCAGGAGAGTTCCTTTTTCTCTACACCTCACCAACATTTGTTGTTGTTAGTTTTTTTAATATGTGCCATTCTCACTGGTGTAAGATGGTATCTCGTTGTAGTTTTGATTTGCATTTACCTGATTACAAGTGATGATGAACATTTTTTCATATGCCTGTTGGCCATTTGCATTTCCTCTTTAGAGAAGTTTCTTTTTAGCTCTTCTGCCCATTTTTTGACTGGGTTATTTTCTTTGTTTTTGTTGAGTCTCGTCAGCTCTTTGTAGATTTTTGTGATCAGTCCTTTATCATTAGTGTTGTGTGCAAAACTTTCTCCTAGTTGGTGGGGTTTCTCTTTGTTTTGGTTATTGTCTCTTTTGCTGTGCAGAAGCTCTTTAATTTGATGTAGTCCCAGCTGTTTATCTTTACCTTCATTATCACTGAAAGGGTAAAGGGGCAGGATACAAAATCAACATGCAAAAATCAGTAGCCTTCCTATACACAAACAATAAATCTGAAGAAGAAAAATAAAAAAAAAAAACTTTTATTATTGAAACAAAAAAAAATAAAATACTTGGGGATAAACCTAACAAAAGAGGACCTATACAAAGAAAACTATAAAACACTGTTAAAAGAAATAGAAGAAGACAAAAAGAAATGGAAAAACATCCCCTGCTCATGGATTGGAAGAATTAACATTATCAAAATGGCCATCCTACCAAAAGCAATTTACAGATTCAATGCTATTTCAATAAAAATTTCAATGACATTCTTCAAAGAAATAGAACAATTATTGATGAAATTCATATGGAATCACCAAAAACCCCAAATAGCCAAAGCTATCCTGAAAAAAATAGAAGGGAATGGAGGCATCACATGCCCAGACTTCAAACTATACTACAAAGCCATAATCATCAAAACTGCATGGTATTGGCACAAGAACAGACACATGGACCAATGGAACCAAATAGAAAATCCAGAAATAAACCCACAGATTTATGGTCAACTAATCTTTGACAAAAGAGCAAAGAATATGCACTGGAGCAAAGAAAGTTTGTTCAATAAATGGTGCTGGGAAAACTTGGTTGCTACATGCAAAAGAATGAAGTTTGATTACTGCCTCACACCATGCACAAAAACCAGCTCAAAATGGATTAAAGAACTCGACATAAGACCTGAAACCATAAAATATATAGAAGGGAATATAGGTGAAACACTACATGACATGCACCTCAAAGACATCTTTACAGACACATCACCCAAATTCTTCATTTCTAAAATAGCCCTCTTAGAGACTCAGATATGTGAATTGGTACAGAAAAATGAAATCATTTTTACTCATCTCTCACTATCCTAACTCAGCTGAATTATAAGAATTTGTATGCCTGTGTTGTTTTGTTTTCATTTGAAAATTGAAATGGTTAAAGGTGAACACCATATACTTTATGCTTTCAACATATATTTTTAGTAATCAAAGTATGCTTGTGATAATTCCAGCTGTAATAATTTTCATTGAGTATCACAAAAATTGCACCAAACAAACCTTGTTTAGCAGAATGTCTGCTTTCTGAGGCAGTGCCTGAGACTTGCATGTCATAAACTGTGGTCACGAGTGGTGTTTTTTGAGTTGTTGTGTGTCTGTTGGATTTTCTTCTGTAACATTTACTACCTAAGCTAAAATATCTAGTTATTTTTTCCCAAATATCTTGAGAATGCTTCATGGACTAATTGATAAAAAAGGCTGATTTACCTCAAGTTCAGTACAGCTTTATTTCCTGCATATCTCAGATTGTATAATATTTGTAGGTTTTTAAAAAACACTATTATGACTTTCAATTCAAAAAACTTTCATGTGCTTTAAAATGGGTACTTTTAGCACCAAAATGATCTCCTATCCTCTCTTCCACTCATTACATAATTACTTGTCTGTTGTTCTCACCTTCTGGACATTTCTTCAATGTGTCCTTACTTTGACCTGATTGTGCGGAAATTCTTATTTATGTCTTAATTGTTTCCTGTCCTGACTGTGGAAGTTCCCCCTTTATAGTCCTCCTAAGTCCTTGCTCTCTAAACTTCAGAGGGGTCTTAGAATGTTATTGGTGGGAATACAGATTCCTGCTTTTTTGACCTAGCATTTTTTTTAACTATACAATTTCCCTATTGACTTGTTATGACTGTTTGATTAGAAAAGAGATGAGGCAAGTATTTGGAGGGAATTGCATACCTGACAGATTCTATTGGAAAATGGATCCTGAATCATTTCAATTAGATATTTGGTGGGGAGACATTATGATGATGGTAGATCTTCCCTAAATGTATGGTATATTTTTACTTAAGTTTCATTTATCTAGCTTAAGACAGGGAGGTTGAGAAATACATATGGAATATAATCACATTTCTCTTATTTTCAAAACATTAAAATGCTTTTAACAGTTATAGTAGAATTTGTAGTATTTAATATTATGTTTCTGAAATATTTTTTATTAGTAAGCTAAACTTTCTCCCCCCCCCATGTGTTTATGAAATGGAGAGTGGGCAGTTTTGCTCACTCCCGTTTCATAATTATGGAGTGGAGAGGTTAAGGTTCAAATATTTTCCCCCTGGAAATAGTAAAATTTTATTATTTTAGAGGTAATATTAGCGGATGTGTCAGTTTTTTGTATGTGGCAGGAAAGTAACTGAATGTCGAATAAAATTTGGTAGACACTTCTGAGCTTTATGGTTTTGTCACACCTTATAGTAATTCTAAGTACGCGTAGCCTTGGCTGAATAGTAATCATAGAAATGATGATGATGATGATGATGATTATAGATGTCTCCTATTGAAAGCTTGTCATATATTACCAGTATTATTTCTACAAATTTTATTTAAATGTGCAATAATTCTACAAAGTAGTTCTGTTATTTTGTGGATGAGGAAACTGACTGGCATTAAGAGGTTAAATGTTCAAACAGCTAAAGAGAGAGAAATGAAATTTGAACAGTCTCACTCTATAGAACCCACATTCTTAAGCAGTTGACATTACTGCCTCTGAATTCTAGGGAGTGCTTTTCTTAGATTTATTTTATGTGTTTATGAGGTCTAAGAGGGGCCTGTTTCATTTAGCAGTATTTACCAAGCTTCTCTCAGGTATGCTAACCTTGCTTCTGCCTTCATTTACCTTTATAATCTGTCTTGCATCTTAGAAAGAGCCTTTCATTTTGCTAGTTTGAAAATGTAATGTAACCCCTTATGAAGATTTGTATTATTGTAACATTATGAATACATATGAAAAATGCCCACCGTGTTTTGATTATGTTTATTTTATTTGACATGGCTTAATGCAGGCAATATGTTGAGAGGGTTGAATGAATCTTGCTATGAGAGGCTTCCCATTTTCATTTCCTGCCTTATAAAATTTTTTGCAACATTTCATTAATGAAACTTTTTCCACACTGATTGAAAAAGTCTAAAATTTTACATTTGACTTTGAATTAACTTTAACTTAATTAGAATTTGTGATTGCAATAGTAGTTAGTAAAATAATGACTGATTAAGTTTATAAAATAAGTAAAATGGCTTTTCTGTTAAAAGTGAGTCTTAGCCCATCTATTTAAGAATGTTCACAAACCCTGAATGATATGGAAAATTTGAACACTTCAGTGTGATTGTTTCCTGTTGAATATTACATAGTTCTTGTAGAATAAAGAGTTCTATGTTGGAACCATCCTGTCACTACTGTATCCAATATTTGCATGTAGTGTTTCAGCTCTGTTACAATTCTACATAGTCCACAAGCAAGAAAATAGGTTGCTTCTCAGACTATGAAGAATAAATATGACAAAGGAAAGCAAAACAGTGCAGTCACACGTGTAGTCACATGTAAACACAGACACACTCAACACATTCATCACTCACAAATGTACCACACTCTTGGATAAATGCATGATCAAGCATACCCATGCACACCTCCTAGCTTACAAAGACACATATATGTATGCACACATACATACATACATGTTCATGCACACTTACACATGTAGGGTCACAGAGAAATGTACACATAGATACATACATAGTGTACAGAGGGTCACACTTATTTGAAAGTTAGACTAGTTTGGGCAAAAAGGCTGTTTTGATATACTTGTTTTGGTGTTGGATTCAAAAACTTTAAAATATGCCTTCCGACATTATTTATAATTTGTGGGAATAAACCTAGCATTCCTTTCTTTAGTATCACTTCCTTCATGTTTATAAATTTTGTATCTTTATGTTGGATGCTTTCTTCAAAAATTCTTTCATGATAAGGATACTCCCCCCCTTGCTGTCTGAAAGATAAGAGATAACTAATTATGTGATATAACTTCATTAGTTTTCTAAAAAGTAAATATCATGGAAACATTATTATGTTCAGAAAAAGAATTGACAAATATTCTTGTTTAGAAACACTTAAGGCATGGAACTTTCTGGTCTGATTTTTGGATGTAGAGAGACAGTTCTTGTTTGGTTGATATTACCAAATAGATATATAAATAATTAATTGTGAAATCCCCTAAAACTCAGAAATTTGTCCCAGACTTATTCTTGTTATAGCTTGTGTTAGGGACTACTTATTAAATTTTTGATTGGGTTGTGATACTTCCTATAGATTTTATTTTGTGGGAATAAACCTATAGCTGCATTTCATATTAATTTTTTATCTTTGCAACATGATAAGCCATGAAGTAAAGGAATCTTTCAGAGTATATTCTGCTTTCTCTAATCCTGAGGCATCTGAATGGCAAGAGGTTAACTGTTCCATTATCTTGGCAGACCAATATTTCTTTCTCTGACTCTTAATGATGTGATGGCATCCGACATGGGTCTTTGGGCAACTCTTACAAGAGTCAGAAATATTCAGAAGGGAAATAGCAATAGGCAGTATGTAATGGATTAACTCTTTGGAATGGATAGCTATTAATTTATACCAGACCACTTGTTCAGGATTATTTTACCCACCCTCCTCTTCTGTTGTCCAGAGTCAGAGGATTCAAATGCATAAATTACCTTTTGTCAAACTGTATTTTGACTTACCTTATGATAGCACTTGGTATAGTTTGCCTCCCAAAGGACACATAAGCCCTTTATTAATAGGTCTTTCATTCCTAACATATGTCTAAGAATAAATAGAGGCCAAGTTTTTTCCTTCACCATAGTAAAAACCCCATTTTACAGACAAGGCTGGAGATTAAGGACCATTTTCTAAAAATGGATTTTGGCAGTTTTCTGCAAGTATTTTAATTTCAAAATACTCCTTTAATAGGCTTTGTTAATAAGAATCTTTTAGATATTGAATAAAATATGTTCTCTTTTTTCCTACTATATTGGCAAGTATATGTATGCATATATGCATATGCAGACATACACACTTGATTATATATGTATATATGTAACTAGGAATTTGTAGGCATTATGTGTTATATAAGTTATAATTATAAATTAAATTATTGTATAATAAATACTAGTTTCAAGTATTCCTGAAATGCCAACTATGCATCTAAATTAAATTGGGTGATGAAGATAAGCATATAATGTTGATAAAAAATGCAGTTGGCATTTCTGAAAATAATATTAAGTAGGATCTTAACATACTTGTATGATATATGGATGTTGGAATCAGTCAGGTATGAAGTACTCCAAAAATATTTAGATCTTGTCTGCACTTATCAGATTTAGTAAATTACTTTCAGTCACTACTTACTCCTCTGAAGGGCTTATGATAGTTTTTGAGGCAATTAAAACTCTTAGCACTACCACTAGATACTACAAAATATTTGTTGCAGGTTTTAATTCCTTTTTCCTTATTGACTGTAAATCTTCTCTACTGAACAAACTAATGTTTTGATACAGTTGCTCTGGTGAGAAACTGTGCTCTTGAAGCCTATACAATCTATAAACTCTTACCTCAATTAAAAAAATAAAAGTAAGAAGGTAAAGTTAGAAATTAAAAAAAAAAAGCAAAGGTCATCTTTGACACTTTTGTTATAGCACAGCAAAATGTAAGAGTCAGCGTCATTTGAGCTTTCATCACACTATTTAATAGAAAGAGGAGTTAGACATGTTCTTTATTTAAATTATTCAACCTGGTCCCCTTTCATACGATTTTTACAATATATATATTTATATATTTTTTACATTGTTGTTCATTTTTGTACAATGTTTGATTTTCTCCTGTCAGGTTTAATCCCCATAAAATTACCACCACCAAGACACCCATGGACAGTCACCGTAGTCTCTTGTGCTCGTCCCTCCCCTGTTTTGATTCCCCTCATATGATTTTTTAATTAATCAATGAGTTATTAGTATTTCATTAGATCAACTATGTTATAAATAAATTTAGAATGTTTTCTTAATGATTGGTACAATTTTGCATTTTGCAGTTTGGGAAGAGATGGAAGTGAAGCTTATGAAATATACTCAGTGAACATTCTAAGTCTAAAAGGATAAAATATAATTTAGCCTAATGAAAAGATCAGATGCAGCACAGTAATGACTGAAAGAGGCTCAAATACAAAATAAACATGTATTAGTGTTTTACTTGTTGATTAATTTTTTCTAACTTGACTTCACTGTAGGTAGTTTTGCACATTACATAAAGATTGATCTAGACTGCTGTATATAGTAAAATGAAATATTTAATCTCATAATCTGCTTATAGACAACTTTCAATATGTTCCTAGAGTGTCTGTTGAATAAATATTAACTGGTGTGTGTGTATATGTGCGTGTACATTGTGCTAAGACTATGAATTCTTTCCATAATTATTAAATGTTATGAAGTATATGGCAAAGTAAATTAAAAGTTGTACAAAATATTCAGAAAATTTAAAATATATAAGTTCTAACCAAAATTCAGTAAATTCTGTTTTTCAGACTTCTGCAGGGTGGTGGTTTAAGACAAAAAAAAATTCAGACATTTCAACATTGTTTGCTTATGGAAAACATTTGCAATTTTGTTAGCAGAGAACAGTGTCAAACAATCTAAACGTTTTTCCCTCAACATCTGCATTTGCTTATTAAAAATCACCCCACACCCCCATTCTCTCAAACAAGTTAAGTCTGTCACGGAATGTTTTTCAATCTCATAACTTCCAATCTCAAAGTTTTAGGGGCATCTATGCATTTTAGTCTGTTTGTTTATTTCATTTCCACTTGTCCTTATGTTAAGGACTTGAGAGGGGCCTTATAAAATTTTGGAAAAATGCTCAAATAAGTTGGGACCTCCCTGGTGGCCTAGGGGTTAAGTCTCATTATTACCACCTGGAAGGCCCACCAAGAGGGCCTAAGATGTATCCCAGGTTAGGAAGCAACCCACATGGCATAGCAGACCTCTCCAGTTTCGCCTGCTGCTCCCCTTAGCAGTGTATTTCAGTAGATGTGCCTGTTTTGCTCCCTACTCTGTCTCTGGTGAATCCTCTCACTGCCCTCTCTACCCCCCACCCTGACCTACCCCCAGCAATTTTGCACAAAACTAAATAAAATCTTTTTTTTTTTTAAAGTTATTTTGAAGTTTCAATCTGAGAAAGGTGTGCTAGAGGGGCAGGGTAGATTCTCTTATGCAGGCTCAACAAAGAAATATGTGTGTCCTGTCCTCCATGGGTGTGTAATCAGCTGAAATTCATCTATTTTTTTAGTCCCATGATGTATGCCGTTTCCCACATATCAGACTACTTGAAACAGAACTATATCTTGATAGATGTGTGTGAGCCTTTGCTGGTAGAACCCATTTTTTTTAATGGATGTGGGTTTTAAGCTAGGAGACTAGAGAGAAAAATGGGCAATGTGATCTCTTTTTCTTGCCCTGAAAGATACATATGTTTATAAATACATATGCATCTGCCTTCATTGGATGGCTTGAACAAAAAGATCGAAAGAAAATTATGTACCTAGTGATCAAAGCTAATTTTAGGACTTTCCTTCTTGACATTTTTGCACATTTTTCTTTTTAGTATTTGTTAGATAGTTTTAAGATCACCTTAGTTAATGAAATTAACTAATATGTAGGGCATTTCCTTAAGAATTGTGATGTTAGGGGCCTCCCTGGTGGTGCAGGCGATTGAGCGCTGCACTGTGAAGCTGTCCGCAGCCTCTGCAGCGCATGTTCGATCCTGTCCAGGGAGAATCCCACATGGAGAGGCAGACCTCTCCTGTCTTACCCTGCTGCTCCTCTCAGCGTGTATTTCGTCACTCTGCCTGTTCTGTTCCCCACTGTCTCTGGTGAATCCTCTCGCCCTCCCACGCATCTGGCCTGTACCCCAGCTCTTATATAAAAATAAATAAATCTTTTTAAAAAATAGGATTTGTGATGTTAGAAAACTGGGGGCTGATTTAATAATGTTTACAAAAGTAATTTTTTTTTAGGATTTATTTATTTATGCATACAAGAGCTGGGGTACAGGCCAGACATGCAGGGGATGAGAGGATTCACCAGAGACAGAGTAGGGAACAGAACAGGCAGACTGAGTGAAATACACTGCTGAGGGGAGCAGCGGGCGAGGCAGAAGAGATCTGCTGCACCATGTGGGTTGCTCCCAGCTGGCTGGAGATTGAACTCATGCTGCAGAGGCTGCAATTGGTTCATAGTGCTGTGCCTAAGCCCTTGTGCCACCAGGGAGGCCCCTGCAGAAGCAATTTTTAATTTGAAGCAGATCCTGTTAATTTGTACTGTAGAGTATTAGCTTTCAGTAACCCCATCTGCCTAATATCTAGGTACTACACAGTTGTTTCAGATGGTCAACTTTTAAAAATTTATAGGTGCTTAATAATATGTTAATTTTACAACAAGATATTAGTGATAGTAAGAAAAGTAAGTACCTGAGTGATCTGTGAATGGACTGATTGCTACCGTGTTTTCTAAATTATTTGGTTGATTTTCTCTCAGTCAATATATTTCACCAAAATATAGTTTTACTGTATTATTTAACTGAAAAATATAACACATACATACACACACACTCAAATCAGTGGAACACACATACAGAAGAGATTGGTTATCTTAAAACTAATTGGCATGGAAAAATGATTGTTTGGACTTACTGAACCTATTTCAAAAAAGAGATGAGTGGCCATATGCAGCTTCAAGAAAAACTCAAGTGATTCTTTATTTGAAATGCCTATTAGCTTTTTCGTGTTCTCCAGCTATCTTTAGTTATTTGAGATCTAAGAAGTGAAAATTATATTTATGATCTACTTCCCATTTACACAGTCCCCTTGTTAATTTTTAAAGGCAGATTTTTAAAGGTAATTTTCAAGGTGATATATATCATATTTTGAAACAGTTTATGTATTTGTACATAAAACAAGAATAATTGAGTATTAGAGATGGATAATAGTCCAAAGTGTCCCCAGCATGCTTTTGATGTAATATGTGTCACCTTGACATGCAGTGCAAAGGTCAGTTGGAGCCCTGTGGGCTATAAGATAAACTGTCACCATTGCCTTAAAGAATGTTGATTGCCCAGATTTTGGTCATCTCTGGAAACAATCCCCCCCCCCTTTTTTTAAATTAGAGAAACCTATCTTAACGCAGGATAAACATCTCGAGCATCTGGTTTTGTCATATGAGTCACCCTCTCCAGATCAATTGAGACCCCTTCTCTTTCCTTGAAGCCTCAGGCTCCTATCTCATTCCTTAGCTCAGTAAAAAATCCTCAGTCTGCCTCATTTACTCTAGAATTTACAACCAAGTAAATTCTTCATATGTATCTAATTAAACTTATTCTTTTTTCTTGCTAATCTGTCTGATGTTAATTTGTTTGCTCCACTAGCCCAAGAAGAACCCAGAGGGATATAGGGGATTTCTCCCCTTGAAGCCAACAGATGAAAGTATTGAAAATTATTTTGGCAATTACTTGTCCCTAAATTGCTTCCTAGCTCCTTTTTCTCCCCCAGAAGTGACACTAGCTTGCAGTAAGTATACACATATACATAAACTCACACACATATTCCTTCACTGATACACATCAGAATCAATAAGATGGGAATGAGCCCTAAATCCTTTTCTTATGTAAGAAAGAAAATATGTAGCATAAACATTCAAAATTTACAATTCTGTGACTTTACAGAGATAACTGTTATAAGTTTTCTCTGCATGGCGTACATGGGTATGATTTTCACATGCTTTTCTTATGAGAGCATTTCCTGATGATTTCCTCATTGCATTAGATTGCAGTGATAGTGAATAAGGACATTTTTTTGTCACTTAATTACATATATAATCCATTAATCCATGTCTGCCTTGCTCAATTTTGATCCCGGAGCCTAAAATGGGACTTGAACCTGGATAAGTAGGTGCTCAATTAAATTTGTGAGTGAATGAAGGAATGAATAGGTGGATATATACTGAATTATATAGCTTTACATAGCTTTTATTCACTTATTTAAATTCAAATGTGGGTGTTTGGGAACAGGGCAAATTTAAATTCAGATGTGTATATATTTGACTACTTATTTCAAATGTGAAAATATAAGCCAGTAATGTTACCCTCCCTTAAATTTCTCTGGTCATCAAATACAAGATGGCATATGTTGTGAATTCTATTTTACTGAATACTTTAACGTCAAAGTAATTTTGTTTAATTTTACTTTTGGTTCAATATTAAGTAAAATAAATTTTGAATTATTCTTGTGAAATGTATAGGAAGCTTTAGATGAGTATAAAATAAACGGAAATTAAGAAAAAATAATAGCTTACAAAAGATTTTTAACATAGATCTGGAAGTACCAGTAGGTGGCGCTGTATTCCAGCACTGAAAAACAAATGGACTCTTCTAGAGGGTTGACTCATGTGGTAGAACCAAAATCCCAATTAATAATTTTATAAGTATACCATTACTTTTTGATCCATTTGTCTGTTTTGGAGTGGAGGGAGAACTATGTAGACTACAACAATGTAAGGGGAAAAATAAGAAAAAATAATTTTATAAGGAATTCTGTAT
Source organism: Talpa occidentalis (assembly GCF_014898055.3). Lineage (NCBI taxonomy): Eukaryota > Metazoa > Chordata > Mammalia > Eulipotyphla > Talpidae > Talpa > Talpa occidentalis. The sequence continues at coordinate 51,281,115 of NW_023601212.1, forward strand.
AACAGTATGAAGCGCACATTTTAAATCTGCAAATACTGTAGCCCATAATTTGGAGTTTAATAAAAATAGCTTTTTGACTCATTATTTTTTGGATTTGAACCATGGGTTTGCTATCATGAAAATAGTTATAATTTTGCTACATTGCATTTAATTTTCTTTGAATGTATACAAATAATATATACACAAACCAGGAATTGAAACAGAAGTAAGTACAATACCAAGTTTAGACTTATCGTGAAGAGTGTTGAATAAGATAATGGAATTTATTCAAGAATGATGGGGAAGCTATACTTGGAGTTTTGGTGTTGTTAGTTTAACTGAGCATTTTTGACTTATATGTCACTTCTACATTGATGGCTTTTTGTTATTCACTGTTGAAGCACTGCATATTTTGTTCTGAGCAGTAGACTGGAATTTCAAGATGTGAAAACGAAATTTTGGTATGAACCGTCAAGTTTAACCTCTATTTTGAAGAGAAATAGAAAATTTGAAGAGGTTTTCAAATTTGATTCTTGGCTTCTTTCTTTAAATCCACAAGTATAAAGCTAAAATTTTATAATTGTTGGTAAGACTCTGACTTAAATGCTTTGTTCTCTTGCTTTTTAAGTAGATGATTTTTTTCTGGAACATCTGTATACTAAAACATTGAAAATTGGTGCTAGAAACAAGAGTAGGGAAATATTCCCCACTGTGTAGTGAGGGTGTTCAAAATTCAATACATTTGAATACGTAATTGAAGTTGTGTTCTTCTGAGAAATTATTCCCTAAGTGTAGTTGAAGATGAGCATCTTTTATATAAACAATAATTTAAATAATTATTAAACAATAATTTAAACATAGTCAATAGAAGGCAAATTTGGTGTCTGGTGATTTTTAATCAATAAGCACTCTTGGTACTCATTGACAACAAATACATCTATTGTATCCTACTTATTGTTTCTTAGAGGCTATCTTTTAATTATATCATCAAATAGTATTTATTGAATATTACTATATAGTTATCATAAATAGGGGAGGTAAAAAATATCAAGATTCCTTTCTAAAACAGAGAAAGTGGGCAATCTCATTGGTTAGTCAAGGAAAAAGACTGCTTGAAACCTATGGCAAACAGAAGAGCTTTATATCTCAATGATTTTATACTTATAATACTAACTAGATCATTATTTTGCTGAACAATATCCTGAGAATGACCTAATTAACCTTCAAAACATATTGTTTGACATAGACTATGCAGGAAGTGGGATGAGAAATTTGTCAAGGAATAAGAGGTGTGTGTGTGTGCGCGCGTGTTGTATACAAATTGAAAAAACTATTTTTCTTAAGGTTGTAGGTGTCTTCTGTCATTTGGAATTCTTGTAAGTGGATTCCCTGTTTTATCATCCACACTGACTAGAACTGTGCTCACATATAGAAAGTGTTCCAGGAAGATTCTGTGAATGAGAGAATGAATTTATTTTCAGTGGGAATTGTCAAATCCCTGCTTCCATTGTTTAGATTATTTGCTGTGATGGTAATTTTGCTATTTAGTGTGAAAACCATCAAAACAAGTGTTCTAGACCTTACTACCAAATTAACAGTTTTGACCAACTAGGAGAAAAGTGATTTATCTTTGGTATTCACTGACAAGTTAGTAACAATTATGTAAATAGCTGTTTTCTCTGACTTTGAAAAGGCACCTATGCTCAAAGGAAAGCAATTAGAACTATAATAGTGCCATCAGGTTTTGCCAACCTGGCTGACTAGGAAAACAACCCTTGGTTTTGAGACTATTGCTCTTTCCACAGATTGTTACTTCATTCTCATTGTTGCCACCTAAGACTTAAGATGTCTGGAATTCTTTGCTAAAATGTTTAGTATTTCATAGTGCTGAATAAATTATATTTATTATTTTATATTTCCAGTTTGATTTATTATTATAATTTCAAATTCTACTTTGTGCTCCACAACTCCTCCAATTTTCTTTAGCAATATTGTACCCATGAGACTGTGTAATGAATACTAAGAGGTCAGAATCCAGGCAAGAATGCATGGACTAAGTTTGACATAAGACAAAATTGGGGCCAGTAGAATGGGAAAGTCTTTTCTTTACCCAGGAAAATTCCATTTTGTTTCCTGTTTAAGGAAATACATCTAACATGGTTATGGGATGTGTCACTATCTGATCAGCATGGAAGGTTGAGAGAACTAAAAGGAGAACAAATAATACAGGATGTCACACAGACTCATCCATCTACGTACTAAGCTATGTACTTCAAAAAGAAGTTGTCAGTGATAGCTACTTTTAGCGCTTCAATAGTTGAAAAGTGGTCACTGTATATTAAAGTACCAGGCAGTTCATCACAGCAGTTTGAGGATGCTAATAATATTTTAAATGGAAAAGAGATTCTCAGAACTTTCCATAGCTTAATCAGCTTTCAAATCATCTGTATAATACGCACCCTACGTTGACTTCCCAGTCTATATTCAGTTTATTAGTTATAGGAAAAGAGATTAAAACAATTTGTCTCCACCATGCCCATAACAGCATAAGTTTCAGATAATGATGGTTGATTTTTTTATGTTAATGTCAGCTGTATCTGATTAGCATTAAAGGCAAATTGGAACATAATGTGGAAAAACCAGTGGTCAGTGTTGGGTAATCTAGCAGCCTAGCACCAAGAATGACTCAGTACTAATGCCCTAATGTGGGGGCTGAGGCATTTAAGTCCATTTTAGGATTTTATTTTTGTTAAGTACATCTTTAGGATTTTGTGAATTTGGAAAAACTATCAGGGTAAACACCTTGGATTGGATACTTCCGTGAGTCTGACTAAGGAGGTACTGGGAGACAAAAAGAAGTGGAAAGTGACAGGGGTTCATTATTGGTTGCTGCGTGCTTTGGTGGCCAACCGCAGGGAGTTCTTGATGCTATGGTTAGACTTCTTTCTCATCTGCTACATAGACCTCTCTCTAGTCCCCAGTAGAAGTTCCATGAAGGCAGGATTTGCTAGTTGGGGTTTTTTTTCCACCTGTGTATCTTCAGTGTCTGGGACAGTGCCTGACATGTAGTAAGAGTTGTTAAAATATTTGTGAATAAATTGAATAAATATTTGCTGAGAGATTATTCTGAACAAGATGCTGTCCTTGATGTGACAGGAGAAACAAAAATGAATGAAAAACTCTCCCTTCTTCAGCCAGCCTGGAGACCAGTAGGGAAGCACATGTTGTGGTTACAAAAGATGATCCAGAATATCTCAAGGGCTGTGGATCCAGAGGAAGCTGGGGCAGATTATTTATGAGGGCTGATGGCAAAGCATGATAAAACAGTTTATGTTTTACTTAGAATTAGAGGCTTGTGCATGTTTTAAGGGTTATGAATGGTGAGTTCTAAAATCTCAATGTCACTAGTCACAGTTTATACTTTTTAACATATTACAGTTTCAAAAAATCATTGATTAGATTGCTTCAGCCTTAAATTCACTATAGTGACTGCAATATATCTAATACATTTATCATAAAGTCTGTGCAGTATATTTACATATTTATTCTAAAGTGACCCAGGGAAGAACCAGTCCTTCATTACTGTCTACTTCTGAAAGAGGAAAGGAAGGTTGAGAAAACTGAAAATTCATTATTGTGTGTGGGGCACAGAAAGCTGTTTTGCTCATAGAATCTCAGGGGTTGAAAAGCAATTGAACCAACTTTAAATATGTTTAGACCCATGCTTTTAGTATTTTTTTCTCCCATATTAATGGTTTTATCTGTATTGTTTTCCTCAGTCCTTTGAACTGTCCATCTCCTGCATTTGATTAATCTCAACTGTAGTGGCAGGATGGACACAGTGCAGGTTTTCTGATCCAGCAGACCGGGTAAAGGAGGAATCCTGAAGCCCTCAGTGGCTTTTGCAGGCTTTTATTGAAATTACCAGGTACATGGCAGGCAGGGGCACTGGGGGGCCTGGAGGCTGGCAGGCCTCCCAGCCCCCAGCAAGTTTTCACTCTGGGCTCTCTGGCCTTCTCTCATGTTCTCTCTGCTCTTCTCATGGCTCTGCTTTTCTCTCGGCTTCTCTGCTCTTCTGCTTCTTTCTCGGCTTCTGCTGGCGTCCCCGTGCCACCGCCCCTAAAAGCCCAGTCTCAGCCTAGGTGAATCCCATCTACGCATGCCCATACCCTACTCCAGGTGCCCGCCATCAGGCATACATTCAGGACCTCAGGGTTCCATCATCTATCCTAAAGGCGGGAGGGCAGAAAAGCCTGATACTTTTTACCTTATCCTACACCAACACTTTCTTCAAAACTCAGATCATTTGTTATTTCTTCTGGGCTTCTGCAGAAACCTTCCTTCAATTTCTTCAACTCTGTGTGAGGCAGGGCCTACCTTTGTCTGCACCAAGGCATATCCTTTCCATAGTTCTTTCACTGTACAGTAATTATCTTTGATTTCAAGAACAAACTAATCACCATTTATTCTGAGCCCCACTACAACTTCCTTAGTTGATCATCTAAACTGCTCTAAAACACTCTGAGTGACAGCATATATCTCATCTTATACCAGTTTTAATTATTAGAAAATTCTTCATCATATTGAGCTAGATCTGTTTATCTGTTTCTTCTAAAAGACATTACTGTGTATGGAGATGATCATCCTATTACTTAATGTTTGTATAATTTGATTTCTAGGTTGAGACTTCCTGCAACTTGATAGCTATTTCTGAATACATTCTACTTAATTGTTTTTGCTCATAAATGTGCAATTCTATATAATTTTCAAGATGTGAATCAAATAGAACTGAGTATGGTAAATTCTTACCTCCTTGATATAACACAGTAATTTTATTAGCCTCTTAAGAACTTTACCTTTAGTGATCACATCTTTGGGTGATATAAAGCTTGGAATTGGCTCAAGTCTGAGCTGAACACATTTTTTGTTCAACTGTAGTGGTATGTACCCAAAAATTGTGGGTATAAATGGGTAAATGAATAGCAACAATTTAACACTACATTTTTGAAAACTTATATGTAGGATGTAATTTATCCTCACTAAATCTTATTTTAAAAAACTTTCACTTGGATTCAGGTTTTTTTTTTTTTTTTTAAATAAGATGCTCTAATTTTTTTTTAAGTTTTATTTATTTATTTATACAAGCACTGGGTACAGTCAGAAGTGCGGGAGGGTGAGAGAATTCACTAGAGCCAGAGTGGAGAGCAGGACAGGCAGACTGACGAAATACACTGCTGAGGGGGGCAGCAGGAGAAGTCTGCGTGCCATGTGGGACCCTCGCCAGTGGCCGGGGATCGAACAGGCGCTGCAGAGGCTGCTGGCAGCTTCGCAACCCAGCACTCAACCACTGCACCACTGGGGAGGCCCTTTTTTTTTTTTTTAAAGATTTATTTATAACAAGAACTGGAGTATAGGCCACATGTATGGGAGGGTGAGAGGATTCACTAGAGAGAGAGAGCGGGGAACAGAACAGACAGACTGACTGAAATACACTGCTGAGGGGAGCAGCGGGCAAGACAGGAGATGTCTGCCGCACCATGTCGGTATCTCTCCAGCCAACTGGGTTTGAACCTGCGCTGCAGAGGCTGCTGACAGCTTCATAGTGCCACTCTCAACCGCCTGCGCCACCAGGGGAGGCCCTGGATTCAGGTTTGTATCTCCTTGAACATGAATAATTTAAGAAAGTTTACATTTTTTTCCTGAAATGAAGTTATATTATGTAGTTCCTTAATCACCATAGAAGCCGTGTTTAGAAAAGGGACTGTTGTGTACAGAAATTTTCTCCCAACAGTCCCTTTTTTAAACACGGCTTCTATGGTGATTAAGGAGCTGCATAATATAACTTTATTTCAGGAAAGAAAGCAACACTAATGATAAAGGACTGATCACAAAATCTACAAAGAGCTGATGAGACTCAACAAAAACAAAGTAAATAATCCAGTCAAAAAATGGACAGAAGAGCTAAAAAGAAACTTCTCCAAAGAGGAAACGCAAATGGCCAACAGGCATATGAAAAAATGTTCAACATCACTTGTAATCAGGGAACTGCAAATCAAAACTACAATGAGATACCATCTTATACCAGTGAGAATGGCACATATTAAAAAAAAAAAAAATTAGCAACAACAAATGTTGGAGAGGTTGTGGGGAAAAAGGAATTCTCCTGCACTGTTGGTGGGAGTGAAAACTCATTCAACCACTATGGAGAGCTGTGTGGAGATTCCTCAACCTGCTAAAAATGGAGCTTCCATATGACCCAGCAATTCCACTCCTAGTTGTTTACCCAAAGGCACAGAAACATTAATTCAAAAGGGCACCTGCACCCCTATGCTTATAGCAGCTCTATTTACAATAGGTAAGCTATGGAAACAACCCAAATGCCCCAAAATAGAGGACTGGATCAAGAAGATGTGGTACATACACTCAATGAAATATTACTCAGTAATCAAGAAAGATAAACTCATGCAGTTTGCAGCAACTTGGATGGAGCTGGAAGGGATCATGCTCAGTGAAATAAGCTAGAAAGAAAAAGAAAAATACCAGATGGTCTCACTCATAGCAGGAATTTAGAAAACCTAAATAAGGGACCAGGAAAAAGACTAATTATAATAAAGTAAAAATCAAAATCAACAAGCAACTATAAACCAGAGACATGCTACAGGGTGTGGGTGAGAAGGGAGTAGGATCAAAATAAGGGAGGTGGGAATTGTATGGGGACTATAACCAAGATGAAAATGCATACATTGTGCAAAAATGAAAACTTATGTAAAAATATGTAAAGTAAAATAAAAAACAAATAAATAAATGAATGAATGAATGCTGTCCACAACTTAAAGCAATATTGTGTAAACATACTAGTTGATTCTAATAAAAACAACTTAAAAAAATAAAAAAGGGACTGTTACTGGTTTGATATATTTTGTTTTTTATTCACACACGATTACATATTTTCCTTGTAATCATGACTATTTCAGGCATTTTTTTATTTAAAGTTATATTAACAAGTCCTTGTATACTTTCCAACATTTGTCACTCTCTCCCACTTTCATGAAAATAATGTTGTTTTCTACTTTTTATTTTACATATTCTCATTATCCATAATTTCTCAGGAATTATATAAATCTGTAACCTCATATATGTTCTTTGAGAAACTAAAACATTTTAATTGTAGAAATTGGAGCAAAACATCTTACTCAAATTCTTTGATTATTCTTTTCCTGTCTTTTCAATGATTTTGCACTTCTCTGATTACAATGTTTATTTTTTAAAAATAATTCCTTATAATGTCTCTTAAATATCTTACTTTAAAAATATTCTTCTGTTGTTTGGAGAGAATCGTAATCTTATAAGCAATTGCTCGAAATATATAAAAATAAGAGAAATCCAAAACAAATGAAGGAATTGTATTGGACCATAGGATGTGTTCTCAGTGGAAATAATCACTACAACAATTCAGCATTTTATGACCCTCAGTCAGGATTCTGAACTGTAGTTTTATTTTCCTTTTGCTAACAATGCATCCTATCATTCAGCATGTTTAACATGGCCTCTGAAAGGTGCAGAAAGGCACAGAAGAAGGAAATAAAAACCCTGAGAAGGAGCAGGAAGGAGATAAAGGAAGTAACATAAAGGAAGAAAGCACAATAAAGTGTGATAAAGGGGGCAGAAGGCTAGGGCAGCCCTGCCAATGGGCTGAGGATATGTGTTTGCTGTTGGCTTTGAATGGACACTGTCAGCAGGATAAAGTGTTGGTGTGATCTTGGAGTTACTTTTTCTTATTCTCTGAGAACTGAAACTGTTTTGGGTTCTGGATCCCAAATGAGATCAGTCTTCTCTTTCAATTCACCTGGCTTCCTCACTGAAGGACAGGGTTCCATTTTAGTCATAAAAGGGTAAAGTTATTGGGCCGTGTAAATAAGCATTTGGGATTGAATCTTGCTATATTGACTTTATTACTCAAGGCATTCTTCATTCATGTCTTTTAAACTGCAATTTAACATTATGAAGATGAGACGGTCCCAAATAATAGATGCTCTTAATTAGTAGACTATCAACAAATCTATATCAAACTAGTCATAAGAAAGACTTGGTTCCCAGTGACTTCAATTTTAAAGAAATCTCTTTCTTTCTCTCTGAAATTATTTTTTTTCCTTTTATTCAAATAAGGCTCTAAATAGTAGATTTAAAGCATAATTTGAAATTATAGTTAAGCTTTTGGTACATGTTTCTCTGTAGAGCTTTGGAATTTAAGGGATTAGTATGATTAAAATCAAGCTGAAGGTCAACAGCTAAAAGCCTTTGAGTTATCAGAGAATACTTTGCAAGAAACAATTTTGATTGACTGCATTATTTTAATGCTGTATTACATAATTGAACTAAAGGTACACACTTTGAGAGGAATTCTGAAGAAATTAGCTCCAACTCTTGTTTTCTCTCAAGTTCATGATAACTGTCCCTTACATCAAACATGTATCATTAGGTATTTGACATATGTTTGATATAAGGGAAATGAAGTATATTATGGATAGATAGCAGGGTTTAGGAAATTCATATTCTATATTAGTAAAAAATAATAGATGATAACCAAGCTTAAGGGTAGAATACTGTAATCTCTACTGACTTACCCACAGCAGTGGAGACTTTATTTCCCCAGAATTGATAAATATAATGTGGGCAACCAAACCAGCTTTCTAGAATGTGTTCCCTTATCAGAAGTCTGGTAGTCTGATGACATCCATATAACATCTGAGTTTCAGTCCTGCTCTAATTCAGCCTTTTCAGCTTTGCTGGGATTTACAGGACCAATCTCATTGTACTTTACTTTTTGAATTGAGGAGAAAGCTTAGCAGCAGGGCTTGCCCAAACTCCTCTTCTAATTGGCCAACTTGTGGAGTGCTCAGGAGAGCCAAAGAGAAGGCTGGCATTGGGAAGTGCCTGGCTGGAAGAATAGTTGATTCTGTAGGGATGAGAGATAGTGTACCCCACCCTGGAAAGTGAAGCTACCTGTTGGTTGTTTTCCTGAAAATTAAACTATGTTCTCCATGCTGGAGAACTAGGGGCCCCAAATATAAAACCTGGTATTCTAGCTCCAGCCTCCCTGGTCAATATTCTCTTATTAACCTAAAGGACTCGATGATGTTTATTATAAATTTAATCTAATCCTTCCTCACACAGCTACATGCATGTGTCTGATTCTGCAGAATACCCAAGAGTGCATTCTTTCTGTACTCATTGGTGTTTTTGACTAAAGGGTCAATTATCATAGGTTAGCATAAGGAATTAGTCTGTTATTGAGTCTGTTTCAGTGAGATTCAGTGACTCATTGGCTGCCTGTTAGAAGTTGATACATTCAAATGCATTCATTTAGTTGGAAGATATGGGATTCCTCATTTGTGATTCATAGTTTAAAAAACTCATAGTTTTCCGTTCACATTATATTTCTATGTAGTGGGCAGGAGTTATCCTACTGGACAGGGAATAATTTAGATTTAAAGCTTTTTGTTTGTGTGCTAATGAAAGCATTTCATGTTCCTTGCAGAAAATTTGGAAGCTATATAAAAATATAAGGAACAGCAAAATCATAAAAAATTCCAATAATCTCACTCTTGAAATTTGGCAGATTTCATTTGTCTCCCCCAGTTTTTCTTTACTTCTTTCACTATTCTTTTCATTTTAAATGGAGGTTACATGTGATATTTTGTTTTATACTTCACTTCTCTTCCCCCTATAGAATATTATGAGTATTCACATCGGTACTTAAGATCATTCTAAAACATCATTTAACATAACACATATGGGCCGTCATGTATTCCATTGTCTCCTATTGAAGACATTAGATATTTTTTCCATTAATATGATGTAATTTCTTGGGAATAATGTATTTTTAGATGTATTATATTATGGAAAAAAAGGTAGCCCATTTCCCCCCCTCCCCACAGCAACATTTAAAATCTTTATGCTGACATTTCCACAAGTTTCCTGTCTTAGCTAAGGCAAATATGAAAACCAATTGTCATCACACTTTTTTAAAATAAAGCATTTTTAAGCATGTAAAAACTAAAAACATTGCTCTTGGGAATTTAAGGTAAAGTGTAAATGATGTTTGATGCTAATTTTATAGTGATAAATATTGACAAGCTGTTTTTTGTTGATCTTGTTGCTTTAATTTGCTACAAGTTTGATGTTGCCCCAATTCACTACAGATTTCTGGCAAAGATACTTATTTTTATTATCAAAGTTAGTCATGAGCTTCCCAGGCGCCATCTCTGAGCTTTGTGGTTTTAGTGAAATCCAAGTCAGGTCACGTGAGGAGAGCCATAAGATAGAACTAAAACTGAGAAACCACCCAAATGACCTTGTGTCTTTCATTAACTTCTTTTTATTTCTAATTTAAGAACAAAAATTCAAACAAGAAGCCACACTTTCAATTTAGTATTAAAACAATCCAAACTTGTAGAAACAAGTGATAAATCACTAAATTCATAGTCCAATCAAGTGCGTCATTCTATTTTTACTGCTTTTCTAATATGCTGCTATTTCTATTTTTTTCTTCCTGATACATCTGGGCACTTTGGAACTAACAGCAAGTAGGTGCTTGTTTGTATTATCACCAATATGAACATTCTTTGAGGGAACTGACAGCATATCTTTGATAGAAGTCAGAGTGAATGTCAAAATATTCTGTGTGCACTGAGAGTTTAGGTGATTGCAACAATATTACCATTAATTCACAAGTGTCTTGGGCACTGGACTTTGTGCTTCAGTTTGTTTTTTTTTTTTTAATTCTCTCAACAACCTTTTTCTAAAGATGAGGAATCTGAGGCTAGAAATATTAAGTGACTTGCCCATAGTCATGCATCTAGAAAGTGGTGATGGCCCAGATGAAGGGGATAGTCCATCTTCCCCAAGAGTACTGGGAGTACTGGGGCTTTGCTTCCACCCCACTTCTGTCACATAGTCTTGTTTGCACTTACCTTTTTCACATTTTTATCTTCCTCCTAAATTGTAGGCTTGTTGGGATTAGGGGTTGAAAAAGTGAGAATTCTAAAAATGTTTAATCCAACAGAATACACCCTCTTGCGAGATATATAATGCATTCTAACAGGAAACTAATAAATATTTAAGTACTAACACCAGCTATGACTGAGCTCCAGCTAGATCCCAGGGATAAATTGGACACATACACTGATTGTAAATTCAGTTGAAACTGTCGAGTTTTGTAGTTTTCATGGGGAAGGAGCTCACCTTTACTGAATGCCTACAGTATTTTTTACATACCTGTCCCATTTAGTTCAAAACAATCTGTTAAAAGTTTACAGTTTAGGAAACTATCACTCAGAAATATTAAACAATTTGTTATATAGCTAGCAAGCAACAAAGCCAGTATTGGTGTCATGTTTATTCTAGTCTACATTTTTTCAAAGTTTTCTTATTCCGTCAAAGCAATAGGTCAAATTTGTTTTTTAAAAAATCTTAAAATAGTATAGTGAACTTCTGGGTCCCTTCTAAAGTGAAGTCTTGCTTATATATTGTGGCCAAAGATAGAGGATGAAACAAGTGGACTATTAATATCCAAAGCTAATTATAATGGCTGATATATCCTTGAGAAAAATTATCAGTTGAATTTTATATTATTTATATTATTTTATATTATTTATATTATCATTGTATTAGATTTTTAAAACACCAGAAAGGAAAAACAAAAATTGTGCAAAAGGTTTTTCAGATTCAATAAGTACTTACTGAACATCTATGTATTATGAACCATGGTAGCTGTTTACACAGATACTACTAACACAGAAACATTTAGGAGAAACATTTCTCAGTCTAATGAAGATCCAAGTGCACTGAAACTTAGAAAATTAAGAAACTTATCTTAATTCACATTATGGACAGTGTAGAAGTGGTATAAAAACACAGGTCTTGCCTTGAAAATCAGGACTCTTCTGTGTTTTTCTTTAGTGCTATATTTCGAGGATATCTATTATACATATTGATAAAACTTTATTTTGAAAGGAAGAGGGAATTTGTGCAGTAGTTTCTTTGTTTTGAATGGCAAGAATAGTATGGTAGCAGTTGCTTATTTCTATCATTAACTGTGCTTGGAATATTGGATGTCTGGAGTTTTCATAATATAGCAAGCTCAAAACCTTCATGAAATAATTATAATAATTCTGATCAAAGTGAAGCATTTACAAGCTTACTCTCAAATTCTTTGTTACTTGAATGATCACCAGTTTGTTATTTATGTTATGTTTATTTAAAGCTCATTTTTTAGGTAAAGGGTGTATCAACATTTTTCATCTTTGTCAAATTCACTGGCACACAAATTTATAGTAGTGTTTGGTCAGTTGCTTAGGGGACAAAACCAAACAGCATATTGGTTGTGTTATGTTGGATCTTGTGGTTTTACAGTCTAGGAAGTTCAGTTCTTGTTCAATAACATGCAATCATTTGTGCTCTAAAAATTTCCTCCTATATGTAACCAGTGGCATAATAAAAAAGTATTTGGAGGAGACTTAGGAGGTTTAGACCCTACAGCAAAGGAATAATGCCACAATCTAATTGATCAGGTATTATTCCATAGCAATTAAAGATTTTAAAATTATGTTTGGAAAATAAAAATTTATTCAAGCATGGTTTGTAATAAGGGATGGGGATCCAGATTGATATCTGGGCTCTGCTATTCATTTGTAAAATGAAGGTTATAATACTTAATTTGCTGTATATAATACTTAATAAATATATGTGTATATATAGTGCCAGACACTAAACAGATGGCTGCTATTACTTTTTAGTACTTCCAGCTCAATTCCTATACATAGAAAACCTGTGGGTCTTGAGAATGTTGAATTGTTAAGACTAAAAATTCAAAAATTTAGCATGGACTTCATATTTCAATGTTGGTAGTTTAAAGTCATACTATCGACTCTTCTTACAGAAATTATCCAAAGCAGGAAGGTAGAAGAGAAACAGAAATATGAACAGCCATTTTAGTGAGATTAGGAGACTGCTGAAACCCCACATCTCAAAAAAAGGTGAATTTTTGCAAAAAACTGTGGCCATAATATAGCAGAATGTGGAGGTGGGCAAGAGGACACTTAATGCAGACTCTGCACTAAAAAAGGGCTGTTTTTGAAGACAAAGGGCAATGTCTGAATTCCACTTTTTTGGTTTTTTTTTTTTTTTTTTTTTGCATAGAAGAACTGGAGTATAGGCTAAAGGTGGGAGGAGGGTGAGAGGATTCTCCAGAGACAGAGTGGGGATCAAAACAGGCAGATCTACCGAAACACACTGTTGAGGGGAGCAGTGGGAGAGACAGGAGAGGTCTGCTGCTCCCTGGCCAGGGATCAAACTCAGGCCATGGAGGTAATAGTGCTGACACTTAACCCCTAGGCTGCCAGGGAGGCCCTGAATTCATTTTCATTCCAAGACAAAATGGGTGCTGCCATAGAGGACAGGGTCTTTGTCAGATGCAGGTTGGCTTTCCGCTGTAAGAAGTACGATTAACCACATGAACATATAGGTCATAGGTTCAGCAAGCAACCTGTTTCTGTTGCAGTGGACAAGAGAAGGTCTGAGGTGTGAAAACCACCACAGCTGCCATGTCCATTGGTTGAGGAAATGTAAAGGGCAAATAAACCTACACAATAAAAGCCTTTGTGATGAGAAAAAGTGCTGTGAGCCTAGAACGTGTTCCTGGACCCTTCCCCACATGAGCCTCCAGCAAAACAAACAGTATAGACAAATCCAGTTTCAACACTGTTTTGAAACTCTGCATGGTGATGGATATCAACTAGATTTTTTTTATTGTGGTGGTCAATTCACATTAGATGCAAATATCAAATCATTATGTTGTACACCTGAAACTAATGTAATGTTCTATGTCAATTATATCTAAATAAAAAATATATTAAGCTTCAATAATTAAGACAATTCGGTTCTGTGCGTAAAGGGAAAGATGAATGGAATAGAATATGGAATGCATATGTGAATCATAACAGCATGTAGTATGGATTTTGAAAAATGGATTTTTCATCAAATAATGATCAGCCAACAAGGTAGCCATCTGGGGAAAAAGGATCAATATCTCATATATTTTATCAGAAGAACAAATGGATTATAGATGTAAATGTAAAACATAAACCATAAAAGTATTAGACAACATCATGGGGAAATTCTATATAATGTCAGCATAAAAGAAAGGATTCCCAACTATTATAAAAACCAGGAACCATGAGAAGAGGAGTAATAAATTTTACTTACTACATAAGAAAATGATTTCTACATGGCCAAAGCTGTTTTAGGAAACATCGAACTAGAGGAAACTTTTCACAACTTCATCACATACAAAAATTTACGTACTTAATATGTAAAGAGTGTCTACAAATTGACACAGCATACCAACAACCCAATATAAACATAAAGATAAGAGACATTCATTTTATACACAGGAAATAAAATCTTCTTTTGATACTGTAATATTAAAAACAGCCTCTCTCCCTGTTATTTCTGTCTCAATAGTCTGCATAGTTTCAGGTTAGCACTTATTCCAACTTGATGCTATTTTTTCTCATTACTTGTTTACTGATTTTATCCTCTTTCCTCTCTAAAGCTCTGAATTCCTTAAGGAAAGGGTTCATGTTCTCTTCTACAATTGGTTCTGTAGTAACAGTGCTATAGGCTATGCGATGCTTAGTAGGCTGTTCTGTTCCTTCTCTAGAAAAATGCCTTCTAAATATACATCCGTATCATCTGTGCCAAACAGTCAACTTTTTTACAGCAAACTTGATAGGTGGGTTGAGATATATATAGAAATGAAGGAAAGTTACATAAATTCACACAGTAGCTAAAGATACAAAGTGTACTGTCTTATGAGGGATTCAATGGTCAGCCTTAAGCATGGTGCATGATTATGTGGTAGGGACTTAAATATTATGGAATTAAAAAGTATCAAAAAAAGGAGTGTTTGCTAGAAGAGATCTTAAATTTCTGTAACTTGTACTGCTTTGTTAATGACTTTAGAATCTTGAATTCAACTTCAGTTGCTTTGAATTCTCTTCAGTTCTTTCATCTGTCTCTGACTTCATTTATCATGATGAGATTGCATTAGAATAATATATGAGTGACTTCAGAAGTTCTACTAATGTTCACTATTTTTAAAATATTTTTGAGGATTAAGTATCATGATTGTTTTATTTCAGGAGAATTTATAATATTGAGTATTTTCTTTTCTTAAATATATTTCAGACAGCCATACTAAAGATTTCAGTTTATCCAGTCACCACACTTTTTATTTCCTTAATTATCACTTAAATGTTAAACTCTACTAATGTTGGTCATTTATGTATCTGTGTGTCTCCATAGTGGGCATATACTTATTATAAGCCATACATCTACCCATACATTCATTTATGTATTTCTAGTTTTGCAAATTAAACAACAGATTCTTGAAGACAGAGACTATTATTTATTTCCTTCATAAATTACTATAGTATCTATTTTAAAGTAATTCTTTGTATATACTGTTCAAAGTTGTGTAAGTATTTCTTTAATTCATTATTATCAGACAGTGAGAGTCCTTGTCCAAGTGCTGGAGCTTAAAACTATCCCTGTTGCTGTCATCAGATCTGGTATAATCTAACTGGGGAGACCGAATGTCGAATTAAATGAAGGTAGCTGCATACGGCTGCATTAAAAATTATTCCAAAACCTAATGTTGTAACACAACACGCATTTGTCATATCACAGTTTTTGTGAGTTAGGTGTCCCAGCTCAAGTTAACTGAATGCTTCAGATTAGGGTCTCTCCCAAGCCTGTGAACAAGGGGCTGGCTGGTAATTGAGATGATTATTGGCAGAGTTGAATTCCTAATGAACTGTTGGACTGAGGCTCTCAGGTCCTTGCTGGCAGTTGGTGGGAGGCTGTGTTCAATTTCTTAGGCTTTTTGGTTGAAAATGAGGTAGCTCACATCAGAAAGCAAGACAGAAGCCACAGACTCTTTGTAACTTAATCTCAATGGTGACATTCTGTCACTTTTACACTATTCTTTTTTGATTTTTTTAAAAATATAAATTAAACAAATTAAATGTTTTTTTGTTTTTGTACAGTAATTGATTTCTCCCCTCAGGTGTAGTCCCACCACAATAGCACCCGTGAACCAT
Source organism: Talpa occidentalis (assembly GCF_014898055.3). Lineage (NCBI taxonomy): Eukaryota > Metazoa > Chordata > Mammalia > Eulipotyphla > Talpidae > Talpa > Talpa occidentalis. Next base: position 51,297,257 of record NW_023601212.1, read on the forward strand.
CACCACAGTCCGCTTGTGCTCTTCCCTCCACTGTTTTGGTCCCTCTCCCTCCCTGTACCCTGCTGTATGCCTCATACCCATGGTCACCTGGCAAGTTTCATCTTTTTCTTGATCCTTTGTTCAGTTTCCCTATAAGTGAGACCATCCATTATTTTTCTTTTTCCTTCTGACTTATTTCATTTAGCATAATCCCTTCATTTTTTGGTCTTGATTACTTTGGGAGAGGTGAATAGAAAATATAACTAGACAGTAGTATGTTTATGTAAGTGTTAATTAGATATCCTTAATCAGACTCCTATTTTCTAGTTTTGGTAAATCCTGATTTTTATCTCAAGTCTTGTTTGGGTATTAATATTTTTGATTATCAGAGATGTGGAAATTAAAGATCAAGCATAGTTCTAGAATACAGTATCATGTAATTTTAAATTCTGAGGTCTGGTTTAATGACAAATATTGGAAATTATGTTTTACTATCTCAAAAGGCAAGAAAATAAATCTTAGTAATCTAAAAACTCATGTAAACATGATCCACGTTTGACTTTTTCAACTTATGCAAGGTAAAAATACACATTTTTTTGGAAGCATGATTTAATTAGAATTTTTTTTGAGAAGGGGATTCAAATCCATTCCATTGTTTTAAATAGTGATAAACACAAGAAAAGTGCTTTTAAAAAACTCATTCCCAAGTTGAAGTTGATCTTTGTATTATAGTAGATACTTATTGAACTAGTATTTATTTTACATTGTTATGAAAATTACTGGTAGTAGCGCAGTAGCAACAGCAGAGTTAATGTTTAATCTACGCCAAGCATTGCGCTATGCGTGTCAATCTCATTAAATTGTCAAAACCACTCTGTGGTATATGATTACTAATCCCCAGTTTATAGATGAGGAAACTGAAAGTCACTGAGATTTAGGAACATGACAAAAATTAAGTACAAAACAAAACACAAATATGTGTCAGATCCTTGATTCTAGCCCAAGAGGTTTTGATTTCACTGCCTGAGCTCTTAACCAAAACAACAGACTGCCTCTTAGGTCAGACATTTAGGAAATGAGGGCCATGTGAGAGAAAAATTCCAAATCATATGGCACTTTTCATCTTGGCTATGTAGAAATTCTGGTGGGGTCTGGACCAGCACCAACCTAAGCACCATTAATCAGTGTCTTCACTTGGCCAAATCTCCCTTTCAGTGTCTCTGCTAATTGTTATTAATGGATGCCTGTAAAACACATGTTAATTATTACATTTTGGTTTGAGTACAAACAAAGAATCGACTGTACAACAGAGTCGACTCTCGCTTTTTGAAGTTTAGGTCTTAAAGGGGAGGGTTGATATAATCAGTCGGCAAGAAGGTTAGGAGTGAAGTAGAGAAGCATGGGAGCTTGGGACGGAGGGATTGAAACTCTGAGTGGTATGAATTGGTAAGAGAGGATTGATGACTCTGATGACTGTGATGCCACAGAATGTTTTTTGTCTTTTGTTCTGTCCACAGTTTTTGGGAAGAGGATGTGTGCCACAGCCTGTTGGGGTGGATGCAGATACACAAACCTCTCCTTACGGTTGCAGGGGTACATTGGTGACTTGTGAAGAGAGGAAGGGCAAAGATGCCAGTGTGGGTGTTTTCCCACTTCCAGATGTGGCCCAGTTTGTCTTGGGTTGAAAATGGCTCTGGAGAAGATTGAAACTGGAACACAGTTCCAGGTGTGTTCCAGGTGGAACACATTCAACTTAATGAGACCATTTTCCAAACATAGTTAACATAGTTACCAACTAAGATGTAAGGTGAATATTCTGAGCTTTTTCCTTTTAGGAGAGGTATTTAAATTTAAAATGGATGCACACATTGGTGATTCAGTTTCATGTTTGATGTTTACAATTGTACCAGATTGTTTATATTTTCAGTATTTTTTTAAAGATTTATTTATTTATGGATACAAGAACTGGGGTATAGGCCAGAGGTGTTGGGGATAAGCAAATTCCCCAGAGACAGAGTGGGGAAAAGAACAGGCAGATTGACTGAAATACACTGCTGAGGGGAGCAGTGGGCAAGGCAGGAAAGGTCTGTTCGCTTTGTGGGTCACCTCCTTGGCTTGGCTGGGGATCGAATTCATGCTGCAGTGGCTACAGTTAGCTTCATAGTGCTGCATCTTAACCCCTTGTGCCACCAGGGAGGTCCCTATTTCTGTATTTCTTCTATGAAAAAAAAAGCAGGACAGATAAATGTGTGCCATCAGTAGACAGACATCAGTGCAAGAATGTACAGAGAAAATAAAAATCAATAATAGGCAGAAGGAGATAACCACAATTTGATTGTTATTTAATTTTAGTGTTAAAAGTATGAAGAGTGTTTTATTTCATTTAATCAAAAGGAATTCTTTTATATTCAATAACGACGAACTAGCAGCGAGAAGATAGCCTTGCCAAGAGTTGTGCATTTGAAAGATGATAACTTGAAGTGAGGGCATTGGGGAAAAAAAAAACATATCCAGGTAATGACTCATTTTGATGAGATTCTAAATACTTAAAATATTTCACCTCCCAGCACTAATAGTGTCTCAAAACAATGCGTTCCTTGTCATTTTGCTTAATGCTAAGAAATATTTTTCTACCTTTGTCTAGTGACCATTATAAACAATAACCATTCTCAGCCAAAATTTATAAATACAACCTCAAACTTGTATGTGAACAAGTGAAATGACTTCCTTATGCTTAAATTTAAATACAATGATTTAAAAATTTGAAAATACTACTAGTTATTCCACTTAAAGATTAATTTTTACTCTGATGTAACATTACAGAATTTGTCCTTAAGCAGATCTGTCTTTGTGGATGATAATCAAAGAGTACATACAATTCTATATTTTACTTCTTTATTTAACATTATATGATAAAATTTTATTTCTGTTTTTACATGGAACAATAGTTGTCTGATTTACTTACCTAATCATATATTTTTATTCATTCTGTCATTTTACATTATTATTGTTGTTTTAGGAATGTCAATGTCTTCTTCTTTTCATTGAATTATAACAAGGAGGGAAATGACTATCACAAGATAACTCTTATTTTTTTTAAAGATTTTTATTTATTTATCTATACAAGAACTGGGGTACAGGCCAGATTTGTGGGAGGGTGAGAGGATTTACCAGAGCCAGAGCGGGGAACAGAACAGGCAGACTGACGAAATACACTGCTAAGGGGAGCAGTGGGTGTGACATGAGAGGTCTGCTGCACCATGTGGGACTCTTGCTGGCTGTCTGGGATCGAACCCGCGCTGCAGAGGCTGCAGACAGCTTCACAGCACTTCACTCAACCGCCTGTGCCACCAGGGGAAGCACTATCACAAGATAACTTTTAAGGCTTGAAATGCCTATAATATACATAACTAATTTCATGAAGTAGCAACCATATATAATCTTAGCAGCAGTGCAGCTATTCCAGTTTTATTGTGACTCTGGTTGAAGTGCTATTCTTTTAAAAAGTTGTTTTCTCAGGGGAGGGAAGAACACAGGAGACTATGGTGATGGTTCATAGGTGACTTGATGGTGGGAATTTTATGGGAACTATACCTGAAAGGAAAGATCAAACACTGTTACAAAAATGAACAATGATGTAAGAAAGTATATATATAAACAAAAATATTTTAAAATACAGTTGTGTCCTTTCTTACAATGTGTTCTTTGAATTTACTGCAGTAGTTACTTTTACTGTAATTAAATCTGAGCATTTGCTCCTGGCCTTGGGGTAGCCTTATTTCAATGAAGAATATGACATAGTGATTTGTGCTTGAATGATCTCTTCAGATGGTATATATATTTTAAAGATTTATTTGTCTTTATGCATACAAGAACTGGGGTGTACGCTGGAGGTATGGGGGTTGAGAGGATTCATGAGAGACAGAGTGGGGAGCAGAACAGGCAGATTGACTGAAATACACTGCTGAGAGGAGCATCGCGTGAGACAGGAGAGGTCTGCTGCGCCATGTGGGTTAGCTCCAGGGCTGATGATCCAGCTCACACTGCAGTGGCTGGTGATAGCTTGATAGAGCTGAGACTTTAACCCCTGCCGCCAGGGAGACACAGATGGTATAGGTTTAAATCTGTTTTAATTGATGAAGTAAATGTTTTTAAATTGGCTTTATATTTTAATTTTCATTTTACTTTTTAATTTGATTTTAATTTTCATTTGATTTTTTATATTCACACCTATCAATATTTTCCCTTGTGATTTCTTACATTACTTTAAAAAGAAAACGTTTAATCTCCTATAGTCCTGATATATATTCTAATTAAGTTTTACTTGAAATAAATATAATGGTTATATTTAACCATTCAGTGTCTTGATAAATCTGGAACAGTCACACTGTTGCCCAGATTTTAAATGAATAATTCCTGGGGCCTCCCCGGTGGCGCAGCGGTTGAGCGCTGGGTTGCGAAGCTGCCCGTGGCCTCTGCGGCGCCGGTTCGATCCCCGGCTGCTCCCCGGCCACCAGAGGAGGGTCCCACATGGCGCGCAGACCTCTCCTGCCGCCCGCTGCTCCCCTCAGCAGTGTCCTTCGGTCCTTCTGCCTGCTCTGCTCCCCGCTCTGGCTCTGGTGAATTCTCTCACCCTCCCGCGCTTCTGACTGTACCCAGTGCGTGTATAAACAAAACAAACAAACAAACAAAATAAATAAATAAAACATGCCTCTATAAAAAAAAAAATAAATAAAAAAAAAAAAATAATTAAATGAATAATTCCTTCTTCAACTTTCCTACTTTGGCTGTTTGTCTCTTCTGGAGGCACCATTTAGCATCAGCCACAAAATACTTATTGTATAATTTGGGTGAAAACGCATATAGTTAAATGTCCTAATATTTGCCTTTATTTATTTTTTAACGGTTTATTTATTTATGCATACAAGAACTGGGTATAGGCCAGAGGTGTGGGGGGTTGGAGTGAAGTCTCACCAGAGACAGAGTGGGGAACAGAACAGGCAGATAGACTGAAATACACTGCTGAGGGGAGCAGTGGGCGAGTCAGGACAGGTCTGCTGCACCATGTGCATAGCTCTCTGGCTGGGGATGGAACTTGTGCTACAGTGGCTGCGGATAGCTTCATAGGTTGTGTCTTAACCCCTTGCACCACCAGGGAGGCCCACTATTTGCATTTAAAAATGACTTTCCCTAGGGCCTCCCTGGTGGCACAGTGGGTTTAGTCTCAGCACCATGAATCCATTTGCATCCACTGCTGTACAAGTTCTATCCCTGGCCAGGGAGCTAACCCACATGGTGCAGCAGACCTCTCCTGTCCCACCCACTGCTCCCCTCAGCAGTGTTATTTCAGTCAGTCCACTTGTTCTTTTCCCTACTCTGTCTCTGGTGAATCCTCTCACCACCACTATCCCCCACACCTCTGGCCTGTACCCCAGCTCTTGTATGCATAAATAAATAAATCTTTTAAGAAGACTTTACATAAAACAAAGATGAAATGTAAAATTCATGTAAGTTTTAATTCAGTCTGACCTTATGGTTAGAAGAAGAAAAATCTCATGAAGACTTGAGTGCCCCTGGGTGCCAGGATATTTGTGGGCAAAGTATGGACCCTTCTAGTCTTGGAGGTCCTGCCTGGGATGCTGCCTACCCTGGTGTGGGGGTGCTGACCATCTTCTGCCTCTATGCTGAGGGATTCCCCCACCACCAGAGCGCTCTGCCCCTCTTCCCAGGGCACTGCTGCCTCAGCACCCAGTAGATTGGAGACACACTGGATTTTTAAACCTTGGCTCTGGGATGTGCTAGGGACCCTGATTGGGACTGCATTCATAGGCTTGTCCAGGCTGAGGTGTGACCTCTAGTTTTGCCAGTGCTCACACCCTACTCAGCCCTCCCTCCCACACTCCCTAAAGTCCAGGTCCCTGCTGGGCTGAATGGGGACAGTCTGCAGAAGCTGGACAGGTAACTGAACACTGTCCCGAATGGTGATAGAAAGGGGAGCACTCATGAAATAAAATTATTTCAAGACAACACTGCAAAGCATTAATTCCCCAGGCAGGAGTCCTTTTGAGAGCAGGGCCTTGTACCACCATGTTGGTTATAAATCCATGTCCTGGGTCCATTAATTTGTTAAACACATCCAGGTATTTCTGACTGTTAGGCTCAAGACTCCTCTTTTTCAGTGCATTTGTTTTTTTCTGGCCAATTTGAGCTAGCTTTAAGGATATAGTGCTTGTTTGTTGAATGAAGGAACACAAATATTTAGGGAAAACCATTCACATTATCACATATATAAACACACACAAAAGCATCTATCATATTTTAGCAGTATCTGTGATTCCCATATTTTGAAAATAAAATGTTTACTTCATAAATGTGTTTTCGATCACTGAATTGTATTATCTCTGAAAACATGATCAAAACACTGCATATATTTGCTTAATGTTGGAGCAATCAGGACTGAAGCTAGTTGGAAATTTCAACAATATTAACAGTTCTCTTCTAAGGATTTGCAAATATATATTTTTCTTCTTAAATAACATCTTAACTTCTCTTTTGGAATTTTTTCTTTTCTTTATCTCTCACTGATGTTCATACAATTAATGCAATGAATTGATTGTCTAAGGCAGCAATTAAAACATTGAAATTAATTCTAATATTTTTATCTTAAACTGTAAAGCACATGTGTCTATGAGAATATCATTATTTAAATTTTAAAATGTTCTTGTACATGGCATTAACTTTCCTTCTGTCTGCCATTGGGTAACTTGATCACATTAGAAAGTTTGTTAATTAAATCTTACTAAACAGTATGACTTACAGTTTTCTTCTCTCTGAGTATACTTTATCAAACCATGGATACATTTTCATGTGAAAAATGCTATTTTATCCTTAGAATTACAGGTAAAACTGAGAATCTGCATTTTGTTGATTATTAAAAATCCTGTGCCTGTTTTGTAAGTGGGCTTGTGGCTCTGGCCAAAGCCCAGACTAAGCAATAACATCCTATTCAGTATACCTCAAAGTCCTATATCAATTATTAAGGCATTCTTCTTTGCTTCCTGTTCTAAACAGCTGGGTAACATTGCAGAATTCATGTTCAAAATTTTTTGTGCTCACAATTTTTTCTATATCCTGTTCAGTAGTCCATGTGACCCTTGCATTGTATGTGTACTATCTACAATTTTGTTAAGTGCAGACATTTAAAGTTATGCAGCTTATTGTTAAATGAATAATATCTTTGGATAATGGAGGAAAATGCTGTTTAATCAATATTTGATAAAATGCTCTGGTGAGTTCATCATTGACTTAGACTTTAATAAAGCAACCAAATACATTACTTTGTGTCAAAGCAGTCATTTAGGGCCATTAAGTAGTCTTGAAAATTACCTGTTCTAATGTGAGCAGGAATGGATTCAATTAAATGAGTTCTGAAATATACTTGGCATTAGTTCATCTCAAAGTAGGGAAACAGTTCAGTGTTTATAGATTAGATGCAGAAAATGTATAAATGGTGTTGGACAGCAACATTATAATTCACTGAGGATAGTGATATCTGGAAAGAGTGTGTTGTAGATTACATTGAAAATGGCAACAGTAAATATAGTTATTAATATGATTTTCTGTAGCATCCCAAAGCAGGGAACATAATTTATTAAATTTTATTCAGACAACAACTTTAATGCTTTGACTAGGTGTAATTATTCTAGCAATTTTGCACATAGACTTTATGAGTGAATTGGGTTTAATTAATTGACCGAAAGTGGAACATATTACGATTCAGCTTATGGAAGGAATTTTAAGCAGACATGTCCCAATGCCTCGAATTTCTTCGTTCTTTGTCACCCTCACCCTCTGTTAACCCAATATTCTCTTAAAGTTTCAGCTCATTCCATATTTCCTCACTGATGCCTTTATTATATATTTTCCTGGAGCTCAAAGGTCTCTATTCTTTCTGGACACTAAGAAAATTTGCTCTCTCTGCATTTGTATCACTTGTCCCTTCTTTGATGCTGTGGTTATCTTTTAAACTTTTCATAGCTTGCTATTTTTAATGTTTTCAACTGTATTTAAATTTCTGTGATGGCAGGCCTTGTGATTAATGTTTTTCTTTATTTCTTTGATTCCTCTATGATGCCTTGCAAATATTGATTTACATATAGTAAAATTTAGAAGTTTTGCTTTACTTTCTTATATTTATGTGTAATTACAAATATAATGTTAAGAACTGTGTATGTTTTAAATAGACAAAGAAATTGTGAACACTATTATCCAACCATGGACAGGCAGTGTTGGGACCCCAGCAGGCAGCAGTAAATATTCCTTATTATCGAGGAACCACTTTGTGTGAAGAAAAACTGTAAGGAGCAAAACTCTGTTAGTGAAAAGGAAAAAGGAAGTGAGGAACTGTATATCAATCTTGCCAAGTGAAGCAGGGAAAGAAAATATTACATTGTGAACTTCTTTCCATTATTTTCTCAAATACAATCCAGCAACCCAGATTAAGAGAACAATGGCTGAGATGTTGGAAATAAATCCAACCCATCTGATAAATCCCTGGAAACAGGAAATAACAAAATTAATGAGAAAAGAAACACTTCCTTAGAGTTGCAGATGCTGTTTTTTTATTTTAATCAAAAATGGTCTCCTGATGAATAGCATATTGCTTATATTTGTAATAATACAGATTACCTTAATGTTTCTTTTGTTTTTAAAAATAAACCAGGGCCTCCATGGTTGTACAGGCGGTTGCGCAGCCTCTGCAGTATGGGTTAGATCCTGGCCAGGCGGGGAATAACCCACATGGAGCAGCAGACCTCTCCTGTCTCGCCCGTTGCTCCCATCAGCAGTGTATTTCAGTCACTCTCCCTGTGCTGTTCCCTGCTCTGTCTCTGGTGAATCCTGTCACCCTCCACATATCTGGCCTGTGCCCAGGTTCTTGTATGCATGAATAAATAAATCTCAAAAAAAAAAATTTAAAAATGTGGAAAATGCTATTTTAATTATTTGCATCACTATCTTGATTAAAGAACCAAATCTTCTGGTTAAAGCAGGACACTGCATTGTACTGTTTTTGTAGTATAGTCCTTTGCTATGGCATGGCGGCTTTGTGGTGTAATGAAAAGAAGAAATAAAGGATCTGAAGGATTTAAATGTTATTCTCAAAAGTTTAAACTTTATTCTCTTTTTTCTTCTCTCCCATTCTTCCCATCTTCAAACATTTATTGAGAATCTGCTGAGACCATTTATCACCTTGCTGTGCTGACAAAGGAGACACAAGGGTGATGACACTCATAGTATGTGGTAGATGCTTTCTTGTCCCCGCCCCTGCCCCCATAGGGTAGTGTAGGCACTTCCAAGGGACTGGGCACCTCTGACTTATCTCCTGATCTTCCATTGTCTGTATATCTGTTTTACATTCTTTATGAGGTTGTGGTGAGGGTGAAAGGGAGTCACTATATGTTAAAAAGTGTTATGAATTGTAAAAATATTTGCAAGTACAGTTATAGGAAGTAACAGTAATTTAATAGAATATGGGAACATTAATATATAGACTTGAAGAAGGAATTAGCTTTAATAGAGATTTATTTGTTTTCTCTAGTTTAAAATCCCAATTTTTAAATTTTGTATTATTTTATTTTATATATTTTTTACATCTTATTTAAAAAAGATTTATTTATGCATACAGGAGCTGGGGTACAGGCCAGAGGTGTGGGGAGGTGAGAAGATTCACCAGAGACAGAGTGGGGAACAGAACAGGCAGATTGACCAAAGTACACTGCTGAGGGGAGCAGCGGGTGAGTCAGGAGAGGTCTGCTGCACCATGTGGGTTGCTCCCAGGCTGGCCGGGAATGGAGCTCGTGCTGCAGAGGCTGCGGACAGCTTCATAGTTGCGTCTTAATCCCTTGTGCCACCAGGGAGGCCTTAGATCATTTTTAATTTCTGCACAATGTATGCATTTTCATCTTGGTTATAGTCCCCATACAATTCCCACCCCCTTATTTTGACCATAATCCCTCCCCCACCACCTGTAGTATGTCTCTGGTTTATAGTTGCTTGTTGATTTTGTAAAATCCCAAATTTTTATCTCTGTTGTGAAATCTACTTTGGTTCTTTCTGGAAAAAAATGAAGTCCTCTATGTTAATTAGTGCACCCACACTACCTTTTCTATTTCTGTTTCTATGCTTCTATTTCTTGCCATACTCATTGTACCGCCATGACATATTTACAGTTTTATCTTCTCCACTAGGCCATCAGGACTTTGAGGATGGGATTCATGTTTGTTCATCTTTTATGTTACCGGAGCATCTGTACAGAGCAGGTGCTCAGTGTCTAATTGTTAAATAGATTCCAGAAGGAACTTTCCAGAGATATTTCTTTGTATGTTTAATTACAATACTGCTAGGCAAGAGGGATAATTTTCCTTGGTCTGTTAAACATAAAATCCACGCATGAGACAATACAGAATTCTGGATTTTGTGTGCATCACATTAGGCCTATCCTGTCATGGTCCATAAGAAAGAAGAAAGTTAACAGTCATAGAATCTTTGATAGGGTGGAGATCTGGAAATGAGGAAATATTAGTGAGCTGCACAGGTATTATCAGGGAACTTGACCTTGCTTTACCACCAAAGTGATTTTGCCACTGCACCAAAAGTAGAGATAAGGGGATTGAACCAAATGATCTTTAATGCCTTTGTAGTTTGATTCTATTTGGAGATTGGTGTTTTGTTTTTGTATTTATTTTTGGTGGATTTTCTTTGTTTTTTTAATTTTTTATCAATATTTTTATTTATTTTTACTTTTTTTATTATTTAAATTTTATTTTTATATTCCCCATACAATTACAACCCCCTTATTTTGACCCCTACCCCTCCTCTCCCCACCCCCCACCCTCCTTGTTGATTTTGGTATTTTCTTTCTTATAGTTATTCTTTTTCCTGGTCCCTTATTTAAGTTTTCTAGATTCCTGCTATGAGTGAGACCATCCGGTATTTTTCTTTTTCTTTCTGGCTTATTTCGCTGAGCATGATCCCTTCCAGCTCCATCCATGTCGCTGCAAATTGCATGTGTTTATCTTTTTTGAATGCTAAGTAATATTCCATGGTGTATATGTACCACATCTTCTTGATCCAGTCATCTATTTTTGGGCATTTGGGTTGTTTCCAAAGCTTAGCTATTGTAAACAGTGCTGTTGTAAACATAGGTGTGCAGGTGCTCTTTGGAATTGATGTTTCTGTGTCCTTTGGGTAAATACCTAGGAGTGAAATTGCTGGATCATATGGAAGCTCTATGTTTAGTAGGTCCAGAAATTTCCACACAGCTCTCCATAGTGGTTGGACCAGTTTGCACTCCCACCAACAGTGCAGGAGGATTTTCTTTGTAAACAGTTAGAATTAACTGAAAAAGCTCAGCATAGATGAGCTCTGTAAATGTTAAATCTTATACAACTTCATTATATGTTAATGTTCATGACAGCACTAAAGTAATTTGGAGAAAAGGCAAAACACTGAAGGAGATACAACTTAAATCAGACTTTGTAGAAGGAGAGGGTAGATGAAGGACAGTGGGGGTGGAAACACAGCAGCTTCATGCTGAGGGTGTTGCCTAAGTTTGAAAATTGGATTGATACAAAAGAGGTCCTTGGAGACTTCCATTTGATTCTCCAAGCAATAAAGGGCCATGTTCAGGCTGGAGCATACAGTTATACCTACTGAATGTCATCAAAGACTTGGCAGGGGATGAAACCAACATGAGCAAAAGGAAGAGAAGAGGAAATTGCTCATGACACAGTTGGCACAAGGCTCTCTTAGGTGAAGAGAAAGACTGGAAAGGGAGCAAGACTTAAAAGGGAGCAAGGCTAATTTTGTGAAATAGTCATCATTTAATTCAAGAGTTGGAAAGGATGATTATAGATGGAGGAATATGGCGGCTCAGCAAGCCTCTACTTCTCTTGAGTACATCTCATAACTAATAATAGATTTATCTCAGCTTTCCAGTGTAGTTTGTAAAAATGTTTATTAATGAACTTCAGGAGAGATTTGTTTAAAACAAGCATATTGGAGTTATGGCTTACTAAATAAAGGTTAATCAGTCCTAATTTTAATATCATCTCCTAATCTCCACTCTTGAAGAACAAGCATATATCCAAGGCTTATTTTTTAAAAATTTTATAGGGAATAGTCTTTATGTTCTTTTGGCACCTTCACATTTAAACTCTAGGATTATTTAAGTATTATACCACATAGGGACATAGAAGTTTGACTTGACAATGTTGTTGACAGTTTATATGTCAGCATGTAACTGCCTGCCATTTTCTTTACTGTTTTGCATTCTTTTGCAAAAAGTATGCCTTTGTTTAGTCTTGAGGGAGTAAGCTTCCTGATTTGTCATATACTTGAGACATGACTTTTATATAGCTAATGACTGTTCTGTTTTGTATGGAATGCAGATGTTTGCATTTTCATACAATTTCCCCAATATCCTCTCCATTCCTTTTGCATACTGCAAGGTGTCTAATTGATAGTAAATGATGGAGGCATTTTTCCATGTACGTTTTCAGAAAAATGACATTGGTTATAGTAGACACATTTTTCTGCCATTCCAATTTGCGTCATTTATTTCTAAAACCCCATAGTCTGTTTTGTATCACATTTAGCACATAATGGAAGGCCTGGCTAATTAATTTTTATCCTTTGAGTTCACTGAGTTTTTTTTTCTAGCAATATGCCTTAGAAGCTCGAAAAAGTCTTATGAGCTAATATTATGTATTTTGTATGTATACTATTTTTTATGTAGTTGCATATTATGGTTTTAATACCGCATATAGCTTCACTAGATTAAACAGAAAACTTTATATCCACCATGAGAATGTAAAATAGTACATCCACACACATAATACTCAGATAAATTCAAATACTATTATTAAAATATGTGGCTTTTCCCAGAGAAAGTAATAGATACATGTGCTGTGATACTTTATGCTTATCTATTTTAAAGGTTTGTTTTTTTTAGAATAATTTTTAGTGAGTTAAAAAAGTGTTTTATATATTTGTACTGAATGCTATAAAAAATTGCCTATTTAACCCCAACTGGTATCTGGGCTCCTCTTCATCTGGCTTTGCAGGGAAAGCCATGACCATCCCCTCTACTTCCACTTGAAGTCACGGTTTGTGCAAACCTCCTGACAGATGTGAAGGTGGAAGCTACCAGAAATAAATTATGGTGTTTAAACCAATTCAGGAGAACATTTATAGTGATGCACAACACCTCAGCCATGGGGAAGAGAGGGAAAAGGATGATTTCCTGAACTTCTAACATTCTCATGTCTGTGCTTTTGCAGGTTCTTAAAAATGAAGGGTATTTTTTTATTTTTGTGTATTATTAAAATTTTCATTTCGAGTTAATTTGACTTACAGAAAAGTTGCAGAACTATTTAGTACTTACAGTTGGGAAAACAGAATTACAGGATAAATAAGTGATTTGTTTAAAATCTAACAGCAAAGTAAGTGCTCAATAAATATTCAGTGACCAGTGAGAGTCAAAAAGGACTAAAGATGGGGTCTCCTGCCTCTTTGTCATATGATATTTTTCATTACCTGTCTGCATTTCTCAAGGCTGAAAATGCCCTTTTAGATACGCATAATTTACAGTAAATTGTAAGTTACTCTTTGGTTACTTATAGTTATAAACTGAGAAAGTATCTTTGTTCTGTTCCTATTTTTTATTATAAATAACCATGGAATACACAGTGAAAAGACATTTGTAAACACAGCAAAGTAATGTTTTTAATGCTATTGTTTATTATTATTAATTGACCTAGGTAATTTTTGTCTTCACAGAAATTGGCCCAGTGACAATTACTACAGATCCCAAGAAATTTCAATTTGAACTCAGAGAACTATATGTTCAGGTGAGTGCTTTTCAGTTTTATTTTATGAGTATAATCTGAATTATTGGCTTCTAAATTACAAGACTGCTTCTTTTTCTCACCTGAGTCCTGAATGAATGGAACAATAGTTTGGAGTGTGGGGCAGATTGGGTTCAATTTATCCCTCCTTTATGCATTATCCATGGCTGTTTTCATGCAGCAAGGGCAGAATCGAGTAATTGTGACAGCCTGACCCACAAAGCCCAAGATATTTACTATCTGGCCTTAGCAGATAATGTTTATTCATTCCTACTATAGATGAGTCCTTTCACTAATTCTTCCCTAATACTTATAACTAAGGGAATGTGACTTTCTATGCTATAGTCAACTATACACAATTTTTTTTTTTTTTGCATAGAACTGAGGTGCAGTCCAAAGAACAGGGAGTGAGAGGATTCACCAGGGACAGAGTGGGGAGCAGAATAGATAGATTTACTGAAAAATGCTGCAAAAGGGAGCAGTGGGCAAGACAGGAGAGGTCTGCTGTGCCATAATGGGTCAGCTCTCTGGCTGGGGCATCAAACTCAGGATGTTGTGGTGATAGTGCTGAGCCTAGGCCACTGGGAAGCCCTTTATACAATTTTTGAATGTAAGTATAATTTTTATCAGAGAAGATAAATAACATTGGTTAAATGTTACTTTGAAAATAGGACTTAAAGATAAATTTGAGATGAACTTTTGCTCCTGTGCTGCTTTGAGATCATTATTCCTAAATACATTCATTAAAACAAACAAACAAAATAAACGAAACACTTGCTTCTTGTACATGGTTTAAATGTGCTACTTTCCATGTATGGAAATGATCTAGTTAGAATCTTCTCTCCTCAGTTCCTTGATCTGCAACTTAGACATCCTCTGGACCTTACTGTCATCTCAGTCCACTCCATTGCTCAAATTGTTAATTCTAGCAGCTTAGTTTCCAGCAAGAAGCATCTGTCCCACCAGGTTTGTTGGTGCAACTTCTTACACTATAACTGCTCCTTCACCTTCATCAAATTCTGCAGTCTATTAACCCAAACTATCCCATCTCCCCTCTCTTGCACTTTAATCTAGCTCAGAGTCCTGTCATTTCAAAAACACTCTTATTTTCTTCTTTGTTCATTGCCTTTTTTTCCAAAAGGAAAAACCTCATTTCCTAATGACCCTATATATCTTTATTACTCATGTCCATCCACCAGTGACCAAGTGCTGTTGATATCTCCCAATATGGCAGGTTGATTCCACTGTAAATGCATAATAATTTATCTCAACTGGAATCTTCATACTCCTGTGTTCCCACTGTAGTACATTGGTCAATTAAATCTCCCATTTTCCCAGTGACAACTTTTCTTTCATTCTTCTTAAATCTCCATTCCATCACTTTCACTTTGTTCTATTTCAGCAAACTTTCTACTCTGATTTCACTTACTGTTTCACAGTCACAAAAAATGGAAGCCACCTATTTCCTCATACCTAGCTTGTAATCCAGTACCCTACTTGATCTCAACATAGATCCAGTACCCTACTTAATCTCAACTCCTTGGCTTTCTTAGGATCTTAACACTATCAGATTATTTCTCTCAACTGTGTGAAAATTCTCATTTATTTTTAAATATGATCAAGTCTCTCCAAAAATCAAACAAATCCCAACAAACCAAACCATCAAAACCAAAACAAAATGAACAATATTCTATTTTTTCTCAAATTCTCTTGCAAATACTAACTATCCTTTTTTTAAAGATTGATTTATTTATGCATACAAGCAATTTCTATCCTGTACATGGATCACACTAAATTAGAAATTATATTGGCCTGATTGTTCAATTGTTTATGTTCTCCCGTTCTACTGGGAACTGAATGGCAAATGCCTTGTCCTCTCACTGAGCCTCTGATCCTGTGGAATGAGCCAGCATCTGCAACAGAGTGGACTTAAATGACTATTGAATAAAATATTATTTGAGGGTGACTTCCTTTTTTTTTTTGTGGGACCCTCGCCGGCGGCTGGGGAATGAACCTGCGCTGCAGAGGCTGCGGGCAGCCTCGCAGCCCAGCACTCAACCGCTGCACCACCAAAGAGGCCCTGAGGGTGACTTCTTTTAAAAATACACCATGGAATATTACTCAGCAATCAAAAAAGATAAACACATGCAATTTGCAGCAACACGGATGGTGCTGGAAGGGATCATGCTCAGCAAAATAAGCCAGAAAGAAAAAGAAAAATACTGGATGGTCTCACTCATAGCAGGAATCTAGAAAACTTAAATGAGGGACCAGGAAAATGAATAACTATAAGAAAGTGAAAATCAAAATCAACAAAAACTATGAACCAGAGACACTCTATGAGAGGTGGGGGGCGGGGAGGGGAGGGATTGGGGTCAAAATAAGGGGGTTGCAATTGTATGGAGAATATAAAAATAAAATTTATAAAAATTAAAAAAATATATAACAGTCAAAATTGAACAACAAAATATATCAAATATAATTTAAATATTACTTGATATTATAAAAGATGCCTTAAAAGCCTAATGCATTTTCATTACATAGATATTTAGAAGGGCAAAGACATAAACATTTCTGATAGAATATTAGGAAGGGATTTACTGTACTCATTTATTTATTTATTTGCAAGATTAGAGCCAAATTATATTCTTGGATATCTGGCCAGAATGAAAGTACCTATATTCTCAATAAGACTTGGCATGGGCCCTTCCTGATTTCCTGCCTCTCCCTTTCTTTTGTTCTCAAAGATCTTCAGGGAGTGCCCTACTCTCTTTGCTCCATTTGTCTCCGGGGTGGAGGATCCTAACTTCTGACTCATACTGCATTGATTCCCTAACCAGGGCCCTCCCTTCCCACCCTCTGAAATGGAATCTGATACCGATGACTCCATAGGGTCATGTAGCATCTCTGTTTAGGAAAATAATCTTTCTTTCTCCCCTGGAATGGAAGCTGGTGTCCATTTCTCTGGTGGTTTCCTCTGGGCTGACTTCAAGAGATTTTTTTTTTTTTTTTTTTTTGCATTGTTTGGGGATCCAAGAGGATGTAGAACAACTAGCCTGGGAAGAAATCAAATATTTACTTTGCCCTTCATTTGACATTGGGCACTGTTCTAGGCATGGAGGATACCATGAAAGTGTTTTTATTTTCAAAATTTCTAGTGAATTCTTTTTTTAAATTAATGGCAAAAATTTTCATTAAGTAAGGGTTAAACATGAAAAGACTTTAGATTATATTACTTAACATCTAGTTTAAAGAATATGTTTTGGGCCTCCCTGGTGGTGCAAGGGGTTGAACACCGCACTATGAAGCAATCGTAGCCTCTGTGGCACGAGTTCGATCCCCGGCCAGCCAGAGAGAAACCCACATGGTGCAGCAGACCTCTCCTGCCTTGCCCACTGCTCCCCTCAGCAGTGTATTTCAGTCGATCTGCCTGTTCTGTTCCCTCTCTGTCTCTGGTGAATCCTCTCACCACCCCCCATACACACACACCTCTGGCCTATATGCCAGCTCTTGTATGCATAAATAAATATTTTTTAAAAACTTATTGAAAAAAAGGAATATGTTTTTTTTTGTGTGTTGGCTTGGAGAATATTTTGTTATTTCATAAATCGAGACAATAAGCTTCCAAAATTTCATAAAATAGCGCAAGGTACACTTATTTAATTCCCTTCCTGTCATTTCTAATAACTTCCTCAAAGTCACTGATATCAAAAGCATTAGATTGCAGTCCTGTTAAAACCAACTTGGATTAAAAAACAAAAAAACTTTAAAAATATCCCTTTCATATTTGTAATAGTTTTGAAAACAAGAAAATTCAGTTTGAAATAAATTAATCACCCACTAACATTACACTAGGCTCAGCTGTTTTTCTTACAGAGATATGGAATTAACTTGAGGAAAAGTAATTTAAATTTTTCTAAGAAAAATGTAGCCAAAACCCACTAAACTTAAATCATTAAATTTAGAACATTAATTTTATTGTGATTTATCCTCTTTTATCTGGAATACAGAGAAAAAACTTGAAAAGCAACTGAGATTTCTCTTGGGGAAAAGAAGGGAAGACAAATGAGAACAAATGGTATTCAAATCACATAGAGCTTTGGGAATTAATATCCTTGTAAATATCAGTGCAAAGCCCTGCCTCGGGTCACATTCTTTATAAGAAGCTATAAAGTTTGTTGATTTTTAGAAAATGGTGTTGGCAGTAATATGCTTTCAAGCCTTTTATCCTTGTATTTTAAAGAACAAAAAACACATTAGTCAAACATTTGAAATGTAAAAAATAGAAGATATTTCTATAATAATGGAATTATAGTTCTAACTTTTATATAGATAGTTGTTCCCCCCAAACTGAGAAGCTTCACATGTAATTTGATTTTCCTTTGTGAAGATTCAGTAATTTAATTTTTAAAAAGGAAGATTAAAATTAAAAATATGTGGAACAGCATTATCACATAGCAATAAGATAAAGTTATGAAGAAGACTAAGACCCAGTTATTGTCATTCTTTAACAGAAACAGAACACTGGATTTAAACTGTAACAGACGAAGATTGGGGGAAAATATTTTGCTGTAGAAAAGTCCTAGCAGTTGATGTTAGAATTAAATCCATGAAAAACCACAGCCAGATAGGCAATAACTGTGAAAAAGAAGGGGATATGATAATGGTGATTTCAGAATATTTTCCTCTGCCAACTTTGTATATGCTTTATCTAATTTCTAGTGTCCTAAACTATGCTATCATGTAAAAGTTGTTATGTGTTTTTTGTTACACATGCTGTTATGTTTTTTGTTCTTTAAAATACAAGGATAAAGGGCATGAAAGCATATTACATATGCTCTAGATTTCTAATGAATCCTAAACGAATGAAAATAATCAAACTGATATAAAACAAAAAAATTAAGAAAGAAAAATAAAAAAATTGACTTGAAAGAAAAGGGGAGGGATTTTATGTCAGCATGTAGGTAGAGTAGAGCTGTAAGAGATGTGATTTTCATTTTTCAATGAACATGATTCAGCTTCAGAAAGCAGGTTTTATTTCCATTTAAGTTTATCTTAATGCATTTGATTTACAAATGACATATACATGTCTGTCTAGGAAGATAAGAGTCTAACTCACATTATATATAAAAGCTTCCAGAACAGTAGAACTAGTTTCTGGATCCAAATCAGAGTTCAGTATGTGTTAGCCATTAATACTACTGTTACTACTACTACTAGCATTCTAAATTCTTATAAGGGAAATAATCACTAAATGTTTCTACCATAAAGGAGCAATAATCGTGGAATGTGTACCTTTTAAAAGGCTTTGAAAGTATTTTAAATATCATTACTTTAGTTCAAGCTCACACAAATATTTCTGTTGCATTTTACAAATGATACTCAAGTGTTGAGATTAATTTCTCAACCTGTCTTAGGTCACCAGTCTGGCAAGTAGCAAAACTGGAAGTATTTAATGCCAAAGTCAGTTTCCTTTATCACTTTGCTACTTTCCTTCTAAATATTGGTTTAAGTAACCTTATTAATCTAATCAAATTAACTTATTTATATAATCTCTCTTTGTGTTTTATTTGAAAGTAGGGCAGTAGAGGATTAAAGACAGATGCAAGTCTGGGGCTGGTCTCATCCTCAATGAAGTACATTTGTTTCAAGATTTTAGCTTCCACTTCTAACTCCGGTCACTGAATGATTGGTGCACCTAAAATTTCAAAATAGCAAGTGACAATGTTATTATAAATAAAAAGCTACTTCCTTTCCTCCACATATTCTTGCTACTTAGTGTTTTAACTTATTTAGGTGTGACCTCACAAACACCTCAAAGAAACACAACGAGGAGCATTTTAAGAGACAGAAAGATAATATTTATACTGTATGCATATTTATAGGTTTTGATTATTTTTATTGTTAGAGTTGAAACTTGGAATCTGAAGCTAGTAAAACTATAGTTTGCTGCTAGATTATCTAGAGAAAAATTATCTTATATCCTTCAGGAGTGAAAGATGGAACTGAGATAGGAGAGTAGAGGCACTGGGGGGAATGCTTGGCTCTTTCTTGCCATCCATCCTGGGATCTATGATTGTTAACTGATCTATGATGCCTGAATTCATCCCATGCAAAACAGGCCCCTATCCTCCTATATTCACATTGACTTTCAAGAAGCAAATAACTGGTTGATTTCTTTATAATCGTTGGTATATACTTCAAAGGACATAGGACAGAGTTTAGAAGGATATGCTGACTATTAGGCTTTTTCAGAGCAGGATATATAGCTGGTTAATATGGGAGGATGTGGATTTTGATGGGAAATTTCTTAATTTTCTTTACAAGTGTGCACATGTGGGGATGTTCTTAAAGGTAAATAAGCAATTCATTGCAGGGTAAATATATGAGACAAAATGATGTTGAACAAGAGGAATAACTGATCTATGATGCCTGAATTCATCCCATGCAAAACAGGCCTCTATCCTCCTATATTCACATTGACTTTCAAGAATCCTCATTTGTCGTGTGTGTGTGTATGTGTGTGTGTATTTCCCCCTCATTTGGGATAATCTAGTACTTAGTTCACCAAGATTTGACACATGAACTTTGTCTGTCTTAAACTTCTCTCATAAATGATAATGATTTAATTAGTAAAATGCTTTGTATTGATTTTTTTCCCAAGACACAATTGCATAAGATAATATTTTATCACATTAAATGAAAGTCACAGTACTGCAATATCCTTTAACTAATCAATGATGAGGTTAATAGCAAATATGCTCCATATGTGAATGTCGGAATAGATTGTCAGAAGATTTTAGTGGGCAGGCAGCTGAGCAGTGGAGAAGAAAGAGGGAGATACTTCCTAGGAGAGGGGGGATGGGGAGAAAGGAAGCCTGCCCAGAGGAAGGACAAATGGAGTAAAGGCCTAGTCCTTGAGTAAGCTGCTGATTGGCCATCTGGACATCCTTAGACCCTCAGCCTGTCTCCTCCTGCCTCATTCTTCCCAAGTAAACAGAAGAGCCATCTGTTAGGACAGACCAGGAATCTATCCCAATAAAGCAGCAGGATAATGTATTCATTTGAGGGGAAAAGAGGTCACAGTAAAATGGTAGAGTACTTGAAGGGGAAAGAGGAGTTACTACTCAGCAATCAAAAAAGATAAACTCATGCTACTCACAGCAACATGGAGGAAGCTGGGATTATGCTCAGTGAAATAAGTCAGAAGGGAAAAGAAAAATATCAGATGGTTTCACTTACAGGAGGAATATAGGGAAACTCAACAAGGGGTCAGAAAAAAAGAAGACAAAATTTCCAAGCAAACTATAAATTGATACATACAGTAGGGGAGGGGTGGGGTCAGGGGCCAAAACAGGGGAGGGAAGAGCACAAGAGACTATGGGTGATTTGGTGGTGGGGATTTTATGGAGATTACATCTGAGGGGTGAAATCAAACATTGTACAAAAATGAACAATTATAAATAAATAAATAAATAAATACATACATACATACATACATACATACATACATACATAAAATTTAAAAAAGAAGTAGAGAAGTATTGAATTGGAGACTGAGAATACCAAGACATCATTTCTTGGCTTCCCATTTTTGCCTAGTATTAACCCTGTGTACTTCCACATCTTTTCATAATTAGAAGCTATAACATGATATTTTGTTATGCATGGTTGCCTTCATGCAGTCTCTTGAAGGGACCATGGCCCATTATAATTCATGTGAATTATGAAATTTTTGCAATGTTTTAAAATATGAAGGCTCATTATTTTCTGGTTTATTAATGAAAATATTGAGTGCCTGCTACACATTGTATGTTTATGATTGCTTGAATTGAAGGGAACTGCATCTCCTTCAAAGATCCAACATGAAAGAATGCCCAAGTGAAAAGATCAATTGCTAAAGAGTTAGAGCCTTACTGCCGACAGGTGATTGTGTGAAAGCCTGGAAATGGTTGTAAATGTTCACCTTTAATGCATCTGGACTGGAGGTCAGCGGTTCTCTGATGCTTTGGCTTGGATTCCACCTTCTTAAAGCTTGTTTGGTGATCACTGTAAAGAGTGTCATAGCAGGATCCCTGGGTTGTAACATTTTTGTTGTTAATTATGGAAATCTTAGTTTTGGGCCCTGAAAAGCTCTGTAGTAGTATATCTTTCCATATTTTCTATGAATGTTGAAGCCCAGCACATGTCACTGAGAAGCTAGGACTCTGTAGTCATTCTGATTTATTTTATACTTGCCTGGATGCAACTTTAAATTAGATTCAATTCAGGCTAATGATTTCCACATGTACATTCTGTTTTCTTGGTCATAGGATCGCAAAACTGTATTTTAAGAAAAAGAACTGAGGATTGTTTTAAGAAAGAGGACTGAGGGTTGTAACATTTGCTCAGCTTGCAACTGAGTTTCATTCCTAAAGTTTTATAGGTAAAGGGCAAGTTAAACACATAAGGCATTTCAAGAAATGGGTGTTTCATGTGAAAAGAATACAGTCTGACTTTGAAACCAGGTTTAGTAGGATGTACTGTTTGTCAATGCCAGTACAGATTCTTTTAGACTCAGTGAAGTCTCAGCCTACCAGTGAAGTCTCATTTTCTGATTGCTTAGTTAGGCATACCTGGAAAACAACTGGCGTAAACACTAGTTCATTGAAAATAGATGATGAGAATAGATGAATTGAAATGGGTTAATAGAAGAGAAAGAGCAGGCCCAGGCAAATGCTTGTTCCAAGATTAGTGTGTTCCCTGTTCTCTGATCCCTTGTTTGAAGAACATTTTCCCATTAGGTTTTGGACAGGGACCTCATTTTTCACCGGCTCCTCTCAAGGTTTAAAGGTTCAATTTATTCTAGTGCCACTCCCACACTCTTGTATTTAGAAAAGATGGCACCTTTATCTATGTTTTATTACTCCCTTGACTGATAGGGTTTCTATTTATTCTTATTTAATACTGCTTTCCAGGAATTTATTTTTTTTACGTAAATATCACTGTAACTCTGAGGTTACAGATAATTTTTTCCTTTAATTCCAGGAGCAACATTTACTGTGAAAGGTCAGATGTTTCTGTTTTTTCAACACAAATTCTTTTCTCTCTGAAATGTCTTGGCAACTTAGTAGATAGTTACCATCAGTAGAATTGTAGAGCTAAGATGAATATCAAAATACTGAGCAAGAATGTGCCTACTGGTACCAATTAATTATGTTTTAGTGTTCAAATAAAAACTCAAAGTTAACAAAGTCAGACCCTTCTTGTATGCATTTAGGGAATTATTTAATTCAATGCATTATGCACTTCAACTCTCTCACACCTTTCATTTTCATGTGTGTGCAGATTTATGTGGTTTGGAGGGATACATTTACATAGCTGTGTTTGTTTTCTTTTGTTAAGTATTAAACCTGACTGCATGCCAGGATGAAAGAGAGAGACCAAGAGACAAAACAGAGACTGAGAGATATGGGACATGGGAGGAATTAGTTTTATATTCCACCGAATATAACACACACATCATACATATTATTATTATTATATACATATTATATATATTATTGTTGGTTAAAGAGAAACTTTTGACATTCATACTTTTAGGGGACTTAGCTTTGGAATTACATCACAGGAAATGAGATGGAGTAGGCTTGCGTAAAGCTCAGGTTAGTTATAACAACAGTGCTTATGGATTGTTTCAAGATTCCTTGCTCAAATTAACAGTGATGTAAGAAAATAAGTAAGTATAATAAAAAAATAAAGATTCTTTGCACAATCTCACTCACTTATTTACTTACTTTTCATTCATCGATCTGTTTATTTATTAAACAACAATGAAGCCCTTGCTAAATTACTTGACAAACAAAGATCTAGGAAAAAATAAATTATGACACAATGTAGGAAATGCTACAATAGAAAAATGAACAATATTCTATGGACATCTGGAAGGATAGGAATAGCTTCCTCTGCTTTTGTAATGTCCCTGACAAGCTACTTGCTTGCAGCCACAGAAATTGATAAAGATAATAAAAGCCCTCACTGGATTTTCCATGAACCCTTAGGCCAGACAGAAATGAGTTAAAATCTCTCCTCTTTACCTACTAGCTATGTGATCCCAGATGCCCTGTTTGAAATAAAATGTGCCAAAAATGATACCTACATCATCTGTTGATGGAGAATAACACAGTGTATGTGACAATACTGTCTCAAGGGAGCCATCCACTAAGCTCTTATAAGTAGAGTGCCTTATTACAAGTAGAAGAATTAAATTAATGAGGCTTTTCATAGATTCAACTTCATCAATTCCAAATTTCTCCATCATAGGATGTTTTATGGTATGTAATTTTCCCTTTTTTCCTATTTGGTATTCAGGTCAAAACAAAAAAGAATACTTTTAGTGTTATTTTTTTTTAACTTTGGCCTTAAAACTTAAAGTACTTCATTTTTATAGTTTTAACCACAATCCCTTGCCCTCAAATTTAAAATACCACATGAGTTTGACACAAATCAACCTAATGTATCTGACTTTGCCAGATTCATATATAAGCATGGATATTTACCAGTTCTCTTTTTTGGCTACATTTAAAAATCAGACATCAGTTGCTAATTTGGGGAACACTATAACAAACATGTGGGTTAAATCCTGGGGGGGTGTGTGTGTGTGTATGACTGTGAAAGGTGACATAATTCTGCTTTTTCAGTATTTCTTTTTACTTTTTCTTTTTTTTTTAAGATTTATTTATTTATGCATACAAGAGCTGGGGTGCAGGCCAGAGGTGCAGGGGGTGAGAGGATTCACCAGAGACAGAGAGGAGAGCAGAACAGGCAGACTGACTAAAATACACTGCTGAGAGGAGCAGTGGGTGTGGCAGGTGAGGTCAGGTGCGCCATGTGGGGAGCTCCTTGGCTGGCTGGGTATCAAACTCATCCTGCAGAGGCTATGGATAGCTTCATAGTGCTGTGCTTAGCCCTTTGCACCACCAGGGAGGCCCCAGTATTGATTTTTTCTATCTGAAGTGCCTTTCACAACTTAGTAAGTTATAACCATCAATAGAATTATAATTTGTATAGCTATGTATAAATATGAAAACTTTATTTATAAAATTTGTACAATATTTAACCAAAATCAATAATCTGTAGTTTTTTTAGGTAGATCGTATCTTGATTCCTGACCTTTAGTAGATTAAAGCAACTTGAATTTTTGTTTCTAATAACTTCTGATAGGAAATAAAGTTCGTGGAGAATGTTTGGGTCAATGCATCTACTTTGTAGATATTAATCTAGAATAAAATCTAGGTTATTAAGCCAAGCATATCATTCTGAAGCAGTGCTGTCCAACAAAAATATATGAGCCACATAAGTCATTTTTTAAAAGTTGAAATTAATTTAAAAAATCCATTTAACCCAATGTATCCAAGATGTTTTAACATGTCATCAATATAAAATATAAAATTAATACTTCTTTCATTTCCTAATTTAAATTTCAGTCAATTATGTTCAGCAACTGTTTGGGGAATGGATAAATTATTTCATGATTCATATCATGATTCATAATCAGTTGTACAATATGAGCATAGAGGAGTATTTTTGTTTAAACTTTTAAAAATACATCAGTAATTTAAACTTTTTGCATAAACCCAAATATCCATTATAAATATGCAAAGGTGGACAAAGTAAAAATTATTCCCACACAACAGACTAAAATTACTAATGTGCCCAGTATCTCTTTCCCACATTCCTAGCACACAGGTGCTCAGTGAGGGTATTTGTTGCATGAGATAATTCCCCAAATAACCATTACACAAAGGAAATTATTTTATGGATCATTAAAGAGTAAAGGGTATAACAGTACATCTGTAGAGCAAGGAAGTATGACTGACTGGAAGAAAAGAGAAAGTTTTAAAGAGAGGAAAGCAGATTATCTCAACTTTTGACCAAAAAAAGTCTAATTTGACAAATATTTACTCAGTGATTTTTTTATGCTGGCAAATACTATGACCTGAGGGTTCAAAGACACAGCAAAGCAGTTTCTGCCTTCAAAAGCTTATAGAAAATGGAAAAATCTAGATTTGTGAGAAATGTTTAAGAGTAGATACAAAGTAGTAGAAAAATCACTTGAATGGAAGGACTAAAGTCATTAAGGTGTGCAGCCAGCAGCATATTCAAAGAACAGGAAATAGTTTCAGCAGAAACAAAACAACTTGTGGAGAGAGAGCAACAGGAGATAGAAAATAGGAAGATAATTTGATCCAACACAAGTTGTTAGTGAAGGATTTTAAGTAGGAATATATGATATATTTATATGTCTTTACTACAGGGGAAAATAAAGTTTGGTAATAGAAGGAGCAGAAGATTAGATAGGAGCTTATACTTGTAATGAAATCAACAGTAAGAAGAGTGCATTGTAGGAAGAGGAAGGGAAGGGACAGATTCATCTTAGGAGTAGAAGGAATATGGTGTGACCAGTGCTTAGGTGAAGGATATAGGAGGAGTCAGTGATGATTCAGGTTTGGAACCTGAATGTTAAGGCAGATAGTAACATCAACAAACAAATATAGGGATAACATGTTGGAGAACGATATAATGAGTTCCATTTTAGATGCATTGAATTATGGAGACCCTTACAACATCCAGGAGTATATGTGTAATGGGCCATTAAAAATTGAAAACTGAAGCTTGAGAGATAATTTATCTAAAGATACAAGTATACAAATCATTGAGAGCAGTCTTCCCTGTTCAACTAAAGGCATGAAAAATACACATAAGTGATAGAGGATATGAGATAAGTTCCACAAATATAGAAGAGTTTTATAACTCAGTAACTTTCTGGGAATCTATAGCTTATATCATCTCAAATTTGAAAATCAAGTTACTATAGTTTTCAGTACCTATCACTAAGAAAGTGACTTAATATTTAAAGGCTCTCTCAATTTATAATAGGGAATTTACAATAGTTTCTCTTCTCTTCTAGCCCATTTAATGACTAGTACTCAAAGGCTATACATTTTGAGAGGGATCCAATACAAGATTCTCTAATTTGTCCAGACTGCAATGTAAACAGTTCTAATTTTTGTTTCTTGGGACCTTGATTGAATCTGGGGTGCTCAGGATATGTGTCTGAGAATCTGAGGCTGGAGCCTGGAGAAAGCCCCATAGGAGAACCAAATAGATTTTCAGAGTTCAAAGATAAAACCCTGTCCTTTTCATCAAGTTACTATTTTCTTTTTGAGAAAGGGGTCTTAATTCTTAAATTCTGCAGATATTATTCTGTTTCTGATGAAACTATTTCCTATTCTTTGAATATGCTGCTGGCTGCACACCTTAATGACTTTAGTCCTTTACTTCAAGGTTGCCCATGACTCCAAGCTGTCCTGCTTTTAATTTGTTTGTTTTCTCTCCTTATAAACTAGAATCTTATTCATTGCTCAAAGCATATGGGTTGAAAAACCATTCCCTTGGCCCTATAGTTATTAACATTCATGATAGGAAAATAATCAGACATGATATAATATAGGTCATATATGCTTAGAATAATTTTGTATTTATATTTATAATAGAGGAAAATTTGAAAGAACCTTAATGTTCATCAGTAGAGACATGGTGACAAAATTATGGGATGTAGACCTAATAGAATATTATGTAGTCATTAAAACCTGTGATCTTAAAATATGTTGATGACATGGAAATAGAAGCAGGGTAAAAGGGGTCAATTATATGGTGAAGGATGGAATTAGACCGTTAGTAGTATACGTAATGTAGTATATACAGATGTTGATTTATAAAGTTGTATAGGGCTTCCCTGGTGGTGCAGGCAGTTGAACACAGCATTGTGAAGCTTTCTGCAGCCTCTGCAGTGTGGATTCGATTCTGGCCAACCAGGGAGATACCCACATAGTGCAGCAGACCTCTCCTGTCTTGCCCGCTGCTCCCCTCAGCAATGTATTTCAGTCAGTCTGCCTGTTCTGTTCCTTGCTCTGTCTCCAGTCAATCCTCTCACCCTCCCGCATATCTGGCCTATACCCTGGTTCTTGTATGCATAAATAAATAAATCTTTAAAATAAAAATAAAGTTGTATACCTGAGACCTATGTAATGTTATAAACTAATGTTACTCCCATAGAAACTTAAAAATTATATTCCTAAAATAAAATATTATGTGTAAAACTGTAGATATAATATGCTCACAATTGTAGCTATAAATTTTTATATTTTTGAAGGAAATAAATGAGACCAGAATTCCTCTTAGGGTGAGGACAATTTTTGTTTCAGAAAATATGTTGACTTTATTCAAGTAGAAAAGACAACGGAGATTGAGTTCATAGGAAAAATAAAGCAAGTATAGAAAATATGAAGGGGTTGACAAGTGCGGTGTACTTTATAAAATGTAGTCATAGAAGGCTTTTCTGGTGGGTGACATTTGAGCAGAAATGTGGGATCTTGGAGCTATGCCAGGGTGCTTGCATGCTGGTGGCAAAATAAGCCTGATGTGAAAAATTGCCATGTGCAAATTGCCACATGCTGGTGGCAAATTGACAGCAAATAATATTGAAGAGAACTTATTTGGTTCTAAAGCTTCTAAGGCAACTTGCTCTCACTCAAATAGCTCTTTCTTTTCTGCTGATGGAACAGTTTCATTTTTGCACTCTGCTCCTTAACAGGGTGGTGGTGATTGTCCAGAAATGAGTATTGGAGCCATAAAAATTGCCTTGGAAATTTCTCTTCCTGGTTCTTTCATCTATGTCTTCACGGATGCTCGGTCCAAGGATTATCGGCTCACTCATGAGGTGCTGCAGCTTATCCAACAGAAACAGTCACAAGTAAGTAGCATGAACACTCATACATTCCCATCTGTCAGGAATATAGAATGGGAGGCTTCCTTTCCTGTTATGTGTCAAATATCAATGTTTTCATTTACTGATGCATATATGTAGGTGTCATATAGGTGTTATTGGCACCTAGCATATGAATGCCATGTTTTTCAATAGAGAAGTGTTTAATTAAGGTGCTTATCCTTATAATTGACAAAAAAAGAGCCTTAAAAATGGCCTAAATTTCAAATGACCCCTGATAGGTGGAATCTTAATCAGAGTTACTCATTGTATCAATTAGCAACATGTTTTCTCACAGCCTTAAAACAGTAAACAGTTATTTCTCACATGTTTGCAGAACACTGTTGATCTAGATCTGCCTTGTTCATCTGTGTGTAGACAGAATAGTCTGGGTTTAATTCATCTGTGCTGGTCTCTGGACTGTTGTATCTTTGCCTCTTGGGTTTTCTCAGCCTCTTTATGAAACCAGTAGGCTAGTTTAGAAATGTACTTCTCACACCCATGGCAGAAACACTCGAGATCAACTAGAAATACACAGAGGATCTCTTCAGTCTAGCCTCATATTTGTAGAAGGTGCCTTTTTCATTGTGCTACTTGCCCAAGCACATCACATAATCAAAGTTGACAAATTTAGGCTCCACGTCTATAGTGAAAGGAACTTCAAACTTTTGATAAACTGCATGGATACAAGGAGGAATACAGAGAGGGTAGTGTGTTAACTTGTCTAGTTCTATGTTGACACATAATATGTAATGAATAAATAAATATTGAATTCTGAAAAATCTTTTAATTGTCTTCTTTTTTAAAAAATGATAGGTAGTATTTGTGCTCACTGGAGATTGTGATGACAGGGGTCATATTGGATATAAAGTGTATGAAGAAATTGCTTCTACAAGTTCTGGTCAAGTGTTTCATCTGGACAAAAAACAAGTGAATGAGGTTAGTTTAATAAAGTTGTTCTATTTTATTACTAGTTTTTCATACCAAAATCAGTCAGGCCAATCTAATTCTGATAGATTTTGAGAAAAATAATTTGGACAAACAGATTTTTTTTTCTTGGCTGCAGGTTAATAAAATCATCAAACCAATATGGAGAAGCATGAATTTATCTAATACTAACTTCTAGACTGCATTATCCTGTATTGAGAAAATATTTGATTTAAACGTATTTAACATTTATTTAGCAGGAATTGAAAATGTTTTTAGTTCTTGTTCTTTAATAAGGTCATTTGTGTTTCTGATACATGACTTGGATAATGTGTTAAATGAGGTTTGACTGCTTATTGAATTAGAATGTGAGAAACCTAGAACAAAAAATGTGAATGTGAGAAAGTTATGAACAAAATTCTGAAATTTGATCTTTCAGAGTAAAAGCCAAAAACTATAATAACTATCTAATATCTTTTATGATAATACCTATACTTAGTAAGAAAATCTTGTTATCTTGTTATTTTCTTAAAATATTTGAGGTTTGGTTGGTTCTTAAAAGTATTGGAGATATGTCTATTTGTCATGATTCTTTCTCTTTTTGTTATATTGTCTTGACATCACTCGTGATAAAAAATGTATTTATAATTTATTTATTTATTTGGCACCCGCTTATGCTTCTAGGAATATACCAAAAAAAATTATGTAGGCATAATTAACATTTGATTGATATGGTCACTATATCTAAACAAGCTCTATTAATTTTACTATATGCTCTTTTATGACTTGAATGAAATGATTCAGTAGTCCTTTTACGTTTAAAGAATTATTATATCATAGTGGAACTAATAAGACCATTGCAAATTTTTAGGCTAAACAGTCTAGCAAAAACATTTTTATCAACCTACTGAGATGCAAACCTAAAAGGTGACTTTAGTCTATAACTTTTTTTTTTTAAGAAACTCACTTATAAAAGGTGCTAACTTAAGTCCTGTTGTGCCCACAGTAACCACACATAAAGGTCTGGACAAGAGAGCTTAGAAGTGGCTAGAGAGACAGATTTTTCTTTTTCCTATGTGTAAGAAAGATACTGGAACTGTTTAAACCAACATGTACCTTAAAGTCACAAAGGTTGAAGATTTTGTTTACCAAAAAGCAGTGACAGTATTAAAATGGAATTCGCAAAGTTTTTACTATTTCGCCATGTACTTTCCTTTTCTTGTAACTTCAAATTGTCTAATTATAGAAACACTATAAATTTAGAGAAAACAGATGCTATCATGATATTTACACATTTAATAGACAAGAGCTTCAGGGAATTCATACTTATATTGAATCATTTTACTTGAGAGAAATTTTTCATCTAAGATTTCTAAAGGAAATTGTTGAATAGTATGCTTAACCCTCTTAACCTATTTCATCAATTTCCAAGCCTAGTGGGGCATATTTTATGTCAATTTGATCTAAATTGAAGATTTTTCTTTCTTCATATTTTCTAACAAAATTGTGATTAAATAGACGAGCTGGGCATCTTTCATCTTTATTTTGCATAAAAGGAAAATCAAAGTGAAGAAATTATCTGGTTGAGTGAGAGTCTGTAACTTACTGTATGGTATGCCATACACAAGTTAAGACACGTCTCAAGGATAAATTTTAACAATTCGCCTTTGAAGATTAAATAAGTACTAAGCCACTGCAATTTGCTTCTTCATTTTTTTTGCAAGCTAGATAATTGTCAATTAATGCTTCCTTTTGGTAGAAGAAAAAGTCCAAATATAAAATCTCAAAGATTCACTGATGCTATATCCTTGTGTCAAAGAAGCTAGCACAGAAGATCCACTGGATATTAATTGGATATTTCAGTTGTTCTGAGATTCCTTATCCCTTCTCCCAACTCATGTCTTCAAACTCTCTCTCAGTCCCCCTCTCCCTAAAAACCTACCTGGATATCCCAGCCTGGTGGATTGGTCTCATTCCTCACTACTAAATAATGCTGGTTGATAATATTGGAAGGAAGTTTCATCAATAAAGGAAAAATTAGCAGGTTTTGAAGGAAGTAAACGATACCTGAGAGACCCACAATGTCTCGTCTTTGAATGGACAGGGCTTTGATGTGGATGCTTTGATTCCAGGGTTCCTATGAGGTATTTCATGCTTTCTTTTGAGTGATTCCCTGTGCTGCTGTCTGGTACAGGCGTACTCTGTTTCACCCTAAGTCTCCGTTAGATATGAATGGCTTCCACAACTCATTCCTTTCTTCCGTAATAGTTCTGTGGTTAAGAAAATAATCAGGGGCCTCCCTGGTGGTGCAAAGGTTTAAGCATCAGCACTGTGAAGCTATCGGCAACTACTGCAGCATGAGTTTCATCCCCAGACAACAGTGTATTTCCGTCAATCAACTTGTTCTGCTCCCCACTCTGTCTCTGGTGAATCCTTTCATCCCCTGCACCTCTGGCCTGTACCCCAGTTCTTGAATGCATTAATAAATAAATCTTTAAAAAAAAAATCAGGTGATTAAGACCTGAGTTGAATGACTCTCTGTCTTAAGATAGTTGAACAATTGGATGTAAATTTTTATTACTTCTCCAAGACTTTATTCACATGAGAATAGGTATATTAATTAAATAAAGTAAGGAATATACATAGTAAGCTGAATAGAATCCCGGAAGAATGGAAATCACCCAGACTGCAGGTTCCTAGGATAGGAATTGCTCATTTGCCAAAGAAGGTATCCACAGGTTTGCTTTCATTTAGGTACTTGGTGCACTGTTACCCTACAGAGGGCTCAGAAGAAGGGTATTTTGGTGAGCCCCACTTTTACAAATAAATGATCAAGGAAAAGTGAACTCATTACTTCTAAAGATTATTTTAAGATTCTTAAACTTTTGTCATTTCCCTATACTTGTCAGTTTGTTAGAAGACAGAATGAGGGGCACCCTGGCAGCCCCAAACCTTGTATGCTGTAAGTAGTTTCTGCCATCTGCCTCATAAAGACAAGACATACTGTTAGTGTGTAAGAACTTCAATAGAAAAAACTTGAATAGAATTTGTGTTCAATAAAGAGAAGAATGGGTAACAGTTTCCAGTAAAATACCCAAAATTACCTATCCTTGTGGATAAATGCCAGCCAAACAGGTTTGGCTCAAAGCAGGGCCATTGAGGCCAAAAAGCTTGCCACAAGTCTAAGGCACCTTCTGCCGGGAACTATAGGAAAGGGGCAGAAGAAACCAGGAAAGTGTGGAAGGAAAGGAGCAAATCAAAGTACAGTTCAAGATAAAGGCTGCCATTATCAGTCTTCCCATGTATCTCTCTTGTCTCTCCCATGTGTCTTCTTTCATGTCCCCCAAGTTTCTTGTGCAAGCCCCAGGCTGAGAAGCAAGCAAGGCTGTTCTTCATGTGTCTCACTGTTCTATGTGCCCCCTCCAGTTCTAAGACTTCTCTCCCAAGTGGTTTTTAGCTTATCCTCAGCTCCACCCTTCACTAGGTAGAGCAGAGAACATAAGACCTCCCCTTTTTACATTATACTGTTACAACTTTTCTTATTTACACATTTGGTAAAACTTTTAAAAGGTAAAAGATTTAACTGCTTATTTTAGGAACAATTATCACAGCAATAATAATTATGATTATATGGATAACTATCATGGAGTGTTTACTATATTCCAGACTCCACGCTGACTGTGTACCTTCAACTTCTTATGGGTCTATGGGCTACAGATCATTCTCCAAACTATAGATTATTGTCATGGTGTCATTACTAAGGCTAAAAAGTAAGTCCTCACTCCTTGCCCAGCAGGTAAGTTTGGAAAACTTGAATGGGTAAGAGGAATTGGGACAGCCATGGGAGCTGGGCCATTAAGCAGATGATCCAGATGGTGAGTCAGGACCCACCCAAGGCTAGATATTTAGCCCATTACTGACACCTGGAGTATAAATAGAGCTTCGGGACCTTCTGTCAGCGCAGAGGACCTCTCCTGTCTTGCCTGCTGCTCCTCTAAGCAGTGTATTTCAATGAACCCCCCCTTTTGTTTTCTGTCTCTGGTGAATTCCTTCACCCCTGCGCCTCCAGCGTATACCCAGATTCTTCAGCTCAATATTCATGTTATTTTGTGTTTCTTCTATACAAATGGAAACAGTATACATAGCTTCATTTAACGATGACGATGATGATGATGATAAAGATGATGACATAACATAATAACATAATAAGCACTCTATATGTTGTTGGGGCACAAAGGAAATCATCCTCTGCCCCTCTGAATTCTTCTAGGCTGGCAAATAATCAAGTAAGCATCAGACAGGTTGATAAGAGAAAACATTAAAAAGTTGAATAATAACATTTTGCTTCCTGTACACATGGAGGAGACCCAGCATGACTGAGCAACTAAGCCTGCTACAGATGCCATCTTAAATAACTTAGCTAAGACTGGAGAGACTCGGGGGAGAGAAAGTGGAAGTTTAGTTAGAAGGTTTATCAAGGAAGGCACAGTAGGAAAGATAAGCAGACTTGCATTCTGCCTTCTTCATTGAAAAGAAATAAGGGAGGGGGCCCTCAAAAAGAGACGTTTATATATATATATCTATACACACACACATACATATAAATATATATATATATATATTTTTTTTTTTTCAAAATCAACCTCCACCCAGCCTCAGAGCCCTTTCCATGAAATCAACCTTTTGTCAAAGACATATTTTGGGGTGACCGATATTTGCAGAGTTTTCTCCCCTACAAGGCAGTGAGGGAAAGCCCTAAGGAGATGCCCCTTGGCCCTGGGAGTCCTTCTGGAGTTGGTGTATGTACTTGCAGATCCCAGGAGCAGGAAAAGTGGTCAGTGGGCCCAGTGCCCTTCGTGGAACAGAGGATTAGGGCCTGGAACACCTTGGTCCTTGGAGTTCTTCTGAGGACGATAGAGTGGATGAGGCTCTGTTCTGTCTGTAACAGGAAGTGAGGCTCAAAAATAAAGAAACATCTCCATTTTCCACTGAGGAAGTTCCAATGGGAAGGGAAGAGTTGAACTAAAACCCAGGAAAATGAAGTGACAATCTTGTAACTAAATCTGTGAAAAATACCAACAACCTGACAACAAAAAACTTCATAGATGAGAGAATATTGAATCTGTTTCTCTGCTAGTATGATAATCATTTTCACTGGGGTGAGTACTAATATTAGAAAAACCTCGAAACTTTATTGGAATATGAATTCAACACAATACTTTCCTGCTATTTTGGCTAAAGGCCAGATGACTAGCAATCCACTAAGAACTTTCTACATCTGGGCTTATGATGGGGCCTAAAACCCAGGGCATTGTACAGCGAGGGCTCTGGAATTGGGTGTCTACCATTTTGTTTTCCCTTATTCTGAGTTTCTTTCCAGATGTTATTTGAAAACCACAACCTTACTGCTGACCTTGAAAACCAGTAGAAACGGGTGTTTCCTCTGAAATTTGAAAATGTATGACAATTGTAATATTCTAGAAAGCTAACAGGAAATGTGTGAAAACAATGTGTAAATGATTCCACTAATCCTTCTGTTGAATTTGCCTAATTAAATGTTGAAAATGAAATGGAGAGCTCAGAATTCATAGTTTAAAATAAAAGGAATGTCTCTATAGCCATAAGCATACCTGAAATGAAATACTTATTTTGCTGAGATCGACATGATGCCCTTATGAGTGTCTGTGCAGAGTGCTAATGCTACAGTCATATAGCTGGTTTGTCGCTCTAAGGGCCCTTGGGGTGCTTTATAGATCACTAATATGGTTAAATGAAGCCATTGTACTTTATGTTTCTATTTGTTTACCAAAAAAAACACAAACAAAAACATAAACTCTTATCTAAAATAATTATTGTTCATAGGCCTCTGAGCATGTGAAGTTTTCAATGTTACATTTAAAATGTACATTGCACATTATATTCCTTGCAAGTGGAGAAAGATGACTCTCCTCAATAGAATCCCACTTAGGCATAAATATATATCTATATATCCTATATATACATATATACATATATATGCAAATACACACAATATATATGCATGTGGAACAGTAAGGATAGGGAATAGGGGGTGCATTTTTAAAAATATTTATTTATTTATGCATACAAGAACTGGGGTACAGGCCAGAGGTGTGTGTGGGGGGGTGAGAGAATTCACCAGAGACAGAGTGGAGAACAGAACAGGCAGACTGACGAAATACATTGTTGAGGGGAGCAGCGGGTGAGACAGGTGAGGTCTGCTGCACCATGTGGGTATCTCCCTGGCTGGGGATCGAACTTGTGCTGCAGTGGCTGCAGATAATGTCATAGGTTGTGTCTTAACCCCTTACGCCACCACGGAGGCCCAGAGATATATTTTAAAGGGCTAAACCCTGTAAAATGAGAGGGTTCACCTTCTACTTCATGGTTTCTTGTACTGGCTCTGGGAACTGTGTGAAGCACTAATTTTAAATGGTTGGCAGCACAGTCTGTGAGATGTAATGGGTTCATGCCTACCAAACAAAATTTGCTGTCCATGAAATGTAAGTTTCATGGACAGTGCTGTCCCACAGACCATCAGACATAGTCATGATAATTTGAGCCCTGGTATTGTCATAAAATCAAAATGACAGAATGGATCTGCCCACTAAAACATATTGCGAAAATACAAAAAAAAAAAAAAAAAAAAGAAAAAAAGAAAAAGCAAAAGGAGAGAGAAACTTTCATAAATGCCTAAAAGAACATTTATCAAAAGAATAAAAAAGAAAAAAAGGGTTTTTTTTTAAAGGTTTATTTATTTATGCATACAAGAACTGAGGTACAGGCCAGAGGTGTAGGGGGTGAGATGATTCACTGGAGACAGAGTGGGGAACAGAACAGGCAGACAGACTGAAATCCACTGCTGAGGGGAACAGCAGGAGAGACAAGAGCGGTCTGCCGTGCCATGTGGGTCAGCTCCCTGGCCGGGGATCTAACTGGTGCTGCAGTGGTTGTAGATGACCTCATAGGCTGCGTCTTAACCCCTTGTGCCACCAATGGAGGCCCGAAAGAAATGCCCAAAAGTAGATGACTGGATCAAGAAGATGTGGTACATATACACAATGGAATATTACTCAGAAATCAAAAAAATAAACACATGCAGTTTGCAGCAACATGGATGGAGCTGGAAGGGCTCATGCTCAGCCAGAAAGAAAAAGAAAAATACCGGATGGTCTCACTCATAGCAGGAATCTAGAAAACCTAAATAAAGGACCAGGAAAAAGAGTAACTATAAGAAAGAAAAAATCAAAATCAACAAACAACTATGAACTAGAGACACACTGTGGGTGGGGGGTGGCAGCGAAAAGAGGGATTGGGGTCAAAATAAGGGAGGTGCAATTGT
Organism: Talpa occidentalis; assembly: GCF_014898055.3. NCBI lineage: Eukaryota > Metazoa > Chordata > Mammalia > Eulipotyphla > Talpidae > Talpa > Talpa occidentalis. The sequence goes on from NW_023601212.1 coordinate 51,334,236, forward strand.
ATGGGGAATATAAAAATAAAAAAATTAAAAAAAGAAAGGTTATTTAAGGGCATGTATTAGTTGATAGCTTTCATGCATTCAACAGGACCAAAATAAGTAGAAAAAGAAATAAACCTGTTTACTTTGCTGACTCTATTTTGATTAGAAGCTGAAATGAAATTCCTATTTGATGTTAGTTAAAGATGTCAGCCTTAACTGAATTAACCAATCACTTGCATAACTAATTCTAGGCTTGCAAGAGTCTTAACTATCAAAAAGTTAGTGTCAATTTCAAAGTTAGTGTCAATTTCATTTAATCTCAAAAATACCTAGTATAATTAGGCTTGCATGCTTTATTAAAATGTAATAAGAAAAATTTGGGACCATATCGAAATACTTTCCATCTGCTTCTTTGCATGGTCAACCTGAAACTAACTTAATCTAACAAAGGGAATGGTAAGTAAGGGTTATTTTGTTCCTATACTGTTCCTGAGTCTTCAAATTGCACCAAAGAGGCATTAAAGCATACTTTACAAATTATGGCTTGCACACCATATAAAATAGAGAAAGCTACCTCTATATTTCAGATGACATTCTTTTCCCCAGTATTGGTTAGACTTTAAAAAAAAAATTATACAAGTACTGTGGGTTTACATAGCTGTTAGTTTTTTTTTAAGTATTGGGTTTCCCCAGCCCCCAGATGCAGTCAACATAGTGCATTCACCACCAAATTCACCACCAAATTAATTCAGATCTGCACTGACTTGAAAGAGATTATCTGTTCTTCCCATTTAGGAGGCTTGGTCTTTACTTTTACTGGAGTAATATAACTGAAGATTGGGTTGAGGGAAAAATGTCCCATCCCTGATATTTCTCACTGAAACAACTAGAAAACCTCTGAAGTCACTGTGATTTCCTGAGTTAACCTATTAGAAACCACAGCAGATCACAAGAAAACATGAAGAATGTCTGAAACCTGAGAAAATAAAATTCAATCAAGTCCTGTGTACAGAGCCCTAAACAATTTGGATAGTTTCTTTCATATTATGTCTATTTAAATTTTAAAGATTTATTTTAAAGTTTTCTGTTTAGAAAAAGCACATGTCTGTGATCAAATAATAAGCATGCCTTGCTCCTCTCCTTGCCTCTCTGTCTCCCTCTGCTCCGGTTCCATCTCTTCCTCCCTAGCCTTCTCATCTTTTGCCCCCTCATTCCTCTCCTTTTCTCTCTTTCTATGTGTTTGTGTTGTGTAGATACATACATACTAGAGTATATCTAATCTTATAAGAATTGAGAAAGAACAAGAACATGAACACATTTAAGAGATTATAAGTCTGTTGTTTCAAAATATATATTGTATTTTATGAAGAATTTTAATCATTGTTAAGGGTACAACTACATTTTAATCATCTAATTTAGGAACTCTAAAGACATGCAGGAAAATGTTTTGTGGAAAACCAATGAGATCATGTGTCCAAAGGTCTTATAAAGGACTTAATTTTGAAAACTGGGAAGAATTTTAGAATCTTGGTCTCTTCTTTTGCAAAGGGCTTCTGTACATTTAGATTAATTGGTCCAACCCAACAAGAAATCCCTGTGCCTAGAATATTAAAATGTGACCTCATCTATTGCAGAAGGAAAAAAATATCAGTCTTGTTCATTATACCTTGACTTCAGAGGAAGAAGTGTCCACTGCCCTTACATTTATGTAATTGAGAGAAAAACACACTAGTAATTTTCCTTAAGTAGTGATTTTAAATAGTGTAGCCCAAGGTAATCTCTAGAAACAAAAGCTTACATAAATACTTTTTAAATTCTCTTTTCCTAATTACTTGCCCAGGAATCCTATTATATAATTACTGTTCATTTGAAAGAAAAAGTTATAGCATTTATATTAACACAGTAGCTGCTTTAAACATTTTAAGAAAACAGGAGAAGACTTCAGCAGAAGTAATTATAATAGTTAAAAGTAACTTAACAAACATGGAGAAAGACATTGAATAATGTTTCTTTAAAGGCAGTATAAGGGGCTTTACATACAAAGAATGAAGTAAACTGAAGGCCTTATTTTCAATATTTGTGTAATATGAACCAATAGACTGAGAACAGTATCTTTTCTAATAATATTGTGAATAGTTTGCGAAGATGTTCAGTTTCAAGTGTGTCTAAAACTCAAATATAGCTCATGATATATCCTTAGGTGCACTTCTGTTAATGTAAATAAAAACATTCATCAGGACCTTTTTATTTTGCAAGAGAGAAGAGGAGATGAGAGGGTTAATGGTCTAAGTAAAGGAAGTTTTAAAAAATTTCCTTATGACCTAGGATACATAAATGGAAGCAGAATCCATGCTTCATAAATATTCCAGGTTTCCTTATGCATTCTTAGGCTGTGTAATAGGTTTATAAAAACAAAATCTTTTGAGAGGTGGTAGGAACTATTTTTGAGAGACCTCTCATAACATTCTGATCATTACTTTGGCTTTGTGACAAAAACTGCAAATGACTTTGCTCTTTCTTGCTAAAGGCCCCAGATGAAAAATGTGTTTTCCCCCTTACCATATAATTTAAATGGCTTTGGTGTGAGTGACCAAATAAAAAGAAAGGAAAATTTTGTTTCAAATTTTCAATTATAATTTAAGTAGGCACAAATCACTTATTTTCTTTATATCATTATTTTTTTATCATCTTTAAAAATTGTGAACCTGAGAAAAAGACACTGGTATGGTCAAACTATTTAAAAGTTGAGTATTAAAATCTGTGAATAGGAAAGATGTCTTCTAGAATTAGTGAAACTGATTGTGAAAATTTGGTTATTGTTCATTCAAACAATATTTTTATATTAACACATTAACTTAATGTGATAATTAAAACCTATTTTAAATAATAAATTGATAAAAACAAGTATTAAAATTATTCCTACTTTAATGTCTGTTAACATTAATCAGGTAAGATTGCACTTTTTTAAAAAATACTTATTTATGCATACAAGAATTGGGGAGTAGGCCAGAGGTGCTGGGGGTGAGAGGATTCACCAGAGACAGAGTGGGGAACAGAACAGGCAGATTGACTGAAATACACTGCTGAGGGGAGCAGCGGGAGAGTCAGGAGAGGTCTGCTATGCAATGTGGAGGCTCCCTAGCTGGGAATCGAACTCGTGCTGCAGTGGCTCAAATAGCTTCATAGGTTGAGTCTTTTTTTTTTCTAAATAGAGGTATGTTTTATTTATTTATTTGTTTGTTTGTTTGTTTTGTTTATACATGCACTGGGTACAGTCAGAAGCGTGGGAGGGTGAGAGAATTCACCAGAGCGAGAGCGGGGAGCAGAGCAGGCAGAAGGACCGAAGTACACTGCTGAGGGGAGCAGCGGGCAGCAGGAGAGGTCTGCGCATCCATGTGGGACCATCCTCCGGTGGCAGGGGAGCAGCCGGGGATCGAACCGGTGCCACAGAGCCCGCGGGCAGCTTCGCAACCCAGCGCTCCACCACTGCGCCACCGGGGAGGCCCCATAGGTTGAGTCTTAACCCCTTGTGCCACCAGGGAGGCCCTAAATAAATAAATCTTAAAAAAAAAATCAAATAGAGATTTTTCCTTTGTAAATGTAAATCTTTTTTACATTTGCTTAAAAATAACGAGCTCAAAGTCATCACTATACCAAAGAGGCATATTTTGGAGTGGTATATTTTGCTCCCCTACACTTCAATCTCATGTTAGAAATGTTTTCCCTGTGACCAGTTCTGACTCCCCAGGTTTGGGTTAGGTGTCTGTAATTTGTCCTTTCATCTTTTCATCCTATTGTATTACAATAGCAATGTGTTCCTTGGGTAAATACATAGGAGAGGGATTGTTGGGTCATAAGGTAGATCTGCTTGAAATGTTTTGGGAAACCGCCATACTGTTTTCCATAGAAGCTCAACTAATCTACATTCCAAGCAACAATGTATGAGGCCTCCTTTTCTCCATCTTCTCACTAGTCAACACTTGTTTATCCTGGTCTGTTTGATGTGGACCTGTCTGCCAGGAAGAGGTAATATCTCCTTGTCGTTTTGGTTTGCATTTCCCTGATGATAAGTGATGATGAGCTATTTTTCATGTGCCTGTTAGTGATCTGTATGTCTTTTTGGAGATTTAGCTTTTCTATCTAATTTTTAGATAGACTGATTTGTTTTCTTGTTGAGTTTTAGGAATTCTCTGTGGATTTTTGGATATTGGTCCCTTGTCAAATATAATGTGCAAATATATTCTCTCATTTAATGGGATGTCTTTTGTTTTAATGATTGTTTCTTTTGTTCTGCAGAAACAGTTTCATTGGATGTAGTCCCATTTTATTTTTTTATTTTGCTTTTATTTTACTTGCTATTGTCATTGAACCTCTAGAGCCATCACTGAAAAACCAATAGGACGAATTATGTCACCAATCTTTTCTTCTGTGTATTTTATGGTTTCAGGTCTTACATACAGGTCTTTGGAATTAATTTTTGTGTATGGTATGATATAGTCCTATCACTTCATTCTTCTGTATGTAGGTGTCCAATTTTCCCAATACCATTTGTTCAAGCAATTTTTCCTTTCTCTGTTGTATTCTCTTGGCTCTTTAATTATAAATTAACTGTCCAAATAAGTATTGGTTTATTTCTGGGCTCTCACTTCCATTCATTGATAGTGTGTCTGATTTTCCTTCACTTTACTCCTTCCTAGCTAAGAAAGTCTAACTCATGGCATATTGGTAGTTGTAACCCAAGGCAGCCGCATGTAAGTGGGGGCAGGGAAAATGGTGCCTGTTCACTGTGTTGCAGTGCTCCTTCCCCTTTCACAGAATGCAGTGCATTCTGTAACAGTAATACTTTGCAGAGAATGCTTTACACAGGGCCTATGAGGGTCAAATGGAGGGGCTTGGTACCTTAGAATCAGTTAGAGTTATTTTACTTTATGATGTCATATAATGGTCATTCTGGAAGAAAAAGTCTTAAAGACTGTTTTTTGTTATTTTAAAGGATTGAACAGTGCTGATTTAGGGAAGAATGGAAATTATTATGTATAAAATGATAATAGGTTAGTATAAATAAAACCTAAAATCATAAAACGTTATATTGTTTAATAGTGATAATTAAAGAGTAATCTCACACTAATATATCTTTGAGTGGTTTCTAATAAGCCATGATAAAAAGCATCTTTGAACACACCTTTATAGTTTTTTGTCCTTGTTTCTTTAAAGAACTGTGAAAAACTTGAATTCATAGGAACAAAAGTTACTGAAGAAATTGTAAATTTAGTATATAAGAAAATATTATTTATTATTTTCAAGAATGAAGATACAGGGGGCCCCCTGGTGGTGCAGGGTTAAAGTCTCAGCACTATCAAGGTGTCACCACCACTGCACCTGAGTTCCATCCCTGGCCAGGGCGCTACCCACATGGCACAGTAGACTTCTCCTGTCTCTCCCACTGCTCCCCTCAGCAGTGTATTTCAGTAGTTCTGCTTGTTCTGCTCCCCACTCTGTCTCTGATGAATCCTCTCACCGCCCCACCTCTGGCCTACACCCTGGTTCTTGTATGCATAAATAAATGAAAAATAAATCTTAAAAATGTAGTTATGAAAAAATATGAATATATTTTACTAAATTACTTTATAGATATGAAGGTATATATGGAAGATGGTAGATGATATCTCAATAGCCTTATACAGGGAAGAACAAGAATAATTATAGATTGATTACATAAAGCCAAATAGTTTGCTTATGTAAAGATTACAGTTTGCTTACATAGATATAATGATTATATAGCTTTTGAAAATCATTCAATAACATTTATTGTCATGTCACTTGAGAGTTATAGATATAGTTGATAGCTGGATAATCTGATTCTATCCCTTTCTGAATTATTATATTCCATAGGTTAATAGTAAGACTCTTTCATTGTTAGTACTACTTTATTACTTTTATGCTATAACGACCAATTTCCCAAAGGATTTCTTTGTTTCTCTTCTTTTCTAAATTACTAGCATGTGTATCCCTATGGTAAATGACTATGTCACCATATTCAGTCTGCTAAATTAGGTTTCTTTTTTTTTGTTTTATTAAATATATTTATTTCAATGTGTATATATATTTTACATCATTGTTCATTTTTGTATAATGTTTGATTTTTCCCCTCAGATGTAGTCGCCATAAAATTCAAATTATGGGGAATTTTTTTTTGTTTTTTATTTTTATTTAAATATTTTATTTTATATAATTCTTACATATTTTTTCATCTTTGCACAATGTATGCATTTTCATTTTGGTTATATTCCCCATACAATTGCATCCCCCCCCCTTATTTTGACTCTAGTCCTTCATTTCCCTGCCCCTACCCCCCCCATAGTGTGTCTCTGGTTTATAGTTGCTTGTTGGTTTTGATTTTTACTTTGTATTGATTAGTCTTTTTCCTGGTCTCTTATTTAGGTTTCCTAAATTCCTGCTATGAGTGAGACCATCCAGTATTTTTCTTTTTCTTTCTGGCTTATTTCGCTGAGCATGATCCCTTCTAGCTCTATCCATGTTGCTGCAAACTGCATGTGTTTATCTTTTTTGAATGTTGAGTAATATTCCATGGTGTATATGTACCACATCTTCTTGATCCAGTCATCTATTTTTAGGCATTTGGGTTGTTTCCATAGCTTAGCTATTGTAAATAGTGCTGCTATAAACATAGGGGTGCAGGTGCCCTTTGGAATTACTGTTTCTTTGACATTTGGGTAAATACCTAGGAGTGGAATTGCTGGATCATATGGAAGCTCTATGTTTAGTAGGTCAAGAAATCTTCACACAGCTCTCCATAGTGGTTGGACCAGTTTGCACTCCCACCAGCAGTGCAAGAGAGTTCCTTTTTCTCCACAACCTCACCAACATTTGTTGTTGCTAGTTTTTTTAATATGTGCCATTCTCACTGGTGTGAGATGGTATCTCATTGTAGTTTTGATTTGCCTTTCCCTGATTACAAGTGATGTTGAACATTTTCCATATGCCTGTTGGCCATTTGGATTTCCTCTTTAGAGAAGTTTCTTTTTAGCTCTTCTGCCCACTTTTTGACTGGATTATTTTCTTTGTTTTTGTTGAGTCTCATCAGCTCTTTGAAGATTTTTGTGATCAGTTCTTTATCGTTAGCGTTGTGTGTACAAATGTTCTCCCAGTCAGTGGGGTTTCTCTTTGTTTTGGTTATTGTCTCTTTTGCTGTGCAGAAGCTCTTTAATTTGATGTAGTCCCAGCTGTTTATCTCTGCCTTCACTATCACTGCTTTGGGTGATGTGTCTGTAAAGATGTCTTTGAGGTGAATGTCATGTAGTGTTTTGCCTATATTTTCTTCTTTGTATTTTATGGTTTCAGGTCTTATATCTATTTCTTTAATCCATTTTGAGGTGGTTTTTGTGCATGGTGTGTGGTAGTGGTCAAGCTTCATTCTTTGCATGTAGCAACCAAGTTTTCCCAGCACCATTTATTGAACAAACTTTCTTTGCTCCAGTGCATATCCTTTGCTCCTTTGTCAAATATTAGTTGACCATAAATCTGTGGGTTTATTTCTGGATTTTCTATTCGATTCCATTGGTCTGTGTATCTGTACTTGTTCCAATACCATGCAGTTTTGATGATTATGGCTTTGTAGTATAGTTTGAAGTCTGGGAGTGTGATGCCTCCATTCCCTTCTTTTTTTTTTTCAGGAGACCTTTGGCTATTCAGGGTTTTTTGTGATTCCATATGAATTTCATCAATAATTGCTCTATTTCTTTGAAGAATGTCATTGAAATTTTTATTGGAATAGCATTGAATCTGTATATTGCTTTTGGTAGGATGGCCATTTTGATGATGTTTATTCTTCCAATCCATGAGCAGGGGGTGTCTTTCCATTTCTTTGTGTCTTCTTCTATTTCTTTTAACAGTGTTTTATAGTTTTCTTTGTATAGGTCCTTTACCTCTTTTGTTAGATTTATTCCCAAGTATTTGATTTTTTTTGGTTTGATAATAAAAAGGGATTTTTTTTAATTTCTTCTTCAGATTTATTGTTTGTGTATAGGAAGGCTACTGATTTTTGCGTGTTGATTTTGTATCCTGCCACTTTACTAAACTGATTGATGAGTTGAATTAGTTTTTCTGTGGAGTTTTTGGGGTTCTCTCTATATATTATCATATCATCTGCAAATAGTGATAGTTTGACTTCTTCTTTTCCTATTTGGATTCCTTGTATGTCTTTCTCTTGTCTTATTGCTCTGGCTAGGACTTCCAGTATTATATTGAAAAGCATTGGTGGGCCTCCCCAGTGGTGCAGTGGTTGAGCGCTGGGTTGCGAAGCTGCCCGCGGCCTCTGCGGCACCGGTTCAATCCCCGGCTGCTCCCCGGCCACCGGAGGAGGGTCCCACATGGCTCGCAGACCTCTCCTGCTGCCCGCTGCTCCCCTCAGCAGTGTACTTCGGTCCTTCTGCCTGCTCTGCTCCCTGCTCTGGCTCTGGTGAATTCTCTCACCCTCCCGTGCTTCTGACTGTACCCAGTGCATGTATAAACAAAACAAACAAACAAATAAATAAATAAATAAATAAAAAACATGCCTCTATTAAAAAAAAAAAAAAAAAAAAAAAAGAAAAGCATTGGTGAGAGTTTTCTCTTTTGCTGTGTAATAATACTATTCATTATGACTCAGGGGAGTAGTTCTGTATCATACATGTGATACCAAATTTGATACCAAATTTAAGTAGTCTTTAGAGTTTTGTGGTCATTCTGAAAGGTTAATCAATTGAAAAGCTACCTTTTTTAAATTTAAGAAGTGCTTAAATACTTATTGTTTACCAACAATTTGTATAAAGACAAATAATCCATCATTTGCATAACTCAGCGATAAAGATCACACAGATTTTGCCCATTTCAGTAGACAAAGCACTTGACTTAATATTCTAAGCCTTAATGTTAGTATAAAGATTATAAATGCTTAAAGCTCTGTATTCTTCTGCATAAAAGAAAAAAAGAATATAGTTAGAGATGAAAAGGGGTGGGGAGGATACTAGAAAAGAAAGACCAAATATGTACATGTGCAATGGCTTATAGTCATGCCTGATCTACATGAAATTAGCATTCAACATACATTTAAGTAGGTAGGCACCCAAGAGATAATTTAGCTATGTATTTGGAAACTTTAGGTCTTTAGAAACTTAAAAATAAGGCTAGAATGAATCTCCTTTGAAAAAGTTGGGGAGGGCCTCCCTGGTGACACAAGGGGTTAAGCACAGCACTGTGAAGCTATCTGCAGCATGAGTTCAATTCCCTACAGGCCAGAGAGCTACCCACATGGCACAGCAGACCTCTCCTTTCTTGTCTGCTGCTCACCTCAGCAATGTATTTCAGTCATTCTTCCTGTTCTGTTCCCCACTCTGTTTCTGGTGAATTATTTTACCCCCTATACCTCTGAACTGTACCCCAGTTCTTGTATGCATAAATAAATAAATCTCTAAAAAAATGAAAAGGTTGGCGATATTTATTTTCATTATAAAGCTTTTTTTCATCTCCTCTCTTTGCACAAAATATATTTATAGATCAAACACATATTCATATTTCCAATCTAAAGTCAAATGTTTCATAAAAAAAGCAGAGTTTCATTTTAGGATGTTATACTTACTACAAGATCAAAATTAGTTTTATATAAAGTATGGACCATAAAGATACACTTTGCAATTTTCATTTAATGCATGTTCTAGTCTAGCACTCTAGCCTAAGTCTTCATCACTTCACACCTGTGTTGCTGCAATAATTTCTTCTTTCTGTAGTTGTAGTTTCCCCCTTTCAATTCTATAAAATAAGTTTCTTTAAATATCACTTCAATCCCATCTGGCCCCTGTTCTTAAACCAGCTCTAACTGCCAATTGAGTGGTGTCCAAATTGTTTCTGTTGGAATTCCAATTCCTCTATAATCTGGCCTCTCCTTGGCACCCAGATATATCTCCAGATATTTCCTAATACTCATTTCCCCACTCTAATTAGTCTATCTCCACCCCGCCTCTATACTCTATATAGTGTTAAGTACTTTGCTGCCTCTGCACTTTTCAAGCTTTGTTCACCTGGTATAACCTCACTTTCCAGCTTTTAACTTCCTTTCTTTATACCATGCAAGGACCATCTTTTATCCCTCTTAATGTGTGACTTCTCCCTAGAGAGTGCTTGCTACATGGACCCTTTCCTAGTCTGATTGTCTACTACTATGTCTCTGTAATGGCATATTTCTCATTTATTTTAAGAGACACTTATATTTATAATTTATATATAATGCCTTTTCCATTGAATGGAGATATGGAGATTAGGTTTTCTCAATAGAGGCTTTACAGAGATTAGTTTACATTTAAATATATTTTTCAAAAGCAACTTTACCCAGCCTTCATAAATACTCCAATGAAATCAAATTTTTTGCTCCTCTACTATCCTGCCTTTAGAATTTCTATCCCGCCTTTAGAATTTCTCAAGACGTTCCACAATACAGAAATTGAATTGTTTAACTATTTTATATAACTAACCTCTTTATTTTGAGATGAGATCAGTCAAATGAAAGATTTGTGTCCAATTTTTAGGGGTATTCCTGTAGGTGGGCCCCAAAGTGAAACCTATATTGTACAAGCAATAAGAGGCATTTCTATGGAAACAAAAGAAAAACAAAGATTATAGATTGAAGTAAAAGAGATATGGTAGTTTCTGAGAAATAAAAAAAAGCAGTGTTTAAAGAGATGCTTGTTTGTAACCACGTCTAAGCATTACTCTGAAATATACATGTGTGCATGTGTATAAAATGATTGAAATAATCCACAAAATCAGTTGGGTAGTCCTGAGGGAAGCTAGTTGAGATTTCTAGATGTTGGGTAGAAGCATCCTCAGAAGGAGTAAGGGTAACCAGTGGTTTCCCTGTTGTAGTTTGATGTCATCAGGTATTTAGAAAAAGAGCCACATTGTGGGGAAGGCCCATGCACAGCCATTGTATGATCTCTGAGGCTGAGTGACAGCAGACTCTCCTTTTCTAGCTTGTATGGTTTCAGAAAGAGTAGTTTTCGTTTTCAATGAATCAAAGCTAGACTGGGAAATTGGGAGAAAGACCGGAAGCATTAGTTTGGAAAGTCATAGCCAGATACTAGAAAAATTCAGGTTCCAGGACAGCTTATATGTAGAAAACAAAAATCTCAAAAATTATGATGAGAACTAAACTTTGATGTCCACAAAAAGATATATAACTATTTTTTTCTTGCTATAATCACTCCAGTTCTACCAAATAATTACAGTAAAATTGAAGTGTACATGCTGTATGATTTCACACCAATCATAGTTGTCTTTTTTTTTTTTTTTTTTTGCATGAGCACACTAAGAAAAAAACAAGCATATAAACAAGCACATAGACTCTTTTAATCTTTTCGCTGGAAATTTTTATAGGTGTCTTTGAATGAGGTCTTAGTAGCCTCATAATGCTCAGAGCCATACCAAGCTCTCAAAAGACTTCACCTGTAATACTCATACCGTAGGGTAAATTCTTTTCTTCTTGAAATCCACAAAGTGTCCTGAGTGTGCAGGTCTGCATGGAGTGACCTTCTTTATCCTTTCCTGATCCAGCTTTTGGAATTAAGGAGTCAGGCTGAAATAAACATATTTTAAACAGAACTTTTTACACTCAATGTCATGTCATAGATTGATTGGAAGTATTTTTTCCTTCTAATTGTTACATAAAAAAATTGCATCCTACAATTTACAGTATCTTAGGAGTCAAAAAATCAATAAATATGTTATTATTCATTATTTTCTAATGGCTCACTGTGTAGTTGGTGGGTTGCCCAGCATTATTAAAAAATCTACTATTGAAACCAAAGCTCTAAATAAGGACCTAGAGCAATTAGGCTTAACAGACATCTATAGAACACTAAACCCCAAAAAAATGGAGTACACATTTTTCTCAAGCGCACACGGATCATTCTCCAGGATCGATCACATACTGGGGCACAAGACAAACATCAACAGATACACCAAGATTGAAATCATATCAACCATCTTTTCTGACCATGAAGGCATCAAACTAGAAATAAACCATAAAAAGAAGGCAAGGAACTTTCCTACCTCATGGAGATTAAAAACCACACTACTGGAAGACCATTGGACTAATGAGGAGATCAAAGAAGAAATTAAAAAATTTTTTGAATTGAACGACAAGGAGGACACTAATATCCTAAATGTATGGGATGCAGCAAAAGCAGTAATAAGAGGAAAATATATAGCAATAGAAGCTCACATCAAGAAACAAGAAAGAACGCAAAGAAATAACCTCATCTCGAAGCTCAAAGATCTAGAAAAAGAACAACAAAAAAACCCCAAAACCAGTAGAAGAAAAGAAATAATAAAAACCAAAGCAGAAATAAATGAAATTGAAACTAAAAAAACAATCCAAAAGATCAATGAAACCAAGAGCTGGTTTTTTGAAAAAATCAATAAAATAGACAAACCCTTAGCCAGGCTCACAAAGGAAAAAAGGGAGAAAGCACAAATAAACAGGATCATCAATGAAAGAGGAGAAATCACAACGGACACAGCAGAAATCAAAAGAATAATCAGTAACTACTATGAACAGTTATATGGAAACAAGTTTAACAATCTAGAGGAGATGGACAAATTCCTACAACTCTACAATCACCCAAAGCTAGATAAAGAAGAAATAGAACACCTAAACAGACCAATTACAATTAGCGAAATTGAAATGGTAATAAAAAAACCTCCCCAAAAACAAAAGCCCAGGACCTGATGGATTTACAAATGAATTCTACCAAACATTCAGAGACGAATTAGTGCCTATCCTTCACAAACTCTTCCAAAAAATTGAGAAGGAAGGGACAATACCAAACACGTTTTATGAAGCCAACATTACACTAATACCAAAACCGAACAAGGACAACACAAAAAAGGAAAACTACAGGCCAATCTCCCTAATGAACACTGATGCAAAAATCCTCAATAAAATTTTAGCTATCAGAATCCAACAATGTATCCATAAGATAATTCACCACGACCAAGTTGGATTCATTCCAGGGGCACAAGGATGGTTTAACATCCGAAAATCAATCAACGTTATCCAACACATAAACAAAAAGAAATATAAAAACCATATGATAATATCAATAGATGCTGAGAAAGCTTTCGACAAAGTGCAACACCCATTCATGATAAAAGCCCTTGAAATTCTGGGGATACAAGGAACATACCTCAACATCATAAAGGCCATCTATGACAAGCCAACAGCCAGTATCATCCTCAATGGTGAAAAGCTGAAAGCAATTCCATTAAGATCTGGAACAAGACAAGGATGTCCACTCTCACCATTGCTTTTCAATATAATACTGGAAGACCTAGCCAGAGCAATAAGACAAGAGAAAGACATCCAAGGAATCCAAATAGGAAAAGAAGAAGTCAAACTATCACTATTTGCAGACGATATGATATTATACATAGAGAACCCCAAAACTCCACAGAAAAGCTAATTCAACTCATCAATCAGTTCAGTAAAGTGGCAGGATACAAAATCAACACGCAAAAGTCAGTAGCCTTCCTATACACAAACAATAAATCTGAAGAAGAAGAAATCAAAAAGACCATCCCTTTTGTTATTGAAACAAAAAAAATCAAATATTTGGGAATAAATCTAACAAAAGAGGTAAAGGACCTATACAAAGAAAACTATAAAACACTGTTAAAAGAAATAGAAGAAGACACAAAGAAATGGAGAGACATCCCCTGCTCATGGATTGGAAGAATAAACATTATTAAAATGGCCATCCTACCAAAAGCAATATACAGATTCAATGCTATTCCAATCAAAATTTCAATGTCATTCTTCAAAGAAATAGAACATTATTGATGAAATTCATATGGAATCACCAAAAACCCCGAATAGCCAAAGCTCTCCTGAAAAAAAAGAAGGGAATGGAGGCATCAGACTCCCAGACTTCAAACTATACTACAAAGCCATAATCATCAAAACTGCATGGTATTGGAACAAGAACAGACATACAGACCAATGGAATCGAATAGAAAATCCAGAAATAAACCCACAGATTTATGGTCAACTAATCTTTGACAAAGGAGCAAAGAATATACATTGGAGCAAAGAAAGTTTGTTCAATAAATGGTGCTGGGAAAAGTGGGTCGCTACATGCAAAAGAATGAAGCTTGACCACCACCTCACACCATACACAAAAATCAACTCAAAATGGATTAAAGAACTAGACATAAGACCTGAAACCATAAAATATATAGAAGGAAATATAGGCGAAACACTACGTGATTTGCACATCAAAGACATCTTTACAGACACATCACCCAAAGCAGTGATAGTGAAGGCAAAGATAAACAGCTGGGACTACATCAAATTAAAGAGCTTTTGCACAGCAAAAGAGACAATAACAAAAACAAAGAGAAACCCCACCAACTGGGAGAACATTTTTGCACCCAACACTAATGATAAAGGACTGATCACAAAAATCTGCAAAGAGCTGATGAGACTCAACAACAACAAAGAAAATAATCCAGTCAAAAAATGGGCAGAAGAGCTTAAAAGAAACTTCTCTGAAGAGGAAATGCAAATGGCCAACAGGCATATGAAAAAATGTTCAACATCACTTGTCATCAGGGAAATGCAAATCAAAACTACCATGAGATACCATCTTACACCAGTGAGAATGGCACATATTAAAAAAACTAGCAACAACAAATGTTGGCGAGGGTGTGGAGAAAAAGGAACTCTTCTGCACTGTTGGTGGGAGTGCAAACTGGTCCAACCACTGTGGAAAGCTGTATGGAGATTTCTGGACCTACTAAACATAGAGCTTCCATATGATCCAGCAATTCCACTCCTAGGTATTTACCCAAAGGACACAGAAACATCAATTCCAAAGAACACCTGCACCCCTATGTTTATAGCAGCACTGTTTACAATAGCTAAGCTTTGGAAACAACCCAAATGCCCAAAAATAGATGACTGGATCAAGAAGATGTGGTACATATATACCATGGAATATTACTCAGCATTCAAAAAAGATAAACACATGCAATTTGCAGCAACATGGATGGCGCTGGAAGGGATCATGCTCAGCGAAATAAGCCAAAAAGAAAAAGAAAAATACCGGATGGTCTCACTCATAGCAGGAATCTAGAAAACTTAAATAAGGGACCAGGAAAATGAATAACTATAAGAAAGTGAAAATCAAAATCAACAAAAAACTATGAACCAGAGACACTTTTAGGGGGCGGGGGTGGGAGGGGAGGGATTGGGGTCAGAATGGGGGCTGCAATTGTATGGGGAATATAACAATAAAATTTATTAAAAAAAAAAAAAGAATTAAATAATAAAAAGAAAAAAAAAATCTACTATTATGGAAATATTTTCCCTTTTTCCATTTTACTTATTTTGAATACCCAATAGTTCTAGGTATATAATTGAATTTCTTAAAGTTAATTGTGAAATTTATTTTAATTGAATTTAATAAAGAAATGAATATGCTTGGCTTGAAGGTGCTTTTAAGAATTATTAATTTTTCTATCATTATAAGCTTTTCATTGATATATTATGTACATAGAGAAGAGTGCACATAAGTAATCAGCTTAATACATTTTCAGAAACTCTGTACATTGTGCATAATTAACATACACAGATGGACAAACAATGCATTACCAAGACTCCAGAAACTCCTTCAGGCTACCTTTCTGTCACAGGGTTTACCATTATCCTGATCTCCAAAAGCATAGATTGGTTTGGGAAATTCTGTCTCTTCTATCAATGAAATCATACAGCATGTACACTTCAATATCTGGTTTCTTTATTTCAACATAGTATTTGTGAGACTCAACCAAATTATTGCCTTGTAGATCATTCATTCCCTTCCACATATTGAATTACATTTTACGGACATACAACAATCTATTTACCATTCTATTGTTGATGCATTTTGGGGTAAATTTCAGGTTTCGTATAATTCACATAGATAGTGCTGCTTTGAACATTCAAGGATTTGTACAAATGTATGCATTTCTTCTGGTCAAATATTTGAAGGAGGGATGTTGGGTCACAGAGCATATATTTACCTTCTGTAAGTGCCACCTAACTCTTTCCCAAATTTGTTTTAGCTCACACTCATACCAGTATATAAGAATCCTAACTGTTTCACATTTTTGCCAACACTTGGTGTTTTCTTTTTCATTTTAACCATCCTTGTAGGTATGTGGTGAATCATCATTATTTCTTTTTGCACACAATTAATAAATGCTTCCCGCCAATTTCTAAAAATTTCCTTTTGAAATATGACAGTTATTGAATATGAGCACTTCAGATTGAGTTATAAGTATCCACATGAAAATAGTTACTGAAATTATTACAATTTCTCATTTGGGATAGTTCCTTGACTATAATTCAATGCCTGTATGACTAATAAATTCTGTATTTTGGATTCTTTCTGATGCTATCTTTCTGGTAATAGTTAACTGTAATGTAAAAATTTTTGACTGGTGTAAATTTACTGACCATCTCATTATTTAGTCTCCAGATTTATCTATTTGGTTCTGCTAACTGCTGAGTCAAGAATTAGGCTAATTCCTGGGAGTTAATTAATATTTGTTTATTACCTCTTTTGATTAATATAATGTTATTTTTTGTTTATAAATGTCTCTGGTTAATAATAACATTATTTGCTAGGTAAAGTTGGAAATAAAATACTTGAGTCCCACTGATGCTATGACTATTATCTGTTGTAATTATATGTTGCTAGTGAAAGCCATGGTTGGAAATCTACACATTAAATCTCTAATAAATTAATTTTTTGTATTGATTTGTCCAAGCTATTTTATGTACTCAACATATTAGATAATTAGCTATAATTTCATTTTTCTACCCTATGATTAATTAGAGAAATACTGTGGTCATTTTTCTTTCCTATGCTCTTTCCTACTCAGATTCAGGCCAAGAGATTTGGTTTCTTACTGAATCATAAAGCAATATTTTTTAATTGCTTTAAAATCAAAGATGCTGACTTTGGTATATTTAACTCCAGAAGTTTGAACAGATTGTGTGACTGGTTACCATAAAAATTAATTATGGAACAGAAATGAGAAAGGTGTACCCCTTCTGTCTATTACAATGTTCCATTTACAAAACAAGGACTTATAAAATAAGTAGTTATTAATGCAATAGTTTTCTGAACTCATGATGAATTTCCAGCTATTTCTTTTGTGGTTTGGAAACTCAAAGTGCTGAGTTTAACCAGTCTTGAGGAATGGCATTTGAATTGCTTCAGTGAATTAGCAAGTGTAAGACCTTTCTTAGATCATTCAGTAAAGATTATCTAGACAGGATCTGTCTCTTGCCCTGGTAGACTTGAAACTGATTAGTTCATTAACTATAACCTGCAGTATTTAGTTTGTCTCCTAACTCTAAGTATCTTATTATAATTTCATTTAATAATTAAAAAATCTGCTTTAGGACATGAATTCTGTGTAATTTCCTGTGTATTTGCAAATGTCTACTATATGGGTAAGTAAATGTTGTGTTTATAAATAGGTACTCAAAGAATGATACAATATGTGTATTAAAATCCTAATTATGTTAATGAGTTTTGTGTATGCATACACACACACCACAAAAAAAAAAAAACACCAAAATACTGAATAATGTATTGCAGATAGTATAATAATGTGTGATATTTATTTTCTCTTATATAATTACCTCTTTTTCAACTTTTGTTTTACATAGCACATGTTGGTATTATAAGAAGTTTTAATATAACATTTGAAAATAAAAAAGTTAATATAAAATAATTTAATTTGTGCTCTATAAACAGCAGGATCCTTAGAATTAATCTCTTCCCCCCAAATTTATCCAAACCAAATTGCAGTATTATCAAATTGATAGAAAAGTGAGGATTTTTCTAATTGCGTCAATATATAGTTCATTTTAGCAGTCAGAATATAGAAACTTTGTAGTCATTCTATTATAGTATAGGAATCCAAAGCTTACCAACCATTGAATGTGTGGATATACTATAACTTGAATTTCCCTCATTCTTTATAAAAACTGTGATCATTTATAATTAATATGTCATTTTGCCTTGATAGCAGATTTTAAACATATTTTCATGTTTTAGTTTTCCTTTTTCTTCTTAATAGTTGGATTATTTGTCTTTTAAAGGAATGACTCTTGAACTTCATTCTCTCCTTTTGTATTTAGATCATTGTTAAACAACATCATTAGTTTCTTATTTCTCAAGCCTGAAATCTGAAAGTCATTTCACACTTCCCTTCTTTTTCATGTATCACATTACATTGCCACTTAGTAATGTTGAATCTGAGATATCTTTGACTCTATTTCCTCTTCTTCCTTCCCTCTGTCATTGGTTCTTTACTATTTTTTTTGCCTAGTCTGTTTGAAATGCCACATTATTGTTCCCTCTGTTTCTAATCTTTTTTTTCTCATGTAGATAGTTTTATTTTTTTAATATTCCCCATACAATTGCAACCCCAATTTTGACCCTAATCCCTCCTTTCCCTCCCCTCAAAAGAGTGTCTCTGGTTCATAGTTGTTTGTTGATTTTGACTTTTTTCTTTCTTATAGTTATTCATTTTCCTGGTCCCTTATTTAAGTTTTCTAGATTCCTGCTATGAGTGAGACCATCTGGTATTTTTCTTTTTCTTTCTGGCTTATTTCGCTGAGCATGATCCCTTCCAGCTCCATCCATGTTGCTGCAAATTGCGTGCGTTTATCTTTTTGAATGCTGAGTAATATTCCATGGTGTATATGTACCACATCTTCTTGATCCAGTCCCTTCTATTTTATCCTCCAGGTTCTTCCCTGTGATCCTTTATTTATTTATTTATTTATTTATTTTATTATTTTTTAAAGATTTATTTATTTATTTATACAAGCATTGAGCACAGCCAGAAGCATGGGAGGGTGAGAGAATCCACCAGAGCCAGAGTGGGGCGCAGAGCAGGCAGAAGGACCTTAAATTGAGGTGACATTAGCTTAGAACACCATCTATTATTTAGAGTATTCAGATGTGTGTAACCACACCAAACCCACAACCCATAGTCCATGTGGCCTCACCACATGTTGTTCTCCCCACTCCTTCCCCTTCTAGTAGCCTCAATTTACAGTCAGATTTCTAGGGTTTGTTACTGATTTGGTTTTATATGACCCTTTATTTCTCTATATTCCACATATATATGAAACCATCTGGAATTTGTCTTTCTCTTTCTGACTTAATTTTTCTTACCACAATCCCCTCCATTTCTATCCATGTTATTGCAAATGGCAGTTTATTTTTTTTACAGCTGAGTACCCCATTGTGTATATATATTGCATCTTAAGGAAACTATCACTAAAACGGAAATACACCTGACTGAATGAAGAAAATATTTCTGCACCATATCTGGCAAAGGGCTGATATCCAGATTCTACAAAGAACTCAAGCAACTCACCAAAGAGGAAACAAATAATCCAATATGATCCTTATTAAATATAAACTGGATTGTGATTATTCTGTTTCCAGAATGACTTCAACAGACCGTCAGGTCAGGCCTGACATGTAGCATGGCTTGTGGGGGCTTCACGCTCTTCCAATCCCTTCCTGTCCCTTTCTGTCCCCACTTCATATGCACACTAGCCATGGAATACTTTTGCACCTTCAGATGAGTCATATTATATCTTAACTCAGTAACTTTGACCTTGTTACTGCTTTTGTCACAAATGCTTTCCCTCTGACTGTGTGTTTGACTTCTGCTCATCCCTCCCTGTCCCCCACAGGCTACCCTCTTTATGGGTAATAAAGATTGCAAGAAATCACTTCACCCACCATACCTACTCCTCCAATTGATTTGATAAGATGGGAAAAATAAGTCAATTTTTTCATTAGGGATCATAATAGCATTATTAATGGCAAACCTGAATTGCAAACTAGAGAAGGACCTTCTCTCTCTTTTATCTTATGTCATATTTACCCGTTACCACAGTCATTGGCAGTGAAGCTGGAGACTGGTTGATCTCTTCCTATGAAGAAGAATCCCAGTGTATTACAGCAATGGATGAAATACAAAGAACTGGGTATGGAGGAGCTGCACGTTTACATTAGGGCCAATTGAGAGACTTAGATAAAACTACTTGTGAGCAGTGAGTCTGCTCCTGGATACTCTGGGACAATGGACTCAGTAAAGTGCTGCTTTACTACCCATGAGAAGGAATACATATGGAACCTGAAAGAAGGGTCTAAATTGTTCACTCCCTTTCTCCCAGTGTCTGAAGATTGGATCCATGTCTGTGGTCTCAACAGGAATGAAGTTTTGGAAATTTTCTGAGAGCAAAAAATTTGCTGAGAGCCAATTAAAATAGAAGGAGATTAATTCTTTTAACTGAAAAGACAGATGTTTCAATAGGATTACCTCACACATCAGGGAAGATGAGTTCTAGCTTGTGGGGACCTTGACAGATGGTCAGGATCTTTGAGCCCATTTCTGATAGTCTTCATGCTTTTGTGGGACCTGTTTTTAAGCAATAAGCCTAGGTCTCAGCCTCAGAGCCTCAGAGCCTGCCCCCTGGGACTTCTACATAACTAATTTAGTTCATTTTAGTGATTTTGTTGAACCTGATGACAATTACTGAAAATGGTCCTTGGTCATTTACTCGTTAATGACTTTTAATCCAAGAATGTGATATAATTGTATATCTGGCTGTTACCAGGTAAGGAAGGTAGGGAAAGCCATTAGTGATTTGTTTTCAAGCAGAAAAAAAAAAAAAAGGAAAAAATATCTGGTATTGATTATTGTCACTTGATTGGTGTGTTAAGTGGGCAAGGAAATAACAATTAATGTGTCCTCTAAAGGAGTGGAGAGAGATTTACAGTGAAGGTAATGCAGTTTAAATCTCAGGAATCTACTTTTGCATAAACCTTTTCAATTTCATTAAAAATTCACTTCTGGGCCTCCCCGGTGGCGCAGCGGTTGAGCGCTGGCTTGTGAAGCTGTCCACAGCCTCTGCAGCGCTGGTTCGATACCCGGCCGCTGGGTGAGGGTCCCACATGGCACACAGACCTCTTCTGCCGCCCGCTGCTCCCCTCAGCAGTGTACTTCATCAGTCTACCTGCTCTGCTCTCTGCTCTAACTCTGGTGAATTCTCTCACCCTCCCGCTCTTCTGACTGTACCCAGTGCTTGTATAAATAAATAAATAAATATTAAAAAAAAAAATCACTTCCAAGGATCTGGGAAGAGATCTGAAATGTGCTCACAAAGTTAAATTGGAGGTGGGATTTGTAAAAGATATTTAAACTGTGATTGGTTAAGACCCCTATTTCCTTCAACTTGGACTGGCCCTTTGGAACACTTGCCCTTGTATCCAGTGGCATTGGATGACCTTGGCTATATATTTTTTAGATCCATAGCTTTAATAGCTAAACACAAAGTATGCCAGTGTATGAAACTGAAAGCTTTAAAGCACCCCAGATAAGGATAAAAAACGTTTTTTGAAAACATATTAAAGAAACTACTAAATTATTCAGCTTTTTTGTTTATTTTGGTAAAAATATTTAATTTATATTCTCTTACATTTCTTTTTTAAATTCCTTCCTTATCTCTTTTTATTTTCCTTCTTTTTCATTAAAGATTTATGTATTTATGCCTACAAGAATTGGGGTACAGACCAGAGGTCTGTGGGTGTGTGTGAGAGGAGTACAGAGACAGAGTGGAAAACAGAACAGGCAGATTGACTGAAATACACTGGTGTGGGGAACAGCAGGTAAGATAGGAGAGGTCTGCTGCACCATGTGGGTCACCTCCCTAGCTGGGGATCAAACTTGTGGTGCAGAAGCTGTGGATAGCTTCATAATGCTGATGCTTAACCCCTTGTACTACCAGGGATGCCCCTTCTCTTACATTGCTATTATACAATACAGGGGTATTAGCATGGTATCAATTATTTGTGAAAACTTAAAAAAATAGAGTCAAAATCAAAGAACAGTAAAAGAGTTGTTTCTAGGGGCTGCAGGATGGGGAAAATAGGGAGCAGTGGGTAAAAGGTACAAACTTTCAGTAGTGGGATGAATAAGGTCTGAGGAGCTAATGCATAAAAGTTAATCTTTCATATTTATTCTTAAATAATGCATATTTTTGGCAAGCTAAATTTCCTCATTCATTTGTATGTCATTGAAGTTGTGACACACAAGAATTTTATGAAGATAAATTAATGAAATATACTTTGGCACTTTAAAATAGCTAGCAGAAATGATTTCACCCTTCAAGAATGCCTGAAGTATGCTGTTGTTTTTTCAGCTGTTGTGTATTAGGGAACTTTCATCATGTTGAAGGTGCAGTAGTTTTACACAAGTTTTAGGGGTTCATAGAGTCGACGTTGAGGTTCATTTTTGTCATTAATCCTCTCTTGTGTCCTTATTGATTTCAAAGTTTGTAATGTTCTTTCAATTTTCTACTTTTCCCGTAACCCATATTCTTTATATGACTTTATTTTTTTTAAAGATTCACTTATTTCTGCATATAAGAGTTGGGGCACAGGCCAGAGATGTGGGGGTGGGGTGGTGAGAGGATTCACCAGAGACAGAGTGGGGAGCAGAACAGGCAGACTAACTAAAATACACTGCTGAGGGGAATGGTGGGTGAGACAGAAGAGGTCTGCTTCGCCATGTGGGTTGCTCCCTGGCTGGGGATCAAACTCATGCTGTAGAGGCTGCAGATTGCTTCATAGTACTGCTGATTAACCCCTTGTGCCTCTAGGGAGGCCCTTGGGTAAAATTTTAGTTTCAATAGAAAGTCTGGTTTTGCAAAAACCTTATAGCACATCAATTATTTCCTATTTTGCACACCTGCACAAATATTTATGCCCTATACAATGACTCACCAATCACACATACTTATCAGTACTTTTGAAAAAGGCTTATTCTAGAATTTTCCAAATTAAGTAGGCATCAGATACACGAAGAACAATACAAATGGGTATTGCCTGTTGACAACCTCAAGGAACTTCAAAGTGTGACATCTCTTTGGTGGATTTGCTGAGATTTGCAAATGATGAAGCTGAGTTTGTCAGCATTCTAAGGGGAGACCCATCCTCAACAATAGAGTCTCATGAACCAAATTCATAGTGTGTTGTATATGTCAACATGCTGGCTAATTCATCTACCATGAGGTGTCTAATTGCTGCAAGTCTAGAACACTCTCTTTGGCATCATTCATTCATTTGCACACTATGAGTGCATAAGAGGGTGAATCATCAACTGAAGGTTGCCTAGAATCAGAACAAAGGGAGACTTGTTCCAAAACACTATTCTGAGCCACTATGTGTTGATGTAGAAGTTTATTTTCACAAGATGATGATGTTTAAGGATGATTTATTTCTTACTTTGTGTAATTCTTCAGTGGGAAGAGGGTGCAGGGTTGCTTTGTGGCTTGAAATTGCATGATATCTCCCACCTGGACCTCTCCACTGAACTCCACATCATCCATATTTCTGACCACCTCCTTCATACTTACACCTGGACATCTGATTAGTGTCTCAAATTTAGCATGCCCCAAACTGATAGTGTGAGCTCTCCTACTCATTCTAGTCTCTGCAATCTGAGTTAATGGCAATTGAAGTATCATCTCTGACATTAAGTCTTCAGTAAACCCTATCAAGTCTGACTTCACTAGAAATCCAGAGCTGGCCACTTCCCAGTCTCCAATGGTCACAACCCTGGGCTGAGTAGCCATCACCTCTCACCTGGGTTACTGAAATGCCGTCCTGTTTGATCTCCTTGTTTTTGACCTTGTATTACCTACAGTCTGATTTTAACACATAAGTCATATTGTGTCACTCCCAGAATAGCAAAGTTGAGCTGGAATATATTGTCTAAATACAGGACTATGTAGAATCAAAACACTTCATTCTAACTCTTGAAATGAAAATGAGTAACAGAATTTGCCTGATGATGTGTCTGATGTATAACTGGAAGTTACCTGAATTATTTTGCAGAATATGATGTTTCCAAAGGAAAAGTAGTAAAAATGTGACAATTTGTAGCTCATATGTATTTTTGAAATTCAACAGTAATCAAAGCAATTGTTTAGAACATAGAGCAACAGAAGATTTTGTTTCAAAAGGAATCCTTAACCCACATTGTCTAGAATTACCCAGGTCTGGTGATATTAAAAAATTTCAACTTCTCGGGTTTTTAAGTTCTCCACACGTAGTGCATCCTTTTATTACCTACACCCAGGGTGTACCTCTCCCATTGGCAGCACTTACTAGACTTTTCCCTTGGGCTTTATTTTGTACGTAACCAGAACCATTAAGACATTTTAAATAGAAAAGTGCATCACAGTTTAGAACTATAAATTGAGCATTTCAATAATTTTTTAAATGAGAGTTTTTTTAAAGATTTATTTATTTATGCATACAAGAACTAGGGTACAGGCCAGAGGTGTGGGGGTGAGAGGATTCACCAGAGACAGAGTGGGGAACAGAACAGACAGATTGACTGAAATACACTGCTGAGGGGAGTAGTGGGAGAGACACGAGAGGTCTGCTGCACCATGTGGGTAGTTCCCTGGCCAGCAGGGTATCAAACTCCTGCTGCAGAGTATCAAACTCCTGATAAGCAGAGGCTGCAGATAGCTTCATAGGTTGCGTTTTAACCCCTTGCACCATGAGGGAGGCCCCTTAAATTGAGCATTTCTATACTGACCCTACTTACATGTACTTGACAATACCTGCTGGATTAATTTGTTTTTTAATGTCTGTTCTATATCTCCAACTGGACTGTCATGCTTTACAAACAGAAAATGTATTTTTTTCTTTGGTATTCTCCACAATGTCCTGTATCATCCTTTATATTTGATAGATAATAAATACTCTGTGACTTCCAAGAAAATTTTGAATTATGGGCTCTAAGCTATACTGAAGGGTAGAAATGAAGTAGAGTTGGAGCGGAGGGTGGGAGAAGCTCTCCTGATTATCCACAGGAGCATCTCTTTCTTAGTTGGGTCCAAGGTGAGTACAATAAGCCTTTCCCGTCATGGCGGGTTTATCATAGAACAATTCTTGGAAATGTTGCAAGTCTTTCTACATGAAATACAACATAGATTAAAGATGTTAAAATTTAATATCACTTAATTCTTTACAGTGTGCTAGCCAAATATGGTAAAAAAAATATGCAGCTACTCAAATTACTGTGCTTTGCAACTCTCTTTAAGAGCACCTGTATTGGATTTTTGGTTTAAGCTAGCTATTATTTCTCCTTTTCTCTCCTTGCATTGTCCTTTACTATGCCTACCTAATCCTTTTACACTCTCTTGCCTTGTAGCATTTATTTTCTGAGCAATTTTCTACCATTAATGAACTTGAAAAAATAAGTATCTGGTGCCTTAGAAAAGCATATGCATGAGAATTTTTCAAATTCTTGCTTAATTTTAAAACTTTCTCCCTTGAATTTTTAAGTCCCAGGCTAACTAGCCAAAAAAAGAAGCAACTAAAAGTTAAATAGAGCCTAATGCTCCCATGTAAGACTGCACATGCATATTTGTACCCTGTTCGGCTTCAGTGTTGAAAATTGAGTGCTTGTTACAGTGAGCACAGGGTCCCAGTGCTACCTTTTCACACATTCTTGTTTTTTGTTTGTTTGTTTTTGTTTTTGTTTTTTTCTTTCTTTTTTTTATTTTATATATTTTTACATCATTATTCATTTTTGCATAATGTATGCATTTTCATTTTGGTTATAGTCCCCATACAATTTCCACCCTCTTTGTTTTGATCCTACTTTCTCCTCCCCGCCCCTGTAGTGTGTGTCTGGTTTATAGTTACTTGTTGATTTTGATTTTTACTTTATCATAATTAGTCTTTTTCCTGGTTACACATTCTTAAGTCTGAGGTTAAAGATCTGACACAGAGTGTCTTCCTCCCTTCTCTCTGTTTTCTTCATATACCCACCACCCTTTCTTTTTCACATATTTATTAGGAATCTACTATGTCTCAGGCACTATATTAGGCTCAGGGGTTATAGTAGTGAACAAATGAGCTGTAGTCCCTCTTTCTCACCGGAAATTAAGGTTTAGTGGGAAGATAGATGATAAACAACAAAAATACAAAGATGTGCATAATTACAAATTGTGTTTAATACTTACCCTATTTATTTATTTCCCCTTTCCTAACAAACCCCATCCCCTCATGTTCTGGGAAAATTCATGAGTGTGTAGTCGTTACATTAAAAAATCCTTCCAGATAAAGCTATTCCTTAAGTTCAGTTCTTAAAGATTTATCAAAATTTGACTTCACTTTACTTTCTACTTAATACTATTGTATTACATAATATATAGTAATGTATGCTGTTTTTATGTTTGGAAACAATTTTACATCTCTTTTCATAGTGTAATATCCATAGGAAGTCACTACTGAGTATTGATTATCATATAGAACACAAAATCTTTAAATTTGACCAGAGTTTCTTCAGGAACACAGGCTTATATATGAAATAACAACTGAGCCAGAATCAATCTGCTTATATATTTAACAGGTACAAGAATTCTTTCAAATATCAGTTTCCTCATTTATAAAATAAAGAACTGGATTAGATGGTCCCAATGGCCTTTTGGAATATAAACTGCTACAAATCATCAGAGAACATTTTTACATTAAAACTTTTAATGTACATTTAACTGTTCCCTGGTGGTTTGAAAAAGTTTTTATGTAAGTATAAATGCACCAATCCAAACACTTACATTTTTCCAGTTCTATTTCATGTCATTTTAACAGAAGATCATTTCCAATCTCATGAGAACATTTGTCATAGTTAGAAAATTAGAGATGTTTTTCCTTATGAGGGGCAACTTGGGATACCAGAAAACTCACTTGTGGTGGATTCTGTAGCCTGATTGTCAATAAGTAATAAATACCTTGGTAATAACTATATTTTTCTAATGAAATGGGTTGCATCTGTTTTCAATTTAATTTTTTTTCTTGAAAGTGGATGAAAAATGTGATTTGAGACTCTTGACAAGATGTCTGTACTTTGTCTTTCCCAAAAAGTAATATTATGATCCATGGTAATCCCTCTGTGAAAGCCTCACAAATGTTGATGAATGGGAAGTGGTATTAAGAATAAACCAAAGCCTGCTTATGTTCTGTACCATTTGAACACTTGCCTTTTGAAAATGCAACTGAATTAGAACATCTTTTATTTTCATAAGAAATTTTACTTTATAAGAATATTTTGCAAAGTTTTAGGGGTTTCCATGTGTAGCTATGAGCAAGCAGGATAGATTTCCAGTGATATTGGTTTGAAGGAAAGATATATTTGAGGAACCACCCTGGAATATACTATATTTAAAGAAGTTTTAAGGAAGGCTGCATAAAAATATTGATGTCATTTCCATTTTTTTCTTAACACTATTGCAGTCCATTGTTAAACTTGAGATATTCTTGTTTTGAATTATTTTTCTTCCTTTTCCATTGAGAATAATTTGTGATCACACTGTGTATCTTGCCTTTAATGCAAATTTTCTGTCCATTTATTTGCTTTGTTTTGTTCTTTGCCCACTTTAGTCTCTATGTGAGACATTATCTTCAAAGTTAATCAGTATATCAAGTTTATTTAATCATTTTCCAGGTAGTAAGTCCTTTCCGTTTCCTTGAATTAGATAACCATATTAAGTGCAGAAGATATAAAATGTCAACTTTCGGATTATTAAAATGTGTTCTATTTATGGTTAAATATTAGTTACAATCAGTCTGAATTATGTAGTCATTGGATAGATTTGATCTGTGTTCTGTTCAAACAAAATAAATCACTCAAATGATTTTTACAAAAATGGTATCTCTTTTAGACAAATTTAGTGATGCATTCTTTATTACATATGTAAAATTCTAGGTGCTTTATAATGTGAAAATGTGAGAAAATCTGTCATTTGATTTATGAATTAATTAACCATGGATTTTGTTTTCTACCCAATTTATCCATGATACTACTATAGGTTTTTCTTCACAAAATATCACATTCAATGTATTACTCTTCTACATAAAGCCCTTCAGCAAATTTTCTGTGACAGCTTTACAACAGATTCCAAATGTCATAGCCTGGTCTTGACATAAGCTTCCAGCTTCATCTTTTGCATCGCCATTTTGTGAACACTTTGCTGTAGCTGTTGGACTTGCTTATGTTCCCAATACATCTACAAGATTCCTGTCTCAGTGCATTTTCTCAGGTCTTCTCTTCTACTTGATATGACTTCACCTCTCCTTTTCAATTGCAGAAATCTTACCTAACTTTGATGGATAATTTTTTTTAACAGTACACAAAGTTTTCTTATTTTTTTTCTTTTTTTAATTTAAATTTTATTTTTATATTCCCCATACAATTACAACCCCCTTATTTTTACCCCAAGCCCTCCTTTCCCTGCCCCCCACCCCCATATAGTGTCTCTTGTTCATAGTTATTTGTTGATTTTGATATTTTCTTTCTTATAGTTATTCTTTTTACTGGTCCCTTATTTAAGTTTTCTAGATTCGTGCTATGAGTGAGACCATCCGGTATTTTTCTTTTTCTTTCTGGCTTATTTCGCTGAGCATGATCCCTTCCAGTGCCATCCATGTTGCTGCATATGATGCCATAGTTGAAATAGTCAGTTAAGGGAAGAGAAGAGAGGTTAGAGAGGAAAGAAGTCATTTGAGCGTTTACTAATGTGATAGGTACTCTGGTGGCTCTTTACAAACATTACTTCAACAAGGGACCCTTGTATCTTGAATTCCCAGAACATTCTTTAAGACCAACCTCACTGACATTAGTTCATACCCTACCTTTGATATGTGTAGAGCATGTCACTTGGTTTTGGGTCCACAAAGATAAAGGAGATCTGGATATTGACCCTGGAAGAAAGCCAAGAAGAATTTTAAAAACAAATGACATGTTATAAGTGCAAAATACTTAGTATATACTCATCCAGAGAATAAGAGTGGCTACCAAATATTGGCTAAAAATATGCTCATCAATACTTATTCAGTACCTGGAAGAAGTACCTTGAACAATAAACAATTGTTTTATGAATGAACATAATTACCTCACATTGTTAATTACTTGATAATATGTCTTAGCCACTTGCCTCATCCTTGAGGACAAAAACAGGAATGCTTTTTATAGAGAATGAAGTTATTGCACAGTATTTATTGCTTAATTAATTGATTTATAATGATCACTGTTGAAATTAAAGAAAATGTTTTTATTTTTAATAACTTGGCTGCAGCTTAATATATAGCTCTGTTCAATTTTTTATGAACAATTACAAGGGAAGTTGTTCACAAAAGGATATATGAACCAGAGAAAGATCTTAGGGGGATTAAAAATGAAAATGATTTAGAATTAATTGTAAGTTCAAGTAAACAACACATGTCTAGACATGCACTGTTTGTCTAATGAAGAATTGTATTTGCTGTTGCAATATCCTTCTGTGAATTGGAAGTTTTACTTTCTCACAGTGAGGCATTAACACCCTTCGACAACCCAATTTCTTAATATTTTACCAAAAACTAGTTTTCAAGAATATGTAAGTAGATTATAACTCGAAATATTTTTCTATTTTTTAACATACAATTATTTCTTTTTGCATTATTTTTTATTCTTATTCAATTTATCATAAAAATGAGCATTTTGCTGGTATTGCAGTTAGTTTTCAACAATATACATATTATAATACATGTGATTACAGTATAATACATTATAATAATTAATAGACCAAATATATTGAAATTAGAATTGGTAATTTGCTAAGTAGGTACCTTTGGTAAATTGCATCTTGGAAGAAAACTAGAAGAAACAATGGAAGGAAAAGGGATCACAAAATATTGGCAATACATGTTTTTTATTGGCTCTTTTTTTTGAGAAGTAGAAAACTGTAAGATCTCTGCATGTCTCATGTAACTGTTTTTTTTTTTTTTGACACTAATCTCATTCTGAATATATTATCATAAAATAGAAAACTTGAAATTTGAGCATGGGTTGAACCAGCTTTTTGTTCTGAATCTACTATAATAACTGGGTGTAGGCAAAGGGTTTGTCTTTGCTATGAAGGAAATAAACCTCACATCATTACAGGAAGTGTCTAAGTCATGCAATTAACTGAGGTCAACTGTAAGTCATGGTGGTATTGGTTATGGGACTGTAAATGCCGTCTTAGGTCACTTATACTCTTTTTTTCTTATAGGTGTTAAAATGGGTAGAAGAAGCAGTGCAGGCCTCCAAAGTTCATCTCTTATCCACAGACCATTTGGAACAGGCTGTAAACACTTGGAAAATTCCTTTTGATCCCAGCCTAAAAGAGGTTACTGTGTCTCTGAGTGGCGCTTCGCCAATGATTGAAATTCGCAATCCTTTAGGTGAGATATATGAAACATCATATAATGAAATAAAAAATCCATCAAAGAGAGGTTTTTTTTCATGCTCGCTTGTGTCAAGTTAACGCTAACATCATAAATAAATTCATACTTGATCATAAGTATTGTTAAATTAACATGAAATTTAAAAAGGCAAAATTGCCTAGTAATTTAAACAGATCAGATTTAGTATCTTAATTGTACTAAAATACCCAAAAGAAAAATATTTAAGTTGAATATGAAATTATGTTTTTTACAAATGAAAATATCTCACAATAACTTATTCTTTAAAATTCAGTATTTCATATTATTTTAAAAAGAATCACATGAAAGAACTCCTTTTAAGACAGCTGTTTTTCATTTTATCATTACCTTGATAAGGTTTAATTTTGCAGAAGATTGTTGTTAAAAAAGCACACTATAGGGCCTCCCCTGGCGACGCAGCCATTGAGCCCTAAGCTGTGAAGCTGCCCGCAGCCTCTGCAGTGCCGGTTGGATCCCTGGCCACCTGCGAGGGTCCCACATGGCACGCAGACCTCTCCTGCTGCACCCGCAACTCCCCTCAGCAGTATACTTTGGTCCTTCTGCCTGTTCTGCAACCCACTCTGGCTCTGGTGAATTCTCTCATCCTCCCGCACTTCTGACTGTACCCAGTGCTTGTATAGATAAATAAATAAATCTTAAAAAAAAAAGGACCAGAGAATAAAAATCCTTAAAAAAAAAAAAGCACACTATACACATATTAGAATAATTTTTTTATTTATTCTGCTTCCTTAATTACTTGTAATTATCATAAGATTTAGACTCATTCCATTGCTGGTTGAATATTACAATGAAGTTTACATTAAAGACATTACATTATAAAACAAAAACCTCATTTTCCCTAATATTGCATTTTGAATTATTTTGCCTATTGATGTTTGTGAAATAAGTTTGTTTTCATTGTGGCTTTAGTTTATGTTGTATTTTTTTTTTTTTGCTATTTATTTATTTATCTGTAACTGGGGAGGGAGTAACTAGGTTGCTCACTTTATTTGAGTCTTAGAAAATAAGACCTAAAAGAAACAACATATGAAATTGTCCTCAAAGACTACCTCTGTACTAGCAATTGGATAAAAATTTATAAAACAGAGCCTCCCTCGTGGCGGAAGGGGTTAAGTCTCAGCTCTGTGAAACTATCCACAGCAACTACAGCACAATTTCAATCCCTGGCCAGGGAGCTGACCCACATGGTGCAGCAGACCTCTCCTGTCTTGCCTGCTGCTCTCCTTAGCAGTGTATTTCAATAGATCTGCCTGTTCTGCTCCCCACTCTGTCTCTGGTGAATCCTCTCATCTCCCACACCTCTGGCCTGCACCCCAGTTCTTGTATGCATAAATAAATAAATCTTTAAAAAATAAAATAAAATTTATAAAACAAAACCTATTTTTTAAGACTTCTATAAATTTGTACGTGGATTTGCCTGTTGATAGCATTCTACTAACATCCCTCTTTGTGTTTTTCATAAATTGGGCACTGAAAAGTAGCCATACCCACTGCATTATGTCATTAACATTAACATTTATGTTTAAAATGTCATTACAAATATTATAAAGCTCTTGATATAAGCATCAGATTCTTATAGTTGATTTGTATAAATAATTGCAGAAGTAGTCTTTTGGGGAACTAATAGTACAGTGAATAACTGAACTATGTCTTAACTGTGCATTTGCTTTGCTTCCTCTCAAGTTCCAACTATTGAATACTTTAGATAAATCTCAGGTCAGTAGGAGCTGATATCATACTGTTTCAGTAGGCTGCCTCCTTTAACTTTTCCTCAGCCAGTTGGAACCTCGTGTGCTTCATGGAAAACTAGTTAAGGTTTTGCACTCTGCAAAGATATGCTCAGGGCTCTCATGTTAGTGATACCTTGAGAGATCTCCAAGGTGACATTTACTCTGGGATACTGTTTTTGCCATCTATTCAACTGCAATGTCTCTAGTGACCACACATAACTTCTCGGTAGCCCTAAAATCGACACCTACGCTGCCTTTGGAAATATGATTACAGTCTGCCAAGTTTATTCTCATCTTAATATCCAATCAGCGTAGTAAATGGGAATCTGTTACTTCAATTCCATGCCAGAAACCCTAAAATAAAGTATACATGAGAGATAAATAAAATGTTTTGAGATAGGGGAACAACTGTTCATCAGGCATTTGTACTGGAAATGTATAAAGCTAATATACATAGCTTAAAGACAGATTATGCTTGTTTCCTTTATGTCTGTCTTTCAGGGAAGCTGATAAAAAAGGGATTTGGCCTGAACGAACTATTAAATATCCATAACTCTGCCAAAGTGGTGAATGTTAAAGAGCCGGAGGCTGGAATGTGGACAGTGAAGGTACTGTTATTTTACAAAGTCTATTTATTATTTTATTTTGACATTGGTGTGTTATATAAAGTGTACACAATAGTTTACTTATCTCCCCTGGCTATCATGAAAGTGCCTTTTTTCCTCCCAAATTACATTTATTGAAGTCTAGTAGGTTTTTACATCTTTATGTCTGCTTTGGGATTTATAGGTTCAAATCTCTACAAGTGTATAATTTTCATGCCCTGTCCACTTACAGTGCCCCAACATTCCTCTACCATGCTCCATAGGGTCTCTTCCACCCCTGTTCCCACCCCACCAACTTCCCCCTGTGGTTGCCTCAGTTTTGCAGACAGATGTGAAGAGTTTATTATTGGTTTGGTTTTGATTGTCCCTTTGTTATGTTTCTTTATATTCCATAAATGGAGACTGTGTTTACTAAAAAGCAGTATACATAGTGCATTCGTAGGTGGTATCTTGATCACATGAATTTGGTAGTGGCATGTTTTTATGACCATGAAAATCATTGATACCTCATGATACACTTAAAATTCTCAAATCATTTTCGTACTATCTAATCTCTACACTGATTATATTACCCACCTTCTGCCTCTGGAACATCAGAGATTGAGTCAATAGAGAATAATGGTTAGGGGTCTGCTGTGGAAGAAGTGAGTTTTAATCTCACCACCACCCCTTAGAGGCTGTAGTGCCTGAGGTCCATAGCTTCTCTGTGACTTGCTTTCCTGCTCTGTAATGTAGAGAGGGCAGTAATAGTCTTACTTCATATAATTGGGATGAGAATTAAAAAAGGTTGACACAAGTGCAATTCACCACATAGGTCCTGTTAAAAAGTAAGCATTTGTTCAGGTACTGTTGGCTATTGTTATTTGGTGACTCTGCATTCATTGTTTCCTTTAACACAAAATGGTGTATTTGTATTCTAGAATTATACTCAGTAGTATGTATCCACTCTAAGAAGGCATTGTATTTTGACACTATGGAGAAAAGAACATATCCCTAAAATTCAGGTTACTGTACAACTGGGCATTAGCTCCACCATAAAATATATGTAGTGATGCTGAGTGACATGTCCTCGTTTCTCAGATTTTTCTGTGTACTCTGCCCTGTTTCCAACTCTTGTATCTGCATGTGTGTGTCTGAGGGTTTATTCTGGAACAGGAGAAGGTTGTTTTCCTGGAGAATTGCACTTCTCAGGAGCAGCTGTCCTACCTTGTAGGAATTAGCTCTAGTTGTCCACAGTGGGAGCAGGCTTAACAGCACCTTCCACTGGCAACATTCCTTTTCCTGTTAACATCCCTGCACCTCTCAGATAAACAAAACTAGAATCCTTTTGGACCACCTCAAATGAAGATACTCTGCATTTTTTACTCTTTCCTTGTTTCAGTAAACGTAGGATCAGTCATCTCATACTCAAATTACAGCACTTTAGTGAAAGTGCACGGGGTGTTATGCCATAGAAATCCAAGGTTCCATTTCTCCATGCCAAGTTTTGTTTTTTTTTTTTTTCAAAAAAACCTGTATTAACTTTCCCAATTTAGAGTGAAAGTTTCCATTGTAACTCCATTCCAATCTTTGAATATCAGTGCTTTATTCTCAGAACTCTAAGCCCTTGTAGGGAAAATAGAAACTATAACAAGGATTGTTCTTGATGCCATTCTGTGGTCTTAATATTTGTTATGAAGCAGTTGAATCCATTTTACAGGTGATTTGGATTATTCCCAGTGGTATTTCCTCCAGTAAAACTCTTGCCTAGAAGAGGATTATTGCAGGTGTGTTGTTTGACCTGGTGCCTACTACATCTATTCAGTCATCTATTCAATAAACATTTATTTAGTGTCTGCTATTGGCCATGTTCCCTGATATTTCATGGGCATGCAGCCCATTTTAATTGATAATTAGAACAGAGAAGCACCGAGGATTAGTTAGTGAGGAAGGAGATGATAAAATGATGAGGTGATGGGAGCTGTTATGACAAGTCTCTAAGCTCAGTCTCCTATAATTAATAAAACAATAAAAGTACCCAGTACCTATTATTATATCATCTTAATTTATGTCTAGTCCTCACCCAAAAAGCCTCTGGTTCTGATGTTACACCATTTCTAGAGTACAATTAGTGGTAACCAAACAAAAGGATAAGCGTTGCAAAGCAACTTAAAAAATAAGCTTATGTTTCTTGTATATAAGATATCAAAATAATGTATCCGGTTAATGCAAAAAAAAAAATGAACTGAAGTACTGACATAAATATTCTTCCTGACTTTGGATCTCCTTTTTGGATGGCTAATGAAATGTGGTATTTTATGTGTGTGCTTTCTCAAGAAGAGAAATATCTGAGATTAGATAGTGTATCCCTGGTGCTATCTCTTGCACACTTTGCTATCTGGAAAATGTCTACCATATCAGGAGAATTAATAATGGCTTTTTGAATGTTTCACGTAACAGTTTTTATCAAAAGTATGGAGAGAAGTCTATTATTTAACCTTAGCATGGTATTAAATGGCCACCCCAGTGAACCTCAACCAGTCTTCCTGATTATTTCCCATCAGTGGCCTTTACTATCTGATCAGATATAACATGGTACTTTCTTTTTTTTTTTAATTTTTTTTATTTAAATATATTATTTTATATAATTGTTACAGCTTTTTTCATCTTTGCACAATGTATGCATTTTCATTTTGGTTATATTCCCCATACAATTGCACCCCCCCTTATTTTGACTCTAATCCTTCCTTTCCCCGCCCCTCCCTCCCCCCACCCCTGTAGTGTGTCTCTGGTTTATAGTTGCTTGTTGATTTTGGTTTTTACTTTGTATTGATTAGTCTTTTTCCTGGTCTCTTATTTAGGTTTCCTAAATTCCTGCTATGAGTGAGACCATCCGGTATTTTTCTTTTTCTTTCTGACTTATTTTGCTGAGCATGATCCCTTCTAGCACCAACCATGTTGCTGCAAACTGCATGTGTTTATCTTTTTGATTGCTGAGTAATATTCCATTGTGTACCACATCTTCTTGATCCAGTAATCTATTTTTGGGCATTTGGGTTGTTTCCATAGCTTAGCTATTGTAAATAGTGCTGCTATAAACATAGGGGTGCAGGTGTCCTTTGGAATTAATGTTTCTGTGTCATTTTCATTAATACCTAGGAGTGGAATTGCTGGATCATATGGAAGCTCTATGTTTAGTAGGTCAAGAAATCTCCACACAGCTCTCCATAGCGGTTGGACCAATTTGCACCCCCACCAGCAGTGCAGGAGAGTTCCTTTTTCTCCACAACCTCACCAACATTTGTTGTTGCTAGTTTTTTTAATATGTGCCATTCTTACTGGTGTGAGATAGTATCTCATAGTAGTTTTGATTTGCATTTCCCTGATTGCAAGTGATGTTGAACATTTTTTCATATGCCTGTTGGCCATTTGCATTTCTTAGTGTTGTGTGCAAAAATGTTCTCCCAGTCGGTGGGGTTTCTCTTTGTTTTGGTTATTGTCTCTTTTGCTGTGCAGAAGCTCTTTAATTTGATGTAGTCCCAGCTGTTTATCTTTGCCTTCACTATCACTGCTTTGGGTGATGTGTCTGTAAAGATGTTTTTGAGGTGCATGTCATGTAGTGTTTCGCCTATATTTTTTTCTATGTATTTTATGGTTTCAGGTCTTATGTCTAGTTCTTTAATCCATTTTGGGTTGGTTTTTGTGCAATCCATTTTGAGTTGATTTTGGTGTGAGGTAGTGTCAAGCTTCATTCTTTTGCATGTAGCAACCCAGTTTTTCCAGCACCATTTATTGAACAAATTTTCTTTGCTCCAGTGCATATTCTTTGCTCCTTTGTCAAATATTAGTGGACCATAAATCTGTGGGTTTATTTCTAGGTTTTCTATTCGATTCCATTGGTCTGTGTGTCTGTTCTTGTTCCAATATAACATGGTACTTTCTTAAACCCTGTCTCTCCCTCATGCCCTTGTCCCATACCTCTCTCAAGCTATTCCTTTTCTCTTGTAGCTCCTTCCTTTCTTACTTTACAAATCAGACTCATAAATGTACCCTAAAGCCCAGTTCTTCAAGACTTTTCTGACTTTTCCATCTAAAATACTCTCTTTCCCCTTGATTTCCTACTGCAGTTTTTCTGCACTTCCCTTTTGCTTTATTTAGTCATATTTACTTCTGTATAGATTTTTGTTTCCTATTTTACTATAGAGCTTGTCACTAGTATGTGCCACAATGCATGGGAAAGAACTGTGTGGATACCCATGACTAAAAACAAATACATTTATCCTGATGATTTCTAGGGACTAGGCTGAAGGTTTGGTGTGGCTGGCCTGCAGTTGGTTCACAGAACACTGTAACTTGTGTATTGTTTAAAATGTCATGAGCTATGAGCGTGGTGATTTCTTCTCTTCTATGTTTGCCTTCTGATACCCTCTGATACCACTTCCCTAAACATAGAAAATGGGTCAATCATGTGTAGATCACAGAAATGACTCAAATGTTTTAGATTGCCTCTAATGCAGGTAAAATCCTCTGAAGAGGTATGAACATACCTCTAAACCACATACAGTATTGAACCAACATTGCCTCAAAAAATACATTTTTAAAAAAGGAAGTAATTGAAAATAATGTAATGTTTTATTGAAAACAAAAGAGGAGGTTGTTTTATGTCCCTAAATTTCCAGGTGTAGGGAAGCTACAAGTCTTGGATGTATTTATAAGTGTCAATATAAATTTCCCCTTCAGATATCGATATACTTCTAGGGGTATTAAAACATGGACCAGGAAAATGAATAACTGTAAGAAAGAAAATATCAAAATCAACAAACAACTATGAACCAGAGATACTCTATGGGGGATGAGGGGGGTGGGAAAAGGAGGATTGGGGTCAAAATAAGGGGGTTGTAATTGTATGGGGAATATAAAAATAAAATTTAAATAAAAATAAATTAAAAAAAATAAAACTATTCTACAGTGGGAAAAAAAAAAAAAAACACAAAACATAGCCACAGAAACTCCCAGACTGGATCTCCCGGTGGTGTAGCAGGTTGAGCACAGCACTGTGAAGCTGTCCGCAGCTTCTGCTGTGCAGGTTCGATTCCCAGCCGGCCAGGGAGATTCCCACTCCTGCCTCGCCTGCTGCTCCCCTCAGTGGTGCTTTTGGTCTGTCTGCCTGTTCTGCTCCCCACTCTGTCTCTGGTAAATCCTCTCACTCCCCAACTCCCATGCCTCTGATCCGTACCCCAGCTATTGTATAAATAAAAAATTAATAAATCTTTAAAAAAAATGTAAAAGCTAAAAAATCCAGGAGCAAAATATTTGAAAAAAAAAAAAAAAAGAGGGCCTCCCCGGTGGCGCAGCGGTTGAGCGTTGGGTTGCGAAGCTGCCCGCAGCCTCTGCGGCGCCGGTTCGATCCCCGGCTGCTCCCCGGCCACCAGAGGAGGGTCCCACATGGCGCGCAGACCTCTCCTGCCGCCCGCTGCTCCCCTCAGCAGTGTACTTCGGTCCTTCTGCCTGCTCTGCTCCCCGCTCTGGCTCCGGTGAACACTCTCACCCTCCCGCGCTTCTGACTGTACCCAGTGCATGTATAAACAAAACAAACAAACAAATAAATAAATAAATAAAAAACATGCCTCTATAAAAAAAAAAAAAAAAAAAAAAGAAACTCCCAGACTTAGTTTTTGTCTTTTGCTCTTTAGAAAAACTCCTTGCAAAGATATTACGTAACTGTGAGCAACCATTGGGTTTAGGTGGTATAAACTCCTTCTATTAGTTTAGGATTATCAGTGTGATCTTGTAATTTTACACATATCCTGGGGTGTGTTTCCATTAAGTAAATGTGGATAAACTGTTCTTTTGTAAGTTCCCGAGTAGAGAAAGGAGTGTACCTAGATATATGAGTATACTGAGATTCTAAGACTAGTAGATATAGTTTGCTTTTAGATAGTTACGTTAGTTGCCGGAACCTACTAATGCATTTTCTACAGGATAAGGATATTTTAGATATCATACTCAAGTAGCATAAGCTTGCTTGGGAGGGGTCATAATTAAACAAATCTGTAGTCTACATAGGACCACACAAGAAGATTATTGAGCTGGTCTCCAGTTATTCTTACCTGGTGACTCTGTTAAATAAACTTGCAGACTATATAGCAGGTGTGTTTTTTAAATGGATTAGGCATAGTATTAATTCAAGTTTTGGGCCAATGGAATGCTTTATAGTAAATTTTCTTGGAGAATTTCCCAGTTATTTTGGTCTGCCAGTAACAGATTGTCAGCCAAATGGAATGTTTCCTTTTTTAAAAAAAAAAAAAAGTTTGTACTCTTTTTTCATATATAAATGTGTATATGTATGAAGGTGCATTTGAATTAATTTGTTCTATATTTTGAGCTCATTTTTTTCTTATCTTTCTCTAAACATGTAATACCTAATAAAAAGATAAGTATTTTTATATCTATGTGTCTGGCACAATGCTTAGCCCATGGTGTGTTCTAAATAAATATTTGATTGAAACTATCCTGTTCTTTAATTTGTAAAGAATGGTATGTTATTTAAGAGTAAATACTTGGAAAAGAGCTGAGAGTCTACTTGAATTCAAGATACACTACTTAATATCTTTCTGACCTTGAGGAAATTACCAAACCTCCTCAAGTCTGCAAAAAATTAAGAAAAATAATACCTACTTCACATTGTCATGATTAAATTAGATGCTGGTAAAGTGCTTAAACTGCTTTCGATGTATGAATGATAAAACTAATTAAATGAGCTGTTCTGTTGAAAATTTGTCAACAATAAACTGTACATATAATCTATTAATGAATAAACACAAAGTTTCTTCCTTTATATTAGGCTTGTTTATTATTTTATGAAACATTTACTGAAGGAAAGTCAGCTCTATAGATCATATTTTAATTCAATTTATAACAGGTCAGGCTTCACATTTAGTACTGGGTAGAATTCTGACTTTTCATTCTTCACCAAAGTTACTTTTCCAGTGGGGGTGACAGGATGTTCTTTACACAGGCACTCAGGAACCCAAACTGATGGAGGCTCTACCAAACTTTAGAACATGTGGCCTTTTCAGTTACTTTAGTGGAGGAGAATGCTGGAGAGTGCACACTGAATAAAAATGAAGGCATTTATGTCACTTCCAAGATGAAACAGACATCTCTAGGAGTAGTAGACACCCTTTGGGGCTTATTGGCCAGAAATATTAACTACCTAATGGTGTGCTAGAGTTAACTTATAAAGTCTTGTGGAAAGTCATGTATTCACTTTCTCTTCACAATTCTATGTTCAGTGACATCACATTGGGAGCTTGAAATTAGTCATTGTGTTAGTGGCCTTTTTTTTCTTTCAAAAAGAGGTTTAGTAACACTCCACTAACTTGACTCCTCCCAAGTTAAAGCATATTGTGAATGGCAAATGCAGTGCTGGAGAGTATTATTGTCTACCATGCCCTAGGGTCCAAATGAACCCAGAGATTTTGTTATCTTAAAATTCTATGCATAGATAAGGTCAGGTACTATATAAAGAGCATTGAACTTGTAATAACTGCTATTTAACTTACTGTCTAAACCTGGGCAAGTTATCATTTTTCTGAACTTCAGCATCTTTATCATGCTATAAAATCATCTTCAGAGGTAATAGAATATTATGAGCTAATGTGTGAACGTGTTTAGCATGATACCTGTAGAAAAATTCAATAAATTGTTTGATGAATCTGCCTTTAACTAATCATGAATTGTTGATGAATCTGCCTTTAACTGATCCTAAGGGAATCTAAGGAAAAGCATGAACATTAGAATTTTGCATCAATTTATTAAACCTATAAGTATTAAGTACATTTTGAGTGATATTTTGTAGGTGATAGATATGACATAGTTATTGCTTTAAGGGACTTTTGATACAGAGAAATATGTGCTGACCTTCATCTTTGAACTGAGTGAATCTATTTGCAGTAGAGCTAATAAGAAAATTATCAGGAGCAACTGTGTCCCTGGAGCTCTCCATGGTGCTTGCTCCAGGGTATTTCTGCCTGTCCTGCTCTTTTACTAAACTTGTAGAAATTCAGAAACCTAGAAACTCTGATCCATTGTGTTCCTTCTTTTCTCTTATTGTCTTGTGAATCAAGAACACCTATTTACAATTTTAGGATGCCAGTAAGTATGAGATATGATTTCATCTTTGCCTTTATTCTGTTCACAGAGCAGCAACCTATATCTTGCTCAATCTAGCCCTTTTACTATTTGACCAACATGACATTCTAGTTCAGCATAGTTATGGAGCTCATTGTGAACTTTAAAAACTGTATAAATAAATAGACTTTGAAATACAATGCTCAGAATTTCTAGCCCATACAAACCCTGTCCAGTGTCCACTGTCTAAAAAATTTCCTGTTATGATTGAAGCCATTATGTTGTTCCCTCCTCCTAACAACAGAAGTCATGAGGTTAGGAAGCTTCTGCAAGGCTGATGTACCTTAAAATATTCTGCCTTAAAATAGAGACACTTTTTGGAACCAAATTCTAATTTTATTGTAACCTATAGGTTGAATCTGTATGATATAAAGACCAAATTAAAAAAAAAAAACATTAAATTAGTAATCTTGATCTTAATAATTTTATTGAATGCATAAAACATGATCTTAAGATTGCTAAGATTATTTGGAAGAAAAGAGAAGGGGGATAAACATAATAGCTGAACTGCCCCTGCTTGGCTCAGTACAGAATTAGCTTAATTTTATTTGCCTCACCAAGATCTTAGAATCATTTAGTTCTTTTCCAGCCTGATAAAGGTCCATAACATGTGAGAATCCAAAGCTTCTCCCCACATTTCTGTGTTTCCTGAAAGTTTACTGTCTTATGGTCTCTTTACCTCCTGATAATTTGTGTGCTTATTCTAATCTTTCATACTATGATTAAGGAAAAAGCTTTACACCTTCAAAATGGCACAGGAAATTCACTAATACATATTTTGTGAGTTTAGTAGGTTTGACTGTAGATTTGGGGATGTCTGCAAACATTGTGTTCTTCTCCTTACACCTTCCCTCCATCCTTTCCCCCCCGCCCTCTAATGTCTCTGCTTCTCTCCTCTCAAGAGTTCCAGCTCTTCCTGTTATGTAGAGCATAGTGGTATATAGGTTCACACTTCTTCAGGTGTATGTCACCTCACCATACCCCCCCCCACCAAGGCACCCATTATCCACCATCATAGATCATCAGGCCCCCTCCAACTTTTCTTCCCCTCCCCTGTTCTCTCTCTCTGGTAGTCTCAATTCCACACACAGATTTCTAGGATTTGTTGATATATAATGATGCACACCTGAATCTTATATATTATTATGTAGTGTTACTTCAATTTAAAAAAATAAAAATTCATGACCTCATGGATTTTTTACAGATTTTCAAGTCCATCCACTAGAGACTCATCACCAATATTTTTTACCATTGGGCATGCAGTGTGTTACTGAATCATATTTTCGAACAGTCCCCTGGGATCTATATTATAAAACTTGCATTTAAGATATAAAAGCGTAGTCCAATTCACAACACCTGGATCAGAATCTGGGTGAAGGGATGTCAGTGCTAATTAAATGTTGTGGTTTTGCTTCCTACTGAGTGTTCAGTATGACAGGAAACCTGGATCAGCTGCTGACAAATTTTGTCATTGACATGTTTCAGATTTCCAGCAGTGGAAGGCACTCCGTTCGCATCACTGGCCTCAGTACTATTGATTTTCGAGCTGGTTTTTCCCGAAAGCCCACCCTGGACTTCAAGAAAACAGTCAGCAGACCCGTACAAGGTGTGTGTTTGTGTACATATTACTTAGATTGGTAGAGTAGAAATCCAAGTGCAGAGTATTTCTCAGACTGTGACTATATAATAGTCTCGTTTTCAATAAAATTCACAAACATATTATCTGTACTTTAAGTGTGATTGTGGCCTGGTTACTATTTCTCAAAGTTTACTTCCAAGACCTTACTCCAGGAATTTGTCAAAATGAAGATTCCTGGACCCCACCATAGATCTCCAAAATTGGAACCACACAAAGGAGTGCCCAGGGCTGTTGTACCCCAGTTAATTCCTAAGCTTACTAAACTTTGAAAAACTACTGACCTAGATCTTGAGACTTTTTCTTACTAACAGCTACAAATTGCTTTGTTGTCAAGGTGAAAATGTGGATTGTGTGTGTACATGTACCTAAAAAACTAAAGGCACTGTGTATCATTGTATGTTTACAGATGAAATTGCTAATTTTTAAAACTTGTTCTTCCTCTTATTAATGCATGAAGATTTATAATTTTTTAGCTAAAAGGAAAACTGAATCATACTGTGCCTCCAATATTTTTTGTTTGTTTATTTTTATTATGGCAGTTTCTAAGACACAAAACAGTAGATCTTTAAAAATATTCATGTCATCAAACATCTTACAACACAGTATTCACTGGTCCAAGTTTTCTACAATAAGCATAATTAAAATGCTATAAAAGTCATTACTTCGGTTTTATACATTTTTCTGGATTTGAATAAACAATCTTGTACATGAAAGGACTCTACAATGGGCCACAATTTGTAGGGCAGCATGTGGTACTCATTTTATTATATTTGTTACCTGTTATTATAATGTAATTACTTATTTGATCTGTAACTTTAAGTGCATGTTACCTGTAAATGATGACAATTTTTCCCTTGTAGGAATACCTACCTATGTGCTGCTGAATACGTCTGGAATTTCACCTCCAGCCAGAGTAGATCGTCTTGAACTTCTGAGTATTTCAGGCCGATCTCTTAAGACTATTCCTGTTAAATATTACCCAGATAGAAAACCTTATGGCATATGGAATATTTCTGACTTTATACCTCCAAATGAAGCTTTTTTTCTCAAAGTAACAGGCTATGATAAGGACGATTACCTCTTCCAGAGAGTATCCAGTGTTTCCTTCTCCAGTATTATCCCTGGTGAGAGATCATTTTATTCAACACTGGGATATTGATAGCTTAAGGGGATAATGTGGTCCTACAGGTAAAGAATGGACTATAAAATTACTGTGTCAGCAGACTGATGAACATTTACACTTTGAGTAATGCAACTTTTCTTAACCATAAAATAGTACATCTAAAGTTTCATGTTAAATTTCATTGATTATAGATCTGAAGTTTTGATTATATCAGTGTAAGAATGTGAACTGGGAAATTCTGGTGCCAAGAAATCCTGGCGCATGTGTTTAATATCTGACTAAACAATCCCAATTATCTAAATGTTTATATATGATTGTCAGAAGTCTTCTACTTTGTGTACAGTAGTTTATTGTAAACAAAAGGTAATGATTCTGCCTTTTTGTGATTATTTAATTAGGAAGCCGGTACTTACAATATATATTCAATATACAGAAATGAGATTACTGATTAGGAATTATTTGGAAGCACAGATAGCATTTCAATTTGTGTATATTTGAGCTAATTCTTAATACTGATGACTCAACTCCTAAAATTACAGTTTGAATGATGAATTAACAAAGATAGAGAAGGATTGTTTCTAATCATTTGCTCTTTGATGAAGGGACAATTATTTATCATTTAAACATAAGCTTGTGATTTGGGAATGCAGGAACATCTCTATAGCTGTTTAATAGTTGTAGAATGAGGACAATAAAACAAATCTTGATGTTTCCTTATGTACAATATACAAAGTTTGTTGGTTTGGCCTCTAAGTTCAATGCTACAAAAATCTATTAGATTCTTAAAAATCACATTCTCCACCCCTTTTGCGAAAACAATTACCCTAAGCATTTGATTCTAAAATATGTGTTTTACAATTGATGATGCGTTGTAACTTATTCGGTATTTTTTTTCTATTGTGATGGTACAAAAAAGAAACAAT
The DNA here is from genome assembly GCF_014898055.3 of Talpa occidentalis. Taxonomy (NCBI): domain Eukaryota; kingdom Metazoa; phylum Chordata; class Mammalia; order Eulipotyphla; family Talpidae; genus Talpa; species Talpa occidentalis. The sequence continues at coordinate 51,378,868 of NW_023601212.1, forward strand.
GTTGTGTCTGAAAATTAATGGAATCTTAGATTCAGCAAATATTTATTAAAGGGATCATGAAGATATGCAGAAATTAATAAGCTTTGAACAAAGAAAGATAATTAAAATGATTTTAAGTGATTTAGATTACTCGGAATGCAGAGAATTTACTGGAATAATGTAAGCAGGAAGCTTTTAAGTGGTTTAATAGGAAGTATTAATATCATCATGACCTTTTTGCCATGTTCTTTTTTTCTAGATGCTCCCAAAGTCACAATGCCTAAGAAAACCCCAGGATACTACCTGCAACTGGGCCAGATTCCTTGCTCTGTTGAGAGTCTTTTGCCCTTCACTTTGAGCTTTGTCAGAAATGGAGCTACACTTGGAGTAGACCAGTATTTAAAGTGCGTAAATAATTTAGAACATTAAGCAGCTAGATTCACCTTGATACTTTTTTATTTCCATTGGAAGTTCTCATTTATTTGCTCTATAGTTTTGGAACATAACAGTGAATTAAACAGACATAAAGTCTGTGCCCTAGTGGAGCTTGTATTCTCATAGAGGAGCATAAAAAACAGATAATAGATTTAATATGATAATATAATAAATGCTAGGTTGCATTCAAGGGTTGATTAAGGTTTTATAGAATGTGAATTTTATATAATTTAAGAGTTTCTTGCTGAGACTCATAAATTTAAGAAGGCAAAGTTAGATACCTTGGAAGGCCCTGAAGCTTAAGCTTTTAGGTAAACATGTCTCTAAATCTGATTTAAAGTATTATGATAAATGAAACTGACAAGTGAGGTGGCAAAAGATAGATCAGGTTAATTGACATGCATTAGATTAGTAGGTGGGATATATATTGTTTTGGTCAAATTGTAATTTTAAAATTCAGGATAAGGGGTGTTTGAGCAAAGACCTGAAATTGTTGAGAGAAAAGTTCATGCAAATTTCCAAGGATGGGTACCCACACCCCAGATAGCAAGTGTAATTGCAAAAGGCCAGAATGGACCCAGCATATGGGAAGGAAAGATAGGCAGGAACTGCGTGGTGGGAGCCCAGTGAGATAGGATGAGAAGGGAAAAAGATGAGGTCAGGGAGACCTGTGATGTGTTGGACGGGGTCATGGGGGAGCAGAAGCCCGTGTGGCAATTACATAAAACAATCAGCTGGAGTGGGCTACATGGCAGTGGCTTCCTTTGTGAAGATGGGTGAATTTTTTAGTAACCTACTTGTAAAAATTAAGTATACTTCCAAAGCTGGAGGATAATATCTGGAAAATAATTTTTAGCTTACTATAAAACAAATTACATTTGGGGAACCCTAGGTATTATTTTGCAAAATTTTTATGTTGTTAGTTCAATATTGACATAAATAACTTGTTTAAGATATTAAATATTTGACAGTGTTAGCTTATACAATCTTTTTATGGGGGTCACTTCAAGCAAAAACTATGACAGGAAAGTTCATTATAACTTTAAAAAGTTTTCCTTTGTTTAAAGATTGAACTGTATTATTTCCTGCTACATTTTTTTAAACTTAGTATATCTTCATGATTTATTTAGTTGCATGTTTAATAGCCAGCCACATAACTGATTGATAAAATCAACTAATTCTATTTCATGTATAAATAGTAACATTTTCCAAAGACACTTGAGATTCTTTATAAATATTAATTCATTAATTCCACACAGTTCCTGGGAGGTAAACCACAAATGTTCTTTCTCTCATTCTTCTCGCTCTGTGACCCAGAGCTGTGGTAATCAAAATGTGATCAGAACAAGCAATGATGCTAGCAGTGTATTAGTTAGGAATGATAATAGAAGTTTTATTATTCTTCCTTGGTTTGTACTACGACTGACTGATGAGAAATCAGCTGTACTGGTTAATTCTAAAAGAATAGGAGCCTTGTTGATATATATTAAGTCCTTTGGACGTGAAAGGCTGATGACAAAATTAGGGATGGTCGGTGATGGATGAATGAATATTCCAATCCTGATTCAATCTCAGGTTGCTGCCCTAGATTATTTATTTATTTATTTGTTTAAAAGATTTATTCATTATTTTATGCATACATTAATTGGGGTACAGGCCAGAGGTGTGGGGGTTTGAGAGGATTCACCAGAGACAGAGTGGGGAACAGAACAGGCAGATCGACTGAAACACACTGCTGAGGGGAGCAGTGGGTGAGACAGGAGAGGTCTCCTGCAGCATGTGGGTTGCTCGCTGCCCGGGATCAAACTCATGCTGCAGTGGCTGTGGATAGCCTCATAGGTTGTGTCTTAACCCCTTGCGCCACCAGTGAGGTCCACCTTAGATTATTTAAATTTGAGACATGGGATTTAATTTTTATGTGATTAACTGATTCACTAGGGGATATAAGAGAGCTAGTTAAATTAGAAGCTGGATGTGTTTTTATTTAACATGTTCTGTCCCCTAGTCCTGAAACCATCCTGTCAAAATTTTTGTTGTAACCATATTGTAGTTTTATTGTCAACTGAGAAGGCAACATGAAAAAAAATTATAATTTTCATATCCTATTTCATAAACAAGAGAGTAAAGAATATTCTTCAAGCAATCCATCAATTAGTTCTGTACCTTAAAAACAATCACATGTCCTTTCTGGATATCGACTTTCTTTTTTTTTTTTTTTTTTTTTTAAATGGGGGACTTAGGACTAGACAAGTTGTTGCTTTCTGTTCTAAAAGTTTCCATGTGCAGTTTTGATAAATTCTAATGTACGTTTAGCTCTAAATTAGGCACTGCAGAGGACATGAAAGACATGTATTTGAATTTCTTTCCTTCCTGGAACTTATGGGTACCTACTAGACACTGTATTTTATACACTTGTGCTTTGCATATTTCTCTAAACGTTTAGGATACAGTGTGGATGATCAATGTAACACAGAGTCAAGTTATATTTCACTTTCTCCTGAATGTGACAATAATGACCACTGGCACCTTGTGAACATACAATTTAGAAGTAACGGTCATTGAAGTGAATATTCTTTATTCTTTATTATTTTTTTAAAGATTTATTTTATTTATACAAGAACTGGGGTACAGGCCAGATGTGTGGGAGGGTGAGAGGACTCACTAGAGACAGAGTGGGGAACAGAACAGGCAGACTGACAAAACACACTGCTAAGGGAGCATCTGGCAAGACAGAAGAGGTTTGCTCGCCATGTGGGTTGCTCGGAGGCCAGTGGGAATGAAACTGGCACTGGCGAGGCTGCGTACAGCTTCACAGTGCTGCGCTCAACAGCCTGTGCCACCAGGGAGGCCCTTCTTTATTATTTAAATATCTGAACAATGACCTTGCTTAGTTTATTTTCCATAGCAGAAATTTGTGCCTTGATTTTTTCTCATAAGCAGTAAGTTGGTGCATATATATATACATATATATGTGTGTATGTGTGTGTATGTAGACTCAATGGACAGTGTCTTGGATCCACAATATGCTTTTCATTTATTCTCAATCTTGAATATTTAAAAAGGTTATAAATAGCCACAGGTTAAGAGATAGTATATGAAATTATTTATGACATTTAATATTTTATTTTTTTTACTTTTTTAAAATTTTTTAACATTTTGTTTTATATAATTCTTACATCATTTTTTATCTTTGCACAATGTATGCATTTTCATGATGGTTATATTCCCCATACAATTGCACCCCCCCCCCTTATTTTGACTCTAGTCCTTCCTCTCCCCCTCCTTCCAGCCCCGGCCCCCATAGTGTGTCTCTGGTTTATAGTTGCTTGTTGATTTTGATTTTTACTTTCTATTGATTAGTCTTTTTCCTGGTCTCTTATTTAAGTTTTCTAAATTCCTGCTGTGAGAGAGACCATCAGATATTTTTCTTTTTCTTTCTGACTTATTTTGCTGAGCATGATCCCTTCTTAAAACAAAATAATACCCGTTTTGTAAATTATTAGAATCATTTAAATATTAAATTAAATGATTGAATTTTTTTTTAAAGTATTACTGGAAGGGGGGCGGAGCAACATGGCGGCGAGGAGACGCTGCGAGTAAGATCTCCCATTAAAAAAAGTTAATAGGGAGGAAAAGCGGCAGGTCCCAGTGAGAACTGGGACACGGAAGATAAACGGGTGACTCCAGCAAACTACCCGAAGAAGAAAGTGGCCATAAAAGAGGACTAGAAGGGAGGGAAGCACAGAACCCTGCTCCCCTCCCCCGCCCACAGAGGCGGCACTCTCCGACCGGCAGAGAGGAGGAAACAACAAACTAAAACGACCCACAAGAACAAACTACGCAGCAAGCGGGACTGGGAGTGGAAAGGAACTATTGCAGCCACCACACCCCGTGAACGGGAGCTGAGGCGAACCCTGCAGGATTCACCGCGGTGGTGAGCAAACAGCAAACGGCTCCTGGCGCCATTAGAGAAGAACAAAGACCCCGGGAGACGCGCACACAGCCCGGGCTGCCAGTAAGCTGGCGCGGGAAAGCGGCGCGCTCGGCGCGCTTGAAAACAAAACGCGGACCGGGATCACCGCTGCCCAGGTCCCCGCGCCTGCGACCTAGGCTTGCGGGGAGACGACCTAGGCTTGCGGGGAGACGCGCGGAGGTCCTCACTGAGGTGAAGGTCCCTCCCTGAGTAAGCAGGAACCAGGCACCCGGGCACGGGAGCGGTGCAAAAGGCGCCATTCCCGCGCCACTGAACTGGGCTACAGCCCGCGTCCTGGAACTGAGGGCTTTGAACTGAGACCCGGGGCACGAAAATTCGGGGCGTGGGTTCCCCACGACGGTGGGGCACAAGGCAGACACAGCACCCCAAAGCTGTTGAGGTGTACCCTACCATTCCCGCTCTGTTCCCTGTCCCACGGGGTGGGGGGAGGCGAAAAACAGCCCCCCAAGGACAATAGGAGAGATCTCTGGCGCCACCTAGCGACCAGGAAAAAAAAGTCACTAACACCCCATAGAGCAGGAAATTTCTTAAGACTGCTTGAAAAGGGCAGAAGGCTTCTGCAGTGGCCAGCCGGGAAGTTATTCCACGCAGGCCCTTCCGACCAGCAGTCTGAGCCCACAGAGGGAGCAGGCACCCCACGTCCGGGGCAGACCGGGGGCGCAGAAGAGTGTGCCTGAAACCGGAGGCGCAAGTGACTGCATCCCGCTTCGCCATTTGAGAACAGGGACATTTCTTCAGTAAAAACTGCCTAAAACCAGCAGAAAGCTCCCCCAGAAGACAGAGATGGCTCCTGGAAGAGCCAGAGGGGAGCGGAGAAGTTCACCCAAGATGCCAGTCAGTCCTAGCAACACAGTGTCCCAACGAATACGACAAATTAGAAAACAGACAGTAGGGAGTAGAAGAACCACACGCAACCTAACAACTCCTCAGGAAAGAAGCACACACCACAAAAAGAAAACCACTCCCCAGATTGCAACGACAGCAACTTGGAAGAACTTCTGAGCCTTCCAGAAAGAGAATTTAAAATTGCCATGATTAAAAAAGTGATAGATCAGAAGAAGGAAATTGAGTCCCTAAAGAGGGAAAACAATGGTCAGAAGAATGAAATTGAGTCCCTAAAGAGGGAAGTAAAACAAATGCAGGAGATCAAAGAATTAATGGAGGAACTAAAGAACTCCGGGAAAAGCAAGGAAAGCAGAATAGATGAAATGGAAGAACGAATAAGTTCTCTTGAAGACACAGAAATAAAAAGAACCAAAACAGAAAAGGAAAGAGAAGTACGAAGGAAAAAGAATGAAGAAAGACTTCGGGAACTATCTGACTCCATGAGGAAAGGAAATATAAGAGTTATAGGAATTCCAGAAGGAGAGGAGAGAGATGTAGGAACAGAGAAAATATTCCAGGAGATAATTGAAGAGAACTTCCCAAATGCGAAGAAGGAGCTGAAAATTGATATACAAGAAGCAAGAAGAACACCAAACTTCCATGACGAAAGGAAAAACACAGCAAGACACATAATAGTAAAGCTCCCAAGAATCCAGGACAAGGAAAAATAATGAAGCTGACAAGAGGAAAGAAACAGATAACATTCAAAGGAAAACCAATCAGGCTGACATCAGACTTCTCTGAAGAAACACTACGGGCAAGGAGAGACTGGAGGGACATAGTCAACAGACTCCAAGAAAACAGATGCCAAACAAGAATACTCTATCCCGCAAAGCTCTCTTTCCTCCATGAAGAAAGAATATGGACCTTCCCAGACAAAGAGAAACTCCGGAATTTCATTACGAATAAACCCCCACTCCAAAAAATACTACAAGGAATCCTAAAGCCAGAACCTCAGAGGGACGAATAACAACGAAAGAAGACCAAAAAAAAAAAAAGTTATTAAAAGAATAAATAAATAAAATCAAAGGAAAGACAAACATAATGGCAAATACAGATGCTAACATATCAATATTAACTCTAAATGTAAATGGACTAAACTCTTCAATAAAAAGACACAGAGTTGCAGCCTGGATTAAGAAACAAAACCCAACCTTTTGCTGTCTCCAGGAAACACATTTAGCTACAAAAGATAAAAATAGGCTCAAAGTCAAAGGATGGAAAACAATCCTACAAGCAAATGGGCCAAAAAAGAAAGCAGGAACAGCTATACTTATATCAGATAAAACAGACTTCAAACTCAAAAAAATAAAAAGAGACCCCAATGGTCACTACATTATGATTAAGGGGACAATACTTCAAGAAGAAATAACACTCATTAACATATACTCACCAAACGAAAGAGCACCAAAATATATCAGACAACTGTTGTCCTCTCTGAAAACAGACATCAGAGAAAACACATACGTAGTGGGAGACTTCAACACACCACTATCAACAATGGATAGATCAACAAGACAAAAAATAAGTAAAGAAACTAAAGCTCTAAATAAGGACCTAGAGCAATTGGGCTTAACAGACATCTATAGAACACTAAACCCAAAAAAAAACGGAGTACACATTTTTCTCAAGCGCACACGGATCATTCTCCAGGATTGATCACATACTGGGGCACAAGACAAACATCAACAGATACACCAAGATTGAAATCATACCAACCATCTTTTCTGACCACGAAGGCATCAAACTAGAAATAAATCATAAAAAGAAGGCAAGGAACTATCCTACCTCATGGAGATTAAAAACCACACTACTGGAAGACCACTGGACTAACGAGGAGATCAAAGAAGAAATTAAAAAATTCTTTGAATTGAATGACAAGGAGGACACCAATATCCTAAATGTATGGGATGCAGCAAAAGCAGTAATAAGAGGAAATATATAGCAATAGAAGCTCACATCAAAAAACAAGAAAGAACTCAAAGAAACAACCTAATCTCGAAGCTCAAAGATCTAGAAAAAGAACAACAAAAAACCCCAAATCCAGTAGAAGAAAAAAATAATAAAAACCAAAGGAGAAATAAATGAAATTGAAACTAAAAAAACAATCCAAAAGATCAATGAAACCAAGAGCTGGTTCTTTGAAAAAATAAATAAAATAGACAAACCCCTAGCCAGGCTCACAAAGGAAAAAAGGGAGAAAGCACAAATACACAGGATCATAAATGAAAGAGGAGAAATCACAACGGACACAGCAGAAATCAAAAGAATAATCAGTAACTACTATGAACAGTTATATGGAAACAAGTTCAACAATCTAGAGGAGATGGACAAATTCCTACAACTCTACAATCACCCAAAGCTAGATAAAGAAGAAATAGAACACCTAAACAGACCAATTACAATTAGCGAAATTGAAATGGTAATCAAAAACCTCCCCAAAAACAAAAGCCCAGGACCTGATGGATTTACAAATGAATTCTACCAAACATTCAGAGACGAATTAGTGCCTATCCTTCACAAACTCTTCCAAAAAATTGAGAAGGAAGGGACAATACCAAACACGTTCTATGAAGCCAATATTACACTAATACCAAAACCGAATAAGGACAACACAAAAAAGGAAAACTACAGGCCAATCTCCCTAATGAACACTGATGCAAAAATCCTCAATAAAATTTTAGCTATCAGAATCCAACAATGTATCCATAAGATAATTCACCACGACCAAGTTGGATTCATTCCAGGAGCACAAGGATGGTTTAACATCCGAAAATCAATCAACGTTATCCAACACATCAACAAAAAGAAATATAAAAACCATATGATAATATCAATAGATGCTGAGAAAGCTTTCGACAAAGTGCAACACCCATTCATGATAAAAGCCCTTTAAATTCTTGGGATACAAGGAACATACCTCAACATCATAAAGGCCATCTATGACAAGCCAACAGCCAGTATCATTCTCAATGGTGAAAAGCTGAAAGCAATTCCATTAAGATCTGGAACAAGACAAGGATGTCCACTCTCACCACTGCTTTTCAATATAATACTGGAAGTCCTAGCCAGAGCAATAAGACAAGAGAAAGACATCCAAGGAATCCAAATAGGAAAAGAAGAAGTCAAACTATCACTATTTGCAGACGATATGATATTATACATAGAGAACCCCAAAAACTCCACAGAAAAGCTAATTCAACTCATCAATCAGTTCAGTAAAGTGGCAGGATACAAAATCAACACGCAAAAGTCAGTAGCCTTCCTATACACAAACAATAAATCTGAAGAAGAAGAAATCAAAAAGACCATCCCTTTTGTTATTGAAACAAAAAAAATCAAATATTTGGGAATAAATCTAACAAAGAGGTAAAGGACCTATACAAAGAAAACTATAAAACACTGTTAAAAGAAATAGAAGAAGACACAAAGAAATGGAGAGACATCCCCTGCTCATGGATTGGAAGAATAAACATTATTAAAATGGCCATCCTACCAAAAGCAATATACCGATTCAATGCTATTCCAATCAAAATTTCAATGTCATTCTTCAAAGAAATAGAACAATTATTGATGAAATTCATATGGAATCACAAAAAACCCCGAATAGCCAAAGCTCTCCTGAAAAAAAAAGAAGGGAATGGAGGCATCAGACTCCCAGACTTCAAACTATACTACAAAGCCATAATCATCAAAACTGCATGGTATTGGAACAAGAACAGACATACAGACCAATGGAATCGAATAGAAAATCCAGAAATAAACCCACAGATTTATGGTCAACTAACCTTTGACAAAGGAGCAAAGACTATGCATTGGAGCAAAGAAAGTTTGTTCAATAAATGGTGCTGGGAAAACTGGGTCGCTACATGCAAAAGAATGAAGCTTGACCACCACCTCACACCATACACAAAAATCAACTCAAAATGGATTAAAAAACTAGACATAAGACCTGAAACCATAAAATATATAGAAGGAAATATAGGCGAAACACTACGTGATTTGCACATCAAAGACATCTTTACAGACACATCACCCAAAGCAGTGATAGTGAAGGCAAAGATAAACAGCTGGGACTATATCAAATTAAAGAGCTTTTGCACAGCAAAAGAGACAATAACAAAAACAAAGAGAAACCCACCAACTGGGAGAACATTTTTGCACCCAACACTAATGATAAAGGACTGATCACAAAAATCTGCAAAGAGCTGATGAGACTCAACAACAACAAAGAAAATAATCCAGTCAAAAAATGGGCAGAAGAGCTTAAAAGAAACTTCTCTGAAGAGAAAATGCAAATGGCCAACAGGCATATGAAAAAATGTTCAACATCACTTGTCATCAGGGAAATGCAAATCAAAACTACCATGAGATACCATCTTACACCAGTGAGAATGGCACATATTAAAAAAACTAGCAACAACAAATGTTGGCGAGGGTGTGGAGAAAAAGGAACTCTTCTGCACTGTTGGTGGGAGTGCAAACTGGTCCAACCACTGTGGAAAGCTGTGTGGAGATTTCTGGACCTACTAAACATAGAGCTTCCATATGACCCAGCAATTCCACTCCTAGGTATTTACCCAAAGGACACAGAAACATCAATTCCAAAGAACACCTGCACCCCTATGTTTATAGCAGCACTGTTTACAATAGCTAAGCTTTGGAAACAACCCAAATGCCCAAAAATAGATGACTGGATCAAGAAGATGTGGTACATATATACCATGGAATATTACTCAGCATTCAAAAAAGATAAACACATGCAATTTGCTGCAACATGGATGGCGCTGGAAGGGATCATGCTCAGCGAAATAAGCCAAAAAGAAAAAGAAAAATACCGAATGGTCTCACTCATAGCAGGAATCTAGAAAACTTAAATAAGGGACCAGGAAAATGAATAACTATAAGAAAGTGAAAATCAAAATCAACAAAAAACTATGAACCAGAGACACTTTTAGGGGGGGGAGGGGAGGGATTGGGGTCAGAATGGGGGGCTGCAATTGTATGGGAATATAACAATAAAATTATAAAAAAAAAAAAAAAAAAGAAATAACTAAGAGTCAGAACTTAGTTATGACTAAGTTGACATGAAGGACATTAGTGTAAAATAAAAGTGCTTTATAAACCAGTAAAAAAAAAAAAAAAAAAGAAAATCCAGAAATAAACCCACAGATTTATGGTCAACTAATCTTTGACAAAGGAGCAAAGACTATGCATTGGAGCAAAGAAAGTTTGTTCAATAAATGGTGCTGGGAAAACTGGGTCGCTACATGCAAAAGAATGAAGCTTGACCACTACCTCACACCATACACAAAAATCAACTCAAAATGGATTAAAGAACTAGACATAAGACCTGAAACCATAAAATACATAGAAGGAAATATAGGCGAAACACTACGGGATTTGCACATCAAAGACATCTTTACAGACACATCACCCAAAGCAGTGATAGTGAAGAGAAAGATAAACAGCTGGGACTACATCAAATTAAAGAGCTTCTGCACAGCAAAAGAGACAATAACAAAAACAAAGAGAAACCCCACCAACTGGGAGAACATTTTTGCACCCAACACTAATGATAAAGGACTGATCACAAAAATCTGCAAAGAGCTGATGAGACTCAGCAACAACAAAGAAAATAATCCAGTCAAAAAATGGGCAGAAGAGCTAAAAAGAAACTTCTCTGAAGAGGAAATGCAAATGGCCAACAGGCATATGAAAAAATGTTCAACATCACTTGTAATCAGGGAAATGCAAATCAAAACTACCATGAGATACCATCTCACACCAGTGAGAATGGCACATATTAAAAAAAACTAGCAACAACAAATGTTGGCGAGGGTGTGGAGAAAAAGGAACTCTTCTGCACTGTTGGTGGGAGTGCAAACTGGTCCAACCACTATGGAGAGCTGTGTGGAGATTTCTGGACCTACTAAACATAGAGCTTCCATATGATCCAGCAATTCCACTCCTAGGTATTTACCCAAAGGACACAGAAACATCAATTCCAAAGAGCACCTGCACCCCTATGTTTATAGCAGCACTGTTTACAATAGCTAAGCTTTGGAAACAGCCCAAATGCCCAAAAGTAGATGACTGGATCAAGAAGATATGGTACATATATACCATGGAATATTACTCAGCATTCAAAAAAGATAAACACATGCAATTTGCAGCAACATGGATGGCGCTGGAAGGGATCATGCTCAGCGAAATAAGCCAGAAAGAAAAAAAAAATACCGGATGGTCTCACTCATAGCAGGAATCTAGAAAACTTAAATAAGGGACCAGGAAAATGAATATAAGAAAGTGAAAATCAAAATCAACAAAAAACTATGAACCAGAGACACTTTTTGGGGGTGGGGGGCGGGAGGGAAGGATTGGGGTCAGAATGGGGCGTTTTCAATTGTATGGGGGAATATAAAAATAAAATTTAAGATAAAAAAAAAAAGAGTTGCAGAGAAGCACTCTAGAGGAATCATAAAAAAAAAAAAAAAAGTATTACTGCTTTTTTTTAAAAAAAAAGATTTATTTATTTATTTATACAAGCACTGGGTATAGTTAGAAGCACGGGAGGGTGAGAGAAATCACCAGGGCCAGAGCGGGGAGCAGAGCAGGCAGACTGACGAAGTACACTGCTGAGGGGAGCAGCGGGTGGCAGGAGAGGTCTGCGCACCATGCGGGACCATCCTCCAGTGGCCGGGGAGCAGCCGGGATCGAACCGGCGTTGCAGAGGCTGCGGGCAGCTTCGCAACCCAGCGCTCAACCGCTGCTCCACCAGGGAGGCCCATGATTGAATATTTTTTTAAACAATTACATGTCATATTTGATTTTTTATGTTTAGATTTATGTAACTAGTTATGTTACTATATTTATTTATTTTCTTTTTCTTTTTTAATTATTTTTTTACATCATTGTTCATTTTTAAACAATATTTGCTTCCCCCCTCCCTCAGGTGTAGTCCCCATAGAGTTTCCTTCACCAATGCACCAGTGCACCATCACCACAGCCCCCTGTGCTCCTCCCTCCCTCCCTCTGAGGTTTCTCCCTCCCCCTCCCCTGCAGGATGTCTCTAGTTTATAATTTTCTGTTTGTTTTTGTTTTGTTTGTATTATTTTTTTTCCTCTGATGTCTTATTTGGTTCCTTTATATTCCTGTTATAATTGAAGCCATCCGATACTTTTCTTTTTCCTTCTGGCTTATTTCACTGAGCATAATTCCTTCTAGCTCCATCTACCTTGCTGTGAATGGCATGAGTTTATAGGTTTTGATTGCTGAATAATATTCCATTGTGTATATAGACCACATCTTCTTGATCCAGTCATCTATTTTTAGGCATTTGGGTTGTTTCCAATTTTTACCTATTGTAAATAGTGCTGCAATAAACATAGGGGTACAGGTATTCTTTTGAATCAATGTGTTTATGTCCTTTGAGTAAATCCCTAGGTGTGGAATTGCTGGGTCATGTGGTAGCTCCATTTTTAGTAGACTGAGGAACCTCCAGACAGCTTTTCATAGTGGTTGGACCAGTTTGCGCTCCCACCAGCAATGTAGGAGAGTTCCTTTTTCACCACATCCTCACCAACATTTGTTGTGGCTTGTTTTTTTGATATGTGCCATTCTTACTGGTATAAGGTGGTATCTCAATGTGGTTTTGATTTGCATTTCCCTGATGATAAGGGATGTTGAAATTTTTTTCATATGCCTGTTGATCATTTGCATTTCCTTTTTGGAGAAATGTCTTTTGAGTTCTTCTGCCCATTTCTGACTGGATTGTTAACTTTGTTTTTGTTGAGCTGTGTGAATTCTTTGTATATTTTTGTGATCAGTCCCTTATCAATTGGATGAAGTGCAAACATTTTTTTCCAATCAGTGGGGTGTCTCTTTGTTTTGGTTAATGTCTCTTTTGCTGTATAGAAGCTTTTTAGTTTGATGTAATCCCAGGTGTTTATCTTTTCCTTGATTTTCTTTGCTTTGAGTGATGAGTCTAGATATGTTTTTGAGATGTATGTCTTGTGGTGTTTTACCTATATTTTCTTCTATATATTTTATGGTTTCAGGTCTTATGTCCAGTTCTTTTATCCATTTTGAGTTGATTTTTGTGCATGGTGAGAGGTAGTGGTCTAGTTTCAATTTTTTGCATGTGGTTGTCCAGTTTTCCCAGCACCACTTATTTTTTATTTTTTTTTAATTTTTTAAAAAGATTTATTTATACAAGCACTGGGTACAGTCAGAAGCGCAGGAGGGTGAGAGAATTCACAAGAGTTAGAGCAGAGAGCAGAGCAAGCGGACTGACGAAGTACACTGCTAAGGGAAGCAGCAGGCGGCAGGAGAGGTCTGTGCGCCATGTGGGACCCTCCTCCGGTGGCTGGGGAGCAGCTGGGATCTAACCAGCGCTACAGAGGCTGCGGGCAGCTTCACAACCCAGCGCTCAACCGCTGTGCCACCGGGGAGGCCCCCAGCACCATTTTTTGAACAAACTGTCCATATTCCATTGCATATTCTTTGCTCCTTTGTCAAAGATCAGTTGTCCATACAAGTGTGGCTTTTAAATTATTGAATATTAAATTAAATATCTAGTGCTAAAACATTTCCAGAAAATGAGAAATAATTTGAATGCTGAAATAATTTGTCCTTACAAAGTATATTTTTTAAATGAATGAATGTGTAATATCGCAAAGTTTTTTTATGTAGATGATAACTGACTATAACACAAACAATGATGTAAACCAAGGTTACTGAAATAAAACATTTTTTTAAAGATTTATTTATTTATGTATACAAGAACTGGGGTACAGGCCAGAGATGTGGGGGGTGAGAGGATTCACCAGAGACAGAGTGGGGAACAGAACAGGCAGATTGACTGAAATACTCTGCTGAGGATGGCAGTGAGCGAGTCAGAAGAGGTCTGCTGCACCATGTGGGTAGCTCCTTGGCTGGGGATCAAACTCATGCTGCAGTGGCTGCGGATAGCTTCATACGTTGCATCCTAACCCCTTGTGCCACCTGGGAGGCCCAGAAATAAAACATTTTTTCAAAGAAAAATACTGACAGACTGAAGCAGATATGGTAAATATGGTAGGTAGCCTTCATGCGGGCCTTGTATATAAGAATGTGACAGAGAATTTGCCTTTTTGGAATTAAAAATAATCTATTTTATACCATCAGACTTGTGAATTTTCTAGTTTAAAACCAGGTTAAAAACCCTGCTTAACATTACCAAAAAACTGGGAATGATAGAGAAGGGGACAGAGAGGATTTAATGAATGTTTGTCTGTTGGCTCTTTTTATTTTGACATACCCAGAAAATGTCTCTTGAAAAATTTAAAATCTGTTTAACTTAGTGTCTTTTTTGTGTTTTTCACTCTGAGTAGAAAGCTTAATTTTGTAATCTAAAAAATCAAAAATGTGTAATTTCAAGCTATAAAGAACTCTGTAGTAATCAATTTTTTTTTTTTACATTTTTTAAAATGAATGCTTCAAAAAAAAATATATAAGCGGTGGGATCACTGCTTTCCCTTTGGTCTTGAATTTACAGTATCTGAAAGCACTTGTATTTTCTTCCTCCAGAGAATCTGGCAGTGTGAGCTGGGACATCGAAAAGGTCACTCTGTCGGATGAAGGCCTCTACGAATGCATCGCTGTCAGCAATGCAGGCACTGGCCGGGCACAGACTTTTTTTGACGTGTCAGGTAGTTATCAATTGCCTGGGAATTTATGCAGCTATGGAAGAAGTAGGCTGTTTACTAATCTTGGCTTCATTACATTTTAGCTGTTTGACCTTCCGTAGGCCAATTTTTTAGAACTCAGTGTCTTTGTTTCCCTGTTTCCCTAACTGTAAAATGAGGAAAATAAGTCTCTATTGCATGGAGTAGCTGTGAATATCAAATGAGACAGTATATATAAAGCATTTAGAGGAGAGCCTGGTACACACAAATGCTTTATAGACATTAGCTGTTATTACTGTTGTTCTTCTCTTTATCGTTATCACTATAGAAGAGACTTAATAGCTATTTTTAGTTATATATCATCTCCCATTGAGAAGATAAAATTTAAAAATAAAATTTAAGAAAAGAAGATAAAATTTTAGAAAATTTATTCTAATAATAACTACGTTGAACTTTCCCTTTCCTACTCCTACATTCATAATGAACAGTGAGCTTTTATGAATGGATTCTGATATATGAATTTAAGACAGTAATAAGAGTGATCAAACTAGAAACATAGAACTTCAATGGCTATGATATTGCTATGAAGAATGGGAGAAGACATTCTAATTACTTTACATTTAGATAGTACACTTCCTGTGAATAAACAGGAGGCTAAACTCATTTTATAACTGTAAATAGTTATAGAATTATTTTAGTGGGAAAATAATTTTTTCCTCTAATCTCTAATAATTATGAAATTAAATTAAAAAATAATACTGTAGATTGTAAGTGATCAGGATTTGAGTCACTCGTTTTATATACCTAGAATTTATAGGAAATTTGGTTTTGACTTAGTTATTTATTTTTCTTCCTAGTGTGTAAGACCTTCAATAGAAAATGATTTTAATGCAATTAGTGTGTAATAAGGAGAGGAGAAGGAATATTGTTCAAAATAGTTTCCAGTTAAGAACTCAAAGTTATCCATCCTCTTGTAGGTAAATGCTCAGCTAATATTGTCTTACAGACTAATGTAGTTGTGTGTTTGTCACATTGTGACCTAAGTGTGGCTGTTGAATTTATAGCAATGTCTGTACCTGCATTCAGTATTGATGTTCATTTTCTTGAGACAATTTAAGACAAAAGAATCTTTATAACTGTAGGACTGTGGTAAACAAAAGCCAAGAATTATGTTTCCTATCAATAAGTCCAAGTTGAACTTTAAAACAGAGGCATGCAAACATGTTCTCCTTACAGTAAATTATTTGTATTCCCTTATTCTTAGAAAAATAAAGTTTGTCTTCTGAAACAATTTAGCAACTTGACATGCCTCATAAACTATTCATTTTCTCCATCTCATGTAATTATAAAAAGCATTGGAACAGTGTCAACATTCCTCAGCTTCTGGGAAAACAAACACTTGAGAGCACTTGAGTTCCCCCACCCCAGCAATATTGATTAAGGAAAAGAGGTTTTGAGTGAGTTGATTTGGATATCTGCATAGGTAATTGGGAAGTGGAAATAAGAACTTGCAAATTTTCTTTAAGAATTTGACTCACTTTGTAGCATCTGTATGTATACCCTACACATGCTCTGTTAGAATTAATCTGTGCCAAACAGTGGTCTCACTGTCCCCAAGCCAGTTTTCAGGAATTGTATTCCACATTGTCAATTATGAAAGAAGGGGACAGAGACACTGATGGTTATGTCAATGACTGTAACAGCAGAAGTAACAAGTAAGTAAATACCCTTTTGGACTTGAAATAGAGGACATTTCTTTATGGGTTAACTGTTACCTTCCCTCCAGCCTCAAAAGTCTACCAAATTCTGAAGCTCCCTTAATCTCTTAGCCTTGGTTGGAGGCCCCACTGCTGGAATTAGTAACCTGCCCACTGGCTCAAGTGTGAATTCACAAAAGAGTAAGAGCTTACATTTGTACAGGAGTGTAAGGAAGTGAGACATGAGATAGTGATATTCTTGTGTGACTGTGGACATTATTTTATCAAGCAATAGGACATACACAAACATCTTTTAAAAAAGATCACATTTTATTAATATGTTCCTTCAATTTTTTTCCAGCATTTTCTTTAGTTGAAGTATTTAAGGATTTTGGACTTACTGGAAATATTGGTTATTGATCATTTTAAATGAAAAGTGAATGTAAAATATATTGTGACTTTTATTGCATATAAACACATAGAAACTAATGAATAAAACTGCAGAAGAAGGAAAGAATTCTTTTCAAAAGATATTTGGTAGTTTAGGACATGTACAGTTATGTTAATTTTCTCTACTGGCTTTTCTTGTTTTAGGTAAAACATTGAATAAAGAAAGTTTTCAAGGGTCTGTCAATGACAGACAATCTTAAATTATATTTATAAGATGTCTTTTTAGAATAGGATGCAACTTGGAAATAATCTTTTACCACCTTATCATTTTACAGCTATATAATCTGAAACCCAGAGCAGGCAAGTGACCCATTTTTAATCATATGGGTTGGTGAGAAAAAGCAAATTCCAAGACAGTTCAGTGGTCTTTACATATGTGATCTCCATGGCCATAAGAACTATATTTGTCATACTTCATGTCTCAGTTTTGGGTCCATCTCTTGTCCTTTAATCCTCACCTCAGGCATTCTTCACTTAGGAATGCCTCTTATATTCCTAAAACCAGGCTATGGTAATTTGTAATCTTGGCCTCCTTCTCTAATCTTGGCCTCCTTCTCTAACTTCCATAATTCTCTCTCATCATCTCCCTCAGCCCCACCAAATTTAGCTATGCATGCATAAATATTTCAGTGTGGATAATATTTATTATCTCTAGGTATTTATGCAATGATGGTATTGTATGTCCTTGTTTCAAATGTCATCTGTGCCTGTTTGTTATTAAAAAGTTGGCATTTTACTTATTTAAATTTATTTTTGAAAGGGAATGGAAACTCAGGCAGAGTTTATATGCAAGAAGGCTATTGGGGAATTTTCTAGGGTAAAAGCTCCTGTAAGGGAATAAAGGAAATAGAAGTTGTTAAATGGTGATGAAGTCCCTACAGGGACCTCAGCTGATCTCACCAGGTGCTCTGGAACTGGGATAGCCATAAATTGAGGCAAATATGGCTGATTAAGTGATTTTCTGTGCTGCACTGCAAAATACACAGGCTTATCCCTGAGAGTGTTAGCTCCCTTGGCTATCAGCTCTCAGCAGCTGATAAAGACCTGCTAGGGAATGTGTGCTTTGGTATTTAAGGGGAATCTCAGTGTTCCCTCAGCATTGCCTACATGCTCATCATTTTATATTCTCTAAAATTTACCCAAAATCTCTAGTCTAAGAGGGTGGCTACAGGGTCTATGATGGTAAATTATGGGTTTATGTTGGTGAGCCTGCTATGGCAACAATGCCTGCAGCATTATATACTATTCTTCTATTATAGAAACAATGATGTAAACCAATATTAACTCAATAAAACATATTTAAAAAATAAAATTAGGTTTTCTACTCCATCCCCCAAAATAAAATTTCTAATCTAGTTGAAGACATTTGTTTTAAGAGAGCTAAAAAGGAAAACTATAAAATATCTTGTGTTCTTTAGAAAGATTTGATAGTGTGAACACACACACAATCATTTCTGGTTTTTGTTGGTCTACACTCTCTTATATGGTAGAATTACATAGATCCTTAGCATGGAAGGTATCTTTAGGATCACCTGACTTTATCTCATTTTTTCAGCTAGCAAAGCAAACACTGTGAATACCTTGGCTTTATCTAAGGTCACACAGCTAGGTAGGGGTAGAAGTAGAGTGACTGTGTAGTAGACCAGATTCAGCAAATGGAAACTTATGATGTCCAGTTAAATTTGAATCTCACATAAGTGTGTTCCAAATATTTCATGAGGCATTCTGAAATATTATTTAATGTTTATAAGAAATTCAAATTTAACAAAGTATCCTAGAGTTTAATCTAAAATTAGCCAAACCCAAGTCAGAGCTACCCAACTTTGTCATGTACTCTTTCTATGTGATGCACCAGCTATTTTTGCAGCAAATTTTTAGAAATATAGTTTAATGATAAGAATTCTGTTTTTTTAAATAATTTAAAGTAGCATATACTTCTAAAGTGTTTAGAAAACAGGGATAAATATAGAAGAAATATGGAAAATACACACATTTCTCTTACTCAGAGACAACTACTCTGGTCTTGTCATAATGGGTCCATGCTTATGTCATTTATCTGAACTTAATGCAGTGTTAAATAAAGAGTGACAAAATTTGATCTTGAATATGATGTTTTTCATGTCTACACTTAAGCAGACACAAGGGTGTCCTGGTAACATAGCTCACCAAAGTTTTTATTGCCACATTATTGCTCAGTGTAGATCATTTAAGAGAATTTGGGCAAAATGGACCTTAGAGGGGCACTTAGATTTACCCTCAACGCTGAGGAGTAGTGATTCTCTCTAGAAATGTTGGTTAAATATTTAATCAGAAAGTGACTTTTGACCATGAAATATGCATGCATTACTCGATGCCTTCTCTGTAGGTGACTTTCTGTTTATAAGCTGTATTGAAGGTCTTTCCCTACTGTTTACTCCATCTTCTGATGTCAAAACATTCTTCATCCATAATGGGAGATCATTCATCTTTCTGTGTTGTATTGTGTCTTCTTAATGAGACTGTAACTGCCCTTAAAGTTAATATTGTCATATCTTTGCCGTGTCTACCATACTACCATACTTTATGTATGCTCTTTTCTATAAAAGACTAAATACGTGTATTCGAATTAAAAAAAAAAACATTTCTTCAAAACTTCAATGCTTTCTTCAAAACTCAATCAAAATTTGCTTCACTCCACAATCCTAAATCAATCTAACCTACCCTTTGGTCATTCTTCTTTGATTCTCACACTGCTACTTTATAGATTTGGATTTGTATATACTTTGTTATGTAAATGCGTCCTGTTTTTAAAGCATCTTTGAATTAGATTGATACATTTCTTGAGGTCAAAGACATAAGTATTAATGAATGAGTTCTGTTGTACTGCATCTTTCCTAATAAATATTCAGTACATCCTCGCTAAATTTTTAAACCTCATCACTGTGTGTCTCTTGACTTGAGTTTTTTTTTCCTTTCACACAGAGCCCCCTCCAGTCCTCCAAGTGCCTAATAACATTACAGTCGCTCCTGGAGAAAGAGCAGTTTTGACATGTTTTGTTATCAGTGCAGTAGATTACAATCTAACCTGGTACAGAAGTGACAGAGACACCAGACTGGCAGATCCAGCAAGAATGAGGATCTTGGCGAACCTCTCATTGGAGCTAAGGAGTGTGAAATTTACTGATGCTGGAGAGTATCATTGTGTAGTTTCCAATGAAGGAGGATCAGCAGCTGCTTCTGTGTTCCTCACAGTGCAAGGTACTGTGTCTATAGTAACTTGGGTGTTTTCTGTCTTCTTTTGATCTCTGGTCCTTACATTGGATGTCCAAAAGTGACAATATTTACCCGAACAATAGCAGTTTGTGATGATAGAATGTTGAGGATCTTGAGTGATCTAAAGCTGACTAAACTTTTGAGTGGTCTAAAGCTGACCAACCATCACTAACAAATAGGTGTCATTTAGACAGACTAATCATAGTAATTGAAGACTTTTAAAGAAACTATAAGAAGAAATTGTCTATGGATGATTCAGTAGTCTGAATCATCTACCATGTGGATTTAAAGAACATTGTATTTAAAGTCTACTATGTGGATTTAAATTCTACCATGTGGATTTAAAGAACATTCTAATTGACTTAACAATTGGTTCAAAAAATTCCTTTCTAATTTCAGTATTATTTACATTTATAGCTAATTTACTTTGGTTGTCTTAAGTTTTAAGATGTTTCTCATCTTGGTGAAATTTTATTGGAACTTTAGCAGAGTTGTTTTTTCCTAATTATCTCACACATACACATACATACAAGAGTTTTATTGAAAATAAACCAGTGGAAAGCCCATCTTAAATTATGGCTGCATATATTATTTATTCATATAGCTAAAACAGGTGAATAAACAGTGTGGTTTAATGACTATGGAATATGTATGTATATTATTCAGGACCATCAAATGAACATCAGAAATTTCAGAGTATCTCTTTCAGCAGAATCATTGGACTTCTAAATGTCTGTAGACCAGCATGGGATCTAAATGCAATGAGCAAATTACCTTTGGCAGTGTTTCTTAAGCTGAAAGATTTGGTTGCTGCCTCAGCAGCTTTTCATTTCAAATCCTTGGATGTGGGAGACTGATTACATCAGAATTGGTTTTTGCTGGTTATAGTATTAGAAACAACTTTATAACATGCCTGAAGTAATGCTCTCAGATGAATTTCTAACAAGGTTATCAAAGAGAATAACCTTTGAGTTTCAAGGTAATTCTTAGAAGGTTATTTACAGCAGGAAAGTGAAACTACCATAAGAATTAATAGAACGGTGACATCTGAGTCTGGTTTTCTCACAGGTGGTTGAGATATGTGTGCAGTCCAATGCATGCCTGTTGTTCATTGAGCTGGAGAAGCTGCTGGGGAAACATTTCTTTTGTAAATGGCTCAGTACCCTTCCATCTGGGAACTGCCTAGATAATTTGAGACAATCCAAGTAGTGACTTGAGTTACTAGAGTTTGGGAACTATTTACCAAATTGCTTCAGATAGAATAGATGCTAATGGACTTCTGAAATTTGATTTTGGTTCTTTACATGCAATCCCTCAGAATGGGATTGCAAAATAAAATCAGAGCCTGTCTTGTTTCTCCCCATTAGATTTTCCATCAGTTGATCCAGAGATTCTAGCTCCATAGATTTGGTGAATGGTCTGGAATCTGCATTTTTAACAAACTCTCAGGTGGTTTCATGGATAACATTTTCTGAAAAACAATATTAGAATCTGTTCTAAAGAATGAGTCATAAGCTCTAGAAGGTATATTTTCAAAGGAAGTGATTAATTGTCTTCTTTGTGGTCCAATAAAACCATGATTATCCAATAATTTCAGTGCATATTGAGGTAAGATGTTATGTAACACACAAAGCATAAATTCTGAAAGCATATGACATTTTGTGATCATGGGCTAGTTTGTTATAATCTCTAGTGGTATAAATCTGTTTGGAGGCATTATTTTGTGGTCTGTCTAGTTGGCCTTGAATTTGAGAGACTACTTTTGATTAAAGATGTTTTAAAAATATAGTGAAAATATGAAGGGGACTAGAAGGAATTCTGCTAGCCAAAATAAGTCAGAAGAAAAATGGTAAATATCGGATGTTTCCACTTGTATGTGGAATATAGAGAAATCAAAGAAAAGGTCAAGAAAAAGACAAAACTAGCAAGCTAATCATAGACCTGAGGCATATGGCAAGGAAGAGGGAGGAAGGGGGTTCAAAACAGGAAAGAAGAACACAAAGGGCTATGGTGATGGTTCACAGGTAATAGATGGTAGGAAAACTATGGGGACTACAATGATGTAAGCAAATAAAAAAAGAATAACAATTTAAAAAAAAATCTACTGAAAATAAATTCTAAAATTGCTGAAACTGGTTAATGAAAGTAAGAAACTAGGTAAGTTATAGTCATGTGAGTGTATTATTTTTTATAATTAAATACTGCATTGAAAGGCTATGGATGTCTGATGAAACAAACTTGTACCTACGGTTATAATGCATGAAAATATAAAATGCTTATCAACTGTTGACATTGGATCTTATAAGTTAATTTGATTTTTATTCAGTTCAATGTTTTAAAATGTGGGAATAAGAAATAGTTCCAAAAGATGAAAAGATAAAATAGTTTCATTTTACACAGCTTATTATTTGCATCTTCATGGGGCTAGATTGTATTCCTCTCCAGCCGGTGCACTCATTTTTTTGTTTGTTTTTTAAAGATTTATTTATTTATGCATACAAGAGCTGGGGTACAGGCCAGAGGTATGGTGGATGAGAGGATTCACCAGAGACAGTGGGGAATAGAATAGGCAGATTAACTGAAATATACTGCTGAGGGGAGCAGCAGGCAAGTCAGGAGAGGTCTGCTGTGCCAAGTAGGTAGCTCTCTGGCCAGGGATCAAACTCATGCTACAGTGGCTGTGGACAGCTTCATAGATTGCGTCTTAACCCCTGTGCCACCAGGGAGGCCCCAGTGTACTCATTTTTATTTCTCCCATGCTTTCCCTACCTCGCCTTGTCAGCAGTTTCAAAAGCTTTCACTGAGAAAGTAATATTTTCTTTATTAATTAAAGATAGTGGGCCTTGAAAAATAGCTATTACATTGAACATATATTTTAGGAATAATTTTCTTGCTTACAGGGGAAATAATAACTTAATTCATAGACTTATTTATGTTGCCATGCCTCACAGGTCTATCTGAAAACTGTTTCTCTCTGAACTGTTTTAAGAGTTAAACATCCAGATTTTACAAAATTTTGGTAGTAATTTTACAAAATGTAAGTAGCAGGAATTTTCTGGTGTAAAGTAGTATGGAAAGATACTATGGTGACCACACCTGAGGGGAGAAATCTTTTATTTTCAAAATATTAATAAAGATGTAAAATGAAGGCACTTTATTAATAAAAAATTCATTAATTAAAAACATTAAAATTAAAATAGTGTATGTCTAGTTATTGCAACCCCTTCCCTTATAAAAATACCTATCAAGACCCCAAAAAATACAAAATTAAAAAATAGTATAAACCAATGGCAATTAACAGTAATAAAAATCTGGGGAGAAAGTCTGTGTATATGTATAATATTCAAATATTTATATAAATGTATATGTAATATACATGTGTGAATATAATATTTATATTTTAAGGTCATTGGAATGAAAATCTCTATTAGTGATTTTTTTATATTCACATGATAGCATGGAGGATGTGTTTTGGTTCCTCTGTTTCAGAGTTTGTTGTTGTGACAAGAATTTTCTTGCCACTTTGCAGAGGGACTACAATGAGGAATGCAACAGCCATGGAGCAGGTTAGCAAGGCAAGAATCTGCTACTCGAGTGGAAGTGCTATTTATTGAAAGCATACAGGCTAGTAAAGGCTGATCATGCCACAATGGTATGAGGTGCAAGGTCTGGGGGCGAAGTGGGGTAAAGTTTTACGAACAGAAAAGGGGACGTCATGAACATACGTCAAGAAATAGTTGCATCGGCAAAATATATATGCTGATGTGATCACAGGCAGAGTTATCCTGAGACCACCATGGCCTTTGTCATGTAATCAGGTCCACAGTGGCCTAGGCTTCCCTGGGCCTGCCTTTTGATACAGGCTATTGTCTGCAGGTAGTCATGGAATGCTCTGCTGTGATTTGCAGATAGCAAATAGTTCACAGTTACCCATGAGTGGCCAGCTTATAAAAACCCACAGTTTATCCCCCAAAGAAAATATTACTCTTTAGATAGCCAGAATGGGGCCTCCCTGGTGGCGCAGCAGGTTGAGCACTGTGCTGTGAAGCTGTCCGCAGCTTCTGCGGCGCGAGTTCGATTCCTGACCAGCCAGGGAAAATCCCATATGGCATGGCAGACCTCTCCTGTCGCTCCTACTGCTCCACTCAGCAGTGTCTTTGGTCCGTCTGCCTGTTCTGCTTCCCACTCTGTCTCTGGTGAATTCTCTCACCCTCCTGCATCTCTGACCTGTACCCCAGTTCTTGTATAAATAAATAAAATCTTAAAAAAAAAAGCCAGAATGCCATTTCCATATACCCATTAATAACGCTAACTATGCAGTTAGGAAAACAGCAGGAGAGGAAGGGGGCAGTCAACAGAGATTCAGGTATTAAAATATAGTCTGAGGGGCCTCCCTGGTGGCGCAAGTGGTTAAGCTGCAGCACTATGAAGCTATCCGCTGTCACTGGAGCACACTTCCATCCCCAGCCAGGGAACTACCCACATGGTGCAGCCCACCTTTCCTTTCTTGCCTGCTGCTCCCCTCTGCAGTGTATTTCAGTCAGTCTTCCTGTTCTGCTCCCCACTCTGTCTCTGGTGCATCCTCTCACCCCCCACACCTCTGGCCTGCACCCTAGTTCTTGTATGCATAAATAAATAAATCTTTCTTTAAAAAAAGTATAGCCTGAGATACATGTTTCTTTTTTTTTTTAAGATTTTTTTTTTTTAATTTATGCAAGCACTGGGTACAGTCAGAAGCGTGGGAGGATGAGAATTCACCAGAGCCAGAGCAGGGAACAAAACAGGCAGACTGGCGAAATACACTGCTGAGCGGAGCAGTTCACGGCGGAAGAGGTCTGTGCATCATGTGGGAGCCTCCCCAGCGGCTGGGGATCCAACGGTTGCTGCAGAGGCTGCGGGCAGCTTCACAGCCCAGCGCTCAACCGCTGAGCCGCCAGGGGAGGCCCCATGAGATACATGTTTCTTACCAATAAAAATATTTGAAACCAGAGAAACATTGATAAGAGTTTTGGGCAGGGATTTCAGAGTCAGATGGTGGCAGAGGTAAGCCTCCCATCCCAGTCACAAGAGCATCGTGGATCAGAGTCTGGCAAGGGCTATGCACACCAGGCTCTCACTTAGCTGCAGAACTGAAAAGGGGGTTCAACTAGAGCAGAAGCAATCAGAGCATAAAGAGCTCCATACGAATTCTTTGTTGACAGATGTGAAGTCTAGATGGATGTCACCTCATCTGAGGATGAATAAACAGAAAATTACTAAAACAAATAAAACAGGAAAAAAAAATTAAGAATAGAGCCTAGCAAAAAATACTTGGCACCAAGGCAAGGACTGGGGGATCTTAGAAGAAAGGAAAAAAAAAAATATTTAGTGTCATCAATGTCTTTCAAAAAGATCTGTCCTCCTTTTATTTATTTTTTCAATTAAACTTTTTTATTTATTTTCTTATATCACTTTTTTTGGTACAATATTTGATTTCTCCCCTCCAGTATAGTCCCGTAGTTCTCCCACCAACATAGCATCTGTTAACTGTCATCATAGAAAGAACTGGATAACATAATAGGACCATAGCGTGTGTGATAGATAAAAGAGAAAACTTTTTGATTTTAAAAAATTCAGCATTATATGGGGTGGGCCTCCTCAGTGGCTCAGTGGTTGAGTGCTGGGCTGCAAAGCTGCCCGCAGCCTCTGCAGCGACGGTTCGATCCCCGGCCACCACGAGGGTCCCACATGGTGTGCAGACCTCTCCTGCCAAGCCGGCTGCTCCCCTCAGCAGTGTACTTCGTTGGGCTGCCTGTTCTGCTCCCCTCTCTGGCTCTGGTGAATTCTCTCACCCTCCCGAGCTTCTGACTGTACCCAGTGCTTGTATAAATAAATAAATAAATCTTTAAAAAAAAAAACAACCCACAGCATTATAATGTAATTTTAATTAGAGGTAATTAAAAGCAGAATTTATAATACATAAAAATAAAATCAGGGATGTGATGCATAAACTTGAGAATTTCTTTCAGAATGTTGAGAAAAAGAGCTGAGAGTTACATGATACAATTTTCTTTAAGCAGAAATAAAAACAAAGAATGGAACTTCAGTCTAAGATTCACAGGTATACAGCTAATATGGGTTATGTAGCAACTGCAAATGAAACAAAAGAAGTAAGTCGTCAAAGATATAATTAAAGAAATTTGCCTAAAGGGGGAAAAGAAATGTTCTTTGTGAGCAAACAGACAAGATCAATGGAAGGGAAAACTTCATTTAGGCAGATCCTTGCTGAAATTTCAGTTTACTAATATGAAGGGGAAAAACTCCACAAGCATATATACTAAACCAATATATTGTAAAAAGAAAGATAAAATCAGACTAGTATCAGACTTCTCAAATAAGCTAAGGCTGGAAGATAGCTGTGTGGATAGTTTTCATATTTTGACTATTAGTGTTTGAATATTTCCTCTAATTTGGGGAAATCTTTTGGGAAGCAGAAAACAAATTGGATAATTCTCTTTCCTCAACCCTTAGCAGATCGCACGATCTGCTACAGTCAGCCATTCTGATCTTGCTAAGACCTTGGAAATTCAAAATATTTCAATTATGGTGGTATCAAGGAATTTAAGAGTCCAGCATGAGTAGAAGCAAATGTCCCAGTGATCGTTTGAATCATTTTAGCGGCCATAGGTTGTGTTCCAAGTGCCTAACCTCCTTTGATTTCTACTGATATCCAGTATCTTTATAGTATGAAGATCAAAAAATGTGCTTTCAGTGAATTCCTACTGCTTAACTTAGTCAACTCTGGTTTCTGTTGTTTGCAGTAGAGAACTTTAACTGGCATTGTAATGAAAACGGTTTACATACTTTTGAAAGAAGAAATTGGAATTCAAGAATTTAAGATCTTGTTAAATTGTCTTTTTTATGAAAAACCATCAAGGAGATATTCTCAGATGTTTAAGGATTTAGGAAAAATAGCTCAAACATAAACTTCTTAATAAGATTTATCAAAAATGCCAGTTAACCACCAGAAGAGGATTTCTTTTAAAGAAAAGATAACAAAATTGGAGAGCTATGTTATAAAAGACTGGTGAATTTCCCTCAGTGTCTATTAGGGTCTTTGTTCACTGAGAAAAAGAGCGTTGAGAAGAATAATTCATCTCAGAAACTATAGCTGAACCAGTCATAGTAATAGGCATCAAAGAATATGAATGGGATTGATATGCTTATTTCATTATGAGAATTCCTCAAAATGGAGATGATGGTATAATTAGGCAAATTCCTTAGAAAAGGGATCCCCTTGAGTTGGATTTTCTACAAGACTCAGCAGTGCAGCTATGCAAACAAATAAACAGATAGATGCTTTATTATAATTTGTTTTTTTCCTGGTCCCTTATTTAGGTGTTCTAAATTCCTGCTATGAGTGAGACCATCTGGTATTTTTATTTTTCTTTTCTGGCTTATTTCACTGAGCATGATCCCTTCCAGCTCCATCCATATTGCTACAAATTGCATGAGTTTATCTTTTTTGATTGCTGAGTAATATTCCATTGTGTATATGTACCACATCTTCTTGATCCAGTCCTCTATTTTTGGGCATTTGGGTTGTTTCCATAGTTTAGCTATTGTAGATAGTGCTGCTAATAAAGTAAAAATCAAAATCAACAAGCAATTATAAACCAGGGACACACTACAGAGGGGGGGAGGAGGGAGTAGAATCAAAACAAGGTGGGTGGGAATTGTATGGGGACTATAACCAAGATGAAAATGCATACATTGTACAAAAATGAAAAATTATGTAACAAATATGTAAAATAAGAAAAATAAAAATAACAGATGCCACCCACAACTATGCTAGAAGGAAAAAAAGCAGATTGCTATAATAAAATGTAAATATGATTGTTTGGAGACATGGAACTATAAGTAATTCTTTACTAATGCTTTTCTATTACTTAGAGAAAGATAAATATTGGATGGTGTCACTTCTATGGGGAATATAGAAAAACCAAACAAAGTATCAGAAAAAGACAAACTTAAAACCAACCCTTGAAAGTTGGCCGTAGGTCTATGACTTTCAGAGTGGGGAGGGGTATTATGGACTTTGTTGGAGGACTATGGGTACTTAGTTGGTGGGAGAGCTAAGGTGACCGACTACACCTAAGGAGAGAAATACTATATTGTCAAAACACTGGAAAGGATGTGGAGCAATGGTACTTCAATAACATTAAATATATTTATATATATTTAAAAAAAGATAAAGAGGAGGGAGAACAATGAATGATGGTGATGGACTATGGGTGATTTGGTGGAACATGCACTGCAATGTGATTGGGGAATGAGGGGGGAGTTCCTATACTTCAAAAATACCAAAAGAGATGTAAGTCAATGTTACCTAAAAAAAAAAAAAAAAAAAAAAAAAAGAAAAAAAAAAAGGTATTTATTAGGAATGGATTATTTAAAAACTTTGTATAAGTAACATTTAAAATTTTTGAAAATGCTCACATAATATCATGATGTACCTGAATTAACAATGAATAATCCCTTCCAGATCCATTCATGTTGCCGAAAATGGCATGAGTTCAACTTTTTGATTGCTGAGGAGTATTCCATTGTGTGTGTATACCACACCTTCTTTATCCATTCATCTGTTTTGGGGCATTTAGGTTGGTCCCATATCTTTGCTACTGTAAATAGTGCTACAATAAACATAGGAGTGACGGTTTCCCTTCAAATAAGTGTTTTTGTGTCCTTTGGG
Source organism: Talpa occidentalis (assembly GCF_014898055.3). Classification (NCBI taxonomy): domain Eukaryota; kingdom Metazoa; phylum Chordata; class Mammalia; order Eulipotyphla; family Talpidae; genus Talpa; species Talpa occidentalis. The sequence goes on from NW_023601212.1 coordinate 51,407,959, forward strand.
CATATTCCTAGGAATGGAATCACTGGATTATATGGTAGCTCCATTTTATTGTTTTGAGAGTCCTCCATATAGCTTTCCACAGTGGCTAGACCAGGTTGCATTTCCACCAGCAATGCATATATCCTCACCAGCATGTGTTGTTTCCAGTTTGCTTTCTTTCTTTCTATTTTTTTTTAACATGGCCATTCTCACAGGTGTGAGATGGTATCTCATTGTGGGTTTGATTTGAATTTCTCTGGTTATGAGTGACAGTGAACATTTTTTCATTGTTGGTCATTTGCATTTCTTCTTTTGAAAATTGTCTTTTTAGCTCTGCTGCCCATTTTTTGATTGTGCTTTTTGCTTTGTTTTTATTGAGTTGTGTAAGCTCTTTGTAGATCTTTGATATCAGTCCCACTAAGGGAATATTAACACTTGATAACAACATAAGATCTTATGTAGTCTCCGTTGTGTCATCACTTATTTACTTCAGCTTTCACATTTTATATGGTTTAACTTGGGTTTCCTTTTCATGTTCAAAATTCAGCTCACTTAGTAAAAACTCTCATGGCTAAGTTTGCTCCCTCATACTCTAACTCTGGCGATTTAACTGTCACCTCTGGAGATGGACCTCGCTTAACTTGTTGGTATAGGATATCACTTTTATTTCTGGGGGCTAATGAGCTCACCTCTCCAAGTTGCTGTTTTATATGTAATAAAAATAGACATCTTTGCTCTTTCACTTTTTTCTTCCATCATTCTTTAAACATGTCCATCTGGTGTCACACTCCTAAGTTCCCCACGATGCAGGCGTAACTTACATGAATAAAAATCTCCTATCAGAAAAATTTACTTTTGCAAAGACTTGCTAATATGAAATTTGTTTTCCTGCATTTGCTAGCCAGCTAGAAATTTCTTTCACAGGCTGCATATTTCCTTCTCTAAAGACTTTAAAAATAGTTAAGAGTATGAATTTACCTGATGGCAGAGTTAAGATATTGACCTCACTTGGTCTCCAGAAAGGATTACTTGTGAGTTCTATTTATTTGGGAGATATATTTCATACCTATAAAAATTCATGTTTATTCTATATAACTTTAAATATCTTTGGTACTTAACAAAGTTTACACAAGTAGTGTTTTATAAATTAAGAATTTCATAAAGTGGTTAATATGTCAAGTTAGAATTTGTGACAGTACAAAGACTATATTTGTAAACTTAAGGGTCTGGAATTTTGTAGGACTACACATTACAGAGTAAGCTACTATAAAATCCTTTCTAAAGCAATGGAAGTTCTAAAAAATGAGTAAGTGCTGAATTTTAGTTCCTCACTATGTTAGGTTTTCTTATACTGAATAACCTAGTAAATGAGCCACAGAAAATCATTTCAATATCCTCTAACTTTCTTCTTTGTAAGATTTTCACACCAACACATTTTGACTTGCAGAAGTATATATCCATGTTTGAATACTGAACACTGATTTTTATTTTTTTACTTAACATGCATGAAAGTCTTGTTAAATTTCTCAGTTTTAGACATTGGTCTGAGCCACATATATATCTGCTTTAAACATTTGTGACATCTTTGTGGATTTCATTTAGGTGGGGTAAAATCACATACTTAAAATGAAAACTCCCAAATCATTATTTGCTCTGTGCCTTGATTGTTTGATGTCCCAGTATGAATGGACATGCATGACTAAGATGTTCTGTCAACATGCTGGTTTTTCTTATCTTCTGGATCACAGATCTAATGAGGACAAAGTTGTAGGTCTTCAGATTTGAAGGAATGTATTCCAGTGAAGTTTTGCATCAAGCAAGATTCATCACAGTAATATATAAGGGATGTGTAGTTTTCCTATTGTAGTGTTTGCTTTCCTAATTCTTTCTATGGTGATGTAAACTTTATGAAGAACAAAGTTTAATACTCACTTATTTTATCTGACAAATATCTTTTATTCACCCCAGGGGTAGAGGCAAGCTTCTGTTATAACACTCTCCAATTTTATGCAATAAAATGTATAAATTAATAGCATATGTTTCATTTTCTTTGGTCTTTCATCCAAGGCATCTCTGAGCTGTGTAGATGTTAGACCACTTTATTATAGGTGGAAAGAATCCTTTCTCTCTAAAGCTTAGAATAGAGAAATATTATTAAAATGCCTTGAAAAATAAGTTAGAAGGAAAGTTTAAAGAATTAGATTTATTTACATTGTAAAGTGAAAAGAAAGATGAGGCAATGCCATAAATACCTGAAGTGTCTGAGAAATTGTTACAAAGACTGGGCACCAAGGACATTTTAATTTCCAACAAAAATATACCATGAGAAAATATGTCCCATGCCAAGTCTGATGGAGTTAAATGCACTAGAAAGGAAGATGTGCAGATGTTGAAGAGGTTAGATGCAGGAATGTGATAACCAGGGCCAGGTACTCATGCTTTCACTGTGAGAGGGTGATTGGGAAGAAACAGAATGCAACAGGAGTCCACAGATGAATCAATCTCCTAAATTGTTGCCATAAAGCTAAAACGTCAAGCAAATTTGAGAGTTTATGACATACACTTTGTCATCTAACCCTGAACAGATTGTGTTATTTGTGTCTGTATTTTGCCCATAAGGAGGTGGTGTCTCTGAGGGGTTAGTAGGTTTCCTTCGGTGACAAAGGGGGCAACAAAGCTGACAGCCTAGATCTGAATGAGGACTTTGCATTGTTCTGTATTCCATACAGACATCCTGCATGTGGTATTAGCAGGCCTAAGGTACAGTTTAATAAAGGAACATGGAAAAAGAAAATAAGCAAAGCGTTCTGGAGTATGGACAAAAAAGAGAGAGTGCTGAATTAAAAAAACAAAAACTGAAAAAATACTAAGTGGCTGTGTTCCCTGTGGTATCAGTAGGGAACCTCTGGAAATCTTAGCATTGTATAGAATGATAACTTAGAGAAATCACTGATGGTTGTAATTCCCCACCTCTCCCTTACTCCTTCCTTCTCTGGCGCCTGTGAAAGTAGACCCGGTACATTCTGAAAGTTTGATGAATCCTTTCATGTAAGTTCTGATAGAGTAGCTGCTAAGGAATAGAGAGAGAAAAATTGTAAATGTGTTAGAACAAACATCTAGAGAAAATATAGGAAGACTAATTTGTTAAGTTTTATCAAGATGTGACCCAATTTTCTTTACTTTTGTTTCTTTAGTATCTGACATAACAGTCAGCACTCAGCATTGCATCCATGCATGTCTGGGGAAAGACTGAATGGGAAGCAAAGTGTTTAGAGAAGGAAACTTACCAACTATGAAAAAATACGTCTGTCATATCATGTAGTCAAAAATTATTTGATTCAAATTCCCCCAAACATTGAATAATGTGTGTTATTATTAGATATTTGTAATTCAGGAGACAAAACAATAAGTTGCTCTTCTTATACATGAAGAAGGATCGTGGTATTTGATAATTATGAGTAAAAATGCAATTAGAGTCAATATTCCAAAGTAGGAGTAGTTATTGCTATACTTGTCGAAAAATATGTTGGGAGCACTTAGTTACTGAAAGTGTGAAGACTGGTAGATAATCATTGCGATGATTCATTTATGGGACTCTTCATTTATGATATTTCCCACAACACTTTTAAAGTGTACCATGGCACATATATACTGTTTCCCATAATAATGAAAAAAGTGCTGAAATTCACAGAGTGCTAGGCATTGTCTACTGAGGTTATCAGTGAGAAGAAAACATCTTCCCTTCAATAAGCCTATAATATGAAAAAAGAAGTAGGGTCTCCCCAGTGGCTCAGCACTTGAGCGCTGGGCTGCGAAGCCACCCGCAGCCTCTGCAGCGCCGGTTCGATCCCCAGCCGCCGGCGAGAGTCCCACATGGCGCAACAGACCTCTCCTGCCACGTCCACTGCTCCCCTCAGCAGTGTCCTTCCTCAGTCTGCCTGTTCTGCTCCCCGCTCTGGCTCTGGTGAATTCTCTCACCCTCCCGCGCTTCTGACTGTACCCAGTGCTTGTATAAATAAATAAAATAAAGCTTTTAAAAAAATTTAAAAAGAAGTAATTCAATTATTTTTCCCCAACCCTGGAAGTAAGTTAATTATAATAAATGAATAAATAGTTGTGATGTGGTGTGATAAGATCTCACCCAGGTAATACAGGAGCCTTTTTCTCTGGCTCAGGATGAGTAGAGATTGAGAAGAGCTTCCCACAGGAGATGGTACATGAGGTATTCACTGGAATATGAGTCAGCATTTTCCTGGTAGAAGTCAAGAAAGCCTTTCTAGGAAAAAAAGTACCTGGGCTTGCTCAGGGTGGAGGCTGTGGCTGAATAGGGAGTTAGTGTCACCATCAGTGTGCAATTTTCGTTTGTCCTGCTTTCTTCATTAGCCTTTTTTTTTTTTTAAGATTTATTTATTTATTTATTTGTTTGTTTGTTTATTTATTTATTTATTTATACAAGAACCAGGGTACAGACTAGATTCCCAGGAGAGTGAGCGGATTCACCAGAGACAGAGCGGCAAACAGAACAGGCAGACTGACGAAATACTCTGCTGAGGGGAGCAGCGGGCGCGACAGGAGAGGTCTGCCTCGTCATGTGGGACCTCGCCTCGGCTAGAATCGAACAGGCGCTGCAGAGGCTGTGGACAGCTTCACAGCGCAACGCTCAACCACCTGCTCCACCAGGGGAGGCTCTTCATTACCCTTTTTAAATACTAGTAGAGAATCCTTATAGTTTGCGGTTTTGTGCAGTTGGTTCAACAAGAAAATAATGGAGAGTAGTGCTTACTGTGCTGCTTGGTGGGGTTTAGACTGGATAAGGAAGAAGGGCACGTTAAAGACCATGGTCTGGTAAATGGAATAGAAGGGAAGGTTCAAGGAAGATGTGGCCATGATGAAGCTGGAGAGAACTGAAGTCGGGGGTGACAGCTGGAAGGAGGGGAGATTGTGAGCTTCAGTGTTATTTCAATAGCATTGTGAGTTGCTTCCCTGATAAAATAACTGAGATAGCTAATGAATTTGTCTAGCAACATAAATTAACCGCCAGAATTAGGTCTTTTTGTTCAAGAAGTGCTATGTAAAACCACTTCCATATATTTTTGTTTCTATAATTGTTACTTCTTTATGTAAAACTATCCTTTTTTGAGTATCATAATTGACTTAAAAAGGTTTTTTTTTTTAGAGCAGTTTTAGGTTTACAGCAAAATGAATATGCAGGATATACCCCCATCTCCACACATGCACAGCTGCCCCCATTACTAACATCCCCACCAACTGATGAACCTGCACTGATACATTAGAATCAAAGTTGCATTTTACATTAGGGAGCACACTTGGTTGTGTACACTTTATGCATTTGGACAAATGTACATTGACATGTATTTACCTGTATAGTCACACAAAATTTATACTGCCCTTAAAGTTCTCTTGCTCCACCTATTCATGTTACTCCCCCACCCCCAACTCCTGGATACCAGTGATCATATTACTGGCTCCCTAGTTTTGTCTTTTCCAGAATATGATGTAATTGGAATTATACAGTGTCAGCCTATTCAGATCATATTCTTTCACTTAATAATATGTACTTCAAGTCCCTCTGTTTTTTGATGGTTTAATAGTTCATTCTTTTTAGTACCAGATAATAATTTATTATTCAGATATACAAAACCTATTTTTGATAGCCAATAGATATCTTTGCCCTAATTGAGTCTGGATTAGGAGATCCATGTGCATATATAATGTGTTATTTATTTAATTTTATTTCTTTTTGTGTAGAAGAACTATGGTATAGGCCAGAGGTGTGGGGGGTGAGAGGATTCACTAAAGACAGAGCAGGGAGCAGAACAGGGGGGATTGACTGAAATACAGTGCTAAGGGGAGAAGCAGCAAGCAGCAAGAGAGGTCCACTGCACCATGTAGGTTAGCTCCCTGGCTGGGGATAAAAGTCAGGCCTCAGTAGTGATAGCCAGTGATAGCCGGTGATAGCGCTAAGACTTAACCCTTGGGCCTCAGGGCGGCCCTATGTATAGTATCCTTTTAATGTGCCATGAAGTAATACTGCTAATTATGATTTGCTACCTTTTTCTAAGTAGAACAATAATGTAAATCTAAACTTTGGTCATCTTCTATTACTCAGAATTTCTGTGATTTGGAAAAAAGTATTATAGAGAGGATCCAATAAAGAAAAAGATGATGCAGTTGTCATGTTAGACCTCATTTAAATGAAGGGTTTTTTTTTTCTTTTTTTTTTTAAGATTTATTTATTTATGTATACAAGAACTGTTATACAGGCCAGAGATTGGGCGGGGGGGGGTCGGGGTTGAGAGGATTCACAGAGAGAGTAGAGAACAGAAGAGGCAGGTTGACTGAAATACACTGCTGAGGGGAGCAGAGGGTGAGATAGGAGAGGTCTGCTGTGCCATGTGGGCAGCTTCCTGGCCAGGGATTGAACTCTTGCTGCAGAGGCTGCGGACAGCTTCACAGTGCTGTGCTTAACCCCTTGCACCAACAGAGAGGCCCAAGATGAAGATTTTTCTAAGAATGAATAAAATTCTAATATTCTTTCATTATTATGTCATATGTATTATGCAAATCACCCAGAGAAGCTCTGAATCATGAAGTTTTTGTTAAGGAAAGAAAAAATACATAGCATTAAATAGAAATTACATTAAAGTACATTTGTAATTTTATATTAGGAATTACATAAAATGGATATCAAGGCAGTAAACATTAGTAACATACACGTATCCTTATATCTTATATTGGGAAAATACAAATTATAAATTTTTAGGGAAGAGATCTTGATGCATATTAATTATTATGATTTTGTCAAATAAAATGGAATTTTTCATTGTACAGCTCTAAAATTACTGCCTTTCTCTTTCATAACTATGTTGGTATTTGGGTGGGGATTTTTTTGCAAATCTAGCATAAAACTGTCAATATATCATCCATTTCTGTGCTTTGTTGTCAATGCACTACCTACTCAATAGTCAATGAACTGACAACCTTTTTCTCTGAGGCTTGATAGACCTCTGTATTCTAGCACTGCCCAGTAAAACTTTCTATAATGATAAAAATGTGTATCTGTGCTGGTCCATGTGGCAATACCTGCTATATGTGGCAGTTAAGCACTTAAGATATGATTAGTGCACTTAAGGCATTTGTGTTGCACTTTGGTTTAGTTGTAGATAGTTTAAATTTGAATTTAAATAAACATGGCTAGTGGCTACCACAGTAAACTGTATAGCTTTAGTCTTTCCCAGAGAAAAGGTGTAGGCCAGAGATGTGGGGGCTGGGGGGTGGGTGCATTTAAATCTGAAAGGATTTACCAGAGACAGAGTGGGAAGCAAAACAGGTGTATCTACTGGAATATGCTGCTGAGGGGAGCAGCGGGCGAGATAGGAGAGGTTTGCTGAGCCATGTGGGTAGCTCCCTGGCCAGGGATCGAACTCGTGCTTGCAGTGGCTGCCAATTGCTTGATAGCGCTGAGACTTTAACCCCTGAGCCACCAAAGAGGCCCCCTCAGCACTACTCTTGACATGTCTGCAATCTCCAGAGGTAGGTTTGGATGGTGTGAGGTAAATGAAGATTGCTTCTGCGGCCTTGAATTCAGGAGGCACTTGGGAGCGTAGGTGAGGGGTACGCATGCCTGATGGTGGACACCTTGAGGGTAGTGTGGGCATGTGTTAGGGGGCACACCTGAACTGAGAGACTGAGCATATAAGGGCAGCATCACACAGAGTGGTGCACAGTGGCGGAATGCCTATGAATGGATGAGACTACCAGATGATGCCAGAGACCCCAGAGAGAGTAAAGATTCAAAGGGGGCCAGGAGGCCAGCCAGCCTGACCTCCTGCCCCACCGCCTGCCCTGCGCCTGGTTGCCTCACTGCAAATGGTGTAGAAAAATCATTAAAAACCTGAAAAGCGTTCCAGGACTCTCTTTTTTACCCATCTGCCTGGATCCATAGAGAACCTGCCTTATGCCTTCCTGGCACGACAAATGTCGATTGAAGGATTCTATGCCAAACTTCATGCTCACTGTGCTGTCAGTGCACTCCTGTGGGTACCGCTCTGTTATTTCCTGCTCTGTTATGTCCTAGCCATCCACGATTTGCCCTAACTCCACTTCCCACCATTTGAGTTGTAGAGGCATCCCAACTGCCTGCAATTTACAACATTCCCATTCCAGTTCTCTGACTTATCTCCCCATTTAAGTCCTATCATGTGAGTTGCTTGGATAAAGCACCTCTTTTCTCAGTACTGTTGGTCTTTTTGTTCTGGAGTCCTACAGAAGCTTTCGTTGTTACCCAATTTTGCATTTAGTCACCATCACTTTCATGGGCTTGCTTGTTTTCCCCGATCATATTCTATGTACTATGAGATAGTTATTGCCCTCTTACCTTTTTTAGTAACCATATTACTTTGCACAGAGGGGAAAATATAGTTGCACCTGGGAGGTGTGTTCTCCTTAATTGTTGAATGGGTCCCAAAGTAGCAAAAGCAGGTCATAGGGAAGATTTGGGTTGGCAGCTTTATCTTTCATGTTTCTGTGATAGCATCAGTGACTTGTTGGAATCACATCAAACTTCAGATTTCACCATGTAAGTACTTCATTTTCAGTTGCAGCACATACCAATACATTATTTCTTACATTTTAAACCCATTATTACCAAATCTGATCATTGCCTCATATAAGATTAATAGAGTTGGTACTTTGTTATACTTTTATTATTTTTGATAATTTTAATTTTATTTCTGATGGAATTAAATATGTATAACAGGTGAAATTAAATGTATAATACTTTGTGATACACAGTATCAAATATTCTAAAACTGTAGACTTGGATTCTTACTTATGCAGCTTCTCACAGTAAATGGCAACTCTACATATGCAGTCATTTAACATATTGTTCTGTGCTAGAAATGCACATTGGGAAAGTACACATGGGGTGAGCCTTTCCCCATCATCATGGAGCTCACATTCTTTTTTTTTTTCATTTTTTAAATTCTCTTTGTTAAGATAATGTTGATTAACAGCACTATGTATTTTTTAGGGGTTTGGGGCCCTACCTCTACAAATACATCTTCTTATACTAGGCTTACCACCAAATCCCTAATAATTCTCCACTTTAATCCACTGAGCTGCCTTCCTCCTTTACTCATAGCCCTATCCCTCTCCATTTGGCAGCCTCTATTCAGTAGTCAGATTTCAAATATTTGTTTTGGTTTACTTTAGTCAGTTCCCTTGTTTTTGTTGCTCTATATTCCACATATGAGTGAAATTATCTGGTATTTGTCATTCTCCTTCTGATTTATTAGACTTAGCATAATCGCCTCTAGTTCCATCCATGTATGGCAAGAGTTTATCTTTTTTAATAGCTGAGTAGTATTTCACTGTATTTACCACATCTTCTTTATCTACTTCTCTGTTCTTGGGCACTTAGTTTGTTTCCATAACTTGGCTATTGTAGATAGTGTTGCAATGAACATGGAAATGTATATATCCCTTTTAATTAGCATTTTTTGCATTCCTCAGATAGAAACACAGGAGTAGATCATACAGATCACATGGTAGATCAGTTGTTTTTATTTTGAGAAAACTCTATGCTGTTTATCCTTGGGCCTGGGCAAGTCTACTTTCCCACCAACTGTGAACAGCTCCTGTTGTTTCTGATCTTTTTGATGTGGGTCATTCTCACAGGTGTGAAATGGTATCTCATTGTGATTTTAATTTGCATTTTCCTGATAATAAGTGATGATTGTATTATTTCATGAATCTGTGGTCATCTGCATGTCTTCCTTGGAGAAGAGTTGCCCATTTTTTGAGTGGGTTATTGTTTTCTTTAGTTGAGATGTATGAGTTCTTTCTAAATCTTGGATATCAGTCCCTTGCCAGATATATGGTGTGCAGATATTGTCTTTCATTCAGTAGAGTGTCTGTGTTTTAATAATAGTTTCTTCTACTGCACAGAAGCTTTTTAGTTTGATGTAGTCCTCTTTGTTTATAGTCTTCTTTGTCTCACTTGCTGTTGGAGACAGATCCATAAAGTCATCACTGAAGCCAATGTTGTGGAGTGCTTTGCCTATAGAACTTATGTGTTTTATGTTTTCAGATCTTACATCTAAGTCTTTAATTATTTTTTAGTTCAATTTTTGTGTATGGGTGCAAGATAGTGGTCTAATTTCATTCTCCTATATGTAGTTGTTCATTTTCCCACCGCAATTTGTTTAGGAGGCTTTCCTTTCTCCAGTTTATATTCTTGGCTCCTTTGTTGTAGCTTAGCTCATTGTATAAGCTTGGGTTTAGTTCTGGACTCGAAATTCTGCTCCATTGATCTATCTGTTTTTATTCTAGTACCACCTTGTTTCAGTTAATGTAGCTTTGTAGCATAGTTTGAGGTTTGATGCCACCATTCTTTTTCATTTCTGTCAGGATTGCTTTAGGTATTCAGTGTCCTTTGTAGTTCTATATGAATTTAATGTTTGGTTTATTTCTGATGAATGATATTGAAACTTGATAAGGATTGCATTGAATCTGTATATTTCTTTGGTAAGATGACCATTTTTACATCCAAAAATTGATCATTATAATTCACAACATCAATACAAAGAAAAATAAAAATCAGATGATCATATCAATAAAAGCAGAAAAAATATTTGATAATATTCAACATCCATTTATGACAAAATCCTTCTAAAAATGTAGATAGATGGAACATTCTTCAACATAATAGAGCCTATATATGTCAAATCGCAGTTTACACCCCTTTCAAAGATTAAAAAAAAAAAAAACAACTAAAAGCTTTTCCTCTAAGATCTGGTGCAAGACTGGATATCCAATCTTACCACTACTATTAATTACAGCCCTAGCTACAGCAATTAGGCAATAGAAAAGGAATCCAAATTAGGAAAGAAGAAGTAAACCTATCACTATATGCCAATTATGTAATAATATACATCAAAACCCCTAAAGATGCAACTAAAATACTAATTGTAACAATCAGTACAGCAATAAAATAAATTTTGTTCCTGTATGCAGACAATGAGCTAGAAGAGGAAAAAATAAAAAAAAAGTTCCCATTTACAAACATATCAAAATGATTGAAATCCCTAGCAGTAAACTTAACAAAGGAGGGGAAGGACCTATACAATGAAAAATGTAAGATATTGTTAAAAGAAATGGAAGAATACACAAAGAAATGGACAGATATTCCATACTCATGGATTAGAAGAATTATCATATGAGTGAATTTTGCAAAATTTTATAAAAGAGCCTAGATTAATTTGTCAGTTTCAAGGTGACATATTTGAATTTGTTAAATTCAGGCTGCTAAATTTCCAAATACTTGTACTGGCCAGATTTAGAGGTTAGACTAAATGCATGTATATGCTCTGAATTTCAAGTTTAAGAGAATCTTCCTATTTATCTGGGAAGAGAAAAATTTTCTGTTGATTCCACTAATTACTCATTTATGAGGAATATTTTTGTAGTTGAAGATGATGATGAGTATCCTCCTTAGATTAAAGCATATTCAGTAGATAACTAACATTTTTCTCCATCAGTGCCACCACATGGAAATCAAGGAGCCAAACAATACCTCCTTTCCTATCTAATGCCTTTTCTGTATGAATATTAGAAGTTTTCATGTGTCTTCTATGGTGTCAGGAAAGGGTGGATGCCTGTCACTAATTAGTCCATGTTGTGACAGAGAACATTGCAATAAAAAAGAAAGTATTTTTCAAGATGATTGATAAAGTCCCAAAGGACCTAAATTACTTCACTCTAAGATTAATATTATCATAACCACATGCTCATGACATCATTATAACTCTTTTTTAACCTGTGCCAGGTGTCATAGATTTTAATATGTCTTTGTAATCAGCAAAATATGGAAAATTAGTCTATTTTTATTGACATTTCTAATAAACTTTGAGTATATAGAAATGTCTGAAATTTCAGTATTAAATAAGATACAATAAATATTTATTAATAGGTATAGAATATAAATAGAATATTCAGGGCCTCCCCTGGTGGGGCAGTGGTTGAGCACTGGGCTGCAAAGCTGCCCGCAGCCTCTGCAGTGATTGGTTCAATCCCCGGCCACCGGTGAGTGTCCCACATGACACGCAGACCTCTCCTGCAGTGCCCGCTGCTCCCCTCAGCAGTGTATTTTGTCAGTCTGCCTGTTCTGCTCCCTGCTCTGGCTCTGGTGAATTCTCTCACCCCCCTGAGCTTCTGACTGTACCCAGTGCTTGTATAAATAAATAAAATAAATTAAAAAAAAATAAATAGAATATTCAGATATGAGAATTGTGATCAAATTTTATTTATAAATATCTATGTAATGTATAGGTACATATATTTTAAATAATACCATACTTTATTACTCTTTGTTGTACTTTACCATGTAGTAGAATATTTATTTTTTTAAGTATTTTATTTATTATTTTTTAAAGATTTATTTATTTATGTGTACAAGAGCTGGGGTACAGGCCAGAGGTGCGGGGGTGAGAGGATTCACCAGAGACAGTGTGGGTAACAAAACAGGCAGATTGAGCCGCGGCAAGACAGAAGAGGTCTGCTGCACCATGTGGGTTGCTCCCTGGCCAGCTGGGGATCAAACTTGTGCTGCAGAGACTGCATATTGCTTCATAGTGCTGTGCTTAACCCCTTGCGCCACCAGGGAGGCCCAATGTAGTAGCATATTTATAACAGCAATAATCACATAGTACCTACTATTTTCCAAGACTTATTATAAATTTTTATGAATAATAATTTAGATAATCCACAATAATTCTATGAAGTAGGTGTTGTTATTATCTTCACTAAGATATAGACACACTGGTTTATTTTGAACCTTAGTTTCTTTATCTGTCAAATATCAGTTCACATAGTTATTGTTCAAATGTCACATGGTTATTGTGGAAAATGATGGGTCTAGACTTAGACACCTGGCACTCAATAAGTTGCCCACCTTCCTATTTTAATTAATAGACTACTGACTATTAGAAGTAGTTTTAGTCACTGATTTGATTGCAAATGCCTTTGTATATAATGCACTATGAGATCTTTGAAGGCATAAAATGTTGAAACATAGAAGTCAGTAAATGTTTGTTGTTTGAAAGAATGAAAAACCAAAGAAATTGGCCTAAATACTCTCATTATACTACTGGCATAAAATATACTACTGTTATAAAAATATACTACTGGTGAAAAAATATTTTAAATCATTACTAAGGTAATCCAAAGAATTACCATTATCTGATTAATTTATCAATAATGATTAAATCAACTAGAAGAGAAAGTCTTTAGTCATTTGTTTGAGAGTTTCCTATAAGAATCACACCCCTTTGACTCCTAACAGCATGCTTTCTGCATATGAAGAAGACATTGATGATTTCCAAGGGTTAGGTGAGATTTTATCTGTCATAGTCCTTGTAGGTAGAGCAATGGCTGTTTTCGTGGTCACTTATAATACATTTTGTTGTGCATTAAAACATCCAAGTCTTAAATCAGTGTTTGTTTTTCTCGGCACTACATAATCTGTTTCATTCTTTGAAATAACTGGTGCTTTTGTTATGATTAAAATAAAAAAAAAACTGAATGGATGCCTTAATACCTAATAGAGTGTCATATTCCTATTACGTTTACTACCTGGAAGCAGGTGGTTACTTATGATGATAAGGTTGGTGGTTGATGGTGGTGGTAGCAATGATAATGGTGGTAATGCTAATGATTGTGGTGGTAAAGTGAGCTTGAAAACCAACTCAGGGTGTGTGAGTCTCCCCATCTTTATTTTTATTTTTTTTAATGATTTATTTATTTATTTATACAAGCACTAGGTACAGTCAGAAACACGGGAGGGTGAGAGAATTCACCAGAGCCAGAGCGGGGAGCAGAGCAGGCAGAAGGACCGAAGTACACTGCTGAGGGGAGCAGCAGGCGGCAGGAGAGGTCTGCGCGCCATGTGGGACCCTCACCCGGTGGCCGTGGAGCAGCCAGGGATCGAACTGGCGCTGCCGAGGCTGCGGGCAGCTTCGCAACCCAGTGCTCAACTGCTGCGCCACCGGGGAGGCCCTCCCCATCTTTAGTCAACTATTATTTGCCCAACTTTATTCAACTATTAATCCAACTTTGCTTCCCTATGCTTATTCAAATCCTTTATGATTTTCTTATCAGCAAAAATTTTCTTTCCAGAACAATGGTAAATTTCTCACCTTCAAGGGATGATGTCATCCCATCTGTATTTTGCACACACTTATTTTATGACCTTGAGCAGTACTCCGTATCCAGGCTTAATTTGAGAAATGACCCCTTAGCTCTCTACATCCTTGTTTGGGTAACTGACATTTATTTTCTCTTTGATATCTGAACTCTTGAGTCTACCTGTGGGATTTGTTCTGGGAGAGAAATGCCAGGCCAATTCTGGCAGACTCCTTTGGAAGACACCATGTTTACATGAAAGTCTTGAGAGCTGCTGAATATTTGCAGCAATTCTATGTCAAAATGAATCAACCATGAGAAACATTTTATTGTAGAAAGATAGGAGAGAATAACTGTGGATATTAAATGATATTTGTAAAAATGAAAGAAGTGCTTATTACCCTCTCTCATCCCCTGAAGACTATCTTCCATAACCCCAGCATCTCAAAATTGATGAACTCCAGATGGAATCACAATTTGAATTTACAGGACATCACCATTGCATCTTTGACCTCATACATTTCCCTAGCCCTGTGTTCACCAAAAAGAATCCATGGAATAATGAGACTATCAATCCAACCTCTCAGGCCGGAAAAACCCTTCAAACATTAACTTCAAAGACAATCATAATTTGAAAAACACAATCTAAACAGGAAATAAAAGGGGGGAGGGCAATTGTAAGCTGCTAGCAATTAGGTGCTAATTATGTTTGTTCAGTTGTGTAGCTGCCCCCACCCAATCATACCACTTGTATCACTTTCCGATGTGTGAGGATTCCTCAGATTAATTTTTGTAAACGAACCAAGCCACAATTTGTATACTAATATAAAAAAGATATGCCATAAATATGAACAGATCTGACTAGCTGAACTTCTTATTTTCATTCATATTAAAAACCCAGTTAAATGCAAAGTTGACATCATGTTTGTTTGGCTCATCAGTGTATTTCTACTAGTGAGCACAGAGCCTGGGACTTAATAACTGTGCAAAAAAATGTATGTATCAATTT
Organism: Talpa occidentalis; assembly: GCF_014898055.3. Lineage (NCBI taxonomy): Eukaryota > Metazoa > Chordata > Mammalia > Eulipotyphla > Talpidae > Talpa > Talpa occidentalis. Next base: position 51,423,149 of record NW_023601212.1, read on the forward strand.
ATTTATTCTTGTTAATACTCATGTTAATACTCATGAGGTCTTTTCTAAACATTGTAGATATGAATTCACTTTCATTTATTTTATTAAGTGGAGGATATTTATACCATGAAATATATTTAATATTTCCTTCATGGTATGTACCTTCTCTGAAAATTAGTTTTCACTCTGTGGTACTATAGATATAAACCATGTAACTGATTAGACCTGACATATCACTATCTCAGTTACCCCAGAGAATTTTTGTTTGTTTGTTTTAGAAGCTCAAAGCAGGAAGAAAGAATAGATGGATGTTAGGCAAAGCTTTATCAAGGAGGTGAATTTGGAGACAAGTGCTGAAGGATCGGATTTTGACAGAAGACTTTGTGGTTAGGGAGAACACACAAGCAAAGGCATAGAATAACTACTGTGAAAAGTATAAATCAGGTTGAGTAAATGGTGAAATCTAAGGTAAATGTCATATAGTGGTAAGAGAGGGTGGGAAAAGTGAAGCAAGGTTATATAATGGATGACTGAGGGTGTCAGGGTGATGACTGGTGCTCAATTTAAGTGATAGGGAGCAGATAAAATTTATTAAAGCCAACAGGGCTATAATCATGGTAATTAATTAGGAAGATTATGTTTTATTTTGTTTTGCTTTTAAAGATTTCATTTATTTATTTATACAAGCACTGGGTACAGTAAGAAGCGCAGGAGAGTGAGAGAATTCACCAGAGCCAGAGCAGGGAGCAGAGCAGGCAGAAGGACCGAAGTACACTGCTGAGGGGAGCAGCAGGCAGCAGGAAAGGTCTGCGCACCATGTGGGACCCGCCTCCGGTGGCCAGGGAGCAGCCAGGGATCGAACCGGCGCTGCAGAAGCTGCGGGCAGCTTCGCAACCCAGCGCTCAACCGCTGCGCCACCGGGGAGGCCCAGGAAGATTATGTTTTTAGTGGATGACTAGGGAGGCAGATGCCAGGGGGCTTTCACTACACAGATGACAAATTTCTATGTTGAGTTCTGTGTTGCCAGATGACATCTGTCTATAAAAGCAAAATGAAGTTCTTCCAAAATTTCCATTACCTTTATTTATGTGCACACTAATAGCTAGATTCACAAACACACAAATACTGAGTTTCATCAAATTAGAGAACATCTTGGGGTATAGTCAAAATACAGAATTTGTGGTCTATATAAAATTACTGTGGGAAACTCTGGAAAGCATTTTAAAAAGATAAGCAGTCATCCTCCAAGGTCAATAAGATCCTACAATTTTGGGGGTTTAGGAGAGACACTCCACAAGATGCTGAGAAAAAAAAAAAAGAACAGGGTTTCAAAGACAAGCCCCAAATTGAAAATCAAAGGAGCAGAGGCTCCAGTTTGAAGACACTGATACACAGCTGGGTGCTTCTCATTCTGGATGACAAGATAAGGATAAATCTTTAAAAAAAAAAAAAGAAAAGAAAGAAAGAAAAGAAAACAGCAGAAAACTTCTGAGCAAGCTTCTTTGCTGTTTTCTTTTTTTTTTTTTTAAGATTTATTTATTTATTTATACAAGCACTGGGTACACTCAGAAGCACAGGAGGGTGAGAGAATTCACCAGAGCCAGAGCTGGGAGCAGGACAGGCAGACTGACAAAATACACTGCTGAGGGGAGCAGCAGGCACAGCAGCAAAGGTCTGCACGCCATGTGGGACCCTCGCCGGCGGCTGGGATCAAACCGGCGCTGCAGAGGCTGCTGGCAGCTTCACAGCCCAGCGCTCAACCACTGTGCCATCAGGGGAGGCCCAGAATTTTTGTTTTCTATGTGATAATAAATTCCTGATTTCATATTTCATTTCTGAAAGTTCATTTTTTCTTCCATGGAAGTGTAATGCAATAGGAACTTTGAAAAACTTATTATTTTCTGAAGTGGAGATCCTGTGAATCCTTGCATGTGAGGCAAATGATCAATAGAGCAGGATCTTGAGAGGCTGGGAGTCGTGAAAATTCTCAGAGCCTATATTCTACCAACAGTTGTAAGTGTCTGTAATTTACAGGTCACTACATAACATGCAAAGGATTTTAAAATACTGTAGAATATAGTAGAATGTAGAATCCCATGAAAGACATAATCTCTGCCTCAACAAATTTACAATCTAATTGATAAAAGGAGAAAGAGCAGCAGTTCAAATAAAGCAGGGAGCAGCCAGGACAAGTTTTGGCTCCAAACCGGTCATCACTATAAGGAAAGAGGCACAAGTTCCTATCTAGACTTTTCTGGAAAACAGGCTTATATTGAAGTTCTGTATAAGCAGATAGAGACCAGTTGTCAGAGGTGGAAGCAAAGTAGCAAGGGGTCACATGGTAACCACTGGAGACACAGAAACATGACATCAGGTTCCAACTCATTTTATCCTCCAGGAGAATTTGCTTCCTCTGCTCTCATTGCTGTTGGTATTACTCTCCTGCACGGATGGACCAGATCTCTGATATGGGCCACTCAGAGAGGAAGACAATCAAGGGGTGGTGGTGAGAAGCTCACAAATCTGCTAACAGAGGAAGCTCCTCAAAACAAGGTGGACTGGCATTTCACTACAGATTTTGTTTTTTATTTTCTATTTGCAGAACCACCCAAAGTCACTGTGATGCCCAAAAATCAGTCTTTCACAGGAGGATCTGAGGTCTCCATTATGTGTTCTGCAACGGGTTATCCCAAACCAAAGATCGCCTGGACTGTTAAAGATATGTTAATCATGGGTTCACACAGGTACTGGGTTTGTATCATGTTCTTTGTTTTTATTGAGAAAAGTTGATGGAATTTCCAGACAAAACAAATCTGACAAAATCCCTGAAAGGTTCGGCGCGGTAAAGAACAGCCAGGCCAAGCTTCCTTGGGGGAAGGGAAAGTTTATTGCTCCGGGGCGGACCTCACAGACCCAAGGCGGGGGTCAGTGGAGTCGCGCACGTTGTTAGGGGGAAGCAGAGTTTTATAGGGTGAGGAGAGGTCAGGTGGGCTCGTTTGGCGGGAAAAGTTTGTAGGGCATGAAAAGGTTCCTGGGGCAGGTAAGGGGTTCTTTGTCTGAGAAGAGACTCCTGGGGTGGAGGGGGGAGGCGCACCGCCTGAATCCTCCAGGCAGGTATCCACATTCCTGCCCCCCAGGTGGGCTTCCTGGTTGGCTCCTGCATTCTGGCCCCCTGCATGGACCTTTCAATCCCTAAGATTAAGGGAGGTTTAACTAAAATCCACAGCTTTAGATTTTCTAATAATTCAGGAAATTAAAAAAAATAATGATGAATTTATGGAGGTTGAGGTTTTAAAGTCTTGAACTTAGTAGCTGGGATCAAGCACTTCCCAACACTTTGAGATGGAGAATAATACCATAACACTTGGTTTACCTTGAATCATTGAAATGAGGATAATAAACATTTTGTGGCATAACATGTTGTTTTAATAAATTTGTAAAAGGTGGGGTCATGGTATTCAACAGTAAAGAGAAAAAGAGACAGAACAGGAGCTCTAGAGTGTGTGTAATGCACTTTGTACCTCCCATTCACATTAGTCACACTATATCGAGAGGCATTTTATTGTGTTGGATGCTTTTCAAAGACATTGAATCCTCTCAAGTTCAAGTAGTAAAGTGAGCATGTGGAACGTAACAAAGTTTCCAGCCATCATGCTCCTATTGCTCTTGGTTTGGCATAAGGAAGAAGGCCTAGGTATAAGCTGATTTTTTTTTTAAGATTTATTTTATTTGTACAAGAACTGGGGTACAGGCCAGAGCGCAGGAGGGTGAGAAGATTCACCAGAGACAGAGTGGGAAGCAGAACAGGCAGATGGACCAAAGACACTGCTTAAGGGAGCAGCGGGTAAGTCAGGCGAGGTCCTCTGCGCCTTGTGAGTTTCTCCCTGGCCAGCTGGGAATCGAACCCACACTGCAGAGGCTGCGGACAGCTTCACAGTGCTGTGCTCAACCCACTGAGCCACCAGGGAGACCCTAAGCTGATTTTTATCCATAGCCTGATCCCTGACTCTGTGTAACATGAGGCCTTGCTTCTCTCAGGTTTTCATTGTGAGGAACCATTGGCATAGCTGTGCCTTCGAAGCAAAATTACTTAGTACAGTTTCCATTTCTTCTGTTACCTCTGACTTTGGGCAAGTTATATCACCTCTTTGCTCATCTGTAAAACATAGATAGTAATATTTAACCCATTGGGTTGTTCTGAATTTTTTAAATGCTAATAAAGTTTCTAGATCGGTCCCTGGCACGTAGCCAGGTGATACATGCATGTATTATTATTATTGCAACATTTTTTATTACAAAGTGATGCTGATCATTTCTGAAATTAGAGCCAAAAATGTAATTCCAAAATATTTGAAGATATTTGAAAAGAATTTGTTTCTTTATCCATAGGTATAGGATGACATCAGAAGGTACCTTGTTTATCAAAAGTGCAATTGCCAAAGATGCAGGGATCTATGGCTGCCTGGCAAGTAATTCAGCTGGAACAGATAAACAGACTTCTATTCTCAGATACGTTGGCAAGTATAATCAGTTTTTAAAGTAATTGAAATAGAGTGGATATCATATTAAGCAATGTAAAAGTATTTTTCTAAAAGTTAATATTAGGGTTGAGTTATACTCCATCTTAAAATGTACTATTCATTTCATACACTGATTAAAGTAAATATTATAACTTGTTCAAGTTAAAAATTCAGGAAATGAACAACTTCATTAGTCAACAGAAATCAAAGAAGCTAATAGATTATGGAACCTTCCAGAATGTCCACAGAGTTCTGTAGTTCTATAGTTCATCTATTCTCTGTAACATTTCAGTTATACACAATTAATTCTATAATGTTTCTAGTTTACTGCAAATTCATGCTATATTTTCCACTTACATTCAAAACTTTTATATTGGGGCCTCCCTGGTGGCGCAGCGGTTGAGCGCTGGGTTGCGAAGCTGCCCACGGCCTCTGCGGCGCCGGTTCGATCCCCGGCTGCTCCCAGGCCACTGGAGGAGGGTCCCACATGGCGCGCAGACCTCTCCTGCCGCCCGCTGCTCCCCTCAGCAGTGTGCTTCGGTCCTTCTGCCTGTTCTGCTCTCCGCTCTGGCTCTGGTGAATTCTCTCACCCTCCCGCACTTCTGACTGTACCCAGTGCTTGTATGCATATATGTATAAATCAATCAATCAATAAATAAATAAATCTTAAAAAAAAAACTTTTATATTGTTTCTATTAAAATTAAAATTTTCCTTTATCTGAATATTTTCATTTTCTATTTTCAGTTTTTCTCTTGTAATCTCAAATGTTTATTGAGATGAACATTATTCTATAATATAGTATTCCTCAATAGAATATTATTCTGATATATAGTATGTATATAATGTAATATAGTATGTAATATAATCTATTCTAAGAAAATAGAATAGAATGCTTCTTTTAATTTGTTCTTTCTTAGATAAATAAAGGATTAAGATACTACATACTCAGTGTTAATTTGTAAGTTGTGAATAATTAATGGCCAGCAACCCAACCTTTCGCTCATTCTCATTCACCATCATTCATGATGAGTTAGTGAAACTGAGTGGAGAGTAAGACATACAGAAGAGCCCCAATTTAGAGAATTTAATTTAGGCAAGTGTAGTAACAAAAGAATCACAAGTATTAAACCTAGAAGGCTGTAAAAAAAAAAATGGTCTCAGCTATAGATAAAAAATGGTCTCAGCTATAGATAAGCTCTATAGAGCTTAGAAAGAAAAATGGGCTCAGTTTTGATGATAGCAATTAAAAATGTTCACAGAACACCCAAGTGGGGAGGGAACTGACAAATGTGTAGACAGAGTTGAAGCATATAAGTCATTACAGAAATTGAATTTTGTTCATTCATAATGGAGCCAAAATACTCATTAATTTAACTTATTAATCACCCAGAGTGTAAAAGATGATGTGCAAGAGATTGTGCAGTGAAGCATAAGCAATGTGAGTCATGAAGTCCTTATTTTTCAAGAGCTTGTATAATAGGAGTTGATATACATGAAGTAATATCATAAGACAGACGGATAAGTACTATAGTGGATGGTTGGCAGAGGGGAAGATTGATTCTGACTGGGGAATTTACAAAGATTTCTCTAAGGAGACAGAATTTAAGCTCTGTCTGGAAGAATGAACGGGATTTGAAGAGTTGTGGCAAAGAGCTTGAAAGGATAATGCTAAGCAAAGTAAGTCAGAAGGAGAAAGATAAAATACCAGATGGTGTCACTAATATAATATGTGGAATATAAAGTAACTAAATGAATAGTCAGATGAAGGCAAGCTGAACAATTTATGCTTGATAGGTTGCAGACTACAGACTGACTACAGAACTGAGATACCAAGGGGGAAGGGGGTAGGGGAGAGGAAAGAACAGGGAGGGAAGGATGGACAAAGGTCTGTGGTGGTAGATGCACTATGGTGAGGATACTCCAATGTTGCCTCAGTTAAAATAAATAGTTAAAAATAAGTAAATAATAAATAATCATAAAAAATGACAAATGAACAAATGGACTATGTGCATTAAGGATGCATGTGACCAATAAAATGATGAAATATATAAAAAAGAGTTGTGGCAAAGGGCATTTTAGGCAGGGGAAACAGTTTTAACAAAAGCAGAAAGACGGGAGAGTAAGGGGCATTTTGGACTATCAGTAGCTTCTTGCTTTATAAGTGAGGACATGTCATGGAAGGCAAGGTTAAAAAGAAAAAGTTTGTAATTTTTGAAAGCCAACTAGAGGATTATGGAGAGCAATCACTGAAGATTTTCTCATAGGAGAGTAACATGGTCTTTGATAATTTAACTCTTGGCTTTGTTTAAAATCATCTCAGTGGAAGCAAGGAAGTTCTAAATATCCCATTAAGAGAAAATGTGTGAGTAAATTAAAGTATTAGGCAAGAGGGTGAAGCAAACAGAGCTGAGGAAAGAAACTTGAGAATATCCGTAGTGAACATCAAAGGATAATAGAGACTCAAAATGGAGAATATCTACTTTTTTGTATTTTATGCAAATTTTAGCCTCAGACTGCAAGTGTCTCTCTTAAACATGAATATTATAAAATCATAGAAACCTTTACAACAAATTCACCTGTGTTATCCTTGAGTCGTCACTTAGCCAAGTCATTTTTATCACCATAGCTCTTTTGATTCTATTTTTATTACTACTATCCTTCTGTCTTGTTTCTTTAGTATGGTTTCTATAGGATAGAAGATTTTTTCTTTCCTCATGTACCTCATTTTTCATAATATCCTTTCATTTAATTTCCTAAAATATTTGGACTTTGTTTTATCAGAATGACTTTTGCCTAATAACCTTTTTTTTGGTGTTAGTAAATGATCTTTCATCACATACCTGTGTGTGCATGTATATAATAAGCATTCCTTTTTTTTTAATAAATGATGAAGTGACCTAAAGCACATCAATACTAATAGATTTTTTAAAATTGGTTCATTTAGTAAATGTAAACAGGGTTCATGTGGCATTGTGGACATGTTAACTATTTGCATGTTTTCTTCAGAAACCCCAAAGCTGATCGTAGTTCAGAGTGAGCTCTTGGTTGCCCTTGGGGACACAACAATTATGGAATGTAAAACCTCTGGCGTTCCTCCACCTCAAGTTAAATGGTTTAAAGGTACTGTTCTTAAGTATGTTCATGTCTGGTTCACTTAGCTTTGTTTTCTCTTTAAAAAAAGTTATTTGTTAAAAATTTGTTTTGGTGCATGACTTAGCAGCCCCATAAAATGTGTTTATGATCTCACTAGAAATGATGCTTCACAATTCTGAACTCTAAATTTCAGGATTTGACATCTGGTGTGGATTATAGGACCGTGAAAATCAAAGCAGGAAAAGTTCGCCTTTGCTAATCCAGCTGAACATTCTCTTTGTTAGTTTAGGATTGTTTCCTGAAGAAAATTGTCCAAGAATACTCAGTTAACATTTAAAATATCTTCGCTGATTTTGGTTCACTTTTCTTAGAGATAATGACTCTCCCTCATAGAAAGTTTCCTAGATTCATAAGGACATATTCAATAAAAACACACATAGAAGTTAAAATAAAGACACACATAGAAACTTACACATAACTGAGAGACAAATGTAACGCTGGTCAGCTGCATCATGCATAGAAGATACTTAAGCATAGAAATGATCTGCCACTATTTGTAACGTAAAGATCACTCCCCTGTGGTTCTCTAATAAAACAACTGTTGTGTGTCATCCGTCCTTAGTGAGGATACAGTTGGGTCCAGGCCCAGGCCCAGATGCTGACAGCAGATACCTGTGTAAAGCATCCTTCTTCATTTCTTTCTATTCTTCCAGTTTATGAGAAAGAAAAATACCCAAAAACACCATAACAGGGAGGTTGCTAGGATTATTGAGATGCAGTTTGCAAAATACTTTTTAATCTTCAGATGAAAAATGCTAAATAGTACAAAGCACTATTGTTATGATTCTGTTTGTTAAATCACAGACATTCCCATAGCAACAGGTTGATGTCATAATCACAAAATTATGAATTCACCTCGGGTTCAAACTCTTGGGGAACATGAGGTGAAAAAGAAGAGCTTTATGTAGAAAAGAAACACTTTCAAATAATACAAATCAAAAACAAGGATGGAAACTAGGAAATAATGTCATTTTCACAGTTTTCCACATTAAGGAAAAAGTCTTTGTTTCCTCTGATAAGGCAGTTTTTATTTAATTTAGTGAAGTTTTATTTTTCAAATGTGCAGTTGATGGGACCTGTTCATGCATCTTCTTCCCCAGCAGCTGTGGCATCTCCACTTCTGGTTTCTGGTGTGAATTACTAGAGCTCTCTATTTTGAAACCAACTTGATAAGTTCTTTATTAGCTCGGGAGTTTCTGAGGAGCTGCCCTGGCCAAGGAACCACAAATGTTCAGTTCTCAGACACTACAGCTGGGTTATAAGTTTACATTTGGGAACTTCCTTACAGAGTTTGTCATTTGTAGTTTTGTCAGACAAGACTAGGTTATTGAGCTTGTCCCAATCTTTGCCTTTGGACCACATCTTCTCTGTGGCCTTGCCTCGAGGTTTCTTCAATGGGTCTTTGTCTTTCTTGGCCAACTTATTGGCATCTTTCTCCTTATCATCCTTGGGTGGCATCACAAAGCTTGGAGCAGCAACTACCATGGCAGCTTCACTTAGATGTTGGACAAAAAGAAAGTCAAGAAAGTATATTTGGATTTGCTTTTTTACCTAGGTTTATTTCAGTTATTGTAAACTAATTTTACCTATTTAAAATACTCAAGTCTTTGAATTACAAGTGAAATAGGTATCAATTTTAAACTCACATCATAATGAATCCAGAAAAATATCCAGGCAGTATTTTAAAAAACAGCAGTCAGTAATTTATGTTCAAAATAAAAACACAAAGAATAAATGTGAAAAAACTTTTTAAAAATTAGCGGAACCTGCTGATTTCTCTGCCTGTTTATAGCAGAGTCATACAGAGCCTTGTATTCTCCCAAATTGAGGCTACTTTCCTGAATAACTTATTGTTCCTCTCAGCCTTGTCCCCATTAATAGCTTGGAAGCTGGAGGAGGAATTAGGAAGCCCCTCCAAACATGCAACTGAGTACCTATTAGTTCAGTGGGCCTAGTAAGTAACATGCATTTCTCTGTCTGAGTTATAAACCAATAGAGCTAGAATATGGGCATTAAATACTGGCAGATGATGTTGGAGGAATGCGCCAAAGCTCATGCACAATAGGCAGTATTGCCTCGAACTGGAAGACATTAGGCCAACTAACTCTCCTGGTCACAGGCAGACAACTGTATAAGTAGAATCTAGATCATCATAGCAAAACTTGAGATCAGACACTTCTACATTCAGACCAGCTATAAAAAGAATGGGTGCCAGGGAGGCATAGGCCTTCCTTTCCCATCTCCACTGGGAATCAGACTCCAGGTGGATTAGGAAACTCCTACCTTATGGAAACCACAGGGGTAAAGAAGAGTTCTTATCCTGACCATGTAAATAATTTTCATATCTTTTTAAGCAATTCTAGTTGAATAAAGTAGATGGATGGTATCATCTACTTTATTTATGGTGTCATCTACTTTATTTATGGTGTCAATTACTTACATATGTATATATAGTTTTATTTATTTATTTACTTATTTATTATAGTGAGAACATGAAACATGAGATCTATCCTCAACAAATTTTTAAGTGTGCAGTATAACATTGCTTAAATACAGGCACTGTGCTATACAGCAGAATTCTGGAATGTATTCATCTTGCATTACTGAAACTTTATACCAGTTAAAACAGCAACTCCCCATGCCTCCTGCTCCCAGCCCCTGGCATCCATCACATATTAACAAATCGCATTCTGCTCAGTCTATCAAAGAAAAGGAGTTCTATAATCAAAAATGCTACTGAGATTTTAGATTTTTCAATTTTAGAATTGAACTCCATAAAACGGGTTCAAGAAAGCATCAGCAATACAAAGAAAACATATAAAGGCTATCTTTGGTGGACCTCCCTGGTGGCACGAGGGGTTAAACACGACCTATGAAGCTATCTGCAGCCACTGCAGCACGAGTTTGATCCTCGGCCAGGGAGTCACCCACATGGCACAGCAGATCTTTCCTGTCTTGCCTGCTGCTCCCCTCAGCAGTGTATTTTGATCCGTCTTCCTGTTCTGCTCCCCACTGTCTCTGATGAATCCTCTCACCCCCCACACCTTTGGCCTGTACCCCAGGTCTTGTATGCATAAATAAATGAATCTTTAAAAAAATAAAGGATATCTTTGGTAAAATATTAAAGAAATTGGATTATGGTAGAGGACTGTGAGTGCCTTGGTGGTGGGTGTGGTGCGATAACATACACTTGAAAAGCTGTGAACCTAATTATATATGGTGTTATAAGCCAATATTATCTAATAAAGAAATAATTCACCAAGAGAAAGAAACCGCTTTCATTTAGATGGATGCTTCTTGAAGTGTAGTCAGGAACTCCTGAGCCTACCCATAGTCTTTTTAAGGTAACCCACAAGATCAAAAATATTTTCCTAATAACACAAAGGTGGTATTTCTCTTTTATACACTCATTGACTCATGAGTTTATTTTATTTTTTTTAAAGATTTACTTATTTATGCATCAAGTACTGGGGTACAGGCCAGAGGTGTGGGAGGGTGAGAGGATTCACCAGAGACAGAGTGGGGAACAGAACAGGCAAATTGACTGAAATACACTGCTGAGGGGAGCAGCAGGCAAGTCAGGAGAGATCTGCTGCGCCATGTGGGTTGCTCCCTGGCCGGGGATCGAACTCATGCTGCAGAGGCAGTGGCTAGCTTCTGAGATTTCACCTTAACCCCTTGCACCACCAAGGACATCTGACTCATGTGTTTATGATGGAATTTCTGGAGGTTTCATAATGTGTGATATGCCGTATTGTGAATGCAGAAGCACATATGAGTACTTAGCTGTATTCTATTAAGCTACACATTCTAGTGATTTACAAAAATGTGTAACAACATCACTCTTCTCACTGAATTTCTTTTGTTTCAAAAAAATATAACATTTTTCATAAAATATATTCATTATGTTAGAATACCATGAGTTTGTTATTATAGAATAAATACATGCATTTTTAATTTTTTCAGTTCTATTTCTAAAATACTAAGTACAAATAAATATAGTCCATGTAAACAAAAACTCATTAAAGCCCTCATTAATTTTTAAATATATGTAGGAGGATCTTGAGACAAACATTTTTGAAAGCCACTTAATTACCATCAAATATTTGAAAAGATCTTATGCCAGGAATAACGATCTCTCTGTTAGTCTTTACATCCAAGAGGCCAGGATTGGATTTAAACTACAGCAGAAAGAGAACCCTCTTTAACACTAATGATGGTTAAATCCTGTACTAGTTAGAAAAGTTTATTTATTTTACTATGTATAACATTCTTCTTATCTAATATAAAAAGTAAACAATCCCTATTTCATTTTCATCTCAGAGTTCTGTATTTTCTCTGGCTTCTCCATAACTTAAAGACTGATTTTTTTTAAATAGAAATCAAGAAAGGAGAGATTATCAAAATGTGATATTAATGCAAATTTGTTTTAAACAATGTTTTCCAATTTATATTTTCTTTCACTACTGACTGTTACTCTTTAAACATTTTTATTTTGAAAACCTACCAGTACAAAGGTCTTTATTTCATACTGTTATGTCCTGTGACATATATGGGGGGGGAAAAAAAAAGGAGAAGTAAATTCCAAAAATCTAAATGCATTTTATTCCAAACATTTTAATACTTGATGAACAGCTAGGCCACATTGCATCCTCCCTTAGTGGGAGGAAAGTTTATGTCAACATCATCTGCTTTTATTTATGAAAATTTCCCAGAGGCACATAGACATGGCTTTAGTTGCTTCTCTCGTCCTTGCATGGTATGTAGTAGCAAGCTTGAAAAGATGATTGGGGTTTAAAGTATTGGAATGCTGAAAAGTGCTTTAGTTTTGGCACTGACGGTTGCTAATGTAATTTTCTTGTTTTTAAATTTAGGACTCCTCTGACCTTTTCTCCTCCCCAGATTATATAAATAAAAAGAGAATTGCCTGTTTGTTGTCTTGAGTCCATTGATTGGTGCATTTTGTGGTATCCTAGAGAATTTTCAATTTCTTTACTCGCTAGAAGCTAAGGGAGTTACTTCTTTGGTCTTCAGGCCCATGGCTTTATGTGGCTTTTCCAGGTCTCTGTGTGACATTTTGGAGACTTAACACTGGCTAGATTTTTCTGACATGACATCTATCTATAGACTTAAGAACAATACTTACAAACCTCTTGGAAGTTTTTAGGGTCTTCATAAAAGTTTGTTACTACCCCTCACAAAAAAAAAATGTAATATATGGACACTAAGCTGACATTAAACATCTATAGCAGGCATTTTTAATGATGCTGGTCATTCTGGTTAATTCCATTCTTAGGAGAGGAGCCACCCTGGGGGGTAAAGCTGTCTTCCAGATTTGTTGAGCTCTTGTCTGCCTTTAAATAGAAATGGTTCTCAGGGGACTTGGCATGCTACAAGAACAGAGCTTATACCCATAACCCACACAATACTTAGCTTTCTTGGGTTATCCTACCTTCACTCTTAGGTGAAATTCAATATTTAATTCCATTGCATATACGTTTACCTCCTACTTGCTTCTTCCAAAAGGCCCGTAATTCAAACTTAAAGAGATTTAATTGTGAGCCTCCCCAGTGACCTAGAGGTTTAATATCAGCACTATTATCGCTACAGCCTGAGTTCAATCCCCGGCCAGGTTGCTGACCCACATGGCACAGCGTCCCTCTCCTATTCACCCTCTTCTCCCCTCAGCAGTGTATTTCAGTAGATCCACTTGTTCTGGTCCCCAATCCATCTCTGGTGAATCCTCTCACCTCCTGTACCTCTGGCCTACATCCCAGTTCTTCTATACGAAAAAAAAATCCACTTAAAAAAAAAGAAATTTGATGAGTAATGCAGATTTAATAAAGATGACCTCGGAGACAGATATCACAACACACCTCTCTATTCATTGTCACAAATTCCTCATATGTAACCTGTCTCCTCCCAATAAGCTCTTCCCTCCCCTCTCCTTATAGTTTTGGTTCCTTTTTCTTCCAACCATTATCAGATTCTTCTCAGGCAGCTCACACCTCTAAGACAAAAAACTGATAGCATTAGCATCCAACAAATCAAAAACCTAGTCATTGGCCAAACCAAGAACACCTATAGTTGTTGAAGCATTTCCTGGGTAACTGGAATTCATCCTGTCATGAGTCTTTCAACTCACATCTCCTCATGCCCTTCTTACCTGCCACAGCCATAGTGACAGCTTCTACCCTTGCCACTTCCTCAGTATTGTTTTGGAGGGTATGTTCCTCATATACAGTAGGAAATATTTGTACAAAATCCACATAGGAACAGATTTTTGGCTATAGATTAGCCTGTAGAATTATACATACTAATAAATCAGCTCAGTGCCAAGAAACACTTCATTCTTTCCTCATATAAACATTGTTTAAGTGTGTACATTGTGCCAGACACTTGTATTTAAAAACTTTACAATCAGTTTTCTTCAGATGTTTTGAAATCAAACCAACAGCAGAGTAAACTATGTAAATACTTTAGTGCTTAATGTTCTCCTTGTTTTGACTTAGGGGATCTGGAACTGAGGCCCTCAACTTTCCTCATTATTGACCCTCTCTTGGGACTTTTGAAGATTCAAGAAACTCAAGACCTGGATGCTGGGGATTATATGTGTGTGGCTGTCAATGAAGCTGGAAGAGCGACTGGGAAGATAACTCTGGATGTTGGCTGTAAGCATCCCAGTTCTGACTGATGATTTGTTTTGAAATTGATATGCTGTTTTTCAATGCTGATAACTTTGAAACAGTTGGGTCTAAATATTTGTAAGAATAACATTCAGCCATCCAGATACTTAATGTAGTAATGATAGTCAAGTGCTTTCTATATAGCGTACACTGTGCTAAGAACTTTTATATGCACTATCTCATTAAGCCCTAATAACAGTCCTAAGATGAAGATACTATAATTATTTCCATGAAATATAATTTGCAGGAAACATAGGATTAGAAAAGTTAAACAACGAACAGGGTCACAGAGCTATGGAGGGACAGAGTCAGGTTTTCTGACTTCACAGATATATCACATGTTCCCAAACAGATTCCTGTCAGGAATCATCCATTCTGACTAAATTCCTAAGTATTAACCAAATTCCTAAGTATTAACATCTGGAGGCCAGAAATTAGACTTTGGCCCTGGACCATAACTTGGAGATGCTGATGACAACAAAGGTAGCAGATTGTGCTTTACTTTTCTTTTATTTTTAACTCACTAGTATGACTCCTCAGTGTATAAAATAAAGTACTAACTACAAATAAATGTCAATCACAATGTGAAAGACACACATGTGCATGACACTCTAATCGGGTCATTCAAGAAGTTGGGTTTTCCCTCCTCTTGTCTCTTCAGTTCATGTTTTTCAAAACAAAACAAAACAGAAAGCTCTACACAGTGTGGTAAAGAATGAAATGAAACAGCTTGCTTTGTTTTAAAAGAACTTAGCAGCTTGATTTTAACAGATAATTCAAATGTTTGCATCACCTAAAAATTACAAATACGGCATAATGTTCAATTGTATGTTCATTTATGTACAATGATTTCCTTGCCAAAGTTGACTTTTTAACAAAAGTTAAAAACTATAAAGAAAAGGCATTTTTTTTAGAGTAAAGTAACACAAAATATGTTCTTTCTACTCCCTTAATTTTAAAATGAAAATCATTGCCCTTTATGTTTAATATTCTGTTTCATATAAACTAATTTTTTTTTCACTCTGAATCATATATGATATCCTTGCCCCTGGGCAGTCTGGTGAATATTCTGCATTCTTGGTGATCATGCCCTCAGGGTAAAACCAATGAAGCTAGAAATGGCCACAAAGGCCCCTGTAGAATCTGTCTAGGGCAAAGCAAGATGTGCTTGAACCGTGACTAAACTCTTTGGTTATTAAGAGAAGTGCCTTGTAAATAAGATTGGAATCTCTGGGTGGATGGGGATATGAATATACCAGCAGAGTATAAAATACAAGTAGTGTTGTCAGATGTGAAAGGTCCAAAGGAAGAAGGTCCCTAGATATATTATTCTTGTTTTCAAGAGATACAAAAGTATAATGCTTCAGTTCTCAACATTTTCTAGTTTTGTTGCTTCCTCCTTCCTGCACAGATATTTTGTGTTTATCCAACACACTTTTACAATTGTCTTGCTCCAGTCTACTCCTCAACGAAGAGGGAAAGAATCTCAAATTGCAGATTGTTCCCAGCAAAAAGGGAATGGAACCCTCACTCTCTCCAAGATTATAGAACAACAAAATATCACGTACATGCTTTTTTGCTTACTTACTGCATATGCATTCACTTTTTAGTTTCTGGACTTTCCAGGTTCTCTCTTCTGACCACTGCTAAACCATGTAGCATTAAGGCTGTCTGTGCTGCAGTAACTTGCTTTGGATTAAAAAACTTCCTAACAAATGTTTTGTATTTATCCTTCTTTGCTTGAAATGAACTTTGTTTTATCTTCACTCATATTCAAGACCTTCACTCTATGACCCTTTACAAAACAATAGCTTCCTCAACTCTTATTCCAGTAATTGTCCTGATGGAACCACTAATATAAACTCAATTGTTTGCTTACTGTAATCTTGATCGTTATTAACCATTGCCAAATCATTTCATATTAAAGTCTACACCAGGAATGTTTCTGTTATGCCTTAACCCTCTCCTTATTCACCATTAAAATTCTGATTATTGTAGCTTACAAAGTTTATTTAGACCATAAAGCTATTGTTGCATCTCCTAGCAGATATAATATTCAAGAACTGTGCATATCAATCAGGGTAATGATTGTGGTTATCACTCTTAAGTTTAAAAGAAAGCAAACAAATAACCCCCCAAATTTTTCCCCAGAATTCATATAATAGATAAAAGTATAGGTTCTGAAGAGTGCCTAGGTTTTCTTCCTGACTTTTATTAGTTCTTCTGAGATAGGTTGGTTTAAAGATGAGAGAGCCTCTCCTATGTGCATGCACCAGGTATCAGATAGGTGTTAATTTCAGAGATTAAGTCTTGAAAAATGTAGAAAAACATATATAATAGTGGCATAGCATTTAAGAATAACCTTTGAGCTTTTAATATGAAAGTCGCCATTTCAACTTGATAATTTTTTTTTTAAAGTACTTGAGACAAGTAAGTCCCACCACTAGTAGTGCATAAAATTATTCATCTGTGTTCCAAAACTGTTGGGCATAAATTTAAGTAGCTTATGATTTAAGAAGGAAAACATGCTTTATTCATATTGTGTAGCTCTTTGGGCTTTCAGATTGTTTTTTTGGGCTTGTTACTTCACATCAACAATACCAGATCCAAAAAAATAATAAAGTAACCGATATCATTCTTGAGTTCTTGTAGTGAGTCTCCTTTTTCCTCTTTCTCATTATCATGACTTTAATTTATGGACATTTCAGGTCAACAGGGAATGTTACCAAAGCTTTTCTTTCATTCTCAGAAGAGGTAGTGAATTGTGAAGTCATTTGGAAGACAAGAAGATTGACTGCATCAAACAAAAAGTTGGTTTGGCAGCATTTTTATTTGTAGCATTGCATACCACACAGGGTTTGCGTCTTAGACTGGTTTCATGTTTTGTGGTTTGGTAGAACCAAAACAGTATGTTCAGCCACATTAGAAAAGAAAATCTCTGACTAATATGGCAAAAGTTGTCATAGTAGATAGATATTTGATTGTCAGAAACTACAAGACTTTTATGGATTTTAGAGCAACATGATCAATCTGTTGCTAACTGTGATATTTTCAAAATATTCTGTGTGCACAGCCATGTCTGTCTGTAGGTGAAAATGCAGCCTTACCTTGCATAAACTGTCAGTTCTCAAGGCCTTAGCACATAAGTACTAAGGCGATCACAGTGAATCAGGCAGATTATACACAAAGTTGAAATTCTAAATTGACAGTAGATGTTAAACTCTAGAACTTGAGGTTGAATAAATTAACAAACTATCTTCAATGGTTGCTAATATTTTGGTTATTACTACATGCTAACTCATTAATAAAGTCTATTTCTTTTACCAGCATGAGATAGGGCATGCTATTATCCTGCTTCTGTTTGTGGGGAGTCTTAGACTAGGGAAGGTAAAACAATGTTCCATATTTACAGGCTGAGAAGGAGTAGAACAGCCATTTGAAACCACCTCGTGCTGTATCCTCTCTAAGCAACACCTCGTTCCTGTGCAAACCAGGGTTTATAACGCTACTCCCTTTCCCCAGTCTCCATTATCAGTTTACCGTCCCCCAGTGCAGTTCACTTGGGGAAGCCAACATGGCTATGCTTTCAGGGTGACCATGGCCTGAGTTAGTTGTATCTTTTTTGACATTTGCTTGTTACTGATGTCATCTTGGCTGATTCCTTAGTGCCTTGTACTCTCATTTGCCTTGTTTTCTTGTGCTAGCATACATATTCCCTGACCTGGATTTGTCTTTTCCGGTCAGTGTTCCTGAAGCTTCTTTATCACTGATGACCTATCCCAACTTAACTGAGTTTTATGGGCACAACTTGAGCTTCACTTATTCCTTTTTATTTCAGTTTGCTCTTGGCTTTCTTAATTCTGAAAATTCAAGTTTAACTCCATTTTCACTGATGACTGTGCTCTGTTGTGTCAGTAAGCTTGGTTTCCCCCAAGAAGTTTGGTCAGTCCTAAGCTTCTGCATATCGTTTTGTTCTTCTGGAATTTGTTTTCTGTTCCCTAAACACAGTCAATACTCATGCTTTGAGCCTAACACATTCTAAGACTTTTATATTTAACCTCTGTTTTAGAGGACAGCAACCAGCTCTAGAATAAGTGATTGTTATTACTTTAGAGAAAAATAAGGAGGTCTTACAAACCAGCACAATGAGAAACTTTGTAAACTTTGTAAAGCATTTATTTTGCCTATAATTTTTATAAGTCACAATCTCATATGTGTGGATGAAGGTAATCTAAAGAAAATGCACATGTTCTTTTTAAAAACATGTTGCTCAGTTGGGGTATTTAATTTTATTGTATTCAGGAATGATAAATAAGAATAGGGCCTCTGATATCACCTTTCTTTTTTTCCAAAAGTGCCAGGTCAGATGCACATGATCAAGAATGTTATTATATATATTTAATGTATACATATACACACCCAGTGTATTATTGTTGAAGTGTTAATATTGATTCAATCCTTCACAAATCTAGCAGCCATTTATAATGCACAGATTACTATGTTAATTGCTAGTGAAGATAAAAACTTGCTTTCGACTAAAAGTTCTCTAGAGAAAGTAAAAACATGCAGTCAAAAAAGGCTGAACAAGGCCATTGCCATGAGAACAGTGCAGAGTGAGTTCTCTGAAACTTCAGAGAGGGAAGAAATCTTGTCCATCTGGCAGGGTAAGACTTGCATAAGGGAGGGGCCTTTTCAACTGGTCTCAAGGATTGCCAGTATTTCAATTACCAGAGATCAAACGTAACATCAGCATTTAAGGGGGATGGCGGGTTACACATGTGAAAGGCCAATCCTGGTTTGGAGAATAATAAGGAGTTATAATTGTTGGGGGAGTAGGAATTATATAGAGAAATAATGGGGTATGAGGTTGCAAAGTTAGAAGAGGTTCTTTAATCCAGGCTAATAAGAACTAAAGCTGCTGGGAATTCAGTGGTACTCCAAAGTCCCAAAATTCCCATTGAGGAGGAAAGAGTGATCTCTACACCCATTCTTATTTGCCTGTAAACATAGAACAGAAGAGGTTGATAAAATGGCAAAGAATTGTGACTCCAGAGTCGATCAACCTGGTTTTCAATCCTAGCTTCACCTTTGAACTTAGTAAATTAAGTGATATTCAGCCAATTAATGATCATTGTCTTCATCTATAAAATTGGGGTAATAATAGTACCTACCTTATAGCGATCTTATTAAGATTAAACAAGATAATTAATAGAAAGTACTTAACATAGCCCCAGGCTTTATAAGTGAGAGTTGTTTGAATTCTTAACCAATGCGTGAACTGGATATTGCCAAAAATACCTATGTAAGGTGCCTTCTCTTAGAATCTTTCATCCATTACCTCTAATGGTACCCTATTTATTTTCTTGCAGTTTTTTAAATTTATATATTTTTGTGTCATTAATTTTTGTACAATGTTTGATTTCAGGTGGTGTCCCCATAAAATTACCACCACCAAGACATCTGTGAACCATCACCATAGACTCTTGTGCTCTTCCCTCCCGTTTTGATCCCTTTCCCTCCCACTACCCTGACAAATGTCTCCAATTTATAGTTTGACTACTAGTTTTTTTTATTATTATTTATTTATGCATACAAGAACCAGGATACAGGTTAGATGTGTGGGAGGGTGAGAGGATTCATCAGAGATAGAGTGGGGAACAGAACAGGCAGATTGACTGAAATACACTGCTGAGGGGAGCAGCAGGTGAGCCAGGAGAGGTCTGCTGTGCCATGTGGGTAGTTCCCTGGCCAGGGATTGAGCTCGTGCTATAGTGGTTATGGATAACAGGGAGGCCCATGCTAGTTTTTTGGGGGTTTTTAAAGATTTTATTTATTTTTGTGTAGAAGTGGGGTACAGAGGTGCGGGGAATGAGAGGATTCAACAGAGACAGAGTGGAGAACAGAACACACAGATCTGCTGAAATATATTGCCAAGGGGAGCAGCAGGTGAAACAGGAGAAGTCTGCTGCTCTTTGGATGGGGATTGACCTCAGGCTGTACGTCATGGTGGACCTTCATGGTGGTAGCACTGAGACTTAACCCCTAGGCCGCTAGGGAGGCCCAATGTGACTGCTAGTTTTGTCTTTTTTTTTTTTCCTGATCCCTTTCCCTATATTCCTCCTACATGTGAAACCATCTGATATTTTTTTTTCCTTCTGACTTATTTCACTGAGCATAATCCTTTCCAGCTCTATCCATGTTGTTGCAAATGGCATAAGTTTATATTTTTTGATTGCTGAGTACTATTTCATTGTCTATATATGCCACATCTTGATCCAGTCATCTGTTTTGGGGCATTTAGGTTGTTTCCATATTTTACCTATTGTAAATAGTGTGCAATGAATGTAGGAGTGCAAGTATCCTTTTGAATTAATGTATTTGTGTCCTTTGGGTAGATTCCTAGGAGTGGGATGCTGGGTCATATGGTAAATCCATTTTTAGTAATTTGAGGGTCCTCCACACAGCTTTCCACAGTGGTTGGACCAGTTTGCATTCCCACCAGAAATGCAGAGTTTAATGGTACCCTATTTATTTTCCCTTTCCTCATGCCTCAAATATTATTACTCGTCAGTTCTGTGGGGCATATTGAAAACCCCATCTATTTGGGCTTGCTGAGAGAATTTTCCCTCTATTGCTTTCCTGCATTTTCCAAGGTGTACTTCTGATGAATTTCTAATTCTTTCTCCCAGCTTTTGTGGTTAGTTGAATTATGTGGATAACTGGATCCTTTCTTCCTTAACTTTTTAATTTTTAAACCATTTCTTAGTTCTTCTTGAGGTTAAGTTTTCCCTATTTGTCTCATTATCAGATGTTACACTGTTACTTTAATTTGTATTGTTCTCAAGCTTAAGTTTCTTAAATGGAATAGAACAAGGATTTAATACCATTAGCTTCTTATATAATGATCTGTTGAAGACTAAACTCTGATACAAATGAATTTCATTTATAAAAGCAATAAGTTTTAGAAAATCTTAAAGATTTTTTTTTATCTATTTCTTTTTTTAATAATAAATTTTATTTTTATTTTCCCCATACAATTGCAACCCCCCCATTCTGAACCCAATCCCTCCCCTCACACCCCCCACCACCCAAAAAGTGTCTCTGGTTCATAGTTTTTTGTTGATTTTGATTTTCACTTTCTTATAGTTATTCATTTTCCTGGTCCCTTATTTAAGTTTTCTAGATTCCTGCTATGAGTGAGACCATCCGGTATTTTTCTTTTTCTTTTTGGCTTATTTCGCTGAGCATGATCCCTTCCAGTGCCATCCATGTTGCTGCAAATTCCATGTGTTTATCTTTTTTGAATGCTGAGTAATATTCCATGGTATATATGTACCACATCTTCTTGATCCAGTCATCTATTTTTGGGCATTTGGGTTGTTTCCAAAGCTTAGCTATTGTAAATAGTGCTGCTATAAACATAGGGGTGCAGGTGTTCTTTGGAATTGATGTTTCTGTGTCCTTTGGGTAAATACCTAGGAGTGGAATTGCTGGATAATATGGAAGGTCTATGTTTAGTAGATCTAGAAATCTCCACACAGCTCTCCATAGTGGTTGGAACAGTTTGCACTCCCACCAACAGTGCAGAAGCGTTCCTTTTTCTCCACACCCTCGCCAACATTTGTTGTTGCTAGTTTATTTAATATGTGCCATTCTCACTGGTGTGAGATGGTATCTCATGGTAGTTTTGATTTGCATTTCCCTGATTACAAGTGATGTTGAACATTTTTTCATATGCCTGTTGGCCATTTGCATTTCCTCTTCAGAGAAGTTTCTTTTTAGCTCTTCTGCCCATTTTTTGACTGGGTTATTTTCTTTGTTGTTGTTGAGTCTCATCAGCTCTTTGCAGATTTTTGTGATCAGTCCTTTATCATTAGTGTTGGGTGCAAAAATGTTCTCCCAGTTGGTGGAGTTTCTCTTTGTTTTTGTTATTGTCTCTTTTGCTGTGCAGAAGCTCTTTAATTTGATGTAGTCCCAGCTGTTTATCTTTGCCTTCACTATCACTGCTTTGGGTGATGTGTCTGTAAAGATGTATTTGATGTGCAAATCACGTAGTGTTTTGCCTATATTTCCTTCTATATATTTTATGGTTTCATGTCTTATGTCTAGTTCTTTAATCCATTTTGAGTTGGTTTTTGTGTATGGTGTGAGATAGTGGTCAAGGTTCATTCTTTTGCATGTAGCGACCCAGTTTTCCCAGCACCATTTATTGAACAAACTTTCTTTGCTCCAATGCATAGTCTTTGCTCCTTTGTCAAAGATTAGTTGACCATAAATCTGTGGGTTTATTTCTGGATTTTCTATTCGATTCCATTGGTCTGTATGTCTGTTCTTGTTCCAATACCATGCAGTTTTGATGATTATGGCTTTGTAGTATAGTTTGAAGTCTGGGCGTGTGATGCCTCCATTCCCTTCTTTTTTTTTCAGGAGAGCTTTGGCTATTCGGGGTTTTTTGTGATTCCATATGAATTTCATCAATAATTGTTCTATTTCTTTGAAGAATGACATTGAAATTTTTATTGGAATAGCATTGAATCTGTATATTGCTTTTGGTAGGATGGCCATTTTAATAATGTTTATTCTTCCAATCCATGAGCAGGGGATGTCTTTCCATTTCTTTGTGTCTTCTTCTATTTCTTTGAACAGTGTTTTATAGTTTTCTTTTTTATAGGTACTTTACCTCTTTTGTTAGATTTATTTCCAAATATTTGATTTTTTTTGTTTCAATAATAAAAGGGATGGTTTTTTTTTATTTCTTCTTCTTCAGATTTGTTGTTTGTGTATAGGAAGGCTACTGACTTTTGCGTGTTGATTTTGTATCCTGCCACTTTACTGAACTGATTGATGAGTTGAATTAGTTTTTCTGTGGAGTTTTTGGGGTTCTCTATGTATATTATCATATCATCTGCAAATAGTGATAGTTTGACTTCTTCTTTTCCTATTTGGATTCCTTGTATGTCTTTCTCTTGTCTTATTGCACTGGCTAGGACTTCCAGTATTATATTGAAAAGCAGTGGTGAGAGTGGACATCCTTGTTCCAGATCTTAATGGAATTGCTTTCAGCTTTTCACCATTGAGAATGATACTGGCTGTTGGCTTGTCATAGATGGCCTTTATGATGTTGAGGTATGTTCCTTGTATCCCAAGAATTTCAAGGGCTTTTATCATGAATGGGTGTTGCACTTTGTCAAAAGCTTTCTCAGCATCTATTGATATTGTCATATGGTTTTTATATTTTTTTTTTGTTGATGTGTTGGATAACGTTGATTGATTTTCGGATGTTAAACCATCCTTGTGTCCCTGGAATGAATCCTACTTGGTCATGGTGAATTATCTTATGGATACATTGTTGGGTTCTGGTAGCTAAAATTTTATTAAGGATTTTTGCATCAGTGTTCATTAGGGAGATTGGCCTGTAGTTTTCCTTTTTCATGTTGTCCTTGTTCGGTTTTGGTATTAGTGTAATGTTGGGCTTCATAGAACGTGTTTGGTATTGTCCCTTCCTTCTCAATTTTTTGGAAGAGTTTGTGAAGGATAGGCACTAATTCGTCTCTGAATGTTTGGTAGAATTCATTTGTAAATCCATCAGGTCCTGGGCTTTTGTTTTTGGGGAGGTTTTTGATTACCATTTCAATTTCGCTAATTGTAATTGGTCTGTTTAGGTGTTCTATTTCTTCTTTATCTAGCTTTGGGTGATTGTAGAGTTGTAGGAATTTGTCCATCTCCTCTAGATTGTTGAACTTGTTTCCATATAACTGTTCATAGTAGTTACTGATTATTCTTTTGATTTCTGCTGTGTCCATTGTGATTTCTCCTCTTTCATTTGTGATCCTGTTTATTTGTGCTTTCTCCCTTTTTTCCTTTGTGAGCCTGGCTAGGGGTTTGTCTATTTTATTGATTTTTTCAAAGAACCAGCTCTTGGTTTCATTGATCTTTTGGATTGTTTTTTTAGTTTCAATTTCATTTATTTCTGCTTTGGTTTTTATTATTTCTTTTCTTCTACTGGTTTTGGGTTTTTTTTGTTGTTCTTTTTCTAGATCTTTGAGCTTCGAGATTAGGTTGTTTCTTTGAGTTCTTTCTTGTTTCTTGATGTGAGCTTCTATTGCTATATATTTTCCTCTTATTACTGCTTTTGCTGCATCCCATACATTTAGGATATTGGTGTCCTCCTTGTCATTCAATTCAAAGAATTTTTTAATTTCTTCTTTGATTTCCTCATTGGTCCAGTGGTCTTCCAGTAGTGTGGCTTTTAATCTCCATGAGGTAGGAGAGTTCCTTGCCTTCTTTTTATGGTTTATTTCTAGTTTGATGCCTTCATGGTCAGAAAAGATGGTTGATATGATTTCAATCTTGGTGTATCTGTTGATGTTTGTCTTATGCCCCAGTATGTGATCGATCTTGGAGAATGATCCGTGTGCGCTTGAGAAAAATGTGTACTCCGTTTTTGGGGGGTTTAATGTTCTATAGATGTCTGTTAAGCCCAAATGCTCTAGGTCCTTATTTAGAGCTTTAGTTTCTTTACTTATTTTTTGTCTTGTTGATCTATCCATTGTTGATAGTGGTGTGTTGAAGTCTCCCACTACGTATGTGTTTTCTCTGATGTCTGTTTTCAGAGAGGACAGCAGTTTTCTGATATATTTTGGTGCTCCTTCATTTGGTGAGTATATGTTAATGAGTGTTATTTCTTCTTGAATTATTGTCCCCTTGATCATAATGTAGTGACCATTGGGGTCTCTTTTTATTTTTTTGAGTTTGAAGTCTGTTTTATCTGATATAAGTATAGCTGTTCCTGTTTTCTTTTTTGGCCCATTTGCTTGTAGGATTGTTTTCCATCCTTTAACTTTGAGCCTATTTTTATCTTTTGTAGCTAAATGTGTTTCCTGGAGACAGCAAAAGGTTGGGTTTTGTTTCTTAATACAGCCTGCGACTCTGTGTCTTTTTATTGAAGAGTTTCGTCCATTTACATTTAGAGTTAATATTGATATGTTAGCATTTGTATTTGCCATTGTGTTTGTCTTTCCTTTGATTTTATTTATTTATTCTTTTAATAACTTTTTTTTTGGCCTTCTTTCATTGTTATTCGTCCCTCTGAGGTTCTAGCTTTAGGATTCCTTGTAGTATTTTTTGGAGTGGGGGTTTAGTCATAATGAATTTCCAGAGTTTCTGTTTTTCTGGGAATGTCCTTATTCTTTCTTCATAGAGGAAGGAGAGCTTTGCGGGATAGAGTATTCTTGTTTGGCATCTGTTTTCTTGGAGTCTGTTGACTATGTCCCTCCATTCTCTCCTTGCCCGTAGTGTTTCTTCAGAGAAGTCTGATGTCAGCCTGATTGGTTTTCCTTTGAATGTTATCTGTTTCTTCCCTCTTGTCAGCTTCATTATTTTTTCCTTGTCCTGGATTCTTAGGAGCTTTACTATTATGTGTCTTGACGTATTTTTCCTTTCATCATGGAAGTTTGGTGTTCTTCTTGCTTCTTGTATATCAATTTTCAGCTCCTTCTTCGTGTTTGGGAAGTTCTCTTCAATTATCTCCTGGAATATTTTCTCTGTTCCTATATCTCTCTCTTCTCCTTCTGGAATTCCTATAACTCTTATATTTCCTTTCCTCATGGAGTCAGATAGTTCCCAAAGTCTTTCTTCATTCTTTTTCCTTCGTACTTCTCTTTCCTTTTCTGTTTTGGTCCTTTTTATTTCTGTGTCTTCAAGAGTACTTATTCGTTCTTCCATTTTCATCTATTCTGCTTTCATTGCTTTTCCCAGAGTTCTTTAGTGCCTCCATTAATTCTTTGTTCTCCTGTGTTTCTTTTGCTTCCCTCTTTAGGGACTCAATTTCATTCTTCTGATCGTTGATTATTTTTCTCATATCATTGTTTTCCTTTATGACTTCTGTCACTTTTTTAATCATGGCAATTTTAAATTCTCTTTCTGGAAGTCTCAGAAGTTCTTCCAAGTTACTGTCGTTGTAATCTGGGGGGTGGTTTTCTTTTTGTGGTGTGCTTTTTTCCTGAGGAGTTGTTAGGTTGCGTGTGGTTCTTCTACTCCCTACTGTCTGTTTTCTAATTTGTCGTATGCATTGGGACACAGTGCTGCTCGGACTGGCCGGCATCGTGGGTGAACTTCTCCGCTCCCCTCTGGCTCCTTCAGGAGCCATCTCTGGCTTCTGAGGGAGTTTTCTGCTGGTTTCAGGCAGTCTTTACTGAAGAAATGTCCCTGTTCTAAAATGGCGACGCGGGACTCAGTCCCTGCGCATCCGGTCTCAGGCACACTCTTCTGCCGCCCGGTCTGCCCCAGCCGTGGATGCCTGTTCCCTCTGTGGGCTCAGACTGCTTGCTGGACGGAAGGGGCCTGGCGTGGGCTAACTTCCCAGCTGGCCACTGTCTCCTCCGGGAGCCTTCTGCCCTTTTCTAGCAGTCTTAAGAAATTTCCCTGTTCTATGGGGTGTTAGTGAATTTTTTTTTCTGGTCGCTAGGTGGCGCCAGAGATCTCTCCTATTGTCCTTGGGGGGCTGTTTTTCGCCCCCCACCCCACCCCGTGGGACAGGGAAAAGAGCGGGAATGGTAGGGTAAACCTCAACGGCTTTGGGGTGCTGTGTCTGCCTTGTGCCCCACCGTCGTGGATAACCCACGCCCCGAATTTCGTGCCCTGGGTCTCAGTTCCAAAGCCCTCAGTTCCAGGATGCGGGCTGTAGCCCAGTTCAGTGGCGCGGGAATGGCGCCTTTTGCACCCCGCTCCCGTGCCTGGGCGCCTGGTTCCTGCTCACTCAGTGAGGGACTTTCACTTCAGTGAGGGCCTCCGTGCGTCTCCCCGCAAGCCTAGATCTCAGGAGCGGAGACCTGGGCAGCCGCGATCCCGATCTGAGTTTGCTTTTCAAGCGTGCCAAGCGCGCGCTGCTTTTCCACGCAAGCTTACCAGCCGGCTGGGGGCTGTGTGCGGGTCTCCAGAGTCTGTTGTTCTCTAATGGCGCCTGGAGCCGTTCGCTCACCGCTGTGGCGAATCCTGCAGGGTTCTCCACAGCTCCCGTTCACGGGGTGTGGTGGCTGCAATAGTTCCTTTCCACTCACAGTCCCGCTTGATGAGTAGTTTGTTCTTGTTGGTCGTTTTAGTTTGTTTTGTTTCCTCCTTTCCATTGGTCGGAGAGTGCCGACTCTGTGGGTGGGGGAGGGGAGCAGGGTTCTGCGCTTTCCTCCCTTCTGGTCCTCTTTTATGGCCACTTTCTTCTTCGGGTAGTTTGCTGGAGTCGTCCGTTTATAATCCGTGTCCCAGTTCTCACTGGGACCTGCCGCTTTTCCTCCCTATTAACTTTTTTTTTTTTTAATGGGAGATCTTACTCGCAGTGTCTCCTCGCCACCATGTTGCTCCGCCCTCCCCTATAATCCTCAAAGATATTTTATTCCAAGGCAGTCTTATTTATTAGAAAGTTTAAAGACTTGAATAATGTGATATAAATTAAAATTGGTAATAAATTCCTAAAATGAAAAATTCTTTTAAGGTAATCTTCATTTAAATTCCAAATCTTTTCATTTATCAGTTTAGGGAAATAGTTGCACTTCTTCATTTTGCTATCCATTCATAAAGTATAAAATAGTTGCTATTTCAGTAGCTGACAGCAATACTTCAGAGGTAAATTTATAATGTCATGTAAA
Source organism: Talpa occidentalis (assembly GCF_014898055.3). Lineage (NCBI taxonomy): Eukaryota > Metazoa > Chordata > Mammalia > Eulipotyphla > Talpidae > Talpa > Talpa occidentalis. The sequence goes on from NW_023601212.1 coordinate 51,451,128, forward strand.
CAATGATTTAATTCAAATTCAATCTGTTGACAATTTATTAAATTTGTATTTGATATGTCTGTCTACTTCACTAATGCTGTTTTTTTTATTTTTACTTATAATATCTTCCAGCACCTCCAGTTTTCATACAAGAACCTGTTGATGTGTCTATGGAAATTGGCTCAAATGTGACATTACCTTGCTATGTCCAGGGTTATCCAGAACCAAAGATTAAATGGCGAAGGTTAGACAACATGCCAATCTTCTCAAGACCCTTTTCATTGAGTTCCATCAGTCAACTAAGAACAGGAGCACTCTTTATTTCAAGTAGGTTAAAGGAAATGTATTTTATACAGATATGTGTATATTTATATTAAATTTTGATATAGCTATTGCGGCATTTAGAATAGTAAGTTAATTTTGCCAACACGTTTTGTGTTTGTTACATGTCACTTTAAAATAGTATTAAACTCTTATATATGGTAATTGTCATAAATGGATATTTTATCCAAATGCATGTCATTAATATATCATATAGGCTAATGAAGCAATGTAATTTATTCACATCTTACTGCTTTTTATTGCAGATAGAGTTAGTGGGCTATAGATGAATAAGTGATCACATCTCATTGAACTTTGTACTGACTGTGTAGAAAGCATTATATTACTAGTAGTAAAGTTTCATTATTTTTGGCTAGCAAAACATAACCATATGCATAGGGACCATATATCCTCTGAAGCCTCCTTGATTAAACACCTCCTACCTGGATCAAAAGGTTAAAGAAAAAGTCAAGTACTCTCTCATCTGAAACTCTTACCCCAAAACCATTAAGCATTCAGATATTTGTAAGCATTTTATACCTTTTCAAAAATGTTTGAATAGTAACCTTAGATGAATAATAACATTTAGATCATTAATTGATCTTTAAAAAGTAATTGCATCTTTGAGGTATTTTATAGAAAACCTTCAATAAAGGATGTGTATATTTATGAGCAGTAAGTACTAAGTGTACATATTGGAAGTACTCATATTAGATTGGCTCAAATTGTGCAGGCTCTGAAAAATGCAAGTAAAGAAGAGCTCTTGGTAAGGGAGAGAAAATAGATCCCCAAACTTCAAAGACAGGAAAAAGCCTATGAAAGTAGTTTCAGAACAACTCTTGCAGGATAAGTACAGAAATGAGAGAGAAAAAATGTGAGGAGGTTAGGGTGATAATGGTGTTGAAGAGCAGTCCAAAGGGAACACAATTGCTTGAAAACAAGCCAATTAGATGAGATTTAAAAAAGGAAAAATAAAAGGGCAATGTATTGACCAATGGATGCTTAATTGTATCATATAATCATCTGGAAGGACACTCATGATTAGAAACTTAGTTTGAGTGGAATTTTGATTTTCTGCGCAATTAGGACCGGGTTGATTATATGGGAAACATCTTGGTTAGAAGCAATGCATGACTTATTAACCAGGCGATTTGCTGCATTTCCCTTTGCAAATAAATGTTTATTATTGTTTAGAGTGGACACTGCCTGAGTTTACTAATACAATTGTTCAGTTATTTGCCTATGATTAACAGAGGAGTAAAAACTTTGTTACTGCTGTTTATAGAGATCCTATGAAATTATTCGTTATGGAAAGCTACATTTACTCTGCTAAAATCATGATCTGTCAACAGATTAAGCTGTGCTTATCTTAAGATATTTGTGAAAATGATAATCATTTCCCTATTTAACAACTTATCTTGTCTCCCCTTTTGCTCACAAGATGAAACCACAGTCTTTATAAGGTACTGGTCTACCTTTTCATTTTTGGTTTCCTAACTACATCCACCCAACTTGTAACCTAGTAGTCTTCATTCTGACTACCCTATCACCCTTTTAATGAAAAATATTTTGTAATGTTCTTGTTATTATCCTGAAAAAATATGTAGGTATATTCAATGTACCTAGATAATGAAAATTATTTTAATATCCAAAATGGAGCACCAAGGAAGATAAAAGAAAGTAATTTATATTAAAATATTCTGAACAGCTCTGGCTTCATGAACTATGCATACACATTTATATAGCATTCCCATATATTTGACAACTCAAATGTAGATCAAAGCAGGAATATGGGACTGATGATTCAAAAATGAAAACTAGTGAAGGAATTTTCTAAAATAGTGGCAATTCTGGCTGAAGTTTTTTATTTTCTTTCATTCACACAGAGTTATTTTGTAGGCATGTATGATTAAAGAGAGTCATCAGATCCACGAATTTCCAGTGGTACCTTCAAAAGTCTTGCTGGATTTGGATAATTGTTTATTTTGTGAATGTGTTCCATGCAAATGCCAACAAACTCCCCAAATCAAATTTCCCCTGTAAACTTCCACAATGCCCTTAGGGTGGTGTAGTGGCCATTGTTCTATTCTTTGAATAGATTGTCATTTTTTTCAAATCATTCTTCTGCCTTTGTAACCCATAAGTTTAGGCTGCCTTTTTATCCTACCAGCTGTGTTTTTAATGTCAGTTTTAATTGAAACAACATTGAATCATAATACTATATAAGTTTCAGCTGTATATCATTATAAATCAGCACCTGTTTATACTACTTTATAGTTTTCACCACTAAAAGTAGAATTCCATCATTCACCATATATATTCTCTATTTGCTCAATTTACCCATTCACCTTCCTGTTCTTTTCTGATATCCAATAATTTGGTGTTATAGTCTAAAGGTTTATTTTTGTTTTACTTTGTTTTGATTCTTTATGCACCATATCTAAATGAAATCATACAATATTTAGCTTTCTTCATGTGACTTATTCTACTAAGCGTAATACCATCTAGGTTTGTCCATGTTGCTGCAAATGGCAGGATTTCATGTTTTTGTATAGCTGAGTAATATTCTATTGCATATATATATACCATATCTCCCTTTCCACTCGTCTGTCAGTGGGCATCTAGGTTGTTTCTAATTCCTGGCTATTGTATATAATGCTCCAGTGAACATAGGGTGCATATATCTCTGTGCATTTGTGCTTTGTATTCGTCAATCTACCTGCTATTTAGGGTAAGTTCAAATATAACCTCTATGTGTACCTTCCCTAACTCCCCTATATATGATCTGTCACTCCCGTCTCTGGCTCTCACAGTACATTGTTTAAAACTCATGTTATGGCTTTTATCCTACTGCAGTGTGATTATTTTATGTGTGTCTTCTCCCTTAGAATGGGAACTACCAGAAGACAGCACTGTCCTTCCCATCCACAGATCCCAGTACCACCTGGAACATAGTTAATGCTCCATAGATGGTGTTGATTTAGTAAATGGTCTCTTCTTTTTAGACTTATGGGCAAGTGATAAAGGAACCTATATTTGTGAAGCTGAAAACCAGTTTGGAAAAATCCAGTCCCAGACAACAGTAACAGTGACAGGACTTGGTAAGATCAATCATGTGCTTAAACACATATACTTCAATATCATCCAGCTTCTTTTACTGTATCATCTCCTGTTTATGCCACTTAAAGAAAAAAGATATCTGATCTCTGGACTAGCTTTTTGTCTCCACCCCAAGTCATAGATTGTTAGAAATGGAGGTCATTCATCCAAACTTCCTTATCTTTCATTTGAAAAAATGAAGGTCAGTTTGAACGAATTGATTTAAGTCTAAATAGATACTAAGGTGGTAAAGTGCTTTTCTGGTTAACTTTTTTACATTTATCACTATAGTTAATTTGGAATTATTTTGGTATATGATATAAAATAAGAATATCATATTGTTTGTTCTACGTGCTACACATTAATTTCATTATCTTTCTTAAGTATTCTTTTCCCATTTATTAGACTTATTGGCATTTGTTCACATGCTGAATTTACATTTCTGTCTTCTTTTTACTGGGTCTTACATCTATGTCTATTTGTGCATTAGGACTACATTGTTTAAATTACTACAGCATTTAATGTGATTTTTAAACCTGTCAGTGTATGTTCCTCATTAATATGCATATATCAATTTTTCTTTATGTTTATCCCATTCTTCATTTACACATACCTTAAATTTTCCAAGTAGACTCTTGGGGAATTTTACTTTGATTTATCTTAAACTTATTCACTGATTTCTAGAAAATAAGATCTTTACAATACTTCTTTACCATTCCACTTAAGGCAGTCCATCTCATTTTATTTCCTTGAGCCATTATATGATAGCATCTGGCTCACTGATCTCATCTTTTGTGTTTTTCACTTCTTCAATAAATACTATTCAGTTTTCAAATTAATATTTCCTGAAAATAGTTCTAATTATTTCATTTTTATCTTTTAGTCACTCTTCATTTGTGTACTAAATACGTTGCAAATTTCTTAGCTTGTCATTTCTCATCTTCCATGTCATAAACTTACTCTTCTTTTTGTAAACTTCTCTACCTTTATGCAATTACTTCTTTAATTGAGTCTCCCAGTGATTAGAAGAGTCCTTTATCTCTACCTTCAAATTTATGCTTATTTATATTTTAAAAATTTGTTCTTAAAAACTCAATTCTTAAAGCATCATTAAAGAGGACTATAAAATAGTTTGTCCTCCTTTTGGGTGAAATAGAGCTGAGTGCCTGTGGTTTCTCTGATTCAGTTGCTCCACTTATTGGAATCAGCCCATCAGTGGCCAGTGTAATTGAAGGACAGCAGCTGACTTTGCCCTGTGCTCTGTTGGCTGGAAATCCCATTCCAGAACGTCGGTGGATGAAGAATTCAGCAATGGTAAGAACATTTTAAACCCATGCTTTCAGTATTCTAACCATGAAATATCAGTTTAATAAATATGGTTTGTAAGTGTAACATGGCTGTTCTTCAGTGTTCACATGTTTACACAGTTCATATTACTTAGGAATTAATGAGATTGAAAAATAGTCAATGGTATCATTTTTATTATTTTTTATTAAATTCCATGTCACAACTCTTCTGAGAATACATAAAAGTTAAAACAAGTCATTTACATAACATTTTAATATATTTATATCCATTGCATGGCATAATGAAATGTTAAGATTTGCAGGAAAGTCTTCCATTTTATATATTAACCTTTATTATTATTAACTTCAAGCATTTTTTCTCTTATTATGAATTATTTAAATATGTGGTTCTATTTTATGTCTTTGTTTTTCAGTGTTTAATTCTTAATTATGAAAGGAAGTGAAAAATGTTTACAATTCCATGAGGATTTTCTGTAAACATGCTATTATTCATGGAAATCAATTTTCATTTAGTCAGAGCATTTTTCTTTCCATTTTCCAGAATAGTTAGCCTCACTCTCTTCTTGAAATATCAAGTAGGAGTGAATTGTCTCCATGGAATAAGATATAAAATTGTTCATATTTGTGTAACAACCTAAGAAAAATTAGTACAACTTTTTCGATGATAAATACCTTTACAACACAACATGATACTGTTTGAACAGTAACATATCCCTTTAATGAGTAAAGTGCATAAATGGTGCAGATTTGGAAGGGATTAATTTTACCTGAGATTATTTCCAGCATTCTCTGACACACCTCCTATAGCCTGCATTGTCTTCTAATATTTGCATCTGTCAATGACTGGCGTGAGTGTTGAGATTGTCACTTTCTTTTGACTCGAATGAGTATTTATGTGCCAAAATAAAAATATCAAGTGACTTGCTAGTGGTCATTTGAAAAGGCCTTATTTAAGCCCAAAGTGAAAATTGCTAGTGAAATTTGAGTCCTGAGTGATGACAAAAAAATTACAGAAACTTGAACCAAGTGATGTCTATTTCTCTTTTCCAGCATGTATATACTCTGACAAAAGTTAGTAGGAATAAATTTGGGAATTATATCATGATGACATATAATTGATACTGTGCTTGGTAAAAACTTAGGCTCATCATTTTTCATTGAAGGATGTTAAAATTGTTTTGTACTTTATAAGACATTAAAAACCTAGTTGGAAACAAAACAGATCCAGTTTTGGCGTAGGTAACATTGCATTAAAAAAACAAGCAACAACAATGTTGGTAAGGATATGGTGAAAAAGGAACTCTCTTATATTGCTGGTGGGAGTGCAAACTGGTCCAGCCACTATGGAAAACTGTCTGGAGGTTCCTCAGTCTACTAAAAAATGGAGCTACCATATGACCTGGCAATTCCACTCCTAGGGATCTACCCAAAGGATAAAAACACGCTGATGCAAAAGAACACCTGTACCCTTGTGTTTATTGCAGCACTATTTACAATAGGTAAAAACTGGAAACAACCCAGATGCCCAAAAATAGATGACTGGATCAAGAAGATGTGGTACATATACACAATGGAATATTATTCAGCAATCAAAACAGATAAACTCATGCCATTCACAGCAACGTGGTGGATGGAGCTAGAAGGAATTATGCTCAGTGAAATAAGCCAGAAGGAAAAAGAAAAATATCACATGGTTCTACTATAATGGGAATATAGGGGAACCAATTAAGACATCAGTGTAAAAAAATAATAACAGTACAAAGCACAACAAAGCAAAAATGGACAATTATAAATCAGAGACATACTGCAGGGGAGGAGGAGGGAGCGGGACCAGAGGGAGGGAGGGAGGAGTACAGGGGACTGAAGTGATGGTGCACGGGTGCATTGGTGAAGGAAACTATGGGGACTACACCTAAGGGGGTGGGGGAAGCAAATATTATTTAAAAATGAACAATTATGTAAAAATTTAAAAAATAATAAAATTAATTTTTAAAAAATTAATTAAAAATGACTTTTTCTCTTTAAGTTGGTCCAAAATCCTTACATTACTGTACGCAGTGACGGGAGCCTCCATATTGAAAGAGTTCGCCTTCAGGATGGAGGCAAATATACTTGCGTGGCTAGTAATGTTGCTGGAACCAATAACAAAACTACCACTGTGGATGTGCATGGTAAGAGACACTTGATTGTAATTCTTGCCAAAGCAAGTTGGGTTCTTATCTTAAATCTAGTTAAAAGAAGAAGATCTTTCCTAGTGGTTATTCTTAATAAAAACTTTATTTCTTGAACAATATTTACATTGATAAGATTGCAGATTTCCCTTTCCAATGTACACAAGAAGACATTACTGGGAGTCACCAGCTGGTCAAGGACTTTTGTATGTAATTCCTTAATTGATACAAGTGAAGTCAGTTCTCAAAGAATTATGTTTAAAAATACATTTTCATTTCAGGGAATCCGAACTTATATCATTCAAATTGCCGTTTCTTTTTGGATTGAGAAACAAGCATGTCTTACTAATGAACCCTTTATGTGTTAGTAGAAATGATCTAAACTTTTCTAAAGGTCACCCCATGTGCTCCAAACAATCTTCTTGTATTAGTTAAATAACTTAAAGGTCACAAATAAGAAAACCCAGAAGCAGTCTTTTTCCATTTGTGACTAACAGCTTAACAGTTACCAAACATTTCATATCCCATTAAATGACAACTTCATAGCTTAAGAAATTGTCTTAATTATTTTTGTATATTTTCTTTAAAAAAACTTGCAACATTGATTTTATTTTTTAAGTGTAATATTAAAAAATAGCTCTGTATACAGGGATGAAAGTCTTAGGAAGAAAGTAGCACAGAACATTTATTTTTGGTAGTTAATTCAATCTTTTTTAAGACATGAATTAGACATTCCAGTAATTTCCAAATTCTGCTTGCTCTGTTGAAAATTTCACTGGATGCAGGCCATATTCTTTTGAAGAGATCATCTTTTTACTTTATTTCCGTATTTGTTTTTTATTTTGAATCTCTTTTATCAAAGCTTCAGGACTTGAGTATATTTAGTTCCTGGGCATGGACATCCAAATTGTGTTTGTAGATAAATACTGATGTGGGGACTCCAAAGAGTTAGGCAAGAGTTGGGGCTAAAGAGTACAATGAATTCATAGTTGCCTTTTTTTCTTTTAAATATATAAAGTGTTGAGACTACTGAGACAGTTACCTTATTTTTGAATCATTTTTTTTTTGAATTATATATTTAACTTTTGCTTTGGTATATTTTATTGAGGTAATGTTGACAAACATGCTGTATATGTTTCAAAGAATGTTAGATTTCTTTGTAAATAGTGCCTTCTATCTCTTTCAATTTTATACCAAATTCACACAAATATTCTTGAAGAAATACTATTTTGAAGAAATACAAAAGAAACATTAAATTAGTTATAGCCTAAAGGCCAAATTGAATATAGCTGTGTTTAACTCTGTGCGTGTGTGTGTGTATGTGTGTGTTTAAAGACCACTCTTCGATTTCTCAGAGAGCAATTATGGCCTGGCTTAAGAATCTAGTGTAAAAATAACTTCATGTCACTTCCCTTTGGCTTCTAGCAACTGCCTTGAATATTGTTGTAGCAGCAGGAAGGGGCAGAACAGGATATCTATGATCCCAGCAGACCTGGTAAAGGAGAGTCCTGGAGCCCCCTGTGGGTTTCTCAGGCCTTTATTAAGCTTTTACATGTAGTGCAGGGACTGGGGGGCCGGGGGAGTCTTCACTTTGGGCTCTCTGGCTTCTTCCTCCTGCATCTGCTTCTCTTGACAAATAAATCAGTACTGCATCCATGGCCCACAAGAGTAAAACACAACTAAATATAACAATGTAACAAAATGCAGGTGCCTGCCATCAAGCATGCAATCCTAATGGTGGAAGGGCAGGAAAGCCTGAAAATCATTTATCCTACAATTGTGTTGAGAAGGATTTGGAGGAAATTTTGGGTGTGTTGACCCCACCGAAATAAACAGTCAGTTATTTCACTAGCAATATGTTTTTTTTTCCAGAAATAACAGCAAAATTTTGGAAAGCGCAGTCTCATTTTGAAATATGGGCACACTTTCTCAGAATAAAGAACACTTCCTTCTGTACCTTTAGGAGGGGCATTTTCTTAGTGGCTGAGCAGTTGCTGGATAGGTAGACATTGCCTATTTCCTCTGATGGGAGATCCATGTCTCCTCTACTTGGATTCTGTGATGTGTGGCGATTGCCCATGTGTGAGAACTTTCTTTCAGCCTCACAACCTCATCTAAATAAAGTTTCTGTATATTAAAGTCACAGGTGAAAGGGTGACTGAATTAGTTGTGATGTCTGCCAAGTCAGAGCAGCGAGGAGAAGGCAGACAAACCAATGTTGTGGTTTATCATAATGCAATAAATTTTAATAATTAAAAGATAATGTGTCAATTCACAACATCATTTCTTCCATCTTTGTCCAAAATGTGTAGTCAATTTAGAAAATAAGTCTTAAAAAAATCATTCCATTTAACATGAACTAAGCCAGCAATCATTCATCTTACAGTTTTGTCTTTGTGTTAGATTGATTCAGCATCACTGCCTTTCTGCACCTCTGTATTTGTGTTGTTAGCACTGCCAAGCTTTCATCTCTCTGCCTCTTCACTTTTAAGAATACTCATAAAGGACTCTCACCCAATTCTTAGAAGAATAAATTGATGAATGCAAATATAAATGGAGACTAAAATGACAAACCATTTTCGTTGTCATATTGCTTTATAGAGATTGACGATCTGGAAAGAAACAACTCTTCCATACCCAAGTGTCATCAGATTTCAAAACTGTTGCTTAAATTTGCCACTTTCCTTTATAGCTGTCAAACTCAATATGCATTTAAGAAAATAGCTTATTCTATGTTGCCACAAAATGATATCATAGTTGAAAGTTGACTATTCCATGGTGATTATGGAAATTAAATTTCTTACTTTAGAGAGAAGCCTGACATTCTTTTTTAGAGATAGAAATTTGAGGTCAATTCTTTATGAAGAAATTATCTAAAGAATAAATCCAGCTATAGGAAAATGTGAGTATGTGGCAAACCTAATCAAAGCCTTCCAAGATGGTTTTTACACTGAAGTCTCTGATATCTCTTGTTCTGGCAAACTTCTGCTCCAGGATACTCTGGTAATTCTGGACACATTTGACATAGAGGCAAGAGGCACAGTGAATGCTTGGCTTGCAGGGAGCTGTTCCATTCTTGTCTGGGGGACAGAAGGGATATACCTGGTCCATATTGGCTTGCATTGTGCTCATTGTTCTATGTTAAGAGTTTTCTTGTATGGTAGCTTCTATAGTTCAAGTAATTATTTTGAGAGCACTGAGTATTGTTAAGATTTTTGTATGTGAGTTGGTTATAATTACTGGAGTTATATACAGAATGGATTGATTAACATTTTTGCTTTTCCTTTTACTTGTACTCATAATGTTAATTCTTCAGTTGCTTTCTAAAGTCAAAAGGTATGTTAGTCTTCTTAATGAAAAATATTAACTTAGAATTCTATATTTCAGTCTTTTAAATGTAATTCTAAGGCCTTCAAGTTTTACTGTTGAATTCCTTTTAAGAAAACAAATTCTTTTTTCTAGGTTATATTTAAAGGCTCACTAAGTGATTCTTGGGTATACACAGATATTTAATGTGTAGTGGTTAACCAAACCATTTCTCTGGTGGGTTTACTAGCTCACATATGCTTAATAGAGAATATACAATGACGAAAGAGAATTGTAAGCTATGTAACTGTTAACATATAATCCTATCTTGGATTTCCAGGGGGGAAATAAATGAAGTTTCTTCAGTCCCTTTTATTTTTACTAGAAAAGTTATTGGACATAATTTATTGCTCGATTTCAAGTTTTATTAACTACTTCAGATCACAACATAATTTCCCTATTTCTATCAGCAAGTGTTGAATCTTTGCTAGGTTTTGTGTTTAATATATATTTAAAAAGTTCAACTTTAAATATAGGAGAGGCTAAAATGGAAGTGCAGTTGCTCAGATTCTGGTTCTTGCTTCTTTTTTCAGTTCTGCCAACCATCCAGCATGGGCAGCAGATACTCAGTACAATTGAAGGTGTTCCAATAACTCTACCATGCAAAGCAAGTGGAATCCCCAAACCAGCTATTGTCTGGTCCAAGGTAAATGACACAATTGGTGATGTCCATTAATGTCACACATTATACCAACAATAGTTGAATATTTTTGGTCAGACATGGTACTAAAGGAAAATCTATGCAGCTATGTCAATTAAGGCACTCTTAAAGGGTATCAACTGCAATTACTAGCTGATTCTTGAACAGTATTACCAACCCATCGGTGTACATGTGGCAGCACACTCTGTGTGTCAGGACCTTCACTAAGCTGCTTCCATTAGCAGATTCAACCCTCAGCCCTTCTGCTTTGAGCCACTCTGGGAGGCAGCTTGTACCCTCTGCCACACTTCATGCATGTACCTCACTGCTTTTTTGGACTCAGGGTTTTCTCAAAATCCCAGAAGGCCACTCAGTCCTCACCCAGGGAGTCAAGAATTTGACTCTTGTGGGGAAGAGTAGGTGTCCTATAAAAATGCCCTGCTTTTTCTCCTTCAGAAGAATTATTCTGAGGTACATCTGCATAGCTGGAGGTTCTTCGTGTTGAAACTCATCAGCCCAGCCACAGAGGCAGCAGAGCAGTGGAGCCCTTGATTAGCTTACTTCTCTTCTTCCTTCTTTTCTGCTCAAGCCTCTGGGGATCACATTCTGAGTAAATTTCCCACTCCCACAGCTTTATCTCAATCTGCTCTTCTGTGAAGCCAAAATATGACACATATACAAGCTCATTTATTCCCTACTATATCCTTGTCATGAAGTTGTTCGACTTTTACTTGTATTGCAGTGAGGAAAAACCCATTTCCTGAGGAAGTCCTTTCCATCTTTGAAAAACCATGAAGATGGCATATTTTCTATAAATTAATTTAAATTTGGCAGATAAAAAATAATTTTAAATTATGGAATAATAATGAAATATGGCATTTGTAATATTAGTGCTACAACCAAAATATTTTACTGTACCATCTAACTTTATATATCTGAAAATCTTTCAAATAATGCACAGTTTCAGTTCCAAACCACCATAATAAAGCAAATATTTCAATAAAGTGAGTCACATGAATTTTTGGTTTTTCAATACATATAAGTTATGTTAAGATTATACTATAGTCTTTTAAGTGAGCAATAGCATTATGTCTGAGAAAACAATTTATATACCTTAATTTAAAATACTTTATTGCTCTAAAATCATCTGAGATTTCAGATTATCAGGATGGTGATTGCTGAAGGTTGGGGTGGCTGTGGCAATTTCTTCAAATAAGACAACAATAAAGTTTGCCACATTCATGGATTCTTCTTTTCACAAGACTTCTCTGTAGCATGTAATGTTTTTGGGAGCATTTCACCCACAGTAGAACTTCCTTCTAAATTGGAGTCTGTCCTCTCAAACCTTGCCACTGATTTTTCTACTACATTTATGCAATATTCTAAATCTTTTGTTGTCATTTCAACAATGTTCACAGAATCTTCTACTGAAGTAAATTCTGTCTTAAAAAGCTGCTTTGCTGGCTCACTCATCGGAAGCAGCTCCTCATCCACTGAAGTTTTACTGTGAGATTGTAACAGTTCATTTACATCCTTAGGTTCTACTTTATTCTATTTCTCTCATTATTTCCACCACATCTGCAGTTTCTCCTTCCACCAAAGTCTTGAACTCCTCAAAGTCATCTATGAGGGCTGGAATAAACATCTTCCAAGCTATCTTTGATATTTTTATTCCCTTCCATGGGTCATGAATTTCATTAATGCTATCTAGAATGGTCAATCTTTTCCAGGTTTTCAAGTTACTTTGCCCAGAGGAATCACTATCTATGGTAACTGGCCTTCAGCATGTATCCCATAAGTAATAAGTCTTGAAATTCAAAGTGATTCCTTGATCCATGAACTGTGAAATGGATGTTATGTTAGCAAGCGTGAAAGTAACATTAATCTCCTTGAACAACTTCATCAAAGCTCTTGGGAGACCAAGTAAATTGTTAATAAACAATAACACTTTGAAATGAGTATTTTCTGATTACTAGATCTCAACAGAAGACTTAAAATACTCAATAATATAAACCATGCTGTCTATATGCTAATATATTAGACATGCTAATGTCCACACTTTGTGTTTCATTTAAAGACCTCAGACAGAGTAGCTTCAACACCATTCTAAAGAGGCCCAGTTTTTTTCAGAGTGATAAATAAGCATTGGCTTAAATTTAAAGTCACTAGCTGTCCCCTAACAAGAGAGTCAGTCTGTCCTTTGAAGTTTTGTAACCAAGAATTGACTTCGGCTACTTTGGCTAGCTATGAAAGTCCTAGATGTCATCTTCTTTCTTATACTGTAAAGCTATTTCATCTACACTGAAAATTTACTGTATTGTATAACCTCCTCCATCAATGATCTTAGTAGATATTCTAGATAACTTATTACAGCTCTATCTTAGCACTTGCTATTTTACCTTGCAATTTTATGTCAGGAATATCATCTTTCCTTACCCCTCATAAACCAAGCACTGCTATCTTCAAACTTTTCTCCTGAGGCTTCTTTACCTCACTCATAATTCATAGACTCAAAGAGAGTTAGTAGGGCCTTGTTCTGGATTCGGCTTTGACTAAAGGGAAAGTTGCAACTGATTGGTCTTCTCTCCAGGTCACTAAAACTTTCTCTATATCAAAAATAAGTCTGTTTTGCTTTCTTATCATTAATGTATTCTCTGGATTAGCACTTTCAACTTCCCTCATGGACGTTTCCTTTGCATTCACAACTTGGCTAAATCTTTGGCACAAGAGACCTACTTCTCACCCTCTTTCAGCCTTTGACATGCCTTCCTCATCAACCTTAATTTACAGTGAGTGACATGTGACTTTTCCTTTCACTTGAGCACTCAGGGCTATGGAAATTTCAGGGCTATGGAAATAGGGACACCTGAGGAGAGGGAGAAAAATGGAGCAGCAGCCAGTCAGGGGAACAGTTAGAACACATATAACATTAGTGGATAAAGTAGGCCATCTTATGTGGGTACAGTTTGAGGCATCCCAAAAAAATTGCAATAGTAACACAAAGATAACTGATCACAGGTCACCATAACAGATATAATAATAATGAAAAATTTTGAAATATTGTGAGGATTACAAAGTGTGACATACACACACCATGTGAGCACATGTTGTTGGAAAAATGGCACCAATTGACTTACTCAACACAAGATGGCCACAAACATTCAATATTGTAAACATCTCAATATCTGGAAGTGCAATAAAATGAGGTGTCCCCAGGAAAAAGACTAATTAATACAAAGTAAAAATCAAAAGCAACAAGCAATTATAAACCAGAGACACACTATGGGGGAGGGGGGAAAGGAAGGATTAGGGTCAAAAATAAGGGGGGTGCAATTGTATGGGGAATATAACCAAAATGGAAATGCATACATTGTGCAAAAATGAAAAATGATGTAAGAATTATATGAAATAAAATATTAAAAAAAATTCTTAAAAACTGAAAAAAAAAATGAGGTGTCACTATACAGAGAAGTTGGTAAGTCGACAGCTTTAAATGAAATTAAAAGATAAAGATTTCTGCATTCTGGACAAAAATTACATGATGAAGGTGATCCCCAAACTGACAGTGTCTGGCGTGGAGTAGAAGTTTAATGCATTTTAGGGAAATACAAAATGGAAATCTTTCCAAGCTGGCCTGGGTGCTATGGGCAAGCACAGAGGTTAAAAGTTTGGGGTTCAGAGTCTAACTGCTAGGTTCTAGTTCTTTATCACTGGCTGACTCTGTGACCTTGGGCTAGTTGCTTCACCCCTCCCTCCAGATTTTCACATTTCCTTCTGTAAAATGGGGTTGTGGTAGTTTCTCCTCATAATGTTTGTGTGGCCAGTTAAATAGCACTCAGGGCAGTACCTGGCTCTGCATAAGCACTGACTCATCCACTGCTGTTCCCATTCCCCCCTATATTTTTCAACAGCTCTATAATGAAGAGGACAGGGTTTAGTATGATGAAATAGCATCTTAGCTTTGTCTAATCTTTCTTATCAATAACTGCCTTCATTTTTTAAATCTACTCATTTCTCTTTGGAAATATTTTTTAAAAGATTTATTTATTTAGGCATACAAGAACTAGGGTACAGACCAGAGGTGTGGGGGGCAGTGAGAGGATTCATCAGAGACAGAGTGGGGAACATAACAGCCAGATCTACTGAAATACACTGCTGAGGGAAGTAGCGGGTGAGACAGGAGAGGTCTGCTGTACCAAGTGGGTAGCTCCCTGGCCAGGGATTGAACTCATGCTGCAGTGGCTGTGGACAGCTTCATAGGTTGCGTCTTAACCCCCTGCACCACCAGGGAGGCCCTCTCTTTGGAAATATTTTGTTCCTCTCTCTTCCAGTCTATCAGTCACTTCTTTAGGATCTTTTCTCACACATTTTATTAATTTGTCAGTTAGTTACATAGCTACGTCATTGGTGAGGGGTAGGGAGCACATCTTCACACTTCCATGTATGCACCAACTACACTCATGAACACTTTGGTCTTTGCTGTCTTCTGCAGAAAGGAGAGCTGATTTCTACTAGCAGTGTGAAGTTCTCAGCTGGGGCTGATGGGAGTCTGTATGTTGTATCCCCCAGTGGTGAGGAGAGCGGGGAGTATATCTGCACAGCCACCAACGCAGCTGGCTACGCCAAGAGGAAAGTACAGTTAACTGTCTACGGTGAGAGCCCTGGAGGACTGGGTTTCTCGAAATCTGTCTGTGCCAAAACTCATGTTTCTCTCCCAAATAATGTTATAAGGACTGGACCCCTAAAGCAAACTGTTCCCCCAAGTTTATAATTTTTTTACATGTGCATTTTCACTACCAACCAGCATCTCCTTTACTTAGATTTTGATATAAAGGGAGGCTACTTTTTAAGTCTTTTGGAAAAATTTTATGGTGTTTTCCCAAGGAGTAGGTTTATTGCACCCAGTGCTCTTCAGAAACACCACTTAGTTAAAACTCTTAATGAAGCCAAACCTCAGCTATGTCTTGGTTAGTGCTCTGCCTTGAGGGCTTTCTTTTGCAGACGGCAGACTCTAAAGGGCATTGCAGCCAACCTCTTCATTATGTTCTGAAAGGAAGAGCAGAAAAGGGAAACTTTCTAAATCATTTTCATTTTAGCTCTCCTAGTAAGTGTATTAATGGAAAGTTTTAGATATTCTCCAAAATTTTAGAATAAACATTTTGGTAAATTACTTAAGAATATAAGGACATTAGGTATTTCTAAATTTCCATGTAAATTAAAGTACACTTTGTTTTCAGCGGATTATTTTTCTTCCAAAACGTGTGTTTATTTTAGTAAGGCCCAGAGTGTTTGGAGACCAGCGAGGACTGTCTCAGGACAAGCCTGTGGAGATCTCTGTCCTTGCAGGGCAAGAGGTGACACTTCCCTGTGAAGTAAGGAGCTTACCACCACCCATAATTACCTGGGCCAAAGAGACCCAGCTCATTTCTCCATTCTCTCCAAGGTAGGAATCTTGGGTGAATTGCAGCCGAAGAAAACTTCATCTCTTGGGTCATGTGGTTCTGTCCCTGTTCAGATTTTTATTTATTTATTTATTTTTAAAGATTTATTTACTTTTTATACAAGAATTTGGGTACAGGCCAGATGTGCGGAAGGGTGAGAGGATTCACCAGAGGCAGAGTGGGGAACAGAACAGGCAGACTGAAGAAATACATTGCTGAGGGGAGCAGCGGGCGAGACAGGAGAGGTCTGCCTCACCATGTGGGATTCTCGCCAGCCAGCCGGTATTGAACCCATGCTACAGAGGCTACAGACAGCTTCACAGTGCGGTGCTCAACCGCCTGTGCCACCAGGGAGGCCCTGTTCAGATTTTTAAATGTCTCACAATTTTTTTTAATTTCCTAAGTGGTGTATTTTACTTAGAGTTTGTGTGGCTCACATTTAACAAGGGAAGCTTTTGTCAATTGTAGTTTTTATCACTATGCATATCTTGGTTTCTACATTACTGGCAAAGTTTATGTTTTGCTCATATTTTTTTCCTGATCAACTTAGATTCAATTTATTTATGTATAAACTTTATTTTAGGGCTTTCCTAAGCAGTCTGGTTAGTCCAAGCTTTTGTCTTAATATATTGGGCAATAGCAGTGGTAACAAATACCTTGTTTTTATTATCAAGGGATTAAGGGCAGATCTCAGTTAGCTATGGCCATGAGAGAATAGTTTTAAAAAAAAAGTTATGGAAGAAGAAAAAAAGAGTCTACAAAAATGAGAAGAACTTCACCTAACTTGTCAAGAGTACTAGCCAAAAGAAAAAAAATCAGATTAAGAGGTCAGAAAATGAGAAATTCAGTTAGAAATAGCCGCAAAATTAAGATTTAAATTTAGGATAATTTAGATGTACATCCAGCCTTTTGAAAAGATATAAACTTTCTAAATCATTATTTATTTTTTTTTTAAATATTAAATTTTATTTTTATATTCCCCCATACAATTGCAAATGCCCCATTCTGACCCCAATCCTTCCCCTCCCGCCCCCCACCCCCAAAAAGTGTCTCTGGTTCATAGTTTTTTGTTGATTTTGATTTTCACTTTACTTTCTTATATTCATTTTCCTGGTCCCTTATTTAAGTTTTCTAGATTCCTGCTATGAGTGAGACCATCCGGTATTTTTCTTTTTCTTTTTGGCTTATTTCGCTGAGCATGATCCCTTCCAGTGCCATCCATGTTGCTGCAAATTGCATGTGTTTATCTTTTTTGAATGCTGAGTAATATTCCATGGTATATATGTACCACATCTTCTTGATCCAGTCATCTATTTTTGGGCATTTGGGTTGTTTCCAAAGCTTAGCTATTGTAAACAGTGCTGCTATAAACATTTAGAATCAAAAATGCCAACATCCATCCCTGGCATAATTTCCCACTGGTACATCTTGCAAGGGAGTAATTACAACAGAACAAATTTATGTGTAGATTCTTGTTATAGCCGGTGTATATCACACACAGAATTCTGTTAATCCCAATGGAGCAATAAATAGATAGACACTCTGATATGGGATTTTGATGGTTTGTAAAAATCTTCTTGATTAAACCATTACACAAATAAAGGCCTACTGAGATAGTATATTTGATAGGCTAAGTGGTGTGAAAAGCAGAATGCCAAAGCATTTAAGATCACAACCTTTGTTGCCAGGCAGGTTTCAGTTTAATGTTATCTCCATGACTTAAGCTTGCTTGAAACTCTCTGTGATTCTGTGATTTTTTTTCAACAAGACTTTCTGAGTTCCAGATTTTTTGTTTATAGAATGGGATAAAACTTACCTGAAATTATATGAGATAATGTATATTCCACACTCCCTGTGTCAAATTCACAAGGAATGGGAGCAATTACTATTTTAACTCGACATCACGCCAGAATTTACTGGCAGAATGAGAACTATAGTCTCTAGATAGTGTCTGTTAGACTTGTTGATATGTAATTATGAAGTTATAGATTAACACCAGTATAGTTTCTCTCCCATTGGTGACGAGAATGATAAACAGAAACAACTTTACAGTAAAACCTTACTATTACAGTAAAAAAAAATTGCTATGAATGTTTTTGAATAAAAGAAACACCATACTACAGACAAGATGAAGTTTTATTCTCCCACTCTCCAGTGATTATCTTTTTTCTCCCTTTCCAAGAGCAAACACTGCCCAGACTTGGCATTCTGTATATACAACCTTGAACAGGATAGAATGTTGTTTTTGTGTGTCTGTTTTCAATTTTCCATTGTAACATATCCCATATTATTTTTCTTGTACTTGCTTTATAAAATCAGCATTTATCCATTTTGAGCATATAGATTTAGGTTTTTTTTTTATTTTAACAAGTATATGGCACATTTTATTTATACATTTCCCTATTCATAGAAATGTATGTTCTTTTGTTTTTCTCTCTTCTCTAGATGGCATGATAATTAATCTTTCCATGTGGAAAGTTAGTTGTCCAATGCCATTTGGACTAGCCATTCCATTCGTTGGTTTTTGTAATGTCACCTCTGATATTGCACATTACACAGATAGTTTTCCTATGTTTAAAACTTGTGTTTTGGGTGGGATGCTGGGGTATCTGGCCTTAACTATTTTTCCATTTGCCTGTTTGATCACTTTATTCATCTTAACTTTATAATAAATGTTGGTATTAAGTAGATCTATCTGGCCTTCTCCACACTTTGGAGTAGTTCCATAAAGGATATCTAAAGTGCCATGTTCTGTGTGGTTTCTTTCTCTTAGACACATGTTTCTCTCTTCTGGCTCAATGAAGATCACTGAGACTCGAGTTTCTGATAGTGGGATGTACCTTTGTGTTGCCACAAATCTTGCTGGGAATGTGACTCAGTCCGTTAAATTAAATGTCCACGGTGAGTTTTGAATGAGAGAGTGTAGTCACTCTGAGGACTGGCCTTGTGGAAACCATCATCTGTTTCTTTGACAGTTTACCCCCAATTGTGTAGAGGGTCTTTGTAGAAAAAAAAAATGTCTAAAATCTGAAACTTGTGATTTTCTGTCATTTATTCTGAAAAGTTTATCTGCCATTTATAAACAAACTTCTCCTTGGTCCTCAAATGATAGTATGATTTTTGTATCTTTATTTTGCTTGTTGCCCATAATCAATTATGACTATTGTTGATTTAACAGTAAACAAATATGTATTCAGATGGGTGGGATTTTGTAGAAATGATTGTGAGTTCTCAGAGAGGGATTTACTAGTATTAAATAGCCATTTTCAATATGTAAGCAGCTCAGCAACTGAAAAAAATATACTTCCTAGGATTCTTTTACTACTTTAAGACTCTCTAGTTAATGTACTTTTATTCCCTCAATTTACCATAGTCTAGTTATTTATTTGTTTGACACGTACTTATTGAGTACTTACTCTAAGCAGTACTTACTCTAGGTGTTGGATATTCAAATATCATATGTTTTCTCAGATTGTACTGACCTGATTTAGCTCACATCAATCACAACAGTAGTGTCCTGTTGATCATGGGATTGAAAATCCTGAGAGACTTCTGTTATTTCCTAACCCTTGGGAATTAACTATATTACCTATATATTAAGTATATTGCCTCTTTAGTTTTGTCTTCTAAAATAATGATGATGATGATGATGATACTATTAAAATAATAAAGTTGTTTTAAATGACAGCCTGTGGAAAGTATTTCTTAAATACGAACTTAAAAAAAGAGAAATGCGCCTTCTTAAGGATGTAATATACATAAATTGTAATTACATCTTTGTAGGTCAACTTGATTCTGTAGTGGACAGTGAATGTATGTGGAATGAATGTATTTGTCAGTGTTTTGATAAATTATCTATTTAAATTTCAAAAGGAAGGTAAATAAAAGGAAATAATTGAAGCTCTATTTTGATTCTCTTCTCTGAAATTAGCAAAGGCTTCTATTAAAAGTTTTTCTTAATATCTGATTAAACCTTTCAAAAAGGGAGCAAAACCTGAGAGTACACGGGGAGAACTTTTTTATTATAGGAGTTGTCTGAATTGTCTTTTTACAGAGTTTTAAACCTAAAGTTATTTAAAATTAAAAAAAAAAACTAGCATGCTTTTTCTTATTGAGGTAACATTGGTTTACAGTGTTATGTTGTTTGTGACTTAGTGGTCCAGGCTCTTCCCCTTCAGGTATTTTTACCACCCTGCACCAACCACCAAGACACCCAGAGTCCTCCACCATAGCCCATTATGCGCGCCCCCATTTTTGTTCTCTCTCCTTCCTCCCCAATCTGGTTGTCTCAGTCCTGAAGTCCTATTTCTAGAGCTCGCTATTGATTTGACTTTATATGACCCTTTGTTTTGAAAAAATTCAACATATGTAAATATTTTCATTCAAGTTTGGAATGAGCAGTTTTATCCTTCTCATTCCCCATAGTCCTAACAGTGTGTTGCCGAGAAGGGGTTATTTTGCCTAGACTATTAAGGAAACAAGTCTCAGGAAATTTCCTAATTTGCCCTAGATCACACATCTCAATGACCTGAGCCTGAGATTGTTGCACTTTCTTAGGCTGCCTCTTGGTGAGGAGCTCTCATTTAGAATGAAAAAAGGAATTTCTTTTTAAATTGCTTCTTAATACTCAATTTTTGTTTTCAGTTCCTCCAAAGATACAGCGTGGCCCTAAACTTGTAAAAGTCCAAGTTGGCCAAAAAGCGGACATCCCATGCAGTGCTCAAGGGACGCCTCCTCCTGTGATCACCTGGTTGAAGGGTGGCAGTGCCATGCCGCTTGATGGAGTGCAGCAAGCTAGCAGTCCAGATGGAACATTGCACATCAACCACGCCCTGCTCTCAGATGCTGGCATTTATACCTGTGTTGCTACTAACGTAGCGGGCAGTGAGGAAACAGACATAACACTACAAGTCCAAGGTGATTTTTGGCATAGGAAACTGTGTGTATGGCAGTGTTGGGAGTGGAAAAATAACCTGTAGTCTACACAAAATATTTAGTCTTGAGTCACAGTGGGAAGATTATTATATATTTTTTATAACTGGTAACTTTGGAAGGAGAATCACTCCATACTATTACTAAAATCACACCCATCCCATTTTCATATATTTACTTTTGAAATTGAAGTTGGAATGAATGGTGCAGATGATGGAAACAATTCTGGAGAAGTGAACCATCCACTACTTTCGGTTGAGGAAAAGTTGTGGATGGGGTAAATCAACTTAAAAAGTTCAGCTGGTTGCATTCCAGTACTGATTGATTTGTGATAAAATGGCACACACAATCAGGAGCAGATGAGCCAAGATGAGAGAGTTTAGACTTTAAGTGCAATGAAAAGACAGGTTATTCCTGGGAAAGTGATATGTCATATCAGATTTGGGATTTTAAAAGATGACTTTTTGGGGAGAGTATGATTTGGATAGAGAAGACGAGGGGAAATAATTGAAGATTGTTGCAGTTGTTCAGACAAGAGATGATGGGAGGTGAACTGAAGAAAGAAGAGAATGGAATCAAAGAATTAAGGGAGAAAATCATCAGTATGTAGTGATGGATTGGATGGTGGAGTGCAGGGTTCAAGAGTGAGTCACAAATTTCCTCACGAAATTAGATGATAAAACTGTTAAGGGGGATTGGATTACTGACAGGGTACAAAACAAACAGGCTTGAAATTTTATTCCACAGACAAATGGAATACAAGTAACGATTTTAAGCAGGGAGGTCACACAGAATTTGTGGTTCAGAGAGAATATTTTGAGGGTTTTGTAGAATATGAATTCAGAGGAGAGCATGTTTGAGAGAAGGGTCCCCCTCAGGAGCCTATTGAAATATTTCTGGCAAGCAAAATTAGTATTTGAATAAGCTGTATCTGGCTCTATACATGGTGCAGCTGTGTGATTGATTGGCTGTGGAGGTCAGGAGTAAGGATGAAAGATGTAAGACACACTGGGTGGAGCCTGATACTGAGGGAATAAAGTTCATGTCAGCAGTGTGAGAAGCATGAAATTATAAATTCTAAAAATGGAATTGAGTTTTAAATCCTTGGGCCACATCTAGGTAGAAATGTCTGAGGGCTAGAAATATGAGTCCTATGAGAATCAGGAATGATAACAATTCACCCCTCTAAGTGGTTGAAGAAAGATACCTTAGGAGAGTTTGACTTTGCCCAAGGATAGTCTGTGAAAATGCATTTATTTTTCTAACAGAACCACCTGCACTGGAAGATCTAGAACCTCCATATAACACTCCATTCCAAGAAAGAGTGGCCAATGAACGCATTGCATTTCCATGTCCTGCAAAAGGTGTGTAATACTTAGACATATGGGCATCAGCATAGTATAATATTGTTCCAGAATTCTGTAGTAAACTCAAACCATCACCTGCTTGGTGATGACAAACCACTTGGTGACAAACTACCACTTGTCCTTTCTCCAACATTTGAAAATATTAGAAACCAATTCCCCTTTGAAATAACAGCTAAGTAGTATTTTCCCCTCATAGGTATTTAATTTCCTTCAGTGAAGAGACCCTTCCATTCTTTCCAATTTGCCTCATGTTTATAATGTGTTTTTAAGGTAGTAGAGACTCCTTCCTATTACTTCAGAATTCATTTTTTTCTGACAAGATTTCTTTGTAAAATATGAAAAGTATCACAAGTAAAAACATATTGTACAATTATATCACTCAGTTAGAGGTACAAATTAGAACCATCCCCTTGCTTTTTCTGAACATTTCCTTTCTAAAAATCTCTTTTCCTAGACTTACCCTCCAATGATAATTCTAGGGCCCAGATGTAACTTGGCATCTGAGGCTTGTCTAGGCCTCTCATCTTCTGAATTTCTGGACTTTCTATCCCACCATGTCTCCTAGCAAGAAAGAGACACTGTCGCTGTTCCTTTATTATATGCCCAGTAGGTGGTTAAGAACATTCTTTCATGTCCGCATTCATCTGCAGTGGGTTTGCAGCAGTTCTGGAAACGCCCAAGCAGGATTCTTTCCATAACCTCCTGGGGGACTCCGTGCGACTGGTGCTATTAGTGTTCCCACATATGCCTCTTAGCTGTTGCTACTGGAAGCAATAGAATTGAAGGTCCTCCTCTCTGACTCATGTTTCTGGAGCAAGATTTTGTATCTCTCAACAGTAGCTCTCCCCAATGATTATTTTCTAATAGCACTGAAAGAAAAAGAACTTCACAAGCTTTTCAGATTGCAAGAATTATCAGTAACCATTCCCAGAGCCAGAGAGGAAGGATCCAGGAGGCCTGGAGAGGAAAACTTTAGAAAGATTTCAATTTGGAAGCCTATTGTGGGTGTTCACGCCTTCAAGACTCCTGCCAGGGGCACTCTTGCTCCTTGCTCTCCACTGGATCCCTTACTCCCAATGTTGAACTTGGTTGAATGTCCCTTTTGAGAGCTGTTTGACTTCCCTTTTATACTTTGAAAAAGCACCTCTTCCTAATTGCCCATTTTCATGTGGGATACAATTCTTGAGATCATTTTTTTTCTTTTTTTTTTGAAGTGGGGTACAGGCCAGAGTCGCGGGGGGTAAGAAGATTCATCAGAGAGAGTGGGAGCAGAGCAGGCAGATGTATCGAAATACACTGCTGAGACAGGAGAGGCCTGCTGCGCCATGTGGTTTGCGCCCCAACCGGCTGGGGATCGAATTTGTGCGGTAAAGGCCGCAGACATCCTCCAGCACTGCATTCAACCCCCTGCTCTACCAGGAAGGCCCAATTCTTGAGCTCATTTAAAGCAATTTAGATGCCTTTTCATTATCTTTTGCTATTCTCTCTATCTTGACCATGATTGTTCTGCATTTATAAGTTAAAAATAATATAAGTTCTTTGTTTTTGCTTGTTCATTTGCTTGTTCATTTATTAGCTCCACATATATTAATAGAGAAATCTGACTGAAGTCCATAAAGAAATGAATGGGATGTAAGGAAGTGATTATATAACCCCTCTTTTCCTTGACAACATGGACAGACAACCATAATCCATCAATTTTACCTCTCATCAAGTCAACACTACTGGCACAGTGAAATAGGCCAATCTTTTTTGTTTTATTTATTTCCCATAAAAATAACTTTCCTAGTCACTTTTATAAGTATTTATAGCTCAATTTGAGTTTAACTTTAATGACATTCGTATGCTTTAGCTACTCTTTTATACTAGTCTTTGATTTTATGACCAAAAAGATAACATTTTTTAATTATCCTTTAATATGAAATTATAAATAATATCTTATGCAATCCTGTTAATTTTATTTACTGTGCTTTATTTTTATCTTTGGACAGATTAAGTTAAATTTTAAAGTACTTAGGTTAGTGCGTGACATACTTTTTGTTAAATACATGTATTCTTAGTGTTAGTGTTGGTCTATTTTCAGTGTGTCCTTTCGCTCCATTATGCACATGAAAAATGTTTTATCACTTTTACTTATGAGCATTTCACTTCCATTCACTCTGCTGGTTACAAATAAATCTAGGAAAACAATTCTCATTGCTTTCTCAACATTTTTTTAGCATAAAAAAGAATTCTTTCACTGTCCTATGTTTACAGCATGAGCTCTCCAGAATGTGTGTATGGTATAAGTTCCTCATCTCTTCTGACTTAGTCCTATTTAAAATATGAATTATAAAGCACCATTTCCATACACCATATGTGGACTGCACTTGGTTGGGCAATCTTGTTATATTCCTGCAACAGTATCTTATTTTTGCTCTGCCTTTATTTCCATGCCCCAACTCCCCCCATACTTACTTCATTCGATTCATATAGTATTTCCCAATAATTACCATGAATTCACTCAAGAAAATGCTTTGCTTTTATTACCATTATCTGAATGTTTTGACAAAACAGCTTTAATCAAATTCTGCACTAGAAATGAAAGTTCTCTTAAACATGATAAGGAATTGGAGACATTAAATATACTCTCTTTAAATTCCATGCCAGGAGGAATATTTTGAAAGTGGCATAATCCCTAAGTACAAATTGTAATCATAACAAAAATTGTATTTCCTTTCAACATACTTGATCCTTAATGATTTCTAGTTTTGTTGTAAGATTTCACAAGGCTTTAATTTCTTACTTAGGTACCCCCAAACCAACCATCAAATGGTTACGGAATGGTAGAGAGCTCACAGGCCGAGAGCCTGGCATTTCTTTCTTGGAGGATGGCCGGTTGTTGGTTATTGCTTCTGTCACACCATATGACAATGGGGAATACATCTGTGTAGCAGTTAATGAAGCTGGGACCACGGAAAGAAAATATACCCTCAAAGTCCATGGTAAATGTAACATAATATGTTAAAATCATGTCATTGATATGTGACATTTCCAAGTCTTTTATGTTTAAGTTATTCTCTCAGCATAGTATTACTTAATATGAATATGAATAGAAGTGATTTAAAATTTCATGGTAATAATTTATTGTGACTTTTATCACTCCAAATTGAAATGGTAAAAGAAGATGCATTGTCAAAAATTTGCTGGCTTGAGATAAGTTATTCAGTACTCATCCTCTCTAGGGGTAAGGAAAGTTATTAGCGGTGGGGCATGTGTGTGTGTATGTGTATATGTTAAGGCATATATAAGTAAATTATATATTATCCTCTTTTATGTGTAAAAAGGTTCATATATAGAACATTTTATCTATTACTCTGCACCTTGTCTATTTCACTAAATGTATAACTTGCTGGTTAGTCAACATTCCTCTTATATCTCCCTATGTGGTATTCCCCTTTATGGCTATACATGATTTACGTAGCCTTCCCTTATTAATGATGAGCATATGGGGTTGTTACCAGTTGTTTGCTATCATATGTAACACTTCAAAGAGAATTTTGTGCATTTGTCATTTTGTCTGAGCCAAAGGGTATGTACATTTTAAAATTTGTTGTGTATTGACTTCCATAGATTTGGGGCAATATTATTCCCATCAGCAAAGTAGTGAGTCCCACATAACTTAATGAAGTTCTTAGCAATTTGCATTTTGAGTGGTATATGAAATAGGTTTCCCATTTATCCTTACTTCAAAACTCTGACGTAATAATTAAATACAAATTCCATAAGTTACTTTGTAAATATATTGGTTGATACTTTTCATTTTATAATAAGCTTGTGCTTAAATATGACAACTTTTAGCTATCAGATATCTTAAAATTTGCTTTTTAAAGTCTTTTGTAAAAATTTATAAATATTATTTATTATGAAACTAGTCATGGGTCCTCTCTTTTTGCAGTTCCTCCACTAATTAAGGATAAAGAACAAGTAACAAATGTGTCCGTGTTGGTCAACCAGCTGACCAATCTCTTCTGTGAGGTTGAAGGCACTCCCTCACCCATCATTGTGTGGTATAAAGATGATGTCCAGGTAACAGAGACATTCAATATGCATATTTTCTTGTCTCAAAATCTGAAAAAGTTGTTCAATGTGACTTTCTTATTAATAAGGTAGCAGTTTTACCTCAATGTTTTTATATTTAAAGATTTATTTATTTATGCATATAAGAACTAGGGTGTGGGCCAGAGGTGCTGAAGATACCAGTGCTGATCAAACATCAGTTGAACATCAACATTATGATATAATCAGTACATATGCTAAGAACTTATTATTGAATCATATCTTACTAGCAAGGGTGTTTTTAACTTCCGTTTCCATTCTACCACTTGAAGTAGCTGTTATTTTAGAGAAGACACATTAATTGAATAATGATGTTTATAAAATAGATGACTGGATCAAGATGTGGTACATATACACAATGGAATATTACTCAGCAATCAAAAAAAGATAAACTCATGCAATTTGCAGCAACATGGATGGAGTTGGAAGGGATCATGCTCAGCGAAATAAGTCAGAAAGAAAAAGAAAAATACCAGATGGTCTCACTCATAGTAGGGATTTAGAAAACCTAAATAAGGGACTAGGAAAAATACTAATTATAATAAAGTAAAAATCAATTTTTCATTATACATTTTATTAGGATTAGAAATAACACTGATCATTTTAACCCTTGCAGGTGGCTGAAAGCAACACTATTCAGATTGTGAACAATGGAAAGATACTAAAGCTCTTCAAGGTCACTCCAGAGGATGCAGGAAAATATTCCTGCAAAGCAATTAATATTGCAGGCACTTCTCAGAAGTATTTTAACATCGATGTGCTAGGTAAGGAAAACATCCTTTTAAAAACCTACAGTCCATATGCATATCTTATATCCAGCATAGCTGGCCATATGAAGGAATAAAGAGATAAAAAGTAAAGTGATAGGAAAAATATCTTTCATGTCACTGTATTATTATTTTTGTGTTTAATATTGATTAGTCTAAGACATATACTTTGATTTCACTCATACGTGTATGTAGAGAAAACAAACATGAATAAACTAAATAAAACTATACTAAAGACCAATTAGCAGTTATCAAAAAGGAAGTGGGAAGAAAGGGAGAGCAATTAGGAGAAAAGAGTCAATTGTACAGTAAAGGATAGAATTGGACTGTTAGTGGTGAGCTTGTACTACATACACATGTTGATTCATAGTGATGCTTGCCTGAAGTTTATATTAATGTTATAATACAATATTACATCAAGAAAAAAAAATCATATGTTGTAGAAAGTTTAAATATACATATACAAAGATGTATTTACATATTTGGTAGTCATACATAAAATAATACTAGTTAAATAATATTAACTATTAGTTATTTAACAACTAATAATAAAAGTAAAATAGTTATTACTTTTGTCAATTCCTACAATGCCTACCCTGTTAGGTAGGCAGAAAATTCTCTCAAAATTTTCTGTATCTGTACAGAATGATACAAAAAAAAATGCATTCATTCTGTTAACATCTCCTGAAGCTGCAGTTTGTACTTGAACTGGGGGAGGTAGCAAATCTACCTTCCCCTGCATTCTAATTAAATATTGTTACTAAATCACCTCTGGCCTCATTTTATTTTTATTTTTTATTTTTATTTTTTTTAGGTACAGGTAAGCATTTATTTTTTTTAAGATTTATTTATTTATTTATACAAGTCCTGGATACAGTCAGAAATGCAGGATGGTGAGAGAATTCACCAGAGCCAGAGCGGGGAACAGAACAGGCAGACTGATGAAATACACTGCTGAGGGGAGCAGTGGGCACAGCAGGAGAGGTCTGTCATGCCATGTGGGACCCTTGCTGGCAGCCAGTGATCGAACCGGCACTGCAGAGAGGCTGCAGGCAGTTTCGCAGCCCAGCGCTCAACCACTGCACCACCAGGGGAGGACCCTCATTTTATTTTTTAATTGAGATTACTTTGATTTATTTTTTTAAGAAGTGGAGTACAGGCCAGAGTTCCAGGGGTGAGCTGAGAAGATTTACCAGAGAGAGCAGGGAGCAGAACAGGCAAACTGACTGAAACACACTGTTGAGGGGAGCAGCAGGCAAGGCAGGAGAGGTCTGCTGCACTATGTGGCTTGCTCCCCAGCCAGCTGGGGATTGAACTCACACTTGAAAAGGCCATGGACAGCCTCACAGCGCTGTGCTCAACCCCCTGTGCCACCTCTCGGGGGAGGCACCGAGTTTACTTTGTTTATTACATTGTTTAGCTTCTTGGATACAGTGTTACACTTTGACATCTGTATGTATTACATTGTGATCATCTCTGACTTCTACTTTCCACCAACCAATATAATTGACCCTCCCTTTTTTTAAAGATTTATTTATTTATGCATACAAGCACTGGGGTACAGGCCAGAGGTGTTGGGGTGGTGAGAGGATTCACCAGAGACAGGAACAGAACAGGTGGACTGACTGAAATACACTGCTGAGGGGAGCAGCGGGCAAGTCAGGAGAGGTCTGCTGCGCTATGTCGGTAGCTCCCTGGCTACCCACAGTGGATTGAACTCATGCTGCAGTGGCTGTGAATTGCTTCATAGGTTGTGTCTTAACCCTTTGCACCACCAGGGAGGCCTGACCCCCTTTTCCATGTTACCATCCTCCTCCTTCCTTTCTGATAACCACTCTTCTGTGGTCAGAATCTTAGAGTTTTGTCTGCATTTGTTTCATTGCTGTTTCTTTATCTTCCATAATGGAGTGAAGTCATATAGTGTTTGTCTTTTCCATCTGACTTATTTTACTTAGTGCAATCCCGTCAATGTCCGTCCATGTTATTGAAACAGCAGGATTTCATCTTGTTTCATAGCTGAGTTGTATTCCATTGTGAATATGTTACATTTTCTTTATCTAGTCATATGTCAGTGGGCACATAGCTTGTTTCCAAGTTATGGCTATTGTGACTAATACTGCCCTGAACGTGGATGTGTATATATTTTTGAGATATGTTTTCATATTCTTTGGATAAATACCCAGCAGTGAAATAGCTGAATCATTTTGAGAACCTTAATCTTTTTGAGAAATCTCCATACTGCTTTCTACAGTGGTGCACCAATTTACATTCCCACCAATAGTAAACAAAAGTTCACTTTTCTTCACATACTCACCAACACACGTTTCTTATCATTTTGACAAAAGCTATTCTAACAGGTATGTGGTGATATCTTTGTGGTTTTGATTTGTATTTCCCTAACATTATAAGTGATGATGAACATCTCTATAATGTTGTCTACTAGCCTCCTGTAGACTTCTTTAGTGAAATGTATATTCAGATATTTAGATTTTCTGCCCATTTTTAAAAATTTGTTTATTTATACAGTAACTGGGGTATAGGCAAGAGGTGAGGGAGGGTGAAAGGATTCACCAGAGACAGAGTGGGGAATAGAACAGGCAGACAGACCAAAAATACTGCTGAGGGGAGCAGCGGGTGACACAGGAGAGGTCTGCTGCGCCATGTGGGAATCTCCCTGGCTGGCCGGGAATTGAACTCTTGCTTCAGAGGCTGGGGACAGTTTCACATTGCTGTGCTCAATCTGCTGTGCCACCAGGGAGGCCCTGCCCATTTTTTAATTGGCTTGTCTTTGTTGTTGTTAGTTGTATGAGTTGTTTATATATTTTGGATTTAGCTCCTTGCTAGATATATGATTTGCAAGTATCTTCTTTCATAGGATGCCTTTTCATTTTGACAATGATTTCTTTTAACATGCAGAAGCTTTTTACTTTGATGTAGTTCTGTTTATTTCCCCCTTCATTTCCTTTTGCATTGGAATCAGATAACTCTTAGGCCAGTGCATAGAGGCTATGCTCTGTTTTATTCTGTTTTATAGTTTCAGGCTTTACATTCAAATGTTTATTTTGAATCAGTTGTTGTGTGGTAGATACTGATATAGTTTCAGTTTTTGCATGTGGAAGTCCAGTTTTTTCAACATAATTTATTGAAGATATTTTCCTTACTCTATAATATGCTGTTTACTCCTTTGTCATAAACTAGTTGTCCATTTATTTGTGAGTTTATTTCTGGACTTTCAATTCTGTTCCATTGTTCTATGTGCTTGTTTATACTCGAATTCCACAAATTTTATTGCTATTGCTTTGTAGTAGTTTGAAGCCAGGGAGTATAATATCTCTAGTTTTCTTTTTTTTTTTTTTTTGCTCATAGTTCAAATTCTAATCATGAGGGGAGAATTATGACAGCAGTAGCAGCTGTAATATGTTGGGGTACAAAGCATTTTAAATTTTTTAATGATAATCATGCATTTAAAATTTTATAACTTTAGTTTGTGAAATTATATTTGTTATTTAAAGTTCTCTTTGTGATAAAATTACTTTGTACTGATTCAGTATTTTACTTTTCAAAATGGTTTATGATTCATAAGTCTGGGGTGGAAGTGAGGTCTAAGAATGATGCTGCAGTAAAATTACCAGTCATAAATTGTTGTAACATAAAAATAATGCCTCTCATTAGTGTTCTGACATACTGAAGTACTTCACATTTCCTCTACCAGTGAGTACGATTATTATATTTAAGTGTAGTTTATAAAAACAACGTATCATTTTCTATCATTAGTTTCATTGGCATCATTTCTGCTGGCACTTATTTAATGTGGATTCCATCTGTGTGCCAATAACTCCCCAATTTTTATCTCCAAGTCAGACTTCTTTTTTGAGCTCCAAGGACAGTATTTGTATTCTTCATTATAGTATCTTGACTTGATTCCCTTAGTGAGATATCAAACAGACATCTGTTCTGGTCACCTTTAGTGGCGATCCCCCTCATAGTGACTGGCACCTCCACCTATCCACTTAGTCTTTCTGGAACCTGAAGGCGGAATGGAAGTCCTTCTCATTCCTCCTGCCTCCCTTTCCCTAACTCCTTCAATCTATCTACTACCTATGAAGCCCGCTTCTTAATTCCATGTTAACTTATCCATTTCTTTCCATTTCCACTGTTAAAATATCATTAATAAGCTGGATGAATGCAATGCCTCTTTTTTAAGATTTATTTTATTTATGCATACAAGAGCTGGGGGACAGGCCAGAGGTGTGGGAGGTGAGAGGATTCACCAGAGACAGAGTGGGGAACAAAACAGGCAGATCAACTGAAAAACACTGTTGAGGGTAGCAACGGGAGAGACAGGAGAGGTCTGCTGCACCATGTAGGTTGCTCCCTGACTGGCTGGGGATCGAACTCATGCTGCGGTGGCTGTGGACAGCTTCATAGGCTGTGTCTTAACCTATTGTGCCACCAGGGAGGCCCTGCAATGGCCTCTTAACTGCTCCCCTTCAAACACTGTCCCTCAAATCCACTATTCATTCAACAGCCAGTGAGGTCTTAAAACACAGACTTGATCACACCCCTCCCCTAATGAGGCCCTTTAGTTACTGGCCATTGCTCCGAAAATGAAGACCAAACCTTTTAATATTAGGTGAAGGGAGAGGACTCAAAGGTTTTTAACATGCTTGATAATCCTGAGGATAAAATCTGGTATTGTTCCCATTTCATCATATACCAATGTTGACTCAGGAGTCCTTTAAGAGAGACAAGGATAATTTAGTTCAATAAACACTGGTGTGATATGTAGAATTTGAACATTATAAGATTGATATTGACAGTGTCATTGATTGTCATTTAAAATGTATAGCAGTGGTATAACATGAGTTTTACTGTTGACTTACATTCTAAACTCCATTTGTACAACAGTCCTCAGTATGAATACTACAGTATCATAATTCTTACAGGTGTCCTACTAGAATAGCTTTTAAATGTGTTTCTATATTTAAATTTAACATTTGGATCCACTGATAGGATGTGAAAAGGGATTATTGTGTAATATTTTATTTTTAACACAAAGGTCTTACTGAAATGTTATAATCATCATTGTTCATTATCTGTTCCCCTTCTCCCTTCTCTTTTTGCTAAGTCATAGATTCTCATGATAAAATATCTTTGTTCAAGTTCCACCCACTATATTAGGTACCAACTCCCCAAATGAAGTCTCGGTTGTTCTCAGCCATAACACCACCCTCGAATGCCAAGTCAAAGGCACACCCTTCCCTGAGATTCACTGGTTCAAAGATGGCAAGTAAGTACCTTTGTTTGTTTGCAAAGCTCCAACTGATAGGAAACAGAAGTGTTAAATGCATGCAGTTTTCTCCCTCCTTAGTTATTTTACCACATAAAGTACTATTGAATGAACATGACGGAAAACAATATTTTTGAAAAAGTGGTCTTAGAGTCTTGTGATTCTTTTTATTCCTATAAATAATAACATTCGTTATAAATGCTGGAAATTTATTTTAGAAACAGAGCAACTCAGATTTATTATAGACTAAATATTTTGGCCAAAGGCTACAAATGAAAAATAAAAAGTACAAGATTGCGCAGAAAATTAAGTAGCTGTTTCTCAGACTTCAAGAACTACTGAGGTTTTCCCACAGTGAAGTAGCTGCAGTGATTTGTATTAATCATGAGAGCTTATTTCTTACAGCCTGGTCTATTTGTGTATTACAGGAACTTCTGAAAGCAGGTGTCTAAGTCCTAACTAGGAAAGAGTAAAGATTTGCAGCATGTGAAATAAAGAATTTTATTCAAATTTTGTACACATCAGTAAGACAATAACAACATAGAAAATGTAGGAGGGATATGAATAAGCAATTAAGCAATATATAAATAATGAATCAATAATTAACATATGCTTACCTTCATTAATTTGGAGAATATTTGGAAAATAATTTGATTTTGTTTTTCAGTTCAGACTGGCAAAAAAGAAAGTAAAGGTTTGAAAAATAAAGTGTTAACTTGGATTTGAAAAACCAAAATAGAGTATTCTATTAGGAGAAAAGAGGAATTAATGTTCTGAAGGGCAGCTTGTTAATATTAAAATTTGAATTCTCATCTGCTGTGATAGGGCGATTACACATTCAGTATCCAGAAGGGAGAAGCATCATGTGTGTCATTAGTAAACTGGATGATATCAATCCATACAGCACAGTCATAGCAAAAATGGTAATTGTCTAAAACCCAGCATTAGGAGAATGAGTCGATTACTTATCACATTCAAATCATGAGATACTGTGCAGCAATTATGGAGAGTAAGACCGAGCTATGAGTCCCAAAAATATCTTCAGTGCTACTATGTTAAGAAAAGTAGAACAATCACACAATACAATTGTGTACAAAAACTTTAGATTCCTTGAAATACATTTATGGGTGAAAATGTTTAGGAAAACATCTGAAAGAACAACTGTGAGCAGTCTAGTGAGACTAACATCAGGGGTAAGAGATCAAGACTATGCTCCTTATTGTAACACTGGCATTTCTTTTTTTTTAAATCTTTATGTTACTTGCATAATTAATGATCCATAAAAGTTTTTAAATTACTTAAATTTGTGTAGGATTACCAAGGATTCACTTACTTTAAACAGTTAAATTGCATCAAAATCACTGTATGTATGTATGTATGTATGTATGTATGTATGTATGTATGTATGTATGTATTTGTTTTTACGTAGAAGTGGAGTATAGGCCATAGGTGTAGGGGGTGAGAGGATTCACCAGAGACAGAATGGGAAGCAGAACAAGTGGATTTACTGAAATACACTGCTGAGGGGAGCAGCAGGTGAAACAGGAGAGGTCTCCTGCACCACATGTGGCTTAGCTCCCTGGTCAGGAATGACAGAGGTGACAGTGCTGAGCCTTAACACCCTACACCAACAGGGAGGCCCTCAAGCACTTTATTCTTTAGGCTTTTAAGAACTTCCTTCAAAGTGTCATGCCAAGAACTATAAAAGGATGATATGTAAAAAAGAAATGTGTGTTTTATTTAATCTTGTATTCTGACTAGCAGATTGTTACTACAGCAGTACACCTAATTGTTTATCAATTGTGTAAATCACTGCAACTTCTGTAAAACTAGCTTTGGGTCTTTCTGAAAGAAAATCATTGATTTTTATATGTATAACTCCTAGGATACCATAGGTTTTAATAGCCATTGTTTTTCATATGTTAAATAAACTATCAATTGTATGACTTCTTACAACTATGTAAGAACTGCTTCAGGCATAAATATATTTCAATAGTTATGATTATAAAAGCATTTTTATTTATTGCAATATCTACTTTTTTAAGTTGGCATAATCATTAGTAAGTAATAACCATTCATTCTATTGTGAATACTTTTCCAGCTATTATGAAGGTAATTGCTTTATAATAATATTGCTTGATCTAAAGCTTCTATACTCTTAGCTTTTCTTTTCTAAATGATGGAGAAAAAATTGCTTATGTAATCCAAAAACATAAAAGGAGGAGGAAGAACATGAGAAGGGATAAAGGAGTGATACAAATAATGACACTACTGGGTTTCTGTTAATGTTATTAAACTAGTTAAGTTTTAAAATAAAGAAACTGTTCATCTCAAAGTCATAATGATTTAAGTTGCATTGGTGAAGTGGCTTAATAATTTCATTTGAATAGTAATACTAATCAGATCATTATGTATTTTTTATCAACTCATATTTTTGGCCTTACATCAAAGATTTTTGTTGCTATTTATAAGAGAAGAAACATAGGAAAATTAAAATGCACCCATGCAATAAAATTTTCTTTTTCTAGGCCTTTATTTTTGGGGGATCCTAACATTGCACTTCTAGACAGAGGACAAATATTACGTTTAAAGAGTGTGCGCAGAAGTGACAAGGGAAGGTACCAGTGTGTCGTGTCTAATGCTGCTGGCAAACAGACCAAGGATATAAAACTGACTATACACAGTAAGTGTGATTCTTTTATGCAGTTTATTATCAGTTCTCATTATGAATTGAAAGGTGGGGTTCATTCTAGTGTTAATGGCTCTTGTTTTTATTTATTTTTTTTAAATAATAAATTTTATTTTTATATTCCCCCATACAATTGCAAACACCCCATTCTGACCCCAATCCTTCCCCTCCCGGCCCCCACCCCCCAAAAAGTGTCTCTGGTTCATAGTTTTTTGTTGATTTTGATTTTCACTTTCTTATATTCATTTTCCTGGTCCCTTATTTAAGTTTTCTAGATTCCTGCTATGAGTGAGACCATCCGGTATTTTTCTTTTTCTTTCTGGCTTATTTCGCTGAGCATGATCCCTTCCAGCGCCATCCATGTTGCTGCAAATTGCATGTGTTTATCTTTTTTGAATGCTGAGTAATATTCCATGGTATATATGTACCACATCTTCTTGATCCAGTCATCTATTTTTGGGCATTTGGGTTGTTTCCAAAGCTTAGCTATTGTAAACAGTGCTGCTATAAACATAGGGGTGCAGGTGCTCTTTGGAATTGATGTTTCTGTGTCCTTTGGGTAAATACCTAGGAGTGGAATTGCTGGATCATATGGAAGCTCTATGTTTAGTAGGTCCAGAATTCTCCACATAGCTCTCCACAGTGGTTGGACCAGTTTGCACTCCCACCAACAGTGCAGGAGAGTTCCTTTTTCTCCACACCCTCGCCAACATTTGTTGTTGCTAGTTTTTTTAATATGTGCCATTCTCACTGGTGTAAGATGGTATCTCATGGTAGTTTTGATTTGCATTTCCCTGATGACAAGTGATGTTGAACATTTTTTCATATGTCTGTTGGCCATTTGCATTTCCTCTTCAGAGAAGTTTCTTTTTAGCTCTTCTGCCCATTTTTTGACTGGATTATTTTCTTTGTTGTTGTTGAGTCTCATCAGCTCTTTGCAGATTTTTGTGATCAGTCCTTTATCATTAGTGTTGGGTGCAAAAATGTTCTCCCAGTTGGTGGGGTTTCTCTTTGTTTTTGTTATTGTCTCTTTTGCTGTGCAGAAGCTCTTTAATTTGATGTAGTCCCAGCTGTTTATCTTTGCCTTCACTATCACTGCTTTGGGCAGTGATAGTGCAAAGATGTCTTTGATGTCTTTGATGTGCAAATCCCGTAGTGTTTCGCCTATATTTCCTTCTATGTATTTTATGGTTTCAGGTCTTATGTCTAGTTCTTTAATCCAGTTTGAGTTGATTTTTGTGTATGGTGTGAGGTAGTGGTCAAGCTTCATTCTTTTGCATGTAGTGACCCAGTTTTCCCAGCACCATTTATTGAACAAACTTTCTTTGCTCCAATGCATAGTCTTTGCTCCTTTGTCAAAGATTAGTTGACCATAAATCTGTGGGTTTATTTCTGGATTTTCTATTCGATTCCATTCGTCTGTATGTCTGTTCTTGTTCCAATACCATGCAGTTTTGATGATTATGGCTTTGTAGTATAGTTTGAAGTCTGGGAGTGTGATGCCTCCATTTCCTTCTTTTTTTTTCAATAGAGCTTTGGCTATTCGGGGTTTTTGGTGATTCCATATGAATTTCATCCATAATTGTTCTATTTCTTTGAAGAATGACATTGAAATTTTGATTGGAATAGCATTGAATCTGTATATTTCTTTTGGTAGGATGGCCATTTTAATAATGTTTATTCTTCCAATCCATGAGCAGGGGATGTCTTTCCATTTCTTTGTGTCTTATTCTATTTCTTTCAACAGTGTTTTATAGTTTTCTTTGTATAGGTCCTTTACCTCTTTTGTTAGATTTATTCCCAAATATTTGATTTTTTTTGTTTCGATAATAAAAGGGA
This sequence comes from Talpa occidentalis, assembly GCF_014898055.3. NCBI lineage: Eukaryota > Metazoa > Chordata > Mammalia > Eulipotyphla > Talpidae > Talpa > Talpa occidentalis. The sequence continues at coordinate 51,488,434 of NW_023601212.1, forward strand.
TGGTTTTTTTGATTTCTTCTTCTTCAGATTTGTTGTTTGTGTATAGGAAGGCTACTGACTTTTGCATGTTGATTTTGTATCCTGCCACTTTACTGAATTGATTGATGAGTTGAATTAGTTTTTCTGTGGAGTTTTTGGGGTTCTCTATGTATATTATCATATCATCTGCAAATAGTGATAGTTTGACTTCTTCTTTTTCTATTTGGATTCCTTGGATGTCTTTCTCTTGTCTTATTGCTCTGGCTAGGACTTCCAGTATTATATTGAAAAACAGTGGTGAGAGTGGACATCCTTGTCTTGTTCCAGATCTTAATGGAATTGCTTTCAGCTTTTCACCATTGAGAATGAAACTGGCTGTTGGCTTGTCATAGATGGCCTTTATGATGTTGAGATATGTTCCTTGTATCCCAAGAATTTCAAGGGCTTTTATCATGAATGGGTGTTACACTTTGTCAAAAGCTTTCTCAGCATCTATTGATATTATCATATGGTTTTTATATTTCTTTTTGTTGATGTGTTGGATAACGTTGATTGATTTTCGGATGTTAAACCATCCTTGTGTCCCTGGAATGAATCCTACTTGGTCGTGGTGAATTATCTTATGGATACATTGTTGGATTCTGATAGCTAAAATTTTATTGAGGATTTTTGCATCAGTGTTCATTAGGGAGATTGGCCTGTAGTTTTCCTTTTTTGTTTTGTCCTTATTCGGTTTTGGTATTAGTGTAATATTGGCTTCATAGAACGTGTTTGGTATTGTCCCTTCCTTCTCAATTTTTTGGAAGAGTTTGTGAAGGATAGGCACTAATTCATCTCTGAATGTTTGGTAGAATTCATTTGTAAATCCATCAGGTCCTGGGCTTTTGTTTTTGGGGAGGTTTTTGATTACCATTTCAATTTCGCTAATTGTAATTGGTCTGTTTAGGTGTTCTATTTCTTCTTTATCTAGCTTTGGGTGATTGTAGAGTTGTAGGAATTTGTCCATCTCCTCTAGATTGTTGAACTTGTTTCCATATAACTGTTCATAGTAGTTACTGATTATTCTTTTGATTTCTGCTGTGTCCGTTGTGATTTCTCCTCTTTCATTGATGATCCTGTTTATTTGTGCTTTCTCCCTTTTTTCCTTTGTGAGCCTGGCTAGGGGTTTGTCTATTTTATTGATTTTTTCAAAGAACCAGCTCTTGGTTTCATTGATCTTTTGGATTGTTTTTTTAGTTTCAATTTCATTTATTTCTGCTTTGGTTTTTATTATTTCTTTTCTTCTACTGGTTTGGGGTTTTTTTGTTGTTCTTTTTCTAGATCTTTGAGCTTTGAGATTAGGTTGTATCTTTGAGTTCTTTCTTGTTTTTTGATGTGAGCTTCTATTGCTATATATTTTCCTCTTATTACTGCTTTTGCTGCATCCCATACATTTAGGATATTGGTGTCCTCCTTGTCATTCAATTCAAAGAATTTTTTAATTTCTTCTTTGATCTCCTCGTTCGTCCAGTGGTCTTCCAGTAGTGTGGTTTTTAATCTCCATGAGGTAGTATAGTTCCTTGCCTTCTTTTTATGGTTTATTTCTAGTTTGATGCCTTTGTGGTCAGAAAAGATGGTTGGTGTGATTTCAATCTTGGTGTATCTGTTGATGTTTGTCTTGTGCCCCAGTATGTAATCGATCCTGGAGAATGGTCTATGTGCGCTTGAGAAAAATGTGTACTCCGTTTTTTTTTTTTGGGTTTGGTGTTCTATAGATGTCTATTAAGCCCAAATGCTCTAGGTCCTTATTTAGAGCTTTAGTTTCTTTACTTATTTTTTGTCTTGTTGATCTATCCATTGTTGATAGTGGTGTGTTGAAGTCTCCCACTACATATGTGTTTTCTCTGATGTCTGTTTTCAGAGAGGACAACAGTTGTCTGATATATTTTGGTGCTCTTTCGTTTGGTGAGTATATGTTAATGAGTGTTATTTCTTCTTGAAGTATTGTCCCCTTGATCATAATGTAGTGACCATTGGGGTCTCTTTTTATTTTTTTGAGTTTGAAGTCTGTTTTATCTGATATAAGTATAGCTGTTCCTGCTTTCTTTTTTGGCCCATTTGCTTGTAGGATTGTTTTCCATCCTTTGACTTTGAGCCTATTTTTATCTTTTGTAGCTAAATGTGTTTCCTGGAGACAGCAAAAGGTTGGGTTTTGTTTCTTAATCCAGGCTGCAACTCTGTGTCTTTTTATTGAAGAGTTTCGTCCATTTACATTTAGAGTTAATATTGATATGTTAGCATCTGTATTTGCCATTGTGTTTGTCTTTCCTTTGATTTTATTTATTTATTCTTTTAATAACTTTTTTTTTTTTGGTCTTCTTTCGTTGTTATTCGTCCCTCTGAGGTTCTGGCTTTAGTATTCCTTGTAGTATTTTTTGGAGTGGGGGTTTAGTCGTAATGAAATTCCGGAGTTTCTGTTTGTCTGGGAAGGTCCATATTCTTTCTTCATGGAGGAAAGAGAGCTTTGCGGGATAGGTATTCTTGGTTGGCATCTGTTTTCTTGGAGTCTGTTGACTATGTCCCTCCACTCCCTCCTTGCCCGTAGTGTTTCTTCAGAGAAGTCTGATGTCAGCCTGATTGGTTTTCCTTTGAATGTTATCTGTTTCTTCCCTCTTGTCAGCTTCATTATTTTTTCCTTGTCCTGGATTCTTGGGAGCTTTACTATTATGTGTCTTGCTGTGTTTTTCCTTTCGTCGTGGAAGTTTGGTGTTATTCTTGCTTCTTGTTTATCAATTTTCAGCTCGTTCTTCGCATTTGGGAAGTTTTCTTCAATTATCTCCTGGAATATTTTCTCTGTTCCTACATCTCTCTCCTCTCCTTCTGGAATTCCAATTTCTCTTATATTTCCTTTCCTCATGGAGTCATATAATTCCCGAAGTCTTTCTTCATTCTTTTTCCTTCGTACTTCTCTTTCCTTTTCTGTTTTGGTTCTTTTTATTTCTGTGTCTTCAAGAGTACTTATTCGTTCTTCCATTTCATCTATTCTTCTTTCATTGCTTTTCCCAGAGTTCTTTAGTTCCTCCATTAATTCTTTGATCTATTGCATTTCTTTTACTTCCCTCTTTAGGGACTCAATTTCATTCTTCTGACCATTGTTTTCCCTCTTTAGGCACTCAATTTCCTTCTTCTGATCTATCACTTTTTTAATCATGGCAATTTTAAATTCTCTTTCTGAAAGGCTCAGAAGTTCTTCCAAGTTGCTGTCGTTGCAATCTGGGCAGTGGTTTTCTTTTTGTGGTGTGCTTCTTTCCTGAGGAGTTGTTAGGTTGCGTGTGGTTCTTCTACTCCCTACTGTCTGTTTTCCAATTTGTCGTATGCATTGGGACACTCTGTTGCTCGGACTGGGTGGCATCTTGGGTGAACTTCTCCGCTCCCCTCTGGCTCCTCCAGGAGCCATCTCTGGCTTCTGGGGGAGCTTTCTGCTGGTTTTAGGCAGTTTTTACTGAAGAAATGTCCCTGTTCTAAAATGGCGAAGCGGGATGCAGTCCCTGCGCCTCCGGTTACAGGCACACTCTTCTGCGCACCCAGTCTGCCCCGGACGTGGGTGCCTGCTCCCTCTGTGGGCTCAGACTGCTGGTCGGAAGGGGCCTGGCGTGGGCTAACTTCCCGGCTGGCCACTGGGTCCTCCAGAAGCCTTCTGCCCTTTTCAAGCAGTCTTAAGAAATTTCCTGTTCTATGGGGTGTTAGTGACTTTTTTTTTCTGGTCGCTAGGTGGCGCCAGAGATCTCTACTATTGTCCTTGGGGGGCTGTTTTTCGCCTCCCCCACCCCGTGGGACAGGGAACAGAGTGCGAATGGTAGGGTAAACCTCAACAGCTTTGGGGTGCTGTGTCTGCCTTGTGCCCCATCATCGTGGAGAACCCACGCCCCAAATTTCGTGCCCCGGGTCTCAGTTCCAAAGCCCTCAGGTCCAGGACGCGGGCTGTAGCCCAGTTCAGTGGCGCGGGAATGGCGCCTTTTGCACCCTGCTCCCGTGCCTGGGTGCCTGGTTCCTGCTTACTCAGTGAGGGACTTTCACCCCCGTGAGGACCTCCGCGCGTCTCCCCGCAAGCCTAGGTCGCAGGTGCGGGGACCTGGGCAGCTGTGATCCCGGTCTGCATTTGCTTTTCAAGCGCGCAGCCAAGCGCGCCGCTTTTCCTCGCAAGCTTACCGGCAGCCCGGGCTGTGTGCGCGTCTCCTGGGGTCTTTGTTCTTCTCTAATGGCGCCCGGAGCCGTTCGCTCACCGCTGCGGCGAATCCTGCAGGGTTCTCCACAGCTCCCGTTCACAGGGTGTGGTGGCTGCAATAGTTCCTTTCCACTCACAGTCCCGCTTGCTGCGTCGTTTGTTCTTGTTGGCCGTTTTGGTTTTAATGGCTCTTGTTTTTAAATACTGAGTGATTTATTATTCTTCTTCAGAAAAATAGAGTCTGTCTTCTTATAGTGAAGGCTAGAATGTAACATCCCATTGTAATGTAGTTTATCAGTAAGTTTGGACTTGTTCAAGTGGCCTTCGATTTCCATATGATCTCACTGAAGAGGTATTGTATTTCCTCATTGTCTAGTTTATACAAATACCAAATATTTATGTCCTTGAAGAGGTTAAAAAATTTCTTGAAATAGAATGAAGCAGATGGTATATAATCATCTCCATTGTTCTATTTTCATTCCATCTTAGTCTTTGTCCTGACCATGTGCTAGTATTTTAAATGCCTTATGTTTTCACTGCTGTTTTCTCCCAGTGAACTCTCCACCAGAAATAGTCCTCATTTCACTAAAATTCTCAATATCTCCTGAGAAAGGTGGTCACTTTTTTTAATTTTGTTTTTTTTAAAGATTTATTTTATTTATTTTATACAAGATCCGGGGCACAGGCAAGATGCGCAGGAGGGTAAGAGGACCCACCAGAGACAGAGCAGGGAACAGAACAGGCAGACTGATGAAATACACTGCTGAGGGGAGCAGCGGGCGCGACAGGAGAGGTCTGCCATGCCATGTGGGATCCTCGCCGGCCGGCCGGGATCAAACCGGCACTGCAGAGGCTGAGGACAGCTTCTCAGCTTGGTGCTCAACCGCCTGTACCACCACATTTTTTTTTTAAATGAACATAGCCATGAGGAATCACTTGGACATTAACTGTAGGCCTAAAGAATCATGCAATAGAAAGGAACAGAACTCAGCATTCCAATCCTGCTTCTTATAGTCCTGCTTACTATACTTTCTTCTGACTTTCCATACTGTGTGGCACTAAAAATATAGAAAAAATGTGGAAAAGTTCAGAATGTCACCTCTTCACAGGGTCTTCTAAATCTTCTGTTGTCACCTCGACACTCACTGTTATACCCCAGATGGTTTTTTTCTTAGCACATTTCACTCTCTGGTACTTTCCTGCCTAATTATGTGTTTATTTACTTTCCTCTCCAAGGAAGTTAGACTCCATAAGGGCACAGCGCCCTGTTTGACATGATCCTTTCTTTAATGTCTGATACACCTCTCAAGAAATATTTGCTAAATGAATGGATGGTTTAGTGATACACTGTCCTGTACTATAGCCACTAACACGTGGCTGTTGAGCACTTGAAATGCGGCTGGTTGAAACTGAGTTGAGCTGTAATTGCCAAAGGATAAATATCAAAATATAAGAAATCTGTATAATAAAGTTATATTGATTACATCTAAATTGATATATTGGATCTATTGGGTAAGCAAATATATTAATAAAATTTTATTTGTTTTCATACTTTTAAGTGTGGCTACTAGAACATTTAGAATTATGTAGGTGACTTGCATTATATTTCTATTGGATAGTACAGGTCTAGTCAGTAATAAGAACTTGGACCTTGAAGAAAGACTTGGGTTTAGACCCAACATCTGATTTTTTTCTAGTTGTGTGACATTGGACAAATTGCTTACCCTTCTGACCAGCTTCCTGATCTGTAAAATGGAAATAATAATAACACCTACTCAATAGTGTGATTTTGAGAATCAAATGCAGATACTTTACATGGATTACTTGGTTTATAATTAGAGTTTGACATAGGTTTCCCATTTATTGTTATCTACTTAGTGGTTGTATTGTCTGACAGTTTGAAATATATGGAGATTCTAGCTTGATTTCTTTATAACTTTACTGAATCTTTCTTTAATATTAGTGTTTTTATAATAAAGCTCTAATTTTTTAACCAAGAAATTTTATTTAAGGAACATTTTTAAATTATTTCTATCTATAAATAGAAGCCAGTGGAAGATGCTGGTCATGAATCATAGTCTCATAAAAGAGTGTTACTGAAAGATTAACTCCATAGACCTCCAACTTGAACAAAAGTGTGATTGCTACTGTTGGCCTTCTACTAGAACCAGGCATTTATTTTTATTTTTTTTTTAAATAATAAATTTTACTTTTATATTCCCCCATACAATTGCAAAAGCCCCATTCTGACCCCAGTCCTTCCCTTCCCGCCCCCCAGCCCCCAAAAAGTGTCTCTGGTTCATAGTTTTTTGTTGATTTTGATTTTCACTTTCTTATATTCATTTTCCTGGTCCCTTATTTAAGTTTTCTAGATTCCTGCTATGAGTGAGACCATCCGGTATTTTTCTTTTTCTTTTTGGCTTATTTCACTGAGCATGATCCCTTCCAGCTCCATCCATGTTGCTGCAAATTGCATGTGTTTATCTTTTTTTGAATGCTGAGTAATATTCCATGGTATATATGTACCACATCTTCTTGATCCAGTCATCTATTTTTGGGCATTTGGGTTGTTTCCAAAGCTTAGCTATTGTAAACAGTGCTGCTATAAACATAGGGGTGCAGGTGTTCTTTGGAATTGATGTTTCTGTGTCCTTTGGGTAAATACCTAGGAGTGGAATTGCTGGATCATATGGAAGTTCTATGGTTAGTAGGTCCAGAAATCTCCACACAGCTCTCCATAGTGGTTGGACCAGTTTGCACTCCCACCAACAGTGCAGAAGAGTTCCTTTTTCTCCACACCCTCGCCAACATTTGTTGTTGCTAGTTTTTTTTTGGAAAAAAATGATGCAAATGCCACATTTTGGCTAACTGTGAGGGATATCTGTGTAGATTTCAGACTGAGAATTTGTTGCGTACCACATACACACTTGATTCATTCATTTCCTATGTCTTTATCAATATAAAGGTGAGGCAGATGGGCTAATGCACCTAAAAGGTAGAAATGCATATTGTCTCTAAAGAAAGAAAGAAAGGAGGTAAAATGAGAGTGCAAATTAAACAGTTGGAGGGGAAAAAAGAACGTGAAAGAAATAAAAGGGATTTTAAAATCCTATAGGGCAATTGTGAATATTCAGAGTCAGTACTACTGAGAGCCATGGATGTGTTTCAGAATCTGAGAGCGTCCCCAAATTGTACAAAAATCTTTGAGTATATATTACACTGTAATATGCAGGGTGTTCATAACCTTTATCTGTAGCACCCTTCTTCAAACAGAAGCATCTCAGAAAATATATATATAAATTAAAAAAAAGGAAGTGACGTTTATTTATTTGACAGCCTTAAGTGATAGGTGATGTCATCTGCTGTCAAATGGAAAGGTTCTTTAAGCACTTTTTCTCATATTTTCATAAAAATAATTTTTGTTATTTTCAGTTATTTAATATTTTCAATTATTACAGATAATAATTCCTTTGTAAAATATTCATGGAGCATAGGAGTTGTTTGAACAGTATGCATCATCTAATTAGTTAGGCTAGTCATCTGATTTAGGGAAATTGAGACAAAAAGTGACATATGTTTACAGATTAACCTATGATGTAATATAGCAGGGCAACTCCAGGGGGAAATGGGAATGACCCAGTTTGTGAATCCTTACCCGTACACTTAAGAATACAGGACAAGACCCAAAGCAGACATACAGAGAGAAACAATAATAAGATTTGAAAGCATTTGCTTAAGTGTTGAATGGGGGAAAGGCAGGAAGGAGAGGACTGCTATATGGTAGGATAAGTCATTGTATTTAATTTCCACATCTGGCAAATATTCATGAACTGATGACATTTAAGTCCATTAAAATTTAGAGCAGGCATGCAGCTGGATGCTATCTGTCCACCTAAAGATGGCATCAGCTGAGCAGAGACCAGGGGGCAATGAAGGCCAATTAAAAAGAGAGCGGCCAACCTCTGCTCCTTTTTAAAATCCCCTTGGTGGCTCTTCTCCTTCCCTTATTCTCAGCAGCTCATTCAGGAAGTCAAGGTTAGTCCAGACAGATGTTCCTTTTGCCATGGGGTTGGCTATGAGAGTCACCCACTGGCTCAGAGTTGCTCCTTTTTCAATGGGAGTCTCAAGTGAAAATTACAATTTATAGTTTGAATAAAGTGCTCTTAAATTTTCAAAATGATCATTGAATTTATATTAATTAACCACTTATAGCAGGACTTTGCAGACCATTTTTAAAAGACAAAATATGAACTATTTTAGATTTTGCAGACCATATGGTAAAATGAAGTTTATTGTAATAGATCCCTACATAAAAAAAAAAAAATAGAAAGACATTTTTAAAATTGTTGATGAAATTCTTTTCTTTTGGTAATACAAGTCTGAGGGTTTTTTGGGTTTTTTTTTTTTTTTTTTTTTTTTTTGTAATATAAGTCTGCTGATGAGAAGAATGGAGTTCATTTGGAAGAGACAACTTCTCATTAAATGGTCATTTGAAGGTAGTATTGTTGTCATCAAAGCTGTTTGCAAATATTCCTCTACTAATGCTGATCTGCAATGAGATTTTTTGTTTTTCATCTTTGAATGTATTCATAGATAGGTGCTGTCAAATTTTGATATCAGTCTATGAACTATGCTTTTATTTGTGCATATTCATTGCTTACTAGACACTTCAGAATTCTGCTATAGTCTCTTGATATTTGACTTTTAGCATGACATTCATTCTATTGTTGATTAATCAATTCCAATGGAAGATTAGATAGAAAGACCTCATTTTCAGAGTTGAATAGACTTTCAAATGTGAAACTTTCTTTTGTATTTACATCAAAATCTAAAAACATTAAGTGGCTGAAACTTGAGCTCAGAAAATATATCCACGACAAATTTGTGGGAGAATCGAGATCTTATACCACAGTATAAGCTTTGCATTTAAGTGCTGGTTTTGACTACAAATTTTTTGTTTTATTTTGTGAATTCATTAGCAAATATTTTGAAATTTATGACAAATTTAATTTGCAAATTCATACAGTATTCAATAACAGTTTTTGAAAAATTCAATCCCAGTTCTAAAGTCAAAAAATTGCAATATACCTTTACCACCATTAAGGCATTCAACTGCTATATGGTAGGATAAGTCATTATACTTAATTTCCACCTCTGGCAAATATTCATGGAACTGATGACATTTAAGTCCATTAAGAGCAAACAAAATATACCCTGGACAATACTGATTCAATAGCACATGAATATATGACTCTAGGTGCTGATGAATAATACCAGAATAAGGATAAACTTTTAATTCGTAAATTTATCAATACCTTTTCCTTTCCCTACCTATCAGCTATAGTATATCATAGCAGATTCCATTTCAGGTTGTAATGGATTCGTGTTTTTTCAACTTATTTGAAAATATTTTGTCTGTGGTTGCTCTAGGCAGAATAATTTGACAGACTAATTCTTCGGTTTTTGCAAATGTAGCACTGATTTTTCAAATAAACAAAAAAATTTATCACTAATATCTGTCAACAAGTCAGGAGCCAAGAATACTATTCAGAAAAGTGCCTTTTGGGAAAAAAAAAAAAAGTAACTTAATGTTGCTCACAGAATTCTCAACTTGTTAAGCAATTATTTCTCATGGAAATGTGCATTTCTTAAACAAATTGGTTTTTCTGGATACTTTTCTTTGGCTCCTACCATCTCCCCTGATTTAATTAAATTATCATTGGTAAGTGGCTTTTCTTACTTAGTTAACAAATGAGCCTCTTAGAAACTTGCTTTGATTGTAACCTCATTTTGAATTTTTATCTTTGTGAGGAAATTCTATTATGATGAGACATTCAATTTGCATTTGCTATTTCTCTGTTGTTTTGCTTTGAATGGGGATATTGTAATGAGTGGTGTAGACTATCATCTTTCAGAGCAGCTATGGTGTTAATCCAAAATAAACACAAAGATTTGTTATTTAATTTGATAACAAAGTAATCCACACTATGGTGGGCTTTGAAAATGTGACATTTTAATGTCTAATTTTCTTTTCTTATTTCAACACAAGGAATATACACTGGTGGTAAAAAAAAAAAAAATTGTGGTTTAGTGATACATGTGGCATTTGAATACTGTTAAGTTAAAACTGTATCACTTAAATTTTTGGTGAGCAGAGCAGCAGTGAAAAGCCCCAAGAAAGCCAAGTTTGGTAATAAGTGCATCTGCTTAACTTGGCCATTATAGTGTGACAGTAGCCACAGACAATATGTAAACAAATGATCATGACTGCATCCCATTAAAACTATTTATGAACACTTAAGTTCATATAACTTTTCATGAACACTAAGTTTCATATAACTTTTACATGTCACCATATAGTATTATTACTTTGATTGATTCCCACTATTTAGAAATATAAAAACCATTCTTAACTCATTATCTCCATGCCTGGTCTATAGGCCATAGTTTTCTGCCCTGATCTAAATAAGAAAATTATTCCACCATTAAATTCATCTCAAAATATAGTAGATCATGCTTTAAATTATGCGTGAGAAAAGATGTATAAACATTTGTCACTCTGAACTAACTCTAAGAATGAATATAAGAAAATATCAAGGTACAGCACTGCACTCAGCCCCCAGACCTTGTTTTCTAATATCCTTCTCCACTAAAATCAATCCTTCTTGAAATGGTTGCTTTTGGGGGAGGGATTATATAAGCTGAATCTGGAGCATGTATTAGGGCCAGAAAGTAAAAAAGTACTAAAATAATAAAATGACAATGGTATGACACAAGGATTTAAGAACAAACTGAAATAGCTCCAATGGCTCAAACTGGAATCATTCAAGCAACAAAATATATATAGTAGTAGATAGTGTAGTACTTGATTCTAACTCAAAGTATGGAATAAGTTTCCATGTATCCATATTGATAGAAATAAATGACTGAGTAAATAAATAAATTGGAGAGGAATGACAAATCTCCCATATGGAAAAATACCAATAAATTAGGTAGATATTTCCCTTTCAAAGAAGTAAAGCATAAATCCCTACCCCATACATTTGGACTGGGAAGAATGATTCCTTTCAAAAGAAAAGGAAAAGAGAGTAACTTTACAGTGGAGAAACCTGGCTAAAACTACCTAGACCAGGTTAATATTATCAGTGATAAGTCATGTTATGTGTATGCGCTCTGGATATGAAGTGGTGAAAATAGCATTTTGTATCTCTGGTCTTTCTTTCAAAACCCACAACCCTTGTCTTACTGTAAGAAAAATTTGTACAAAATATTCTACTCTATGGGAAAAGTTTATAAGTAATGTGAAGGAGTTCAAATTCAGGCACTTGCTACTTGATTTCTTTCATATTCTTGCAATTATAGCACAATTTGGAATGACTGCTCAGAATCCATAGCAGGGACTGAGCCGCTTAGGTTGTTTTTCCAAAGGCACAGTCCTCATGTGGTGTGTGAGGCCAGGCATGCGGTTGCTGAATTGTGGAAGATACACATGTAGACAATTAGATGAGTTAAGTTGAGTGGATGAATTCTTGGCACACACTCCCCCCCCCAAAAAAAAGGTAAGAAACAAAATTAAAGACTCACCAGTTATGATCAACTAGTTCTGAAAGCACTCAGACCTTTAATTGTGGGAAGGAGAGCACATACTATTGTAACAGATTGTACATTTTTATTTATATCTACTTATATCTACATTAAGTGGAGTTTTGTAACTGTGTTTTTTTTTTTTTTAATGCATATAAGAACTGTGGTGTAGGCTAGAGGTGCAGGGGGTGAGAGGACTCACCAGAGACAGAGTGGAAAGCAGAACAGCCAGATGTACTGAAATACACTGCTGAGGGAAAGTATAGTTTTATTTTGCTTTGCTTTGTATGTAAAACGTAACTTTCTTCATTATTATAATATGATCTATTGGACTTAAAGGAACCCCTGAAATTAAAGCTGTGAGTGACTTTCTGCTTATAGTAAAATCTGAAACTTAAAGGAAAGTGATAAAGATTGTTTGCATAAGACAGACAACTAATCCTTAGTAGATAGCTCCACAGGCCTCCTAATTATCTTTATGTCAGATTTACTTAAATGCATTATTTAATGTGCATAGCATTTAAGATTTTGATGAAGATGCTCAAACTGACAAGACTTGTTCCTTTGTAGTTCCACCTAGTATTAAAGGAGGGAATGTCACCACAGAAATGTCAGTGTTGATCAACAGCATGATTAAACTGGAATGCGAGACTCGGGGACTTCCGATTCCTACTATTACTTGGTATAAAGACGGTCGGCCAGTCATATCCAGCTCACAGACACTTTATATTGACAAAGGACAGTTTCTTCATATCGCCAGGGCACAGGTCTCTGATTCAGGGACATATAAGTGCCATGTGACAAATGTTGCTGGGACTGCTGAAAAATCGTTCCATGTGGATGTTTATGGTAAGGAAAAAAAATCCGTGCTTTAATTGTATAACTTTTTGTGTGAACTTCCCAGTATGCTAACACACAGCTTGTTCACTAGTGAGTTTGGTTATTTTCAGTATTTGTCCTATGATTTGGAAAAAAAAATTAAAAGCTAAGATTTGCAGGAAGTGGACCTTTCATTTAGCCAGTGATTGCCTGGGGCATCTGGGATATCTAGACCATTTAGTTTTTATGGAAAAGATAAAGTAAACACTCTTCCTTGGTAGCCCCAGAGACCCCCAAGGATGCCAAAAATCCTCAGATGCTCAAGTTCCTTACATAGAATGGCCTAGTACTTCCATAGAACCTATGCACATGCTCCTGTGTATTTTAAATTATCTCTAGATTATTTACAATATCTAATACAATATGAAGGCTGTGTAGATAGTTGTTATGCTGTATTGTTTAGGCAGTAATGACAAAAAAAGTTGGTACAAGTTCAGTACAAATGACAAGTATCATTGATCTAACTATATAGTATGGATTTTCCATCTGAGGTTGATAGAATCCATGGATGTGGAACCAATGGATATGGAGGATCAACTATAGTTATTAGTACAAATATCTTTCTTTACAAGCCAGACACAGCACAGAGTGCCTCACACTATGTAGGATATTGTTGGTCACCTGAACCAGGAAATACTTTCTTTAACTATGTAGATAATTTTTATGGTCAAATGACATGAAGGGAAGAAATCCCCTTTATTTCATTACAACTTCAATGCATTACCTGAAATACCACTTTTTTTTAACCTAGTTCCTCCAATGATTGATGGCAACTTGGCTGTACCTCTGAATAAGCAAGTGGTTATTGCTCATTCGCTGACACTGGAGTGTAAAGCTGCTGGCAACCCTCCTCCAGTTCTCACCTGGTTAAAAGATGGTGTCCCTGTGAAAGCAAGTGACAACATTCATATTGAAGCTGGTGGGAAGAAATTAGAGATCACTAGTGCCCTCGAATCTGATCGTGGGCAGTATGTGTGTGTGGCAACCAGCGTGGCAGGGGAAAAGGAAATCAAATACGAAGTTGATGTTCTAGGTAAATAAGGATGTCACCGCCCAGATTGTCAGTTTCATAGCATAAGCTTTATTCAAATATTTATTAATAGAAAAGTTTATTAAATACTTTTTTGTTCATGGAATAGTGAAAGTCTTAGTCTATAGTCTAACTGCAGACTATATATTACTGAGTGGTAGATTTATCACCACTGAAACCTACATAAATCTAAAAATGCAACTATCTTTCAATGATTGTGATAGGAATACTTTGTAAGTGTATAGATGCATTTGTTAATCTGTGACAATATCTGATTGCAGAGAGTGACAACATGAAGCTTTTAAGTCTCTGTCTTGGGAGTTCAGCTTGCAATCCTGACTATATTTCTTTATAAATTGAAGGCTTTTAAGGTTCCCTTCTTTTCATCTTATGAAAAGAAACAATATAAAATATCAATCAACTTTAAATTCATGTGACATAGCAGCACCATACTGCTAGATTGAGGGAAACCCCCTCAATGTCAGAGTGCATCCTGGTGTTTAGTGTAAAATTTATTTCAAAAGGCATTTCACAGTGGACCGTGGTGATGGTGCATGGGTGCCTTGGGGAAGGAAATTCTATGGGAACTCAATCTGAGGGGTTGGGGGGAAGCAAATATTGTCTAAAAAATGTTAAAAATGATAAATGTTAAAAAAAATCTAAAAAAAAAAAGGCATTTCAAATTCCCTTCATGTATTGAATCACTATGCTGCTTATCAGCCTCCTAAACTATAGCTTAGTTTTTCTTAAAGTGATGATGCATATTTTCTTGAATCCATTTCTCTGTATGTTAAACTCTGTTGTTTTCCAGTGCCGCCAGCTATAGAAGGAGGTGATGAAACATCTTACTTCATTGTGATGGTGAATAACTTACTGGAACTAGAATGTCCAGTGACAGGCTCTCCTCCACCATCTATCATGTAAGGGTTTTGGTATGTCTTCCAAATGCATCTCACTTCTTTATTTGAGGATTTTTTAGCTATCTTGAAACAGGTCTTATGTCATTAAAAATCAAATAAAATTATGTTTTATATTCCTCTTTTAAAAAGACAGACTCTATATATAAGGCAACTTTCACTTCACACTCACAGCATGTCTTAATTTTCTCAGATAGATAAATTCCATTTATATTGTTAGAAATTACATTTTCAGTTCATATGAACAACTACACAGTATCTGCAGATCTTCCGGAGTCACTAAAATATTTCATAAGTGAAAAAGGAAATGTATCAAATACATTAAGGAAGTAGAGGAAGTTAACCCGCATATGTTTGCCAATTTTGTTCTCACTTCTTCATTCACAAAATTTTTCTGAAATATTTATCTTTCATTTCCCAATGTGCTATGGTTTATGCAAAGGAACAGTCAGCTAAAGTAATAAAATAAGTTCACACATGATTAAAAAATTAAATGAAAGGGAAACATATGATATGAAAAAATACAGTATTATATGATTTCAAGGTTTTAATTTACAGATGTTTCAGGATTATGTTCATTTCTCGGTTAATACTGAGACATTTGAAGTCCATAGTATTTAGGGTGACTTGCTTCTTTTTGTAGCCTAACTTTAATAGATGAATGAAGAACTCCATCCAAACTTACTAGGTTCCAATAATATGCCAATTTCTGTGTTAGACCAGGTTTCCTTTTTACAATTCATTTTATAGAGTAAAAAAGTGGAAGTCAGGCACACACGATGGAAAATTTATGTATATGAATCTAATATATAAATAAATTATCTCCTCTGAGATATATCTTCTAGGAATATAATTCAGAACAACACACCTCAACTCCATTTGCCTTGTTTTTATAGGTGGCTGAAGGATGGTCAGCTAATCGATGGAAGAGATGGATTCAAGATTTTACTAAATGGGCGAAAACTAGTAATTGCCCAGGCTCAGGTGTCTGATACAGGCCTCTATCAGTGTGTGGCAACAAATACAGCTGGAGACCACAAGAAGGAATTTGAAGTAACTGTGCATGGTATGCTGAAGCAGTAACAGGAGCATTACACTGAAAATTTATGCATTGATTCATTATCTAATTCAAATTGTACCTTAGCATCTAGATAAAGCTTGCATTGTGGAAAGCAATGTGGAGGATACTAATTTGAATTAAAAACAGCAGATCTTAAGGCAGTTTACTGACAGAGATTTAGCCAATAATTGCCATGAAAACAAATTTAGACAGAATGTAAACATTAGGAAATGTATGCTGCATAAAATGCCCAGGTGTGAAGAATGAAATGAAAGAGGCAGACAGCAAATTCCAAGTAGAGAGGTTGTATCGGAATGGAGGGTTTAGTGAAAACAAGAGTGGGTGTGAATAAAGTTATTTCCAGAAATGGAGGCTGAGAATGTTATATGGGATCCAGGACACATAAATGCATGTATTGTAGTGTCACAGATAGGTTAGACAGAGCTCTCTCCCAGGTGTTACATGTCTCATTTGCCAGTCAGCTTCAGGAAGGAAAGGACTAGAAGGGGTACTGAAGAGCCATTTGGAAATCTCAAGCAGGTTTCCATGAATATCAACTTCCTTTTTTCCCTCTGTGTGTGCAATTTTCCTGCCTTTTCATTTCTGTCATGGAATATAGCTAATTCTATTCTCAGTCTCAATTCCAATTCCTTAAGGAAGGGATTTTGCCCAAGTCCAGGTTAAATCAGTTTGCCATCCTGAGTTCAATCAGTCTCACTGAGGGGGACAGGCATGCAGTTTAAATATCGCTACTGGGCACCCACCCTGACTTAATGAAGTATTCCTAGAGAATGCGAGACCCATGATTGATTGGGAAAATGCATCAAAAGTCACAAGGTGTAATCCACATGCATGTGGGTTGCTGTGGCTATACATACATTTTACTTATTCTTTGGATATAGAAATCCATAATGAAGAAATAAGTAATTTCTAAAAATTGCTGAAAATTATTAAATGCATGGAATGAAATTGTATCACTGTTTGATAAATTAAGCATTTGCCCCTTTTTCAGTTTTACAGTTTGAGATTCTTACAGATTTTTAAGTGTTTGATTCCACTGATTATGTTTCTCCTCCTCTTCCTCCCTCCCTTCTTCATAACTTTTCTTAAATCTAGTTCCTCCTACAATCAAATCCTCAGGCCTTTCTGAGAGAGCTGTGGTGAAGTACAAGTCAATCACCTTGCAATGTATAGCCAATGGCATCCCAAATCCATCCATTACATGGTTAAAAGATGGCCGGCCTGTGAACACTGCCCAAGGGAACCTCAAAGTAAGTACAAACATTACTGAACCCAAAATGTGAAAGCTACTTAGATCTTCCTGGAGGTCCAATCTTCTTTCTTAATTGAAGATTTTCCTGTTGGACAGGAAATTTTGTGGAGTATTTATTAAAACAATATGTGTTTTCCTTAGAGTTCTTTTTAGAATTTAAGATTTTGATTAATAGGAATTAATTAAAGGTTAATAATCTTAATGTTGACATTTCTTTTAACATAGTCATTGGTATTATTATTTTTCTATTTGTGCCTTTTTTAACTATTGAAGAATTGAAGTCTTATTAATACTAAGTCAGAGTATTCCCTGTATAGTCACTATAGATAAAGGTTAAGGTAAAGTTGTATATATATAAACCTATATGAAATGTCTTGAGAAACATTTTTCAGAAGGCAAAGATGAGGGCAGACACCCAGTCTATTATTAAGTTCACTTCTGTGTGCTTTGTACTGAGTATAATCTCTGTCATATGGCATGTAAGTATATCTCAGTACATAGTCGTTGAATTAGTAGTTTTCAATCCTGGATTATTTTGGTGTTGCACTTAAAATCAGAATGAATTGATTTTGCTAGTAGGATCAAGTTAATAGGCAAACATGGGTTTGAACTCTTATTTCTAGTAAGCTTTGAAAGATGTGCTTAGTTTTTTTTCCTGATGTAAGTGGTGGATATCAATTTATTGTTAATATTCCAAATCCAGTGGGACCAATCTCAAAATTTATGCCAATGATAGATTCAGTGTGTAACCCTCAAAAATAGTGCATATACCCGTATATCTGGGAAAATATCACCTAATGATTCAAAAGTATAATTGCAAACTCTAATAAGTGATTTTAAAAGAAAAATATAGGGAGGTATAAGAAGAGATTAGGAAGATAATTTATAGAGAATGCCTTAGAGATCTGAAGCATTATGTAGGAGTTAAATGGGTGAATTAATGGAAGAGAAAAAGCAGAGCGTTTCAGAGAAGGTATGCATGGGTAAATAATTGGAGCAAGAAGATGGATCAAGATAAACAATGGAATATTAATCAGCAATCAAAAAAGATAAACTCATGTCACTTTCATCAACGTGAGTGGAGCAAGAAGGAATTATGCTCAGTGATATGTCAGAAGAAAAAAGAAAAATATCTATGGTTTTATTTATGGCAGGAATATAGGGGAACCAAATATGACATGAGTATTAAAAAAAATAACAGTATAAAGCACAACAAAACAAGAACAGACAATTATAAATCAGAGACATCCTGCAGGGGAGGAGG
Source organism: Talpa occidentalis (assembly GCF_014898055.3). Taxonomy (NCBI): domain Eukaryota; kingdom Metazoa; phylum Chordata; class Mammalia; order Eulipotyphla; family Talpidae; genus Talpa; species Talpa occidentalis. Next base: position 51,506,624 of record NW_023601212.1, read on the forward strand.
AGGAAGAAGGATCAGAGGGTGCGGGGAGGAGCAAAAGGGACTGAGGTGATGGTGCATGGGTGCATTGGGGAAGGAAATTCTATGGGGACTACAACTTGGGGGGGGGAGCAATTATTGTTTAAAAATGAATAATGTTGAAAAAATTTTAAAAAATTAAAACTAAAAGAGTTTGACCTCTTGAGGACCTGAAAGCAAGCCAGTGGACTGAGGAAGAGAACAAGGGAGAGATCAAAGTAGAAGAAACCAGAGTGGGTAGGAGGCATTTAAATAATGTTATGACTTTATTTTTACTTTAAAGCAATGGTACATCTTTGAAGAGTTTTAAGAGAAGAGTGACATGGTTGGTTTTGCATTTTATTTTATTTTTTAAAGATTTATTTCATTTATTTATTTATTTATTTATTTATTTATTTATTTATTCATACATGCACTGGGTACAGTCAGAAGCGCGGGAGGGTGAGAGAATTCACCAGAGCCAGAGCGGGGAGCAGAGCAGGCAGAAGGACCGAAGTACACTGCTGAGGGGAGCAGCGGGCGGCAGGAGAGGTCTGCGCGCCATGCGGGACCCTCCTCCGGTGGCCAGGGAGCAGCCGGGGATTGAACCAATGCTGCAGAGGCTGCGGGCAGCTTCGTAACCCAGCGCTCAACCGCTGCGCCACGGGGGAGGCCCTGGTTTTGCATTTTAAATAGTTTCTAGATTCCTTTTGGAAAATAAATTGAAGTAGGGTAGATATGTGAAAATCATTTAGAATTTAAGAGAAAAGAGAAAACTTGGGCTCAAATGCTGGCCATTGAAGAATTAAATCATTAGGACTTGGCAATAGATTGCTTAGGAATGCTGAGAGATGGAAATATGAAGGATAATTGTAAAACTCTAACCCATACATACATGTAGATAATGATGCCATTCAAAAATAGGAGATTCTGGTGAACACGTTTAAGGGGGAGAAACTGATTTGAGTTTTAGACTTTGTGGTGTTGACTTTGAAATAAACTAGTGAAGGTGTCAGGTAGACTATTAAATGTATGATCCTGGAGCTCAAAGGAGAGCTATTGACAGCTAGAGATATTGACAGATTAATATTTGAAACCGAAGTATAACAGAGTTGGAGGATCTGCTTATAGCTTGTGGGGTTCTCAGCCATGCATTGACAATTGCAAGAAAAATCACACAGTCTCAGGGTGCAACAATAGGTTTATTTACAAAGGGGAAATTGGGGAGAGGGAAAATGTCCCTAAGGCCAAAAATAGCCAGCTGTCCTACCCCAGATAATGTCCACAGTGTCCACTAGTCCAACACCAAAGCTGCCCATGCAAAACAGTGTTGTTCCTTCCATGAGAGCCTGGGACTGGTAGTAGGCAAGTGGTGGACCAGGATCCAGCTAGCCTGCAGCGACTGTGGTAGTCACAGGTGGCACTGCTGAGGCCATACCATAGCAGTTTCTCTTTTTAATGCGAAGCCAAGCCTCCTGAAGCTTCATCCAAGCTGAGTGAAACCTTTTCAACTCACTCAGGTCTTCCCAGGCAGCCTCTCTCAAACACACTGAAGTCTTTCCAAAGCAGCCTCTTTCCCAAGCAGCCTCTCTCCCAGACGATCCCTTGCTTTCAAGCTGGCTGAAGGCTTCCTAAGCAGCTCCAGCCTTAGATTCCCCCTTCCTGGTACCCGCCTTTAAAACCTGATTGGTTCACTTTCCAAAACAGCTGTTTTCAAGACTTAATTCATGCTGCTTTACTCTTGAACTTAATTGGCGCCACTGGGAGTTCAGACCTGATCATTTTCAAAATCAGCTCAGAATTTAAAACCAAAACCTGTGTAGGGTAAATGAAGTAAATCAGGCTTTTCCACCCTCCCGCCACTAGCCTCTGTGGCTACCACCTGCAGACTTGCATGCTTCCTGGGCTGTGCGGATGCCCAAGTCTGAGAGGTGTGGGTGGCAGGGCACGCATGCCTATGATCTTGGACACCTGGACCCAGAGAGCATGGGATTGTAAATATGTAAGTGCAGACTCCTGTGCCTAGAGGTGAGGAATAAAAGAAGGGGTGAGGAGGCACTCTGAGATGATCACACAAGACTGGGAGGGGGGACACTAGAGAGAGGTGAGGGAGAGAGCGTGGAGATTTGCAGGGCCTGGGAGTCTACCTGCCCCCTTGCTGGCCTCCCTGGTTCCCTGATTCAACATTAAAGTTCTGTAAAAATCCGCCGGGGAATCCAGCCTCTCTTGATCCATCTGCCTGAATCGAGTGAACCTTTCTGCTCTGGGATGGTTGCACAACACCCCAGTAGTGCATCTTATCCACCCTTGTGTAAGAGGCAGGAACGGACACAGTGTAGGTTCTCTGATCCCATGCAGACTGGGTAAAGGAGGAGTCTGAGTCCTCAGTGGTTTTGCAGGTTTTTATTGGGGTTCAGCAGGTACGTGGCAGGCAGGGGTGCTGGGGAGCTGGGAGGCTGGCAGTCCTCCCAGCCCCCAGCAAGTCTTCACTCTATCTGGGTTCTCTGGTGATCTCGACTTCTCTTCGGCTTCTGCTGCTGCTGTTGGCGTCCCCGTGACGCCGCCCTTAAAAGCCCAGTCTTAGCCCAGGTGAATCACATCTACCTATGCCCACACTCTATTCCAGGTACCCGCCATCAGGCATGCATTCAGGACAAGGATCCATCATCTATCCTGATGGCGGGAGGGCAGAAAAGCCTGATATTTTCTTTACCCTACACTTGTAAGGGCAGGAAGGACACTGAGCAGGTTTTCAGATCCAGCAGACCAAATAAAGGAGGAGTCCTGGAGCCCTTAGTGGCTTTTGCAGGTTTTTATTGGGATTTACCAGGCATACAGCAGGCAGGGGTACTGGGGGGCCGGGAGGCTGGCAGGTCTCCCAGCCCACAGCAAGTCTTCACTCTATCTGTGCTCGCTGGCATTCTCTCAGCTTCTCTGCTCCTGCTGGCATCCCTGTTAAAAGCCACTCCACTCTTAAAAGCCCAGTCTTAGCCCAGGTGAATCCCATCTACATATGCCCACACCCTATTCCAGGTGCCCACCATCAGGCGTGCATTCAGGACCCCAAGGGTTCCGTCATCTATCCTAATGGTGGGAGGGCAGAAAGCCTGATACTTTTACCTTACTGTAAGGGGCAGGACAGGGCACAAGGCAGGTTTTCTGATCCCATGCAGATCGGGTAAAGGAGGAGTCAGAGTCCTCAGTAGTTTTGCAGGTTTTTTATTTGGGGTTCACCAGGCATATGGCAGGCAGGGGTGCTGGCTGGGGGGCTGGGAGGCTGGCAGGCCTCCCAGCCCCCAGCAAGTCCTCACTCTATCTGGGCTCTCTAGCGTTCGTTCTGCTGCTTCTCGGCTTCGGCTGCGGCTGCTGCTGGTGCTGGTGCTGGTGCTGCTGGCGTCCCCCCGTGACGCCGCCCTTAAAAGCACAGTCTTAGCTCAGCTGAATCCCATCTACCTATGCCCACACCCTATTCCAGGTGCCCACCATCAGGCATGCATTCAGGACAAGGATCCATCATCTATCCTGATGGCGGAAGGGCAGAAAAGCCTGATATTTTCTTTACCCTACAGTCCACCCCCTCAGGGTTTTCTGCCATACAGTCTATACATATATACACAATTTTCTAAGCAAACAAACAATGCAGCCATGGCCCACAAAAGCAAATACATCAAATAACAAAATACAACATAACAAAATACAACAGAACACAAATAAGTCCAGGCAGGGCACCAACCAAGTGCAAAAGACAATTATTGGTACCAGCAGATGAGCCACCAAATCTGCTGCCGAAGGCACTGCTCATACGAGGGAGGGGAAATCACACACGGCATCTGCTATAACACACCAGGAGCCGTCAGGCTTCCTGGCCTTCTCTGGCTGTAGTCTCGGCTACAAGGCACACACAGCATCCACCCCCAGGATGCACTAGCTCTGGGATTGGCAATTTTATTCTGTTGGGGGTAATCGCCAACCCTCAGGGTTTCTGTCTGCAGTCGCTCCAACACTCGGCCTTCATGGCCACCCATGCGACTCACAGACCCCTGCTCTCAAGCCAACCCACTGCACAAGCACATGGGTTGGGGATCCAAACTTTGCATTTGGCTTGGGCTCCACCCCAAGCCACATTCCCCACCCGTCCCCCAAGGACGGGCTCCTCAGCTCCTCACCCTCACTCAAGAATGAGCAGGGCATCACCCATAGGTGATTTTACGAGACTCACAGGGCTTCAGCATACCCAGGCTGCTTAACAGCCGCTTTAGGGCTTCTCAACTTAGCATCAGTACCAGCTTTTGCCACCTTAGTTGGCTTTTCTCCTCCACCTGGCCACTGGGCATACACAGGCTGCTTTTGGCCATCTAGGCCCACTGGCCACCCCCAGATTCTCAAAAAATAAACATAACCTGCTAAGGTCCTCTGCCTTCTGGCGGGATTGTCAGTCCAAAATCATCAGTTCATCAGTCTATCAGTCCATTGGCCTCTCCCTGCTTCAGCAATGGCCTGCTGCCTCAGGGGTCATTGGCTGGTCCTTTCCGGTGTCGTTGGCTGGTCCTTTCCGGTGTCGTTGGCTGGTCCTATCCGGTGTCGTTGGCTGGTCCTTTCGGGCCTCTCCTTCACGCCAGGTCTCATCCTGTAGCTCGTGGACGTATCCATCTTCTATACCGCCATGGTGCCTCCAGCGTCGTCACAGGCAGTCTTTTACTCCTTAGTCCCTCCAGGTCTTCGGAGAGCTCCAATACCTGTCTGCATGGATCTTGCCGACTTACGCCAATTGTAGGGGCAGGACTGGATACAGTGCAGGTTTTCTGATCCCATGCAGATCGGGTAAAGGAGGAGTCAGAGTCCTCAGTAGTTTTGCAGGTTTTTTATTTGGGGTTCACCAGGCATATGGCAGGCAGGGGTGCTGGCTGGGGGCTGGGAGGCTGGCAGGCCTCCCAGCCCCCAGCAAGTCCTCACTCTATCTGGGCTCTCTAGCGTTCGTTCTGCTGCTTCTCGGCTTCGGCTGCGGCTGCTGCTGGTGCTGGTGCTGGTGCTGCTGGCGTCCCCCCGTGACGCCGCCCTTAAAAGCACAGTCTTAGCTCAGCTGAATCCCATCTACCTATGCCCACACCCTATTCCAGGTGCCCACCATCAGGCATGCATTCAGGACAAGGATCCATCATCTATCCTGATGGCGGAAGGGCAGAAAAGCCTGATATTTTCTTTACCCTACACTTACCCTACAACCCTGCACCATCTTGTGCAGGAGCTGGGCAGGTAAGCTCTGCTGCATCTAAAGGACACTGACCAGATTCAAACCTGATCCATCTGTCTCCAAAACTGCTATTTTTTTTTCTCTCTTTTTTCTCTAAACCCAAAACCAGCTGTGCAGGGTCAGCCATCAAACCCAGCTACCATGGCCAATGCACACAGCTGAGGGCCCCAGTAACTTCAGAGAACCAGGGGCCACAAGGGCTACTCTTACAAAGCCAGGGGGTAGGGTAAGGTAAAAGGTATCAGGCTTTTCTGCCCTCCCACCATCAGGATAGATGAGGGAACCCTGTGATCCTGAATGCATGCCTGATGGCGGGCACCTGAAGTGGGTACACCTGCGCTACGACTATGCTTTTTAAGGGTGGCGTCACAGGGACGCCAGAAGGCGAGAAAGCAGCAGCAGAAGCCAAAAGAGAAGCCAAGAAAGAAGCAGCAGAAGCAGAGAGAGAAGCAGAGAATGCCGGAGAGCACGGATAGAGTGAAGACTTGCTGGGGGTTGGGAGGCCTGCCAGCCTCCCGGCCCCCCAGCACTCCTGCCTGCCATATGCCTGGTAAACCCCAATAAAAGACCTGCAAAACCCCTGAGGACTCCAGAACTCCTCTTTACCCGGTCTGCATGGGATCCTAGAAAACCTGCTCAGTGGCCATTCCTGCTCCTCACAACTTCCATTTGAACAATTGACGTAGTCGGCAGGATCCATGTAGATGGGTATTGGAGCCCTCCGAAGATCTGGAGGGACTAAGGAGAACAGACTGTTTGCCTGTGATGATGCTGGAGGCGCCATGGCAGCACAGAAGGTGGACACCGTCCAGGAGCTGCTGGATGAGACCTCAGCTGGAGGAGGAGACACCTGAGAGGACCAGCCAATGACCCCTGAGGCAGGAGAATCATCAGGGAAAGAGGACCATGATTCGGAGCTTGCCAGTGCTGATGCAGGGAGTGGCCTGATGGACTTGGACTAATGGAGTTGGACTGACAATCCTGACAGAAGGCGGAGAACCTGGCAGTTATGTCTTTTCTTTTTGAGAATCTGGGGGTGGCCAGTGGGCCTAGATGGCCAAAAGCAGCCTGTGTATGCCCAGCAGCCAGGCAGAGGAGAAAAGCCAACTGAGAAGGCAAAAGCTGGTGCTGATGCTAAGTTAAGAAGCCCTGAGTGGCTATTAAGCAAGCCTGAGTATGCTGAAGAACTGTGAGTCTCATAAAATCACCTGTGGGTGATGCCTTGCTCATTCTTGAGTGAGGGTGAGGAGCTGAGGAACCTGTCTTTGGGGGACGGGTGGGGAACTTGGCTTGGGGTGGAGCCCAAGCTGCATGTAGAGTTTGGATCCCCGACCCATGTGCTCGTGCAGTGGGTTGGCCTGAGTGCAGGGGTCTGCAAGTCGCATTGGTGGCTATGAAAGCCGAGTGTTGGAGTGACTACTGCAGACAGAAACCCTGAGGGTTGGCGATTACCCCCAACAGAATAGAATCGCCAATCCCAGAGCTAGTGCATCCTGGGGGTGGATACTGTGTGCGGCTTGTAGCCGAGACTACAGCCAGAGAAGGCCAGGAAGCCTGACGGCTCCTGGTGTGTTACAGTAGATGCCGTGAGTGATTCCCCTCCCTCGTATGAGCAGTGCCTTCGGCAGCAGATTTGGTGGCTCATCTGCTGGTACCAATAATTGTCTTTTGCACTAGGTTGGGGCCCTGCCTGGACTTATTTGTGTTCTGTTGTATTTTGTTGTTATTGTGATGTATTTGCTTTTATGGGCTATGGCTGCATTGTTTATGTTTGCTAAGAGACAAAATTGTACATATGAAGACAATATGGCAGAAAACCCTGAGGGGGTGGACTGTAGGGTAAGGTAAAAGGTATCAGGCTTTTCTGCCCTCCCACCATCAGGATAGATGAGGGAACCCTGTGATCCTGAATGCATGCCTGATGGCGGGCACCTGAAGTGGGTACACCTGTGCTAAGACTGTGCTTTTTAAGGGCGGCGTCACAGGGACGCCAGAAGGCGAGAAAGCAGCAGCAGAAGCCAAAAGAGAAGCCAAGAAAGAAGCAGCAGAAGCAGAGAGAGAAGCAGAGAATGCCGGAGAGCACGGATAGAGTGAAGACTTGCTGGGGGTTGGGAGGCCTGCCAGCCTCCCGGCCCCCCAGCACCCCTGCCTGCCATATGCCTGGTAAACCCCAATAAAAGACCTGCAAAACGCCTGAGGACTCCAGAACTCCTCTTTACCTGGTCTGCATGGGATCCTAGAAAACCTGCTCAGTGGCCATTCCTGCTCCTCACAACTTTCATTTAAACACAGGGGCACATGAGTTAGTCTAAGGGGAGAGTAAAGAGTTAATCCAAGGGGAGGAAAAAAAAGAGTAAGAAATGAGAGGACTGAGCTATTTCAGTCTTAAGAAATTATGGCATTTAAAGGCCATGTGCAAAAGTCCAGAAGTGAATATAAATGCATCAGTGTGTTGCTTAATATGTTTAGTACAGTATGGCTGGAGAATAGTTTAAGTGGAATTTTACATGGGAGCATGAGAGAAGATCATTTGGGGTGAGAATGTTGTGAACCTGGAAGGCTATACTGAGTTCAGATTTCATTTTGGGCAAAGTAGGAAATCATGAATGAGCTTTGAAGGGGGCTTGGTAAAAGGATCAAATTTGCTTGTTAGACAAATTATTCTGGCAGCAGCATGCTAGTTAGATGAACAGTTTGTGATGTTGGAGACACTGAAGTATCAGTATTATAATCCCACAGCGACTGAGAATGGAAAACAGGAGATCTGAGAAAGAGTGGTATAATTAATATGAAAATTAAAGTGGATTGATTCCATAACCCAGATGATTGGAAACATGCAAAGAGAAGTAGGTTTTAGAGAGACAAGGAAAACATTTACAAGCTCCGCTTTTGTATATGTTACATGTCATGTGATAACCTATCCAGCATGTGTGTAGGGCTCAGGAAATTGCGGTCAACACTGCAAATGTAGGAGTCTGCACAGAACTTATTACCAAAGCCATGGATTTGGATGAAAACTAACAGAAATCTAAGTTTCCTCTTTATGATACAGGAAGAGGAAGCAGATCCCGTAATCTCCAAAGGAATTAACTGAGAAAATGCTGTATCTCCAATACCCAAAGGATAGTGAAATTTAGAGTAGGTAGTCAACGATTCTCAATGTTGTAGCTAGTGAAAGAGAATATGAATTTACTATGTAAGCTACTGAATATTGCAGTTGAAAGTTAACGAGGAACCTCAGAATAATTAGTTTTCAAGATTAACTGTTCAATCACCAGTTCAAAATGATGGGTGCCAGGTGCCAGGTGCAATGAGTTTAAGAGAGAAGTAAGGAAAAGTAGTTCAGGAAAAAAATCATCTGCATTCCCATTACTCATATTTTATGACTTTTATTGCTTTTCTGGTATCTATGACCATTTAATCAAAAAAGATCGCTGCTCTAAAACTATTTATGAAGTGTTATATAAATGTAACCATGATTTTTTTTTCAAATAGCTTAAATTTTCAGCACATATCTCATTGGTGCTAAAAATCTATTTTTTCAGTGGAATTTAATGATTATCCCAACAGGCTGGCCTTAGGTTATTTTATTTTATATTTTGTAATAAATAAGTTTTTCAGTCACATTAGTCTGTTTTCTTGTGTATGATGAAGTGATCTGGCTCTAATATGTCCAGAAATAATTAGGATATTGGCATAAACTATAATTAGATGTTATAAATTTAAATGAGTTTGTCTATCTCAGCAAATGTTTGCAAGTCCAAGTGCAAAGTCAAAATGCGGCCATGCTTTCTGCTCCCAATTAGATACAGTCTTCTGGTCGCGTTCTGCAAATAGCCAAAGCCCTGATGGAGGATGCTGGCAGATACACATGTGTGGCTACCAATGCGGCTGGAGAAGCACAGCAGGAGATTCGGCTGCATGTGCATGGTAATGTCATCTTGTGTCTTAACAAAAAGCTATGTCTGTGCTTTTTTACATGGTGGGCTCATTTTTATTGAATTGGCATGTAAATGCAACAAGTGTTTATTTCAATCTATGTGAAAAGAATCTAAATACTCTTTTTACATTATTGTAATTATGATTCCTTATTTAAAGATCTTCAATTTTCCAGATGTCACACAGGTCGTGCTAGAGATCATAAATAAATACACTACTCATGTTTTTAATTATTTGAATTCTATTAAGTGATAACTTTCCTCAGACAACATTTGCCAAAAAGAAGTTTCAAGGTTGTTCCTTAATCTTGTCTGTGCTTTTCTTGCCTGCCTATGAGAGGGATTTTGTAAGTAGAAGCTAAGCTTGGCTGAAGATCTTCTCTTTCATGCTTTAATAAAAAGTCCGGGTGGCTATGAACACCTCATGAATATTACAGCTTCACAGTAAACTTGAGAGACTTCCTGACCTTCAATTTAAGACTTCACATCTCTGGAGACTCATAAGAAAGGGCCAAGAATTGTAGACTTGGCCTTTTCTAATATAGCTAAGGAGAATTCACAGAAGTCTTCACTTTTGATTTTTTCAAAGGTTTTCACTTACTCATTAGTCATTATCTCTAATTCATGTGATTGCTTGTTAAATCTTTTATCCATCCATCCATCCATCCATCCATCCATCCATCCATTCATTCATACATTCACTCTTTTATAAGCAACTTAACCTATGTCAACTGAAACAATCACTGTGTAAAGTGAAATCAGACTTTAATAAATTAGAAGTTTATTAAAAGAGGTGATTCAGAGTCACTCAGGCCCTAAACCAGGGGAACAGCCATGAGACTTCTCTAATTGACCCACCTTTAGAGGTTTGGTCTCAGTTTATATAGATAAGTTGCATGCACAGAAAGAATACATAACACATTCTAGAACTAGGGTCTTGTTAACATCCAAGGATGTCAGAAATTAACCTGCTGGAAGTTAATCAGATGTCTCCATTCCCATTCTAGAACAAGGGTGTTCTAGAACAAGGGTGTTCTAGAACAAGGGTGTTCTAGAACAAGGGTGTTCTAGAATGGGAATGGAGACATCTGATTAACTTCTAGCAGGTTAGTTTCTGACATCCTTGGATAATGATAAAGGAGGAGCACTGATCATAAGTTCAAAGTCATCCTTTCATTTACAAAGTCAACATCTCATATCTGTCTGTGGGGGTGGATATATGAGGGCCAACGCTACTTGAACCTCTTATACTAAAAAATCCCTATAGAGATGGAGGGCCAGAGCCTGTAGTCAATTATCATATGTTCTTCCTTCCAGCAACTTGTCAACATGACAGGTGAACTTTTGTATCTGGACTTTTACTGGCACTTTGTTACTTCTTGTTGCAGAACTTCTTTACAGCAAACAAAGTATTTGTTTTACTGACTCCAGCCTCTTCAGCTATTCTGCAGTACTCAGAGTGGAGACATCTTTCACAGATGGTAGAATTCTTTTTTTTTTTTTTCCTAGTCCAAACCTATAGTAATGTCCAAAGTCTAGTTTAATTTCGGATGTAAAATAGGCTGTCAATATATGTTTAACAAATGAAAGAATAAAATAGTGAGTGAATGAAAAAAATGCCTTAATTGGATATTAAGTTCTTCTAATTTGCTTCTTTACATATTTTCTTTTATTTAACTCAGCCAGTTAAAAGACTCAAATCATTAGGTCCCTTAATGGTTCAAATAAACTGATTTATTCTTTCCCGAGATCCCCAAATGGAAACACGTAACTTGTGGATGTCAACACATACAAATTATGTTCATTCGGAGGCCCTTAGTTTTTTTCTCTAATTAATCAACTTAAAGACTAACATTTGACTATCTCCATCTTGGGATTACCTTACCATGCTTGCTGGCAGGCGGGGCAGGTTGGTCCTTCCCTACCTTAAGTTGCCTTGAATTTATCTTGTTCCTTGTAAAGCCTTTTATCTCTTCCTAATGCTCTTTAATAGTTGTCTCCAGCATCTCAGATCTAGACTTCCACCCAACTATATGCTTGAGGTAATTTTTTTGTTTGTTTGTTTTACTGGTGCCATAAATTTACCAGTGGTAAATTATATGTCCTAGTAAAGATAACTGTAGTTTTCCTTCTGAGGACATGTTGTTAAGTGATCAGATTGTTAGCTTTTTCTGTTTTATTTCTTTTGAGAATCTTTGAATTCTGTCTTTGAATACTGATGGTGGACTTGCTCTCCTTGTCCCTATTTTTCTACCCTGAGACTCCTGCTCTTCTTTATCTTCTCCTTTCAACAATTTCAGTTCTTATTTGGCCTCCATTGTTAACTAAGAGGAAACAGTTAAGTAGGATAGTTTTATATGTTGTGATCATCTCAGCCATTGGAGTCAAACTAACTTTTGGTTTAAATTCTATGCTAACCATGATCTCTGTCTCACCAAAGAGGTGAGATCTAGTAGGAGCTGAAAATGTTTCAGCTAGTATGATTTTGAATGTCTGGATAACAGTTAATCAACCTGAAGGAAAAATGAATGATAAAGTTAACATTTAATCTAATACTGGCTGTGATCAACCTAGAGAAAGTAGTTGGCTAAGTACACATGACATGTGACATATTGGCACGTGTGACAGCAGCATCAGATGCATATGGTTCCAAACTTGATTCTGTTCTCTCCATTCTTATATTAATAACTTCAGTGAGCATTACACATGTTCAAAAAGGTAGAAATTTCTAAGGGACAGAGTGATGATAGATTTCAATGACAATTTAACCTGTTGTGAACTACTCCATAGGATAGGGTGGAGAAAGAGAAGTAGAATAGCTTAAAGACTTGAGTTATTAAATGGCATGCTCTGATTACTATAGATAGAATCATTTCTAGTAAAGGTAATCATCCTTCGAAGTCAGTAACAGGAACTTATAGTATCAAGAACAAGAGAGGAATTAGTTCAGTTATACTCTTTTGCTCTAAATGTTTCTGAAGTATTGTTATCTAATTCTGCTATTAAGAGGAACATTGAAAAGTTTATAGGGAAGCTGTGATCATTTCATTCAGTTTATTTATTCACTTATTCAACCAACTCTATAGTTGCCTTTTAAGTTAGGGTTTAATTCCAATCTTTATTGCTCCGGTGATACATTCAGCAAATGAAAATTTACTACAATTGTCATCCAGAAGTATTCAATCCTAAGAAAACTCAGCTTTCCAATTGTTTAATAGTTTGCTTTCTTATAAAGGAGATTTTAGATGCTTTCAGTTTTCTCAATCATGGAAAAAAGTGTTTCCAGAAGATGAAGTAAGTAAGGGTGGATGGTCTCCTGGAGTAGAAGACCAAGTCATGGTCATGAGAAGAAAAGCATGCTCATGGTCCCCTGGGTTTTCTAGGGAGCTCTGTCTATTTTGAAAGACAGAGGCTCTCAGTTGGTGGTCCTTTTTGATCATCAGTTTCATAATTCTGGAAGTTCTTATTCTCTAGAACAAACTATGAAATTGTATCTAAACATCGTATATTTGCCAACTGAGACAGATGTTTCCACAAACAAATGATAATTTGGAGTCTAATGGCTCAAGCATTCATTTCATCTGTACTTAATTATTTTCTGGGGGAAATTAACTAAGGTGAGACATCCAGAAGTAGAATGTTGTGGCTGAAAATCGAGGCTTTGAGTGTGGGTCCCTGTTCTACAAAGTGAATACTGGAGGAGAGTTGGCTTACATGTTAACTTTTTAAAAACTCAGCTTTTTCATCTGTAAAATGGGAAGGGATAATAATAATCATTGGAAAGGTTGTTGTGAGGATTAAATGAAAGGCTACAAGTGAAAATCTTAGCCTGATGCTTGGTTCCTAGTCATCATTCATAAATGGTAGTTTAACCACTGTTTTGGCCAAACACATACTTGGCTTATGGCCCTTCTCACTACACCAACATTATAACAAATAAATCTAAAATCCTGTTGCCTTTCATTGTTGGCCAGGGACCATCTTGTGTCTGTGTTTGTAGTCTGGTGAAAACATTAGTAGAGCACCATTTAACTTTTCAAAAATCATTGCTTGGCTAACATCTGCCAACACCCACTTAAAAAAAGGTTTCTCCATTGTTTCTGTGTTTTGCTGACTTGTGGACTAAAGGACACTTGAGGATTTGTAATAAACCTTTTTTTTTCTTTTCTAAATAAATAACTTCAATTCAGGACTCTTGTTATACTATTTGCTCAGTGTAGATGAATCTTCTGCTCACTGTCATAATTTTGTTGGTTATGGAGAATAAACTTACCCAAATCACTTTTAGATCAGCTATGTATTCATTCAGATTTAACCAGGATTTGGAAAAGTCAGTTTCTACTTTTGAGTGATTAAAACAGTAGGCATAATTTAGTTCACAATTTGCCAAGAAGTAAGTATGGTGGTTTTGGCATGAAGTGAGTAGGCAGCCTTTGGAGGAAGGGAAAAAAGCCACAAATTGAATGGAATTCAACCTCTTGCTTAGAATGTGCAGACCTCTTTTATTGTTCACATAAGATATTATTCCTTTACTAATATTTCTGTATAGAAAACTGTTCTCCTACATTCAAAATTGCAAGACTATCTCTTTAAATGATAGGTGGGACTAACAGAATTTATTTTTGTATTTACTCTTTACCTAAAATGTCCAAATTCCACTTGTTGAAAGTTTTTTTTCCCCCTATTAAATGGTCTTGGCACCTTTTAAAAACTCATTTGACTATAGATGTGTAAAAGGTTATTTATGTAACCTCAATTCTATTCCTTTGCCTTTATGTCTACCCTTAAGCCAGTACCACAGTCTTGTTTTGTTTCAGCTTTATTGAGGCATAATTGACTCAATATACTCAATATGCTAAAAATGTACATTATAATTTATGTAAATATCTTGAAATTGTTACTGCAATTGGTTAACACATCAATTGCCTCATCTGTTATCTGTATTTATTATTTATTTATTTATTTATTTATTTATTTATTTATTTATTTATTTATTTATTTATTTATTTTGCAGTGAGAGTGGTTAAGATCTTCTCTCTTAGCTATACTGATTATTAACTATAGTCACATCCTGTATATTGTGTCACCAGAACTTACTCATAACTGAAGGACTTTGACCAGCATTTTCCTGTACCTCCACCCCTAACCTCTGACATTCTGCTCTCTATTACTATGAGTATGATTTTTTTAATCGAATCTGCAATAAATTATACAGTATTTCTCTAGCTTATTTCACTTAGCATAATGTTCTATCAATTCATCCATGTTATTCTTGAGATTTCCTTCTTTTGCATGATTGAATAGTATTAATGATCATGTAGTGTGTATATATAAAATGTGTGTACATATATCTGTATATATTTCACATCTTTTTTACCCATTCATTCATTAACAGACACTTAGGTTATTTCTATATCTTGGCTATTGCAAATAATGTTGCAGTGAGCATGGTAGTATAAAAATATGTCTTTGAGATAGATTCATTACTTCCTTAAGATAAATAGCAGAAGTGATCATATTGTACTTTGTTTGGTTGTTTGTTTTCTTTGAAGAACCTTCATACTGTTTTCCAGAGTGACTCTACCGATTTACTAACAGTGTACAAATACCCCCCTTTATTCACCTTCTTGACAACACTTGCCACATCCTCCCCATCACTTGTTATATTTTGTCTTTTGGATAATAATTATCCTAAAAGGTGGTGAGGTGAGATAGCTCAGTGTGGTTTTGATTTGCATCATCATGTATTTGATTTGTATTTTCCTGATGATTAGTAATTTTTAGACCTTGTCATGTACCCGTTGACCATATATATGTGTTCTTTGCAAAAGTGTCTACTTAGAAGCTCTACCCATTTTTAAATCAATTTATGTTTTGTGCTACTGAATTATATGCATTTTTAAATATTGGCCATTAACTCCTTATCAGATACATGATTTGCAAAATTTTCTCCTAATCAGTAGGTTCGTTTAATTGTTGTTTCTCTTGCTGTGCAGAATTTTTTCAGTTTGATGTGGTCACACTATTTCTGTTTTTGTTGCCTTTATTTTTGGTGTCAAATCCAAAAAAGCTCTACCAAAACTGACATCTATGATGCTGATATGTTTCCTTCTAGAAGCTTAGGGGTTTGTGGTTTCAGGTCTTACATTTAAGTCTTTAAAATCTATTACCACACTCCCGAATACTGTAGCTTTGCAGCAATTTTGAAGTCAGAAAATATAATTACTTTATTTTTAGTCCTTAAAAATTATTTTATTGTATTGAGTCTCTTGCATTTATATAAACAATTTAGTATCAATTTGTTAATTTCTGTAAAAAAATGCAATTGGGATATCAATTAGGATTTATTGAATATGTTGATGACAGAAATATTTTCATGTTAAGAATATTTATCTTCCAACCCATGAACATGTGCTTCTTTTCATATATTTAGATATGAATTCCTTTAATTTTTGTAATGATGTTTTGGAGTTTTTTGAAGAAAAAGCTTGTGACTATAATTAAATTTGTTCCTGAATATTTTATGTTTTGATGCTGTTGTAAATCACGCTTTCAGATTTTTATTTGCTACTGTATAAAAATACAAATGATCTTGTGTAATGATCCCATAGCCTACAACTTGGCTCAACTCATTTATTACTGATAAGCTTTTGAGGATGTCTTCGGATATTCTACTTATAAAATCATGTCATCTGCCTTTAGAAATAATTTAACTACCTTTCCAATTTGGATGATTTTTTTTTTTTTATTTCCTACTTATGCTAGGTAGAGCCTCACATACAATGTTAAATAACAATAGAACTGGTGATATCCTTGTCTTGTTCCTGGATTTAAAAGAAAGCTTTAAGTTTTCCCATTAAATGTGATATTAGGTGTGTATTTTTCTTCAGTGGTATTTATCAGATTGAGAATCTTTCTTTTTATTCTTATTCTGTTAAGTGATTTTAATCATGAAATGGTTTGGATTTTATCAAATACTTATTCTACATTTATTGAGATGATCATGATTTTTGTCCATGAACACTGATTTTCATGTTAAAACTCTGCTTTCCTGGGACAAATCCCTCTTTGTCATGGAGCATAATCTGTTTCAGATGTTGCTGGATTCATTTACTAGTATTTTGTTGATTTTTTTTTTGTGTCTGTCTTTAAAGAGGATCTTAGTCTGTAGTGTCCTTTCATTGGACGTCTCTGGTTCTGTTATCATGCTGAAACTAGCTACTTAGAATCATTTGAGAAGGTTTCCTTCTTTGTTATATTTTGAAAGAGTTTGTGAAGGATTTATGCTAATTCTTTAAGTGTTTCATAGAATTCACCAGGAAAAATATATGGACCTGGTGTATACTTTGTAGGAAGTTTTTTGATTAATAATGAAATTCATTTGTTTTTATATGTCTATTCAGATTTTCTGTTTTGTTAGTCAATTTGAATAGTCTGTCTTTCTAAGAAATTGTCTATTTTACCTTGGTTATCTCATTTCATGGTACACAATTGTTTGTAATATTCTAGTATAATACTTTTTTATCTCTGTAGATTTGGTAATAAAGAACTGGTTATCCTCTTTCACTCCCAATTTTAATAATTTGGTCTTAGCTCACTTGTGTTAGTCTAAAATTTTCTCCATTTTGTTGCAATGTTTGCTTTCTTTTCACAGGTGTAGTCCACATAGAATTTCCACTACCAGTTCACTGTATCACCACAGTCCCTTGTGTTCTTCCCTCTCTAGTTTGGTCCCTCTCCCTTCCCCTCCCATGCAGAATGTCTCTGATTTATAGTTGTGTGTTTATTTTTGTTTTGTTTTGTTATGTTTTTATTGTTATTATTTTTCCCTAATGCCTTATTTGATTCCCCTGTATTCCTCCTATAAGTGAAACCATCTGATATTTTTTCTTTTTCCTTCTGACTTAGTTCATTGAGCATAATCCCTTCAAAAATAAAAAATGATTTAAAATATATATAAATAAAAATATATATTTATATAAATATATATATATAATTAAATATATTTTTTCCATTTTTGTTGATTTTTTGCAAAGAACCAGTTTTTGGTTTCATTCATTTTCTTTATTGTTTTTTGTTATATAATTCTTTATGTTCTAGTCTTTATTAAGATGGAATATTAGGTTATTCCATTTTCTAGAGTTTGCTTGTGTTCATCAGCTTCTGATAGAATGTTAGCTTATTTTTCTGAGATTTTTTAAATATAATTTGCAGCTACAAATTTTGCTTGAGAAGTGCTTTCTTGCATCCCATAAGTTTTTAGTGTGTTGTATATTCATTTTTACTCACTTCAAAGTATCATCTAATATTTTATGACATTTCTTCTTTAAAGCATTTGGTCACTTAGAAATGTTATTTAATTTCTATGTATTTCCAAATTTCCCAGTTTTTTTCATGGTTAGTCATAATTTCATTCCATTATGGTTGGAGAACATATTTTTAATCTTTTTAGATCTATTGTGGCTTATTTTATAGCTTTACATAGCATCTATCCTTGAAAATGTTATATGTCTTCCTGAAAAGAATATACATTCCATTGCTGGGTGGTGTTTTTATGTGTATCTATTAGTTTACAGATTTGTTCAAGTCTTCTATTTTACTGTTGATTTTCTTTTCACTGTTTTATCCATTCTTGAAAATGGCATGTTGAAATCTTCAACTATTGGAGAATTGTTTTACATGATGAATCTGTCAATTTTTCCTCATGTATTTTGCAACTCTATTGTTACATGAATATATGCTTAAAATGTTAAATCTTTTTGATTAATCAGAATTTATATCATTGAAAAATGTCCTACTTTATTTCTAATAAGATTTCTTGTTCCAGGTCTTTCTTGTTTGGTGTTAGTATAGTATAGTCTCCTTGGCTCCTTTTTGGTTATTGTTTGCATGGTATATATTTTTCCCCATCCTTTTACTTCCAACCTATTTGTGTCTTTGAATCAAAAGTGTATATTTTGTGGACAACATATAATTGGATTAGGTTTTTTTTTAAAGCCTTAGTTTTTGATTGGAATGTTTAGTACATTTGTAATTAGTGTAGTTACTGATGTCCAAGTCTTATGTCTGTCATTTGCTGTATTTTTTATATGCATTATATTGTCACTGTTTTTATTTTCCATTATTACAATTTTCTACTAAATAGATATTATCTTGTGCACCATTGTATTTCCCTTTGTTCTTTTAATATATTTCTTGGGTTTATACAGCTTTCTGGACTCCAAGTTTTTGTGTTTTTTTTTTTAGATGAATAATCAGTTGTTCAGCTTACTGAGGATTCCTGCATTTAATAAGTCACTTATTTTGTTGCCTTCAAGGTTACCTTCTATCTTTGCCTTTAAACAATTTGATTATGATATTTATATCTGGGTGTGGATTTTTTTGTTTGTTTTTCTATGTTGGAGTGTGTTAGCTTCTTAGACTTGTTTTCCATCAAATTTGAGAAGATTTCAAAATATTTCTTGAAACATTATTCTTTCTGCACCTTTGCCTCCTCTCCTTTGGGAGACCCATTATGCATAAAGTTTGATGTTGTCCCGCAAGCCTTAAAGAGTCTGTTCTGTTCACTTTTCTTCACTTTTTTCTTACTGTTACCAAAATTAGATAGTCTCAATTGACCATGCTTCCTTAGTCCTTTGCATCTCTCTTAATTTATTGTTTAAAAGTAACATTTTAAGTAATATAGAAACTCTGTAAGTCATTTCCTTTTCATGATTTTTGTTGCTATTGTTGTTGCTATGTTTACTTATTCCTTTAGTTTATTGATTTGAGTGAATAGACAGAAAACTTCCATCCCTCAAAATGTTTATATTCTAACCCCAGGCCCTGTAAATAAGTTAGGTCACATGGCAAAGGGGAATTAAGATTGCTGATAGAATTAAGATTGTTAATAATGTGACCTTTAAATAGAGAGGTCATCCTGAATTACTTAGTTGAGTCCAGTATAATCATAATGGCTATAAAAGCTGAAAGTGGGAGAGGGAACTTCAGAGTAAGAGGATGTGAAAAGAACTTATTAGCCCTCCCCAACCCCTGCCTACCCACTGCTGGCTTTGAAGATGGAGGATGGGAACAAGCAGCTGATCAGTGCAAGTGGCCATTAGAAAATGGAAAGGACAAAAAAAACAGAATGTAGAATGTTCAGAAAAGAACTGAGTCCTTCTGAGAGCTTGATTTTAATCCAATGAGACAATCTTGGTTTTCTGACCTATAGAATTGAAAAATAATATGATTTAAACTACCAAGTTTGAATAGGTTCTGTGGGAACACAAGATGGTTACTATGCTAATAGCTTTTCTGAATAAATTCAATAAAGTTTATTTTGTCATACTTTAAAGTACTTCTGGGGAAAAGATTTTTTTGCAATGAGCTAAATTGTGAGTCTGCCAAATAAAGATAAGTCCTCTGAGTGGGAATTTGCAGGAAAGGGCCAAACAGGTCAAATGGTGACAGGTTTTTAGGAATGGTGTTTTTCGGCAGCTGCAAACCCAGTCTTCTTACTCAGTCATCTTCTAGACTGCCTTTTTCATCGTGGTCACAGAGGTATTTGTTTTCAAGTTACTTGGTAGAGAGTGATGGGAACAGGATGAAATTAAATGCCATAAAACTCATTGTTCTTACTGAGGTTTAGCTGTTTTTTTTGTTTTTTTTTTACCTAAACAATTTAATTATTACAAGTTTTGGTTTATTTTCAGAGTTCTGAAGATATTGTCACTTTTTTCCTGTGTTAACTTTTGCTTGTTTTGTTTTTCTTCTTTTTAAAAAAAAATAGAGTTTTTAGGTTCCTTACACTGGTGCTCTTAGTGATATCTTGTCTTTTTTCTTCAAATTCTCTAGTGAAATTAAAATACTAGCCCACTCCACAGCTCTGATGTTTCTTATTCCTACTGCATCATTTGATTGCAGAAACTACACAGTCTGTCAAATCACTCAGTGATAACTTCAGTCCAGATGGTTTCACTGAGTTTATAATTACTGTTTTAAAGGACTGTGCCATGGACTAACTGTTTTTCATTTCCAGTTGGAAAAGTCAGCCAATTTAAAGGTCTTTTGCTCATAAGTACAATACTATGTGTGTGTGCATAGTGTGTGCGTGTTGTGTTTGTATGTGTATATACATATGTGTATATATGTGTGTGTGTACCAGCACTGAATACAGAAATCAGAACTATACTAAGAATTTCAAGCAGTAAGTTTTAAAATATTAAATTAGATGGATATGAAGGAACCACAGGAGCAAAGGAAGATTGGGTTCTAGGATTCAACTACAGGAACAACATCCAGGAAAATAAAGATCTGAACCACAAGGACTTCTGCCTCCAAGGAAAAACTTTATTTTATACTTGTCAACCAGCTTTAATCTTTTATTCCCTTTTATTTGGCCTTTTTTGGCCTCTTTTCCTGATTTTTTGGTAACTTGTATTTTTTTCTTTGGTGTCTTCCGCCTTTATTTTTATTATTTTTTATTCATAATTTATTATGATTTATTTCATTAGGTTTTTTCTAGGTTCTGGCTAGATGCTTAAAACATCTATTTTCAACAATTCATAGTTTTTAATACTAATTGGGGTTTTAAGATTTCTGTTGAGTGCTGAGATGCTTGGTTACATCTGTAGGTTTTAATTTTTAAGTATTCTCACTGCAATTTTCTTTTTTAAAAGAGGATTTATTTATTTATGCATACAAGAACTGGGGTCCAGGCCAGAAGTGCAGGTCTATGTGTGTGTGTGTGTGCGTGTGTGTGTGTGAGAGAGAGAGAGAGAGAGAGAGAGAGAGAGGATTCACCAGAGACAGAGTGGGGAAAGGAACAGGCAGACTGACTGAAATACACTGCTGAGGGAAGCAGAGACGAGACAGGTGAGGTCTGCTGCACCATGTGGGTAGCTCCCTGGATGGCTGGGGATTGAACTCATCCTGTAGAGGCTGCAGGTAGCTCCACAGTGCTATGCTTAACCTTTTATACCACCAGGAAGGCCCTCATTACAATTTTCTGATCCCATACCTTTGTCTTGATTTCCTCTATAATGAAGCTTTTCACCATGTATGATGCTTAATACTTTTGTTATGGATTTCTATTCATTTTTATTATAGATTTCTATTCATTATTTAATTATTTTATATATACTTTATTGTTATATTTTGTCACCTAATACTTATATAGTCTATTATGGAAGTATTCCATTGACATTGAAAAATATATGTGTTCTTTGTTATGAAAATGTACACACTCAATGGGAAATATTATTTTTCATATTCTTTATAATTTTTGTTTCACTATAGGGTCAATTTCTGAGAAAGGCACATTAACATATACTACTTAATACTTATATAATTTTGGGACAACAACATCACATTTCCATATGTGCATATGGTTCAATCAAGCAAAGTCTGTTTAACAAATGGTTTTGGGAAAATTGGACAGCCACATGCAAAAAGAAGTAATAAAACTAAATAATTACTCCACACATAAAATTTAATCAAAATGCATTAAAAACTTGGATATAAGACCTGAAACTATAAATGCATAACTGAAAACATAGGTTATACACTTCTTGATCTCAACCTCAGGCAAGAATTTAGGTATACTACTCCAATGGAAAGGAAAACAAAACAAAAAATAAGCCAATAGTACCCCGTCAAACTAAGGAGCTTTTGTACAATAAAAGAAGCCAACAACAAATCTAAAAGAATGAGAAAATACTTGTGTATCACACATTTGACAAGGGGTTTTAATTTTTAAAATATATGGAGCGCTCAAACAACTCAACAAAAACCAGCAACCCAATTGAAAATGAGCAAAAGACTTAAATAAATACTTCTCTAAAAAAGACGTTCATAGACAGACACATGGAAAAAAAAATGTTCATCACATATTATAAGGGAAATGCAAATCAAAACTACAGTGAAAACTGCATTGTGTTTTATATGCAACGAATGACTTAGCAAAAAGAGAAATTAAGAAAATAACTCCACCTACAATGACAACAAAGATGAAGGAATATCTGGTAGTAAATTTAACAAAGGAGGAGAAGTACTTATATGCTAAAAACTGTAAGATATTGTAAAAGGAAATTAAAAAAAGACACAAAGAAATAGAAATATGTTCTTTGTTTATGGGTTAGGAGAATAAACAATGTTAAAATGGCCATATTACCTAAAGCGATTGATAGATTCTGTGCAATACCTATTAAAATCCCAGTGATATTTTTCAAGGACAACAATAAAATTTGTATGGAACTACAGAAGACTCCAAGTAGCCAAAGCAATCCTAACAGAAAAGAGGAAAAATGGGGGATCAAATGCCTTGACTTCAAACTATACGACACAGTAATAATAAAAACAGTATGGTATTGGAACAACAACAACAAAAAAAAAAAAACCAAACCAGAAACAGAGACCAATGGAATATAATAGCAAGCTCAGAAATAAACCCACAAATATCTGGACCATTAATATGAATGAAGACAATGAAGAGATATACCTGCTTTTTAACAATATTTGCCTTTTTATTCAATATATAAGGCATTGCCATTATGATGGATTTTTCATAAGCATAGCATTCTAAGCAACAGAAAGCATTTTGCTTTGTTGTGATTAATGACTTGCTTATTATATCAGTTAGAAATTGATGTCATCCCTGCTCACCTGGTAAAGCTGCTTATTGTCAAGAGTTTTGCAGTTTTTTATTTGTGCTTTTTATACACTTGGATTTTTTAATTATCAAAATATTAATTAGTTTTAACTTTGTCTAATAAGAAAACAAACTCACACATAATGCTTTTGATTTATATATTTGAGTTTATTTCTGCTGTCTTATTCTAATCATTTTCTTGTTCCTGTTACCTTTCTCTTTTCTCTGTTTTTGCTAAATTAATGGATAATTGCTTGATTGTATAAGCTGAAAGTGAGGGACTCCAGTGCACTGAATGAGTTAAATTTTAGCAAATCTTTAAGATTTACAATATAGCAAATCTTTGTTTTTCTATTAAAGTATTAAGTTTTATCTGCAGCATCTTCTTCAAATAAGACAAGACTACTAGCTTACTTGTAATTTTTTTTTATCCTGGCCTCCCTCCTGTGTTCCTAGAGACAGTGTTGAAAATACAGGTGTTTTTTTTTTTTTTTAAGATTTTTTTATACATACAAGAACTGGGGTATATGCCAGAGGTGTGGGGTGGAGGGGTGAGGATTCACCAGAGACAGAGTGGGAAGCAGAACAGGTGGATCTGCTGAAATTCACTGCTGAGGGGAGCAGCTGGCAAGACAGGAGAGGTCTGCTATGCCATGTGGGTTGGCTCCCTGGCCTGGGAATAGAACTCCTGCAGCAGTGGCTAGAGATAGCTTGATAGCGCTGAGACTTTAACCCCTGCACCACCAACCAGGAAGGCCCAAAAATATAGGGTATTTCTATTCAAGTTGTTATCCCTTTTATACCATGTATCTCAGACTTTTCACATTCCCACTTTATAAGTATGTTAAATAATAGGGTAGCATTGTCTGTGACTACTTAAAATTAAAAAGCTAGTATTCTGTTTTATTTCACTATTTAGTTGTAACTTTTATAACAAAAGAAAAAACTACTAAAAACTGAAAAAATAACTTTATGTTTCTGAAATGGCTTAACAGTACTGCCCAATATGATTGTCCAATAAAGTCTCATATTTTCAGAAATAATGATTTTTCCTTGGAAGACTTGAAATGGAATAATTTACTTCTTGGTAAAGACAAGTCCTCATGAGACCAATCAGGATCATTGAAATTTTATTTTTTTTTAAAGATTTATTTATGCATACAAGAGCTGAGGTACAGGCCAGAGATGCGGGGGGGTGGGGGGCGGTGAGAGGATTCTCCAGAGACAGATTGGGGAACAGAACAGGTAGACTGACCGAAATATACTGCTGAGGGGAGCAGCGGGCAAGACAGGAGAGGTCTGCCTCGCCATGTGGGTTTCTCCCTGGCCGGCTGGGGATCGAACTCATGCTGCAGAAGCTGCGGATTGCTTCACAGTTCGGTGCTTAACCCCTTGTGCCACCAGGGAGGCCCTTCATTGGAATTTTTAAAATATTCCTTTAATATTATTTTAATACTTACTAATCTCTAATTCTAAGGCTTTTCCTATCTGGGCACAGAGAAATGGATGATCCAGAAAAAATAGTAAGTTCTTTTTTAAATTCTGTTCAATTCTACTTAGTAATATACTTAACTTTTATTCCAACTATATCAGCATGTACATGTGAAGGACAGAAAGAAATGGTCATTCCCACTAAGGAAATAATTTTACTTTAAATAGCTTAGTTGTACAAATTAATTATCTGTCTGTGCTTGCAGAGCCACCCAGTCTGGAAGATGCAGGGAAGATGCTGAATGAGACAGTGGTGGTGAATAACCCTGTACAACTGGAGTGTAAGGCAGCAGGAAATCCCTTGCCTGGTATGTTTATTTTTGCATTCTGGAACTTATTAACATTTTATGATATCTGTGAATAGATAAAGTTGTTGATGAGCATAATGTATCAGTTACTATAAAGGAAAGATTATATTGTGCCTTTCATTGGTAAAGTATGGAAAAGGATATCATTGGGTGGGTGATGTTTTTGAATTTTCATTGCTTTTAAGTACATGATGTAATTTAACCAGTTAAATGTTTTAGAAATATGTGAATACCTTGTATTATTGCTCATGCTATGGCCACAAAACCCACAGTGGTATTTCACATGTGTAATGCATGTGAAAGCAAAATGCATCATGACTTTTCAAATATTCATATAAATATATATATAACCCAAATCAGTAATTTTATTAAGACTATCATTTTGCATTTTTTACTCTCATCACTGATAAATTATTCACATGAATCAGTAATATAAATTTTTAGATTAATAATGTATATAAAATTTGCTTTGATTAGATGCATAGACAAAATATTTATAGATGAAAGGAATATCCACAATAATAAGCAGATTTAAAGTTTGTTATCTGACAATATTGATACCCTAGAGATAATACAAAGAATATACTTTTTCTAAATTCATTTTCAGGACTCTTATATTGACTTGACCATTTGTATTCTTCCAAGGATTATCTCTGTGTTAAAACCAATCTTAAATAGGTATTTAAATGATTAAGCTGGAATGATAAGCATATGAATAAATCGTGTTGCTATTTTAGTTAAAGTCAGTTTAATATACCTGTTGAGCTTATAAAAGAAAAAAATACTTAACAGATGGGCTTTTTTCTCTTCCCCTTGCAGCTATTACATGGTATAAAGATAATCATCCACTCTCAGGCTCCACCAGTGTAACTTTCTTGAACAGAGGACAGATCATTGATATTGAAAGGACCCAGATATCAGATGCTGGCATTTATAAGTGTGTGGCAATCAACTCGGCCGGAGCTACGGAGTTGTTTTACAGTCTGCAGGTCCATGGTTAGTGCTACCTCCAGATTCATCTTAGGGTAAAGAAGCATCCAGAATGATAAGTGCTTCAATAAAATTTGAGTGCAGATATTTAACAGGGTGTGTTATTGTCATGTTTATTTAAGAGCACAGTGTTCTAAACCAATAAATGTTTTTATTTCCCACGATGTTGAACTTAAATTTGCTTTAGATGAATTTTTGAAATGGTCATGATTTATCAGCTAATGACAATAACCCTTTTTCTAAAATACTCTTGAAGAGAATCATAGATATTAGAGAAATGTTTCCAAGTTATTTTTTTCTTTAGCAGTGTTTAAAAAGGAGATAGTAGTTAACATACTACAGTGGGTGCAGTGGAGATAGACACACACACACACACACACACACACACACACACACACACCCTTAGAAATCAAGAAATAAAAATCCACTCTGACATTAGAACTGGATTTCCTAAACAGCTTTTCCTCAGCTGTCAAATAGAGATAATGATATAACCTCATAATATCACTGTGATTGGAATCTCAGAAGATGCTGAGATTACATATAGTTTTCAGTCTTCTGAGATGAATTGTTGTGTGTTGTTAACATCTCTTACCTTTTTTTTAATTCCTTTTCAGTGGCCCCATCAATTTCTGGAAGCAATAACATGGTAACTGTGGTGGTAAATAACCTGGTGAGGTTAGAATGTGAAGCCAGAGGTATCCCTGCCCCAAGTCTGACCTGGTTGAAAGATGGAAGCCCTGTCTCTAGTTTCACTAATGGGATACAGGTACTCTGCCATTTTTTAGGTGAAATGTACTACCTCATTATTCAATGAAGAATAGACAAAGAGTCAAAATATTAAGGAGAATTAATAGGAATTAACAAAAATTATCCAAATAAAAGAATTAACAAATAAGTATATAAATTCACAGCTGTTATGAAAAGTTTTACACATATATTATATGGTATTATATATAAATACCATGAACACATAATTGGGATTTCTAAATTATTCATTAAAAGATCAGTATCTCATATGTGGGTGCTATATTTTTGACTATTTGTTTTGCTTTCTACTTAATCTCCCCATTCCCTGCCACATCACAAAATATCGATACCTTAGCTAAAGAAATTTTCATCAACAACAAACACAAGCATTTTTCTAACAGAATGTATATGTAAGTGTTCAGAAATAATGAATCAGAAAACTATATAGGGTATATTTATTTCTATAAAAATATTTTAAAAGTAAATAAAAATTATAAAGGTAGCATTATAAGAATAGAATTTGGGCCTGAGAAAGAAATGAAGTGCCTTAATTTGAGTCAGAGTTAAAAATAACTGAAGCCCATATAGCTCATTTAAAGTGTATTTTAATTTTTGTTTTCCTGGCAGAGAAGATGGTTCCCCCATCATTCTACATGTGATCCTGTATGGAGATACTTGTTTTCAGTGGTTATTACCTAGTCTCGTCCTACCTTTCCTACTCAGAAGACGAGACGGGTATTATTATATAATGTTTGTCCGCTTGAAACTATCCATATTTTCTGATTAACCTCAGAAAAAGTCCATTTACACCTGCTATTCTCAAGGGGCATGTTGGCTATTTGCTTTCTTATTATTGATAGGTTCTGTCTGGGGGCCGCATCCTAGCATTGACCAGTGCACAAATCAGTGATACAGGGAGATATACCTGTGTAGCTGTGAATGCTGCTGGGGAGAAGCAAAGGGACATTGACCTCAGAGTATATGGTAAGGTATTTTAATAAGTATGTCTTCTCTGGTATAGCTGTGTTTATATAAGATCCTAAGGGATGCTGTTGACAATGAGGAATTATGAGCAATAGAATTGATATTACAAGATTTGTTCAAATCAAATTCTTTTCTGACTTATATTTGACTTTAACTAATTTCCCTTCTTTAAAGTTCTGAGAGATTAAATTACATATATCTAACTTGTAGTATATTGACTTCATGGAGTACTCTTAACAGTATGACCACAGAGAGCAGCAGTGCAATTTCAAAGACATCTCCCTAAAGCATGCATCTGTCCAGCTAGCTCTCTTGATGATTCTACTCAAACTCCTGGTTTCATTCTTTTTAAGTTTATTTACAATCAGTATATTTTGTAATCAATGCTATGCTAGTGAATTAAAGGTTATTTGAGAAGCAAAGCTAAACTGAACATAAATTTAGAAAAATATCAAGTTCACTTTCTTACTATGATGAGCTATAATGTACAAAACAGAATGTCTAATTCCATCACAACAAAATTCCTCCAGAACAAAGTTGGGCCTTCATCTCCATTTAGAGATTACATTTGTCATTCCACATTTTAGTATACCTTTGTGTTTAGGACACTTTCAGACTTTTTTCAGTTTTATTCTTTAGTTCTTGAAATAGTGAAATTGTTTCATTGAATAATTCACTCATGTTCAAAATATATTATTTTTTTCTCCACATTTCCAGACCATGGAGTTGTCTTCTCTTTATAAGTTTTCCAAAAGCAAATGCAATGATCACAATTTTTTTCTATAAAAAGACCCCTTGCTAGAACATGGATGTCACACATGTCTCACTAAGCTAAAATCATCCTAGTTTGCATCCACAGGCTACCAAAGTCTCTCCATTCCCCTGCTTATTTATTGCTTCTACAATTGACATGGATCCACATCTGACCTTCAGCTTTCCTGGTCTTCCATGTTAGAGTTAACGCCTGGATCTGTAGTGCCCAACCGCAGGGAATCAAACTTCTTTCTTTTATTGGGTCACTTTTATGCCTTGTGAAAAACTGGACTGCTCAATCAAAGTTATCTTAGATAATGATTCATACTCTAACCATGCAACACATTAATTTCTTTGGTTTTCTAGCAAGGAAACAGAAGGGTCATGTTGGTATCCACTGGGTTTTAGTCAGCAGTGAAAATCTGGGATTGATTCCTTGTATTGGTGTCAAATGTGGGCCTGAAATAAAATAGACTTGATATTTTCCAGGAGTGATAGAAATATGCATCACAACTTTCATCAGTTGCTAAGATACTTCCATACTACCTTCTTAGTAGGAAATCCAGAATCTTTCCTCTGTTGTAAAAGTAGAGTGGCTAGCTAATATCTATGGATGTTTGAGAATGTGTGTGTTTTTAGCATTTGAAATACCTGTGTGTTGCAAGCTACAAAAAAAGTATAAAATTAAAACAGATTTTTTTAAAGATTTATTTATGCATACAAGAACTGGGGTCCAGGTCAGAGGTGTGGGGGGTGAGAGAATTCACCAGAGACAGAGTGGGGAATAGAACAGAAAGACTGACTGAAATACACTGCTGAGAGGAGCAGTGGGCGAGTCAGGATCAGTCTGCTGCGCCATGTGGGTATCTCCCTGGCCAGAGATCAAACTCATGCTGTAGTGACTGTGAATAGCTTCATAGGTAGCATCTTAACCCCTTGCAACACCAGGGAGGCCCTAAAACAGATTTTTAAATGAGATTAGTTTCCAATCTTTGCTCAACTGTTAGTATTATTTCCATATATTATATTCCCATATTTGCAATAGTAACCATGGCAGTTTTGTATCTAATTTGGATCCTTACATGAATCTTTTTTTTTTTTTAATAGAGGCATGTTTTTTTTTTTTATTTATTTGTTTGTTTGTTTTGTTTATACATGCACTGGGTACAGTCAGAAGCGCAGGAGGGTGAGAGAATTCACCAGAGCCAGAGCAGGGAGCAGAGCAGGCAGAAGGACCGAAGTACACTGCTGAGGGGAGCAGCGGGCGGCAGGAGAGGTCTGCGCGCCATGTGGGACCCTCCTCTGGTGGCCTGGGAGCAGCCAGGGATAGAACCGGCGCCGCAGAGGCCGCGGGCAGCTTCGCAATCCAGCGCTCAACCGCTGCGCCACCGGGGAGGCCCCCTTACATGAATCTTTATCCCCAGAGATCAGTTGCCTTCAGACTTATATTGGAAGGTGTGGGGGTAGTAAGAAGGGTAGACAGTGAAAAATAGATTTCCTTACAATTACAAGAGTATCCAATTTTTAATAAAAATTTGGTACTTTTGGTATAAAGTCAGATTATGTGTCATATTCTGAGCCATAGAAACAAGAGATTTGAAGTTAAATGATTAGAGTACCTATAGTACATTTTAAAATGATTTGGATACCTGTAGTTTTTTTTTTTTTTTTTTAAGTTAAGCTCAGAGAATAATCTTAGAGCTCACACATTCTCCAGTCTTTGCAAGTATAACCTGATGGCAATTCTGATTTTGGTAATTAAATTGAACAAGTATAATTAGTAGAATGAGAAACAGACACAAGGCACTTCTTCTAAAGTAGCACAACCCCAAAACAGAATGTAAATAAAATTTAAGGAAGCTGAGAAGCAAAAAGGCAGAAACTTGTTCTCTTCTCAGACTAAATAAAAAGTTGGAAATGAAAAAGGACAGAAAAAAAAATAGTTGTGTTTTGGTAATATATATCCTCAGAAGTAATTAGATTTGGTTTGTTTCTTAAGAAACAAATATTCTATTATTTTTGCATTTCCCCTCTCAATTTCAAAAATATGGTTTCCTTCTCAACTTGATTCAGCTCATTTAGCTGTAAAAAAAAATAATTGAAGGAAAATCTTTGGAAATAAATTAGTATCTGCTTTCTTGAATTGTTTCTGACTTTTACTTCTAAAAACAGGAAGAATTCATGCTTTGTGTTTTACAGTATCCGGGATGTCTTTGATATTACATCTGATTTTTTACATCAAGGGGTAAAATGCTTGGAATCCTTTATTTTTTGATAGTACATCATACATTTCCCGCATAGGAATAACCAATATCCAGTAATTCTCCTCTCTGAAAAAAAGAAAAAGAATTTGTGCTCTCTTAAAAATTCTACAAATCATCTAAGAAAAACATATTTTTGAACAGTTTGATACTCGTTTAATCCAATGACACGAGGCTTCCTGAAATTATTTCCAAGTTGTGAAAATTATTCCAGGGGAGGTCGCTTGCTTGGTTATTTGTATTTTTCCTTCTCCCTGTTGTTTGTTTTCAAATTTGTTCTATGTGCTGGGCCACTGTGCCACTGGTACTGGCGGGCATCTTTTTGGTGTGCTCCTACTGGGATGTCGGGGACTGGTGGCCAGGCCAACTTTGGCACTGTCATGCCAGACTTCACAAGGACTGTGATGCTGTGGATGGGTTGATGGGCATATCCCTGAAGATCACCAAGTCTCTATATGCTGCTGGTCTCTCCTCCTACATGTGTGTCTTAACCTACAATGTGGGTGTGGTCTGTGCATGCAGTAGGGTTTCACACAGACTCTAATGCTGTGTATGAGCCAAAAGGCACTCACCCAAGCAGTTGCTGCTCCCTTGGGAGCTGGGCCTTCCCTGTGCCTTCCTGACTTTATTCGATGTTCCAAATGGGGCGCATGGGTGCACAGGGGTCACCAGCCTTCCACTGAGGTGTGCTGCCCAGAGGGCACTATCCTGGATCACACTCCTCACCTTTGTTTGATGGGGCCTCTCTCTGCCTACACTTGGTTCCAGAAGAGGTGTTCACGGGCCACTGGCCTCCAACTGCCCCGTGAGCCAGCAGGCACTTCCCTGAGACTGGCTGCCCACCTTTGTTTGTGGGGCTCTCCCTCTGCCTTTACTCAGTTTCAGAAAGGGTTGTCAGAGGTTGCTGGTCCAGGCTTCCCTGGATCTGCCTACCATTGATTGCAGAGTCCTCCCTCTTCCTTTACTCCATTCTGAAAGAGGAGTGCAAGATCATTGGCCTCCAGCAGCCATGCAGGCAGGCCCACAGTTTCAGTTGTATATTTTTTAATGTAATGCATCACATATTATAAACAACCCCATGATTTTCTGTTGCCATAGGTTAAGCATGTCAAAAGTTAGACATCTATGTGTGCTATTAAACCTAGCGGAAGAGGCATCAGGAATCAGTGAGTGAATGCTCCTTTGCTCCATTCCAGTGTGAAATTTCTTCCCTTAGCCTCAATTCTTTTGGCTTTAGCACAAATCCTTCATCCAAAAACAGCACCACAGAGTGCCCTGTAATTCATATGCCTTTGCTCTATAGAAGCCATGATGGCAGAGAAATAATCTCCATTACAAAAACAAATGTTGCTAGTCAAAATCTATTGCATTCCTTGTCATTTTGCCTCATGGAGTAGCTGCTTATAATATCAAGCCTGAAACAGTGACTACAGCATTAGACTAATGTTTCTTACCACAAAAAATTTAATTCTACCAAAGCATTTGGAAAGTCCTGCAGGATTTGTTTCAGTGCAATTTAGCTGTTCCTATAAAACAAGCAAACAAACAAAATCTACAAATATGATGTTTCCTACAATCCTAAATAATTATGGGATTTAGGGAGAAATGGCCAATGAATTTCTCCCTCTGCTTGCTTGTTTGTTTGTTTGTTTGTTTGTTTGTTTGTTTGTTTGTTTTGGAGTGGTCCTTTTATAACAGGGCCGATTTCATCATTAGTTCGTGTTTTTTGAATTATTATAAATAGACTGAAATAGCCCTTGAGAGGTCATGGAGCCCACCCTCTCATTTTTGGCTTGGCTGTACCTAAGCCATCTATGACAAATGACTGTTTATTCTATTTCTTAATACACCCAAGGGAAGGCGATTCCTTAAACTTCTCCAAGAACACATTTCAGCATCTGACAAGCCTTATAGTTAGGGAATTCTAATTTTAATCTCAGTAAAATTTCAACTCATTTCCTCTTTTTATGTAATTCTGAGTATGTTGTCCAGCTGGTCATTGATTTAGTTTGTTCTTTATTGTGACAGTTGTCCCACATGGTCTTTATTCTGTAGAAAGTTGACAAGACATGTGGAAAACCAAAATGAGCTCTAAACTACAAGTCAGAAGACTTCTATCTTTGTCACCAGTTAGTCATGTTATTTCAAGTAAGCTATTATCTGACACCCATTTTATGTTTTGCATACTCTGAGTTGGGACTGGATCTTCTTTTGCAATTCTATTTTTGAATATTGTTTCTATGGCTATGAAATTTATTTTGAAAAAAATAAATATTGCAAGTGTATTTGCTTTTAATTCAGAATATTTAATGAGTATTTTTTTTTTCATTTTCCACAAGCATTTCTTGTGTCCTTTTGCCCATTCCACCCCCTCTCTCTTAACCTCAGATCCCTTAGGATATTTATTGCCGTCCATGAGTTTCTGAATGCATTTTAAGCTGTCATGTTATCTGTTGTATGAATATTCAATATTTGTTTTTATTGTCTGATTTGTTTTGCTGCATATAATTTTTTAAAAATTCCTCCAACTTTTGTTTAAAACGGCTGCATTTCATCCTTTCTTGTGGCTATGTAATATTCCATGGTATGCATATACCACATCTTTTTGATACATTCATTCATTGGAGACTTAAACTCCCTCAGTCTCCAGGCTATTGTGAATAATGCTGCTTTACATATTGCAGAACATATGGGTCTTTTTATTGATGGTTTTGTGTCACATTCTGTGGATTTATACCCAAGAGTGGGATGCTGGATAGAATGTCTATTTTCAGTTTTAAAAGTAAATCCAGATTGCTTTCCCTAATAGTTTCACCAGTTCACATTTCCACCAACAGTGGAAATAACATTCCTTTTTCTCCACATCCTGAACAATGTTTTTTTTTTCATATGTGCCACTCTCATGGCTGTGAGATGGTATCTCATTGTAGTTTTAATCTATGTCTCTCTTATTCGGAGTGATGATGAGGATTTTTCCTATGTGTGAATTGTCTGTGTGAATCTGCTTCCCATTTGTTAATAAGGTTATTTGTTTTTCTGTTGTTAGTGTGAGTTTTTCATATATCTTGGATATTAATCACTTATCAATTATATATTCTGTAAATGTTTTTTCTTATTCAATAGGGTATCTATTTAATTGTTTTGTGTTTTCTTTTGCTATATAGAAGCTTTTTAACTTGAGGTGATCCCAATTGTTTATTTTTAGTTTTAATTCCCTTGCCATAGGGGTTAAGTCACCAAAAATGTCTTTATTAGTGATTTCCTAGAACACATCACCAATGTCTTCTATGCACTTTATTATTGCAGGTCTTATATCTAAATCTTTAAAACATTTGGAAATTATTTTTGTGTAAGATGTTAGCAAGTAACCCAATTTTCCCAACACTATTTATGAAAGACACTGTCTTTTTCTCATGTTATGATCGTGGATGTTTTATCATAGACTAGGTATTGGTATATGCATTGATTTATTTCTGGACTTTCAATTCTATACTATTGGTCCAATCATATTTTTTTGCCATTACCATATTGTTTTTAATAAATTGCTTTTAATAAAATTTGAAGTCATATAAAGTGATACCTCCATTTCTTTCCTTTTTTCTTAAGTTGCTGTTACAATTCAAGGACTTTTGTGGTTCATATAAATTTAAATAAATTTTGTTCAGTTTCTTTAAAAAATATTGCTGGGATTTTGATAGGGATTGAATTAAATTTGTATACCATTTTAGACAAGACAGTTATTATGATTATATTGGTTCTTCCCATCCATGAACATGGAACATCCTTCCATCTCATTATGTCACTATCTAAGTCCTTTTATAACATCTTGTAGTTCTTGAATAGGTCTTTTACCTGCTGTATTAGGTTTATTCAAGGTATTTAATTTTTTGAAGCAATTATGAAAGGCATTATATGCTTAATTTCTTTTGTTTATTGTTCACTGTTTGTATAATGGAATTTTGTATTTTGATTTTGTAGTCTGCCACTTTGCTCTATTTATTGTTTCTAAATTTTTTAAAGAAGTCTTTACCTTCTTCTATATATAATACCATAGCATCTGGTTTCACCTCTTCTTTTCTGATTTGGATTCCCTTTATTTCTTGTGTTTGATTGCTCTGGCCAAAACATCTAATACCAAGGTAAACACTAGTGTTGATAATGGGTTTCGTTTTCTTGTGCCAGATCATATGGGGAAAGCTTACATGTTTTTTGCATTGATGTTTTTCAAGGATATTTGTCTATAACTTTCTTTTCTGTGTTAGCTTTGTCTGGTTTTGGTATTAAGATAATGTTGGCATCATAAAATGTATTAGAGAGAATTCCTTTTTCTTGTATTTATAAAAAAATTTGAGTAGGGTGAACATTAGTTTTTCTTTAAAAGTTTGATAAAAGTCATTGGTAAAGCCATCTAATTTGGGTTTTTATTTTTTTCTAAGATTTTTATTGCTGTTTCAATTTCTATGTTTGTGATCATTTTGTTCAATTCATTTGTTTCTTCCTGTTCTAGTTTTGGTAGAATATGTTGATCTAGAAATTTATCCATTCCTTCAAGGTTATTGAATCTATTGGCATATAATTGTTCATAGTAGTCTCATAATCTTTTGCATTTATATAATCTATAGCGATTTGTCCTCCTTCATTTGTGATGGTGTTTATTAATGTTTTCTCTTTTTTGTTAGCCTTGCTATGGGTTTATCTATTCTGTTTATCTTCTCAAAGAAATACCTTAGTTTCACTGTGATTTTTTCTTGTATAAACTTTTTGATCACTACTTCATTTATTTCCATTCTTATTTTTATTTCCTTCTACTAATTTTAAATCTTCTTTGTTATGTGATTTCAATTTGCTGTAGGTATAACATTGTTTATGTGATATTTCTATTGCTTTTTAATATGGGCCTATATTGCAATTATTTCCCCCTTTAAGACAGCTTTTCTGCATCCCATAGATTCTGGTTATTTATGTCATCGTTTTCTCTCATCTCAAAGCATTTTTCAAATTTCTCCTTTGATTTTTCTCTTTTATACAGTTGCTATTAAACAGCATATGGTTTTTTTTAAAGATTTATTTATTTATACATACAAGAATTAGGGTACAGGCCAGAGTTGTGGGAGGTGAGAGGATTCACCAGAGACAGAGTGGGGAACAGAACAGGCAGATTAACTGAAATACACTGCTAAGGTGAGCAACGGGCAAGTAAGGAGAGGTCTGCTGCTCCATGTGGGTAGCTCCCTGGCTGGGGGATCGAACTCGTGCTGCAGTGGCTATGGCTAGCTTCATAGGCTGCATCTCAACCCCTTGCACCACCAAGGAGGCCCAGCATATGGTTTTAATCTTCATTTATCCATAGATTTTTTTTTTTTTTGGCACTGTGATCAGAGAAGGTCTTAGGTATAGTTTCATTCTTGGTGATTTTATTTTGTCCCAACTTATGGACTATTCTTGAAGATCTTCCATGTACACTTAAAAAAACGTGTGTGCAGCAGTTTTGAGGTGAAGTGTTTAGATGTCTCTTAAACCTGTTTGGTCTAGCTCCTCATTTAAAGCTATAATTTCCTTATTTATACTTTGTCTTGATCTGTTCATTATTGTAAGTAGAGTATTTGGGTTCTCCACTATTGTGTTATCAGTATCTTTTAAATTTTGTTATTAGTTATCTTATGTATCTCATCGCCCCATCACATTTCTTAAAGGAAAGTCTGTTCTATCAGATATAAGTATAGCTGTTCCTTATTATTCTATTGTAACTAAGGTGAGTTTCTTGTAAACACCAGAAAGTTGGACTTTGTTTTGATATCCATCCAACTATTTTGTATCTTTTGACTGGCGAGTTTAAACCATTTACATTTAAAGGGATTATTGAGATATGAGTTTATTGCCATTTTGTTACGTTTTTATTTTTGTTCACTTGTCTTTTTTGGGGGGGTTTCTTCTATATTTTATTTAGGTTCCACTTCCTCTGCTATTTCATGTGTTACTTTTATTATTTTTTTGTTTGAGGAATTTACTGAGGTTAATAAATGATGGACTATTTATGTGACCCATAGAGTATTCTGGCTGGTTCTAATGGGTTGCATTGTTATTTTCTTCCTCCTCCTCTATGTTAAGTATAGATATTGATGGTCTGTTGCTTTATATAAAAACTCCTTTAGGATTGATTTCACATGAAACTTGATATTGAAAAATTCCTTTAGTTTTTACTTTTCATTGAAGCTCCTTACACTTCCTTTTATCTTGATTGTTTGTCTTGCTGGTAGAAGATTCTGGGTTGGCAGTCTTTTTGTTTGTTTGTTTCTTTAGTGCTTTGTATATGTCTTTCCAGATGCTTCATGTTTGTAATGTTTCTGTTGAAAAATCTGCTGATAGTCTGATTGCCTGATTGGTGTTCCCTTAGAGTTTACCCTTTTTCTCTTGATATTTTTAATATTCTCTCTTTTTCATTGCTTCTGACAGCTTTGTTGTTATATATCTTGATATTTGTCTCTCTAGTATTATTTTGTTTGGAACTCTTTTGGCCTCTTGAATTAAAAATCCTTGTTCATATTCCAGAATGAGATTGTTTTCAGCCATTCTTTCTTTAAATAGGTTTTCTATGTCTTTCCCTCTTTCTTTTTCTTCTGTAAACCCCACAATATGTGTCATTTTTCTTTAAGATGTCTCCAAATGCTGTTACACTGTTTTCATTTTTAAAATTCTTTTTTCTTTACCTTGTTCTGTTCTTGTGGTCCCAATATTGTTTTTTTCAGGTTCATTATCTACAGTGCTTCGGTTTATC
Organism: Talpa occidentalis; assembly: GCF_014898055.3. NCBI lineage: Eukaryota > Metazoa > Chordata > Mammalia > Eulipotyphla > Talpidae > Talpa > Talpa occidentalis. Next base: position 51,543,749 of record NW_023601212.1, read on the forward strand.
TGCAGTTATGTCTCTCCATTTTATTTTTTAAATTAGCTATAGTGCTTTTTAACTCCATTATTACAGAATGCAGCTGCCTCATATTTTCATTGTCTTTATCCTGTTGTTGTTGTATATCCTCTATTGTTTATGTTTTATCAGTGTTGCCAGGACTGTTGTTCTGACTTCCCCTTTGTCTGCTCTACAACCCCACTATGTCAGGGCTCTTTTTGGGGTCTTCTTGTTTTGGCATTTGTACGCTGTTCTTCTGCCTCCTCAATTTCAAATTTGTATGTGTTTTAGTAAGTGTACATTTTCAAATGTTAGTGTAGTTGTTGGAGTAGTCAGGGGGCTGGTACCAGCACGGTGGGGGTAGTATATTTAAAAGAGGATTTGGGTAATAGGCTGTAGTGCCAGGAAGACAAAGTGCAGGATCTCTATGATCAGGGCAGATGGGTAAAGGAGAGTCCTGGAGCCCTTGGTGGCTTTTTCAGGCTTTTATTGAGCTTTTTACATTTGTAGTGCGGCACCCAGGTAGATGGCAGGCAGGAGGACTGGGGGGGAGGGGGGAGGATCACACCCTACTCCAGGTATCTGCCATCAGGCACATGTGCAAGCCCACAGGTATCTATCATTAATACTAATGGCAGGAGGGTGGAAAATCCTGACAATTTTCAAGTTTCACTTACCCTACTTAGGCATCAAAGAAAACCTCCTGCAGACTCTGGAATTTGAAATTTCTGTTGTAATGAGTTTCTTTGTGGGGGATGGCAAGTGTTTCAGATGTCTCAGCCTGGACTTCATTAGTAGTCTCTTTTTTTTTTAATAAATTTTATTTTTATATTCCCCATACAATTACAACCCCCTTATTTTGACCCCAATCCCTCCCCTCCCCGCACCCCATTCCCCATAGAGTGTATCTGGCTCATAGTTTTTTGTTGATTTTGATTTTCACTTTCTTATAGTTATTCATTTTCCTGGTCCCTTATTTAAGTTTTCTAGATTCCTGCTATGAGTGAGACCATCCGGTATTTTTCTTTTTCTTTTTGGCTTATTTCACTGAGCATGATCCCTTCCAGCGCCATCCATGTTGCTGCAAATTGCATGTGTTTATCTTTTTTGAATGCTAAGTAATATTCCATGGTGTATATGTACCACATCTTCTTGATCCAGTCATCTATTTTTGGTCATTTGGGTTGTTTCCAATTTTGTTATTGTCTCTTTTGCTGTGCAGAAGCTCTTTAATTTGATGTAGTCCCAGCTGTTTATCTTTGCCTTCACTATCACTGCTTTAGGTGATGTGTCTGTAAAGATGTCTTTGATGTGCATATCACGTAGTGTTTCGCCTATATTTCCTTCTATGTATTTTATGGTTTCAGATCTTATGTCTAGTTCTTTAATACATTTTGAGTTGATTTTTGTGTATGGTGTGAGGTAGTGGTCAAGCTTCATTATTTTGCATGTAGCAACCCAGTTTTCCCAGCACCATTTATTGAACAAACTTTCTTTGCTCCAATGCATAGTCTTTGCTCCTTTGTCAAAGATTAGTTGACCACAAATCTGTGGGTTTATTTCTGGATTTTCTATTCGATTCCATTGGTCTGTGTGTCTGTTCTTGTTCCAATACCATGCAGTTTTGATGATTATGGCTTTGTAGTATAGTTTGAAGTCTGGGAGTGTGATGCCTCCATTCCCTTCTTTTTTTTTCAGGAGCACTTTGGCTATTTGGGGTTTTTGGTGATTCCATATGAATTTCATCAATAATTGTTCTATTTCTTTGAAGAAGGACATTGAAATTTTTATTGGAATAGCATTGAATCTATATATATTTCTTTTGTATATTTTTGTATATTTATGTATTTTTCTTTTGTATATTTATGTATATTTATGTATTTCTTTTGTAATCTATGTATATTTCTTTTGGTAGGATGGCCATTTTAATAATGCTTATTCTTCCAATCCATGAGCAGGAGAGGACTTTCCATTTCTTTGTGTCTTCTTCTATTTCTTTTAACAGTGTTTTATAGTTTTCTTTGTGTAGGTCCTTTACCTCTTTTGTTAGATTTATTCCCAAGTATTTGATTTTTTTGTTTCGATAATAAAAGGGATTTTTTTTATTTCTTCTTCTTCAGATTTATTGTTTGTGTATAGGAAGGCTCCTGACTTTTGCATGTTGATTTTGTATCCTGCCACTTTACTGAACTGATTGATGAGTTGAATTAGTTTTTCTGTGGAGTTTTTGGGGTTCTCTATGTATATTATCATATCATCTGCAAATAGTGATAGTTTGACTTCTTCTTTTCCTATTTGGATTCCTTGTATGTCTTTCTCTTGTCTTATTGCTCTGGCTAGGACTTCCAGAATTATATTGAAAAGCAGTGGTGAGAGTGGACATCCTTGTCTTGTTCCAGATCTTAATGGAATTGCTTTCAGCCTTTCACCATTGAGAATGATACTGGCTGTTGGCTTGTCATAGATGGCCTTTATGATGTTGAGTATGTTCCTTGTATCCCAGGAATTTCAAGGGCTTTTATCATGAATGAGTGTTGCACTTTGTCAAAAGCTTTCTCAGCATCTATTGATATTATCATATGGTATTTGTATTTCTTTTTGTTGATGTGTTGGATAATGTTGATTGAATTTCGAATGTTGAACCATCCTTGTGTCCCTGGAATGAATCCTACTTGGTTGTGGTGGTGAATTATCTTATGGATACATTGTTGGGTTCTGGTAGCTAAAATTTTATTGAGGATTTTTGCATCAGTGTTCATTAGAGAGATTGGCCTGTAGTTTTCCTTTTTTGTGTTGTCCTTGTTCGGTTTTGGTATTAGTGTAATGTTGGCTTCATAGAACGTGTTTGGTATTGTCCCTTCCTTCTCAATTTTTTGGAAGAGTTTGTGAAGGATAGGCACTAATTCGTCTCTGAATGTTTGGTAGAATTCATTTGTAAATCCATCAGGTCCTGGGCTTTTGTTTTTGGGGAGGTTTTTGATTACCATTTCAATTCGCTGCTTGTAATTGGTCTGTTTAGGTGTTCTATTTCTTCTTTATCTAGCTTTGGGTGATTGTAGAGTTGTAGGAATTTGTCCATCTCTAGATTGTTGAACTTGTTTCCATATAACTGTTCATAGTAGTTACTGATTATTCTTTTGATTTCTGCTGTGTCCATTGTGATTTCTCCTCTTTCATTTATGATCCTGTTTATTTATGCTTTCTCCCTTTTTTCCTTTGTGAGCCTGGCTAGGGGTTTGTCTATTTTATTGATTTTTTCAAAGAACTAGCTTTTGGTTTCATTGATCTTTTGGATTTTTTTTTAGTTTCAATTTCATTTATTTCTGCTTTGGTTTTTATTATTTCTTTTCTTCTACTGGTTTTGGGGTTTTTTTGTTGTTCTTTTTCTAGATCTTTGAGCTTCAAGATTTGGTTGTTTCTTTGAGTTCTTTCTTGTTTCTTGATGTGAGCCTCTATAGCTATGTATTTTCCTCTTATTACTGCTTTTGCTGCATCCCATGCATTTAGGTAATTGGTGTCCTCCTTGTCATTCAATTCAAAGAATTTTTTAATTTCTTCTTTGATCTCCTCATTGGTCCAGTGGTCTTCCAGTACTGTGGTTTTCAATCTCCATGAGGTAGTATAGTTCCTTGCCTTCTTTTTATGGTTTATTTCTAGTTTGATGCCTTCATGGTCAGAAAAGATGGTTGGTATGATTTCGGTCTTGGTGTATCTGTTGATGTTTGTCTTGTGTCCCAGTATGTGATCGATTCTGGAGAACAATCAGTGTGTGCTTGAGAAAAATGTGTACTCCTTTTTTTTTTGGGTTTAGTGTTCTATAGATGTCTGTTAAGCCCAAGCGCTCTAGATCTTTATATAGAGATTTAGTGTCTTTACTTATTTTTTGTCTCATTGATCTATCCATTGTTGATAGTGGTGTGTTGAAATCTGCCACTACGTATGTGTTTTCTCTGATGTCTGAGAGATGACAATAGTTGTCTGATATATTTTGGTGCTCCTTCGTTTGGTGAATATATGTTAATGAGTGTTATTTCTTCTTGAAGTATTGTCCCCTTGATCATAATTTAGTGACCATTGGGGTCTCTTTTTATCTTTTTGAGTTTGAAATCTGTTTTATCTGATATAAGTATAGCTGTTCCTGCTTTCTTTTTTGGTCCATTTGCTTGTAGGATTGTTTTCCATCCTTTAACTTTGAGTCTGTTTTTATCTTTTGTAGCTAAATGTGTTTCCTGGAGACAGCAAAAGGTTGGGTTTTGTTTCTTAATACAGCCTGCGACTCTGTGTCTTTTTATTGAAGACTTTAGTCCATTTACATTTAGAGTTAATATTGATATGTTAGCATCTGTATTTGCCATTGTGTTTGTCTTTCCTTTGATTTTATTTATTTATTCTTTTAGTCACTTTTTTTTTGGCCTTCTTTCGTTGTTATTCGTCCCTCTGAGGTTCTGGCTTTAGGACTCCTTGTAGTATTTTTTGGAGTGGGGGTTTAGTCGTAATGAAATTTCCAGAGTTTCTGTTTGTCTGGGAAGGTCCTTATTCTTTCTTCAAAGAGGAATGAGAGCTTTGCGGGATAGAGTATTCTTGGTTGGCATCTGTTTTCTTGGAGTCTGTTGACTATGTCCCTCCACTCTCTCCTTGCCCGTAGTGTTTCTTCAGAGAAGTCTGATGTCAGCCTGATTGGTTTTCCTTTGAATGTTATCTGTTTCTTCCCTCTTGTCAGCTTCATTATTTTTTCCTTGTCTTGGATTCTTGGGAGCTTTACTATTTTGTGTCTTGCTGTATTTTTCCTTTTGTCATGGAAGTTTGGGTGTTCTTCTTGCTTCTTGTATATCAATTTTCAGCTCCTTCTTCACGTTTGGGAAGTTCTCTTTAATTATCTCCTTGAATATTTTCTCTGTTCCTACATATCTCTCCTCTCCTTCTGGGATTCCTATAACTCTTATATTTCCTTTCCTCATGGAGTCAGATAGTTCCCGAAGTCTTTCTTCTGTCTTTTTCCTACATACTTCTCTTTCCTTTTCTGTTTTGGTTCTTTTTATTTCTGTGTCTTCAAGTGTACTTATTCATTCTTCCATTTCATCTATTCTGCTTTCATTGCTTTTCCCAGAGTTCTTTAGTGCCTCCATTAATTCTTTGATCTCCTGCATTTCTTTTACTTCCCTCTTTAGGGACTCAATTTCATTCTTCTGATCGTTGATTATTTTTCCCTTATCATTGTTTTCCTTTATGACTTCTGTCAGTTTTTAATCATGGCAATTTTAAATTCTCTTTCTGGAAGGTTCAGAAGTTCTTCCAAGTTACTGTCGTTGCAACCTGGGGGGTGGTTTTCTTTTTGTGGTGTGCTTTTTTTCCTGAGGAGTTGCTAGGTTGTGTGTGGTTCTTCTACTCCCTACTGTCTGTTTTCTAATTTGCCGTATGCATTGGGACACTGTGTTGCTCGGACTGGCCGGCATCTTGGGTGAACTTCTCCACTCCCCTCTGGCTCCTCCGGGAGCCATCTGTCGGTTTCAAGCAGTCTTTACTGAAGAAAGGTCTCTGTTCTAAAATGCAGATGCGAGGACACGCTCCCCTGCATGCCTGTTCTGCCCCGGTAGTGGGTTCCGGCTCCCCCTCTGGGCTAGGACTGCAGGCCAGAAGGGGCCTGTCATGGGCAGACTTCCCAGCTCACCTCTGGCTCCTCTGGAGCCTTCTGCTGGTTTCAAGCAGTCTTTACTGAAGAAATGTCACTGTTCTAAAATGGCGATGCTGGACGCACTCCCTGTGCACCCGGTCTAGTAATCTCTTCTACATGGAAGTCAAAGTACTCTGATCTGATTCAGTCCACAGGTATACTGTGTTATGAGCCTCAGACTCAAGCTAGTATTCACTGCTCTCTGCTTTCACCTCAGTACCTCTCCCACAATACACTTTTGATCCTGCCTGCCTTATATATCCCCTTGTGTATCCCCTTCTCTGGTGCAGTGTTTGGTCTTAAGAGCCCTTATGTTGGGGTGTACCAAAGTCAAAGACTGCACAGCAGTCACTCTGTCTTCTTGTGGGTTGTACTGCACCCCTTTCAGTAGGGCTACTGCTCCTATTGAGTACACTGATAACCAATTTTTCCCTTAGGGGTTTTTGAATTTTTGGTTTTATTTGTTTTGTTGTGCATGCCTAGTGTATGTGAGCCCAATATATTTACCACAGCCATCTAGCCAGACTCCCTTGCTGAAATTGCTCTATCTTTTCACTTTGAAAATGATTTTAACTATGAAAATGATTTTTGTTCAACAGGAACACATTAATCAGTGATTTATTAACACTTGATTCTGAACCAAATGACACAAAGCATATGGTAGAATGATTATGATTCTACATCCTAAATTAATTAATGAAGTTATTCAATATATGTCCTGATATTTAATAAAGATAAACAGTGTGCTTGCCTGCTTTATCCTGAGGGAAAACTATCTTTCACTTAGTTCCACCAAATATTATGGGAGAAGAACAGAACGTCTCTGTCCTCATTAGCCAAACTGTGGAGTTACTGTGTGAAAGTGATGCTATTCCCCCACCAACTCTGACTTGGCTTAAAGATGGCCGCCCCATGCTGAAGAAACCAGGTCTCCATATCTCTGAAAATGGAAGTGCATTAAAGGTAAGGCTAGAGTCATGTATTTTTTCTTACATTAGTCCTAAACTCTTATTTCAATATTATGCCTATTAAACTCAACTCTCCTTTTTACCATTTCACTTACAAGATTTTAAGAATGCTTTTATTAATAAGGTCTATAATATTTTTAAAATTTTATACTTAGTAAGATTTAACTATTTAATTGTTAATACATTTTTGTAGCCAGAAGCCACTTGAAACAAATGCTTCTAGGATAATATTGTGGAAATATTCTAGAGAGTATTTCATCTTTAGCCAATCAGCAAATACGCATTATAGGTATTGTAAATGGGGACAAAAAAATACATGAAATATTCCTTGCTCTCAGTGTCTTCCAGTATCACATAAATATATGAGAAATTAACAGTTCAGTTGGAAAATGCTGTAAATTTGAGTTGGTACAAACAAACATATTGGGAAGATAATCAAAGGTGAGGGTGTAGTTACCTGGAAAACTTGGCTTTTTAAAAGTAGTTGGGACAAAAGACCCATTTAATGAAAACAAGTAGGCTAATGTGGCTGAAAAAGCAAGTTAACAAAGTGAATGTTTAGAAATAATGTTGACAAGATTGATTTAAATAAAATAAGAGCTAATATTGAAAACCAGCCTAAAGAATTAAGATTCAGGAAGACAGCAGGCTATTGGAATGTTTATAAAATTCCCATTAATCTTCTTGAGAAATTGCAAGGATGGCTCTATAATCTGCCGACAGTTACTGTGAGGCATAGTGGGGGTTTGAATACAGGGAGTATAGTTTCAGAACCTAGGCTACTAACCACTGCATCACATTGCCTCTTGGTAAAGGAAGGTTATTCCTGGCAGACAAAGAGAGTCTTGAGTAATGTATGATGAGTGTCAGCATGTAGGAAGCTGAGAAGTTTCCTTCCCTCCTTCCACCAGGAGGACAGAAGCATGGGAGTGTAGGGGGAGCTTGAAGGTATATATAGAAGTAAGGGGGTGTAGAGCTTGGGAATTATCATCTGACAGTAATGGAACTAGTGAGTAAGGAAGGCCAGGATTACTGATGGAGATAAGTAGTATAAGTCATTTGAGCAATCTCACATTTTTGTTGTTGTATGTGTATTACCTTATATTATTTATATGTAATTATTCAACATTTTTATATCCACATGCTTTATGTTCCCAACTAGATTACAAACTCAAATCAGAAACCATATTTCAAACTATATTACTTTGTAACTGCAGTATCTAACACAAGGGTCTAAGTAACTACTGAATGATCAATGAATGAATGATGAGTACATAGAAAATATTTAGTGATGTTCAATTATCTATCGAGCACTAAAGATTGAGACTAGTTGGTTATAATACATGTCTTGAAGCTTACAAACCCAGTCTGGAGAGGGGACATGAAATAAGCCAATAAGGGCATTATTTCACTAAGCATTATCCTGTAAATAAAAATATTGTACATTTTAAATCCATAAATAAGTTATTCAGAAGTGATTATTTTTCTTTTTTATCTGAATCATATTTAGAAGGCCTTTCTAGACCTTCAACCAATAATATTGAAATTAAAGTAAGTATGGTAGATGACAATTGTTGAATCTCAATAAGTGTTGAATGTGGGTGGTTGGGATATAGCCACCATTTTTACCATTGTCTCAGTTTCTTTATATGTTTGAAAGTCTTCAGAATGCAAATGAAAAATAAGAGATTACAAATAACATTAACAGGAAAATCCCAATACTTTGAATATAGACAGTGGTTCCAATGCATGATTTTATTTTCAGATTGAAGATGCTCAGGTTCAAGACACTGGTCGGTACACTTGTGAGGCAACAAATATTGCTGGAAAAACTGAGAAAAATTATAATGTCAACATTTGGGGTAAGTGTAATCAGCCCCTATAAAGCATATAATATAGCCTGTGGTTTTAGCCTTTTATTCTTTGTGTCAATTCTTAAAAATGCCATCCAAATAACTAAAATTCATCTTAATACATTGGTGATAGCTATGTGCCGCGGACCAGCACAGCGATGGACGATGAGGACGTCTCAGGGTTGAGAGATTGCGCAGGGTGGTCAGGGATTCGATGAATAAATGACACACAGACACACTTCAAGAGAGTGAAAATCTGAGTGCACTTTTATTAAGTTAGTGGTCAGTATATATATGTTTTTTCTAAAGGCATAGGAACAGTGAACATCAAAGAGATCAGTTTGCTCATAGGCTTAGCTTAATTGACAGGGCAGTGATTTATGTCCAAAGTTACACCTGGACCTAGCCTCATTCCTAATTGGACAGGTTATTAACTCTTTCTATATTCTTGTACTAACTACTACTACTATTACTTACTTATGTTTACTCATAATTAATTGTCATAGGTAAATTTATATTATAATGCAGTTAATATCAAAGGTACTAAGGTTAAGCACATAATAGAAAGATTATTAAACCAACAATTCTATTATAACACAGTGTTTAGTAATGTTTCATTTGCATTAACCTAATTATTAAATTAGGTATGTTTTTTAATTAGCAATCAATGACCAGAAAAAGGAAAGATTTTAGAAAGACAGTTGTAGCAGAATAAAGTTTGTGGGGCTTGAGAAAGCGAGATAAGGTTCCAGGTGGTCAGCATTTCTTTTAATCATCTTTGTGGCAGCTTCTGGTGGTCATTATTTATTGGCAGGCATTCGGCTTCTCTGCATCTTAGGGAGTTTGCTGTTCTCCCCCTGCGCGCATGGTTCCTTGCCCACGCCGGACCTCAGGGACCATGGCAACAGCCATTAGCCCTGAGGGTCACTGCAGGGGGGGGTGCAGCAGCTATGGATATCATAAAAACTATAATCAGTACATTCAGATGTTGAACTGAGTATTAGCTTGTATAATTAATTCAAGAGCATCTATAGTTAGATTTCCTGATCCCAAACCTATTGTTCATTGTAACTGATGTAGAATGTTCTCCTACAGTCAGAATATTCTGATCATGAGCCTTCTCCATGAACTGATAGTAGGTTGTTCTATTGAAAATAAGTCAGAAGGTCAAGCTATGTATGTCAAGTGTGTGTGTGTGTGCATGTGTGTGTGAGAGAGAGAGAAAGAAAGAGAGAGAAAAAAATGAAAGAATGTGCACTACAGGTGGGAGATGCAATTACTATGTTGATTAATGAGAAAAGCTATTCTCACTTGAAACTTTACCATCTGTCACTAATTAAAATATTTCTTAGGAGTAATTACTTTTACCTCAACTCCAACTGCCTTCTATTTGTTAATAAGTGTTCTCATTTCCAGTATATTCACCTTTATTTTACATACTTCTTTAAATTCAATTACAGCATATTAAGCCCACTTAATTTTGATTTTATTGTTTAAAATTTTAATTATTGAGATAATGAGTTGAAATTTTGTTGCCTCGTGGGAGCAGTGCAGGATGAGGAAAAGATTACTCAAAGTCCATGTGGAGCAATGAGAAGCATAGAGGGGCTACACTGGGAAGTAATGTGCAACCCCATTCATGGGCTGTCTGTATTTATTTAGAACCAGGTTCAGAGAAAGTGGACAAGTATGTGGAGAAATGTATATGTGTGTGTGTAGGGGGTGTGTGTTATGGGGTGTTTATTGTCTGGTGCAAGCTTGAGTGGAGTGACCAGGGGCTATTGCTTGGGGGGCTCCATTGTTCATGCTAATCAAAGCATACTATCTCTAGTCCCTGTTCTTTTTTTTTTTTTAATTTTTTTTAAGATTGATTGATTGATTGATTGATTCATACAAGCACTGGGTACAGTCAGAAGCGCGGGAGGGTGAGAGAATTCACCAGAGTCAGAGCAAGATGCAGAACAGGCAGGACAGAAGTACACTGCTGAGGGGAGCAGCGGGCGGCAGGAGAGGTCTAGCGTGCCATATGGGACTCTCCTCTGGTGGCCAGGGAGCAGCCGGGGATCGAACCAGCACTGCAGAGGCTGCGGGCAGCTTCACAACCCAGCGCTCAACCGCTGCGCCACTGGGGAGGCCCTCTAGTCCCTGCTCTTATATAACTTTCAGCTAATCTTTATACATAAGGTAGCTGATCTTGCTGATCTGGCCATAATGTCTGCCTGCTGTTTTCAGCAGATTCTGGTTTCCCAGCATGTTCCTCCTACAAGGACTTTTGCCCTGATGCAAGAAAATGCTGCCTGCTTGAGCAGCAAGAACCCTGGGCACCAAGACAGTAGCCCCATAACAAAAAGGGCTGGGAATTCTACAAAATTCATTTTTGATTTATAAAATCACTTTCAAAGACTCATTTTTAAATAAAAATGGGTGGAAGAAATAATTTTATTTCAGTGGAGAACTTTAAAATTACTCAGTTATGTGGAGAATAACAATTACAAATCATTTTTATCATTTAAAAAATTAAGAATTATCAAAAAATATATAAGAAAGAATTATTAAAATTCTGAAAAGTGTTATAATTCACCCCATAGTGGAATTAACTTCTAAATAACAAAATTTATTATATGGTAAATTTATATTTGCTAAATATTTAATTATGTGTCATAACTTATGTTCCCACCTCCTTCCATCCTTTTATCTCCCTCCATTCTTTTTCCTCTATTTTTTTACTTCTTTCAAATGAGAAAGGCATTCATATAACATTCAGTATAGACAAAACAAAGAACTGGTAAATGTTGAATAAATGATGAGTGATAATTAGGAAGAGAGGTGAAGAATTCATTTTCTAAAATTCTGTCTTGGAGATACCTTTAGACTGCCCATGTGAAGCTATTCTCTGTGCAGTCACAGAAAATAGTTTAGGAGAGAGAGGTCAGAGTTAAATCCAGAAGGGTGGAGATGTGAATTCATTCCTAACAATTGAGATCTCTTAGAGTAAAAGGATATGTAAAGGAAAGCACTGCAATGAATGACTCACATGTACCATATAATAAAGGAAACAGAAAAAGAGACTCTAAATAGGAATCTTAGGATGGGTAGTCAAAGTAAAATTTGTGTCATGGAAATTAATGACAATGGTGTTGCCAGAAAGATAACATAGACAACAAATAAGTTGAACATGCATGGACGGATGAATGTATGCTTGGATGGGTAATGTCACATTTTGCAGAGAAGCCAAATTCAACATAAACTATAAGGCCTAGTTTATGAATAACTCGACCAACTGTCTCTTAAAAAAGTAATAGTGGAAATGGACTGCATTAGATATAAAAATAAGTGATAGGGAAGAGAAAGTTGAGATGTGAAAGATGGGTAAGAACAAATAGGGGAAGAAACACAATGGACTAAGATGGAGGACTGGGTGGTGGATGCACTACAGCGGTGATACCTTATGGAAATATCCAAGTATTACCCTAATAAAAAAATAAATAAAGATTCCCCTATATTCTCCTATAAGTGAAACCATCCAATATTTTTCTTTTTCCTTCTTACTTATTTCAGTGAGCATAATTCCTTCTAGCTCCATCCATGTTGCTGCGATTGGCATGAGTATCTTTTTTGATTGCTGAGTAATATTCCACTGTGTATATGTACCACATCTTCTTGATCCAGTCATCTATTTTTGGGCATTTGTGTTGTTTCCAGGTTTTACCTATTGTAAATAGTGCTGCAATAAACATAGGGGTACAGGTGTTCTTTTAAATCAATGTTTTTGTGTCTTTGGGTAAATCTGTAGGAGTGGAATTGCTGCATCAGGGTAGCTCCATTTTTATGAAATCAAAAATCAAAAAATAGATCACTCCAAAAGATATGTATGGTGTAACTCCATGTTGTAGGCATAAAGAGATTAGTGGATTAATGAATGGTTAATCTGAAATCATTAATTATAGAGGATGGAAGCATTTCAAACACTTGCAGCATACTGTGTGTTCATTGAACCTAGCATTACTCATTGTGGAGCCTAGTGCAGTCTGTAAGTAATGAGGAGCTATAGATAGGAAAGATTAAAAGAGGTAGATTGAAAAGGATCTCTAAAATCAATTTGAAAGTATGGAGTTGATTCTACAGGCAATAAAATACCATACAAGGATTTGAAGGACTGGGATATTCGGATCTATATTTTAAGAAGGAGGTAAATAAACTCTAGAAGTATTTAAGATGTTGAACTAACAGGATTAATTGATTAGATGGAGAGGTGTGGAAACAAGAATAGGAAAAGCTGGATGTCAGATGTTGGTGTGGTTTGGCCAGCTGGGCTGTGTGGACAATAGTGTTATTTCCTTAGAGAGGGAACAAAGATGACTGAGTTCAGTTGTGGACAGGTTGTTTGACAATGCCTCTAAGGTATCCAAGTTGAAGTATTAAGTAGTCAGGTCTAAAAGTCTGTATCTCAGAAGGAGTTTGCATTACAGATCCAGATTTGCAAGTATTTGTACTAATGAAAGCCATAGGCATCTAAGAGGATAGAGTTTTGGATCATGTATTTCTATTGATGGCAATCTGTGCAATTCTCATTTTTGTCTGTACTACTTTCCCTGTGGTGTAGGTGACGACAGAGTACACTAAGAATTCACTCAGAGTAAAGGTGTGGCCAAATAGCAAGGGCAAGAGTGCAAGCCACTTAAAATTATTGCTCGTGAAATCCAAGCTAGATAGAGAAGTCAGTAAGCCAAATAGATTGGGAAACTTCTGTGAGGTGAAAGGATTAGAGATTTAATTAGGTCAATGAACTTATAGTTGGAAATAGTTGAATAAAAGCACTGGAGGGCCTCACTCATGGCGCAAGGGGTTAAGACACAACCTATGACACTCTCTGCAGCCACTGCAGCACGAGTTCGATGCCCCAGCCATGGAGCTACCCACATGACACAGCAGACCTTTCCTGTCTTGCCCGCTGCTCCCCTCAGCAGTGTATTTCAGTCGATCTGCCTGTTCTGTTCCCCACTCTGTCTCTGGTGAATCCTCTCACCCCTCAAACTGCTGGCCTGTATCACAGCTCTTGTATACATAAATAAATAAATCTTAAAATAAACAAATCAATCAATCAATCAATCAATAAAAGCACTGGAAACAGAACAGTTTCAAAGAATGCTTTAAATTTACAAATTTATCAGAGAGATACCTTAGATGATGAAAAGGGTATCCCTGGCAGAGAAGTGATGATCAGAGCAAGGAATGGAGGAGTCAGGTGTTTCAATAGATTATACGTGCAAATGTATTCTCATATTTTCATCGAGGAGGCAGGTCTTCATGTGAAGAGGAAGGATGAAAAGTTCCAGACTTTTCAGTGAATGGAAAAAATATGACAGGTTCACAGAGAGTGGTAAGAAAGAGAACTTGCTAGTATGAGCCTCAAAGGATTAGAGGCTTTCACATGAGGGGAGTGATGGAGTGGTGGTTGAACAATAACTGGAAGATACATTGAGGGGGTAAGGAAGATTCTTCCATTCCTCAACTCCTTAAAGCTAAATGTCTAAATGTCTATTATATGAGCTTCATTTCAAGCCACTCTGAATGTTTTGATAATTAAGGTTCTATCTTTGAAAATGAGAAATGTACTGCTAGGTATTTATTCTACCTATTAATGTGGTTGTACTGCTAATATTAATTCCTTACATCATGTGATTGGGAATTTTTTTTAAATATGTAAAATTTGGGGGATATTTTATATTAAGTAATATATTAACTAACTTTAAAATTGCATTTTTTATTATTAATAATTTATTTTATATAATTCTTAAATCATTTTTCATTTTTGCACAATGTATGCATTTTCATTTTGGTTATTTTCCCATACAATTGCACCCCCCCCCTTATTTTGACCCTCGTCCTTCCTCTTCCCACCCCTCCCCTATGCCACCCCCTGACACCGGCGGTAGTGTCTCTGGTTTATAGTTGCTTGTTGATTTTGATTTTTACTTTGTATTAATTAGTCTTTTTCCTGGTCCTTTTGTTTCAGTACCACCAAATATTTATGGGTCTGATGAACTTGCTCATCTTACCGTTATTGAAGGGAATCCCATTAGTCCATTGTGTGAATCAAGTGGTATTCCACCCCCAAATCTCATATGGAAGAAGAAAGGTTAGTTCTCATTCTTGGGCATTTATAAAATTAATTATAAAATTAAGCAATTTTTTATTTTGTTTAGCACATGTCAGTTTATTATCATGCTTTCCTGGGGTTTATATACTAAAACAATAGACAGCATAATTGCTTTATAGTAAATGTGCAACATGTAATAATTCTTCTACATCATCCAGATGAAAATACTCAGTTTGAACTTCCTGCTCCTAAGAAAAAATAATTTTCTCCATCAATGGATAACTTTTTAATCAAATGCATCATAGGATAACTATAATGATCAAGAATCCATCATTCCAAAAACTACTTTTCTATAGCAAACATTTTTGCTGTAAATGTGACAGCTTTCCAGGGCATGTTAAGATTGAATTCTACAGTTGAAGAGACTTTCAATCTATTCATCAACACATATTTATTTGTGTCTATAAAGTGTAGCCAGACCATCTAACTTTGTAGTTGATGTTTAAAATCAACTTTTTTAACTTAAAACTTTTACTGCTTTAAGCATTTTTTTTCATTTTCTAAGTGTGTTTTTTTTTTAAATGCAGCATTTACTGAAAGAAAAATTTGCAGAAGATAATCTTGGTAAACTTTTCCTTTTTCCCCTCCTTATTTTCCTATACCACTTCCTCTTCTATCTTTTTGCATAGGACTTAGATAATTGGACTAGGATGTAAATTAGCAAGTATTTATACTTATCAGAATATCTACACAAAATGCTCCATATTTTTGCCTTATAATTTACCATTTGTTTTGCTTGGTTAGCTTTATTTCTGTTTTTGCAGGCTCCCCTGTGTTGGCTGATTCTGCCGGAAGAGTCAGAATTTTATCTGGAGGTAGACAGTTACAGATTTCAATTGCTGAAAAATCTGATTCAGGACTTTATACATGTGTGGCATCAAATGTTGCTGGAACTGCAAAGAAAGATTACAATCTGCAAGTTTACAGTAAGTCATTGCTTAGCCATGCTTTGACCCAATTTTCTTTTAAATCTTTCCATCTTTCCCTTTTACTTCATAATTTCAAGATGCATTCAAAGTGATGTGATTATAATCTGCCTTTCATAGATCTGCAAATTAAGTTGTGCTGACATAACCAAAGAGCAAGTACTTGTTTCTGTCTTTTGCTTAGTTAGCAATATAGCTTTCCACTCCTCTTTCACTTGCCAATGGCAGACACAGCAATGTAATTTGTTGGAAGCAGGATAGAGGTTGCATGAAATGGGAAATGATGGCATTGTATTATAGGATATATTTCCAATATATAAAAATACCTCACTTTAAATCATATTTTTTTATATAAGACTTTAAATTTTTAAAATATCTATATTATCTCATTCTTTACCTGTGATACCAGACAAGGCTATCGCCTCCATTTTGTCTATGTAGACACTTAAATCAAGAGAGGTTCCCATGGCTGACTGAGGTCACAGGAATTCTGTGTGGTAGGACCTGGTTCTAGAACCAAGAATGGCTAACACTGATCTATTTTTCTTCCCACACACCTATGTATTAAATTCCTTCTAATTTTTTTCTTGGATTCAGTATTTATTAGGTGAATCAACAGAATAACTGGTGATCAGCGACTTAAACAAATAGATGTGTATTTTCTTACAAAATGGGAAGCCTGAGGTTGGCAATCAGTGTATTTGATCAGCAGGAATCTTTGGTTTAGGAGTCTCCAGGGCTTTCCTTCCTAGACTCAAGGTGGTGGTGACTACAGCTATGGTACCAAGTCCACATTGAAAGCAAAAAAAAAAAAAAGAAGAAGAAGAAGAGGAATTGGTATCTTTCCCTTTTAACCAGAGAGCAAAATGTTTCCCCAAACCACCTTCCACCACAGTTTGAATTTTATAGGCCTGAGCTGATTCACATGACCACATCAATTTTCAGAGAAGGCTGAGAAAGTCTTCGCTTTTCTAGTTCCTATTCTAGAAGGTGGAAGATAGAAATTAGTAACAGACATTGTGGCATGAGCTAGGCTACTATATCTATTTTAAAATTAGTGCTAGGAAGACTTCTGTAAATCAGAGTTAGAAGTGATAGATTCAGTAGGGAAAGTAACAAACACAGAATTCTTTCCTCACTGTGTTGACAGCTTTACTTTCAGTTTGAACCCATTTGGAAACATTAGGGAAGAAACCTCCTTCTCCATACAGCAATGCCACTCCAGTTAGTCCATCTTTTTTTGGTAGCTAATATTTCAAAGCCAAAAATGAATTTAATATTGGTTGGTGAAAATTCCTACATGAGACTTAACAGCAAATATTTCCTATTTTGTTTTTTTTCTTTTTATTTCCCAGTTCGACCCACTATATCTAACAGTGGCAGCCACCCTACTGAAATTATTGTGACTCGAGGGAAGAGTGTTTCCTTGGAATGTGAGGTGCAGGGTATTCCTCAGCCGACAGTGACTTGGATGAAAGATGGCCGCCCTTTGACCAAGGGAAGGGGAATGGAAATACTGGATGAAGGTCGTGTCCTTCAGCTGAAGAACATCCATGTATCTGACACAGGTCGTTACGTGTGTGTGGCTGCTAATGTGGCAGGGATGACTGACAGAAAATATGACTTAAGTGTACATAGTAAGTATAATAAGACTCAAAAAGTCTATTTACTTGCTGAAATAGTCTGTTACATCCTGAACAAATGATCTCTATCATTTGTTAGTCTTAGTGTTGAGTCTTTTATTTATTGTCTATTATTTTCCACATACATCAGTCTCATTACTTATCCTTCTTTACCTGACCTCCCATTTCTTACCTTACTGAATTAAGGATGTATGAGATATTCTTTGGGAAAAGCACATGATAACATAGATCATTGTTATGTTCAGTACTCTTGGTCCAATGCAGTCCCAATTAAATTTCTTTGACTCTGTGTTTTCCACATTAGTTGACTTGGCTAGTATAAATTTAGTTTTAGAACTTGAATGACTCAGCATGTTTAGCATGAGTTATACTTATATCAGCTTTAATATTCTAATCAAGGAGCCATAAATATCAATATTTACATTACCCCATTTGACCAAACATACATGTACTCAGGGTCATGTATTTGTACATATACCATTTTAATTGAGTTATTTTAGAAACACTACTAATTTTTTTTAAATATTTATCTATTTATGCATACAAGAACTGTGGTATAGGCCAGAGGTGTGGGCATGAGAGGATTCACTAGAAACAGAGTAGGGAACAGAGCAGGCAGGCAAAATTTCATGTTTTTTTAATAGCTAGGTAGTCTTCTGTTGAGTATGCCACATCTTCTTCATCTACTCATTGTCAATGGGCATTTAAGTTTTTTATTGAGTAATTGAAAATGGTGCTGCAATGACCATGGGGGTGCTTTTTATGCATTCTCCAGATAAATACCTAGAATTAGAATGCTGGATCAATTGGTAGTTCTATTTTTCTATTTTTAATTTCTTTAGGAACCTTCATACAGTTTTTCCATAGAGGGTGCACCAGTTTAAATCTCCATCAATAGTGCACAGTAACTTGAATTTTAAGATTAGAATTTTTTGTTAGAAAACCCTGCATATAAGAAGGTCATGAATCTACATTAGAAATATACCAGATAGGATGCGTCACACATAGAAAATCATTTGCCATTATTATAATAACAATGTGAAAGTCATTTACTGCTATTAGTAGAAAGAAGTGACATTTTACTTGTGGGAATGTCACACTAAAAATACTATTAATAAGCTCATTGTTGTGATTATTTATTTTGCTTACTGTTGATCAGAAAATGGATTCCTATTATTATTAATAAACTGTCATATTTGTGTCTGATTTATGTTATCTACCTTCCCATTTCTTTCCCATTTTTGTTTTCTTCTGTTTTACAGCCATTCCAAGCATCATAGGAAACCATGGCACACCAGAAAATATCAGTGTGGTAGAAAAGAACTCAGTGTCCTTGACTTGTGAAGCTTCAGGAATTCCCCTGCCTACAATTACTTGGCTTAAAGATGGGTGGCCTGTCAGCCTGAGCAGCTCTGTGAGAATTCTCTCAGGTATTAGAAATTCTTGTGGCCTGATAATCTGTTTAGCTTCATGTGACAATGATTTATCCTTAATTTCTCATTTTTCATTATTTTTCCTTCTGATCTAGTTGCTTAATATAATGCCCACTGATTACATTAAGAAAAAAACTACTTAGAAGGGCATCAGAAGCTATAAGAAACCTCTACATATTTCTAGGTCCTTTCATAAAAGAAATCTTGGCATTTTCTTATGACTTCAGATATGGAGATGCCAGAGCATGTGTGCTACCATGAGTTACCAACCCTTTTGAAAAGTACTGAAGTTGAAAGCAGAGTCAAGAGTGGGATTTCATAGTCCAACTTATTCATGCTTCTAACCTGAGTGGGTTTCAGGTTTTCAGGATGGGATCAGTTTCCCATAATCTAAGACCTAATAATTATTGTAAAAGAGATATTCAGTTTAGTCCCCTTTTAATTATGTAGGAAAAGCTATGAGCTTTCCTCTTTGGCTTGGTGTGAGCTTGGAGAGGGGTATCTCAGGACCACAGGAATCTGCACGTGACCCCTGTTAGTAATGACTTGGATGCATATTAAGAAGATAATCTTGCCAGGTTTGTGGTTATTACAAAGCTTGGGTTATTAGAAGAATGCCTAATATGTTGAATGAAAGCATCTGAATTTAAACACATCTCCTGCTGAAACTTTAACATTAAAACTCACAAGATGGAAGTTAAATAAACTTCTGCACTCACATTTAAAAACCAGTGGTGAAATTTATGTGAGATAACTTCAGAATTCTTCACGTGAAGAGACCACTGATTTGTGTTAGCTGTTAATATGTATTATCAGTGTAATGTGGTTATTAAGAAAACAAATTCAGGGCCTCCCTGGTGGTTCAGGCAGTTGGGCGCCACACTGTGAAGCTGTCCGCAGCCTCTGCAGCATGGGTTCAATCCTGGCTGGCCGGCGAGAATCCCACATGGCGCGGCAGACCTCTCCTGTCTCGCCTGCTGCTCCCCTCAGCAGTGTATTTCGTCAGTCTGCCTGTTCTGTTCCCCACTCTGTCTCTGGTGAATCTTCTCACCCTCCCGCACATCTGGCTTGTACCTGGGTTCTTGTATAAAAATAAAAAATAAATCTTAAAAAAAAAAGAAAGAAAACAAATTCAGTATTCTATCATATTAATGGAATACATTTCCCCCAAAAAGAAAATTAAGAGACCAGTTGTACTGTGGACTTAACTTACCTATCAGAAAGAAGACTCATTGACAGTCTTTTCAAAGGAGAGTAATCAAATTGGTAAATTATTACAAAATAAATTATATGTCAAAAAATAAAGCTTATGTGACCTTATGCTACAAAGTGAAAATTAAATTTAAACACTTAAAGAACCATGGTATAGAAAAAACATTGTGTTGATTCTATCTCATTCCAGAGGTTAAAAATAATAACAGCGTATGGAAGATTCTAGGGACAGATTTGGGTGTCAATATTAAAAAACTTAAAAACATATCTATATATTTTAAAGTCAAGATGAAATAACTACTTTAAGAAGTAGTGAGCTCCCTGCACTAATCTATTCAAATAAAGTTTAAATTCCCACTTTTGAAGACTTTTTAAAAAAAGATCCTTTCCTGATCTTTGAGTTAAGTATACATATTATAAGATTCCTCTGCTTTTTCAAGATCTTACTCTGTATCTATTAATCAGGAGCTTGATTAGGAATGTGCGTGGCTAATAACCACATTTACTGCCTTATGATGCTCACCATAGTTACAACCTCAGAGGAGTCACTTAGCTTTGCTAACTTTAGATTTTCACTTTCCAAGATATTTATAGCATTCACCTCTTAGGGTTCTGAAAAGTTGAAATGAGTTAATGTAGGTTAAACAGTTAACACAGTGCCCACTTACATGGTAAGGATCCAATACTTGTTTTATGTTATTGCCATAGATTGGTTGCCCCTGTGCAGGCCAATTTTTCTACTTACTCTCTATGATACTTTCATTTTCTTAGGAACCACAGTCTCAGTTAATCTTAGGAAATGCATAGTAATGGCAAAGATTTTATTAAATTTGATTGCCAAAACCATCTTGTCTTGAAGGTATCCTCCTCGATTTGGCTTATCTTTTAAAAATTCCCAGTGGCTGGGCCTCCCCTGGTAGCGCAGCAGTTGAGCGCTGGGCTGTGAAGCTGCCCACAGCCTCTGCAGTGCCAGTTTGATCCCTGGCCACCAGCGGGGGTTCCACATGGTGCGCAGACCTCTCCTGCCATGCCCGCTGCTCCCCTCAGCAGTATATTTTCATCAGTCTGCCTATTCTGTTCCCCTCTCTGGCTCTGGTGAATTCTCTCACCCTCCCGCACTTCTGACTGTACCCAGTGCTTGTATAAATAAATAAATCTTTAAAAAAATAAAAATAAAAAAATAAAATTCCCAGTTGCTGAAAAAGCAGAAACTGTTGTTAGATATAATGACAGCATCCGGGTTCCTAGAAATGGAACAGAGAAGATAGTGATACTGTATGCCTTATTATAGGTTGACAGTTTTGTTTTATTTAGTTTTGTTCTGCATGACTAGCAGCTGGTGATCCCTGAGTGATCACATTAAGAATCTTTCACCCCGCGGTGCTGCCAGAGGAGTCATTCAGTTTCAGTCTGAACATGAGTGTTGTGCAACAGATGAATGAGAATCAGATGCATGTCATATGATTGCTCAGTCCTTGGTCAGCTACATCCTTCTGTTTCAGTTAGAGTAGCCCTCCTGAGACTTTAAGGACAGTTTTTCTGAAAGCAGTATTTTGGTGAAAGCCCTGTCATTGGTATGAAGTTATCTGCCAAGAACAGAGAGCTGCTATAAAATTTTAATAGATATAAGATATGTCTCCATATAACTTACTATCAGATCCTTTTTTTGTTTGTTTGTTTTGTTTTTCACTGGATTAAGTGAGAGACCAGAAAACAAAGAGAAAAGCAAATCATGTGACTTACAAGGTTAGGGTCCCAGGAGTCAATGATGGCTCACAAACGAATTGTTTTAAGATCTCTCAACTGGAATCTTGTGACAGTCTCAATGATTTGAAGTAGTATGAGTGCTTGAATCCTTTCCTGATTAGCAGAAGTTTCTTGATATGTACTTTGATCATTTTTGTCTTAGCTTTGTTTACTTAAATTCAACTGGAACAAAAGACTGAATTCAGATGATTTGACAAAGTAAAATACTTCTAAAACCTAGTAGTCATTAATAAATGAAGTGTGGTTTCTGGAGTTAGGAAGGAGGGGAAAGGGTAAAGGGAAAAAATAAAGTTTGATTTGTAGGGTCTCATCAAAAAATGTTAATCACACATTTTAAAGTATGTTAAAAGATTAATTGACATTTGGATTAATACCTGTCTCAGAAATTTGGGGGAAAATGTCTGAGATAAGGCCATATTTTACCAAAAAGCTTGTACCACTTATAAAAAAAAAACCTGAATTCAGGTCATCAACTTAGAATAAAATACTGCTGATTTTGACTTTATTGACTTGAAAGGTGGGGAGGTTGTTCATACTCAAAGCTCAATGACAGCTTGTGTTTATAAAAACAGAAAACACATGGGAACTCCTGACAAATCCAGACCCAGGTGAATATTTACATGAAAAAGTCATGTTTAACTCTTTTGGTTTTTTTTTTTAGTTCAAATTCAAGATGGCAAGCAAAAATTTATCAGCTGGAAAATTATTATAAAATCTAGAAAGTGATTTACATTTTTTCTTTGACTTCACTCCAGTGGTTTGAAGACTCCACACTCTTGGTGTCTCTAGGTGTCCCTAGCAGCCTGGTTCTGTCTCATTTGCTAGTTCCTCTTCCTTTGTCCTGAAAAGGTATTTCCCTCCAAGGCACACCTTTCAGCTTTTCAGAGTTCTATACTCAGACACGAGCATGTCTTGGGTGAGGACTCTTTCTACACAACATAATTCAAAATATAAATAACAAAAGCAGAATCACACTCATGAATGATGTGACTCCCATTATTGTTGATGTGAGTAATTCCAGTGTGCCATGAAACTCATCTGAAAACTAGTAGTCAGTCTTGGGCCTCCCCCGGTGGCGCAGAGGTTGAGCCTTGGGTTGCGAAGCTGCCCACAGCCTCTGCAGTGCGGTTCGATCCCCGGCCGCCAGGCGAGGGTCCTACATGGTGCGTAGACCTCTCCTGCTGCCCGCTGCTCCCCTCAGCAGTGTACTTCATCAGTCTGCCTGTTCTGCTCCCTGCTCTGGCTCTGGTGAATTCTCTCACCCTCCTGCGCTTCTGATTGTACCCAGTGCTTGTATAAATAAATAAATAAATCTTTAAAAAAAACAAACAAAAAACTAGTAGTCAGTCTTCATGGTTCCATGACACTTCAGTTTCCTTTACCTATTGATGTCTCCCAAATTGGGCGACTGTGGTCTTTCTCTTTCTAAAATTCCCATTTCATATATTTAATGGGAAACTGGGAATATTTTCCTAACATCCTGTCCTGATCCTGATTTTCTTTCTAAAACACAAATCAGAGCATGATCACTTTTTATTTACACACTTCCTTAGCTTTTAATGAGCCAAATAAACCTAGGTTCCTTCATATAGTGTCCAAGGGCCTGCTGAATCTACCGGTTCTCCACCTAGCCTCATCTTTCACCATTTCTTCAGCTGCTTTGATTTAGGTACAACAATCCACATTGCTTACTATTCTAGAACCTCATTCATCACATGTCTACAGTGGTGTCTCTCTATTTTTCTGTGTGTAAAAGTATGTTTACCTCTAAAGATTATGTTCAGGTGTGACCTCTGTGAAACTCCATTTCTTGCTGTCAGCTAACATAGTATTTATTTTTTCTTTGAAGCAGCAAAATTTTCTGAATTATCTATTTGTATCATATAAACTTAGAACATGTAATTTTTTTAAAGCTTGACATACATTCATTTTAAAGGCCTTGAAGTGTATTATATTTTACCCAAATAGAACATCACTTGGAACACTTGAAAAGGTTCCGTTTTCTTTTTGTGTCATCTGATGCTTGGCTTCTCCAGGAGGTAGAACCCTGCGGTTGATGCAGACCAGAAAAGAAGATGCTGGCCAATACACTTGTGTTGTAAGGAATGCAGCTGGGGAAGAAAAGAAAATTTTTGGACTCTCAGTATTAGGTATATATATAATTTGCCATAACTAGAAAACAATCTGACTATTTTATATTCTGAAAGCAAAGTTCAATTTGTTGTTTTTCTTTGGTCCCTAGATTGTCAAAGCTAGCAAAAATTCAATGTTAGAATTGTTTGGAAGTAATTAATTTGAATAAAAGAGCTGAAATGCTGTAGATTTTCAGTTCATACTTGTTCAACAATACTCTAAAAATCTAATAACTTCTTTCGTGAGAATTCTTGTTGAAATTATAGTGGGGGTAATCATGCCATTTGACTTTACATATACATATAACCCCAAAGTGTCCTTAAAATTAAAATTGATTAAAGCAGTATTATAATGTTATTTTAGTAATCAAATAATAAAAATTTGGGGGTTTGTTTTAAATATTATAATTTAATAAAAGTATAAAGATGCCCGTAAAATAACAGTCCTGCTGTTAAAAAATGTTACTTTTTTTTTTTTTAAGTACCACCTCACATTGTGGGTGAAAATACATTGGAAGATGTGAAGGTAAAAGAGAAACAGAATGTTACACTGACTTGTGAAGTAACAGGTAAGGACTCAGCTCTGGTTCTTTTGCTATTCCCCCACTCACTGATTAGTCATGGTCTCTGTGATATATCTTAATTATTTGAGACAACAGCCAAACTCTATAACAAGCATTTGAAATGAAATGTCAGCTATTGCTGGTAGAAAATATAAGTGAAAACCTGTCAGATTCTGTGGAGATAAGAAAATTGCCACACAGAAAGGAAGGAGAGATGGAGAGAAGGGAAAGAAAGAGGGAAAAGGCAGAAAAGAGAGGAAAATAAGAAAAGAAAGACATATTGATCTTTTCTTTCAATTCAACAAATTATCCTTATTTTTAAAAAATTCTGGTTTTACTTCTATGTAAGGTTTCCTGCCCCACCTCCTCTTATGTTTTTTCTTTTTTTCTTTATGTTTGTACCTTCCTTCACACTTCCTGTTTCATTTTAGTTTTATTTCAGTGAAATAGCAGGACTTTGGGTAGAAGGGTTACATTATTGAAAGCAAGGGATAACTGAGAACAAAACTGTCATCTTAATATGTTAACTTATTACAAAGGGAACAGAGACTAGTAAAAATGAAAATGAAAATTCAAAAGTGAATTTCACTGGCTTTACTTTGAACTGCTATGTTGCTATAATAAAAATAAATCTGTACAGGACATTTTCAAGCCTGTCTTTTTAATATAGATGGTCTTGGAAATTTAAAGAAACAATGTGAGTATTCCATAACATTTTCTAGAAGGCCAGCATTTCAAGGAAGATACAATTTGTTTTTTATATCATTGTTTATATACCTTACAAGAACATTAAATTTAAAGAAATGTTTCTGTTTTAAGAAAAGATAAAAAGTGTGACATGTCCTATAACTTACCCCTCCCTTTTTTTTTTCTTTAGAAATGATGTGGTAACTACTGCTGCATAGAGATCAGTTGCCTAATCTAATAGCATCCTCCCTTCAGGGCTTCCAGTTTCTTCTTTTTTTTTGTTACACTGATTTTGTTTTTGAGGTTTTTTTAAACAAAAATGTTTTCTTTGTTTTATGCAGCTATAATTGACCTATAACATTGTACAAGTTGGAGGTATACTATATCATGATTTCATACACACACAAAATTAATGAGATTAGTTACACCCATCACTGCACATAGTTACGAATGTTTATTCTTACAATGAGAAATTTTAAGATCTCCCTAGCAACTTTCAACTATACAATACAGTATTGTTAAATATAGTCAGCATTCTCTGCATTACATCCTCAGGACTTATTTCTCTTATCACGGAATTGTTCGCTTTGATCATATTCACACATTCCCTCACCCCCTAACTCCTGCCTCTGGCAACCACCCATCTGTGAGTTTAGATTTACTAGATTCCATGTGTAAGTGAAATCATATGGTATTTCTCTTTCTCTGGCTGACTTACCTCATCAAATATAATGTCCTCAAGGTCCACTGATACTGTTACAAATGACAGAATTTCTTTTTATATAGCTGAATAATATTACATTCTATGCATACATACATATGTATATAAACATTTATCACATTTTCTTTAATCAGTCCATCTGTTGATGAGCACTTAAGTTGTTTCTATGTCTTGGCTCATGTGAATAATGTTGCAGTGAACTTGAGAGTGTAGATGTAGATATCTCTTTGAGATAGTGATTGTGTTTCCTTTGGGTATATGCCCAGAAGTAGTATTGCTAGGTCATATGGTAGGTCTATTTTTAATTTTTGAAGGACCTTCCATACTGTTTTCCTTTCAAAAAGTGCTAATGATACCCTGTTACATCCAGTATAAAGCCTAAGACAGCAGCAGGAGTATGCTCAGCAGTGAGCAGTCCAGTCTGGATGCAAATAATAAAGTATTAGATGTCAGTAGAGAATTTAAAAACAATAGGAAGTTGGACTAAAGCTGATAATTTCAATAACATACATCAACTTTCTACTTTTACTTCTCAGCCCTTCATATTTTACATTATTGATTTTATGTCATACATATAAATTACATATTTGTGTCATATATCCAAAAGTAAATATTGTAATTATGTTTATTTTGAATGTTTTTTTAAACTTTTAAATTAAGTGTGTGTGAGTTATGTACCACTATTCCCATGTAAGAGACTCTGACTTTGACTGTATGTTTATCACTATAACTGAGTATTTCACCTGCATTCATATTCATATGCTTTTATAGTGCTAAGTAGCTTCCTTTCATTTCTGCATGAGAATGGCTTCTTTGTTTTTAACTTTGAAAATTTAATTTTAATGCATCTCAATGTAGCTCTTTCATTTCAAACTATTTGGATTTCGTGAATCTGGATGTACATTTTTCTTCCATGCTTACGAGATTTTGTATCATTATTGTTTTGGATATTCTTTCTGTCCCCTTCTCTTTATCTTCTGGAATTCCCATAATGTGCCCTCTAAGTCCCATAGGCTTTCTCTACTTTCTTTCAATCTTTTTCTCTTTTTGCTCTTCTGGATGATTTCAAATGACTTAATCTTCTAGTTCATTGATTCTCTCTTCTGCTTTGTCAAGTCTATTGTTGAAGCTGTTGAATTGTTCAGTTCAGTCATTATGCTCTTCAACTCTGGAATTTGTTTTTTTTTTCCTTTTTTTGATGGTTAATATTTCTTTGGTCAGTTTATCATTTTGTTCACATACTGTTTTCCTATTTTTATTTAGTTTTTTATTGTCTTTTTGAATTTGCAAACCTCTTGAAGAGCTATATTCTAAATTATTTGTCACACAGTTATAGACCTCCATTTCTTTAGGGTCAGTTATTAAATTATTGGACCTTTATTTTTCCATTGATGGTATCATATTTACCTGACTCATTTTATTGCTTTCTGCATATTGCATTGGCAACACCACACAGATAAAGAAACAGGAGTTGTGGAACAGGCTACACAATGCAGGGTGCTGCTTAATGAGCAAGATCCTGGACTTTTTATTGATAGAACAATCATAGAACATTAAGTACATGGACTAGGAGGACAAAGAGAAAAAGATGGGTGAAACTGAAAGGGTACTTATGTCATCTAAGGTTTCAGGGGGACAAAAGTCAGCTGACCAGATATTTATCTGCTTGATGACCAAGTGTTGTAATTGAAACTATACCCTAGATCCCTGGCCATGGTTCCAATCTTATTAAGGTGTTCCACTGATCAGTCTCTGGGGCACATGGTTGTACATCAGTCAATGGCCCCCAGGGTGTTCCTGGCCATACCTCATGATGCATGCCCATTTTCCCAGGGTGATCAGGTATCCTGCTCTTGCTTGATTTGAAAGGAGCCTTGTAGGGTCTGGTATATTACATTTTTTTAGGTCATATTGCTGATTGACTGGTTTGTTCTGACTTTGTATAAGAGAGCAGACAGCCCTTAACCAAAATGGTGGCCAATTGAAGGCTTGCAGACCCACATCTGCCCATTTGAGTAAGTGGTCCTGTCATTCAGACTTAGAGTTTCACTTCATCAGTCAGCTCAGCTTGGCATTCTGAATGGGTCAACTGGTTGCAGCATCCTTGGGAAGTTGGGACTTGCTATTAGTGTCTCTATTTGTTTGAGATTACTGCTTTACTATTATTTCAAGGTGGGGGTGGGATGCTTTTGATTGGGAATAGTCAGATAGGACTGCTGACTTTGTTCCATACCTAGAAGGTTAGCTGTAGAATATTGACTGTGTGGTTGTCCAGATTCTTGGGTTAGGCTTCCCAATCTGGGGGATCTATAGTAGGGTAAGTCTGAAAATTGTGTTCCCTGTTTAGATGGGACCACAGGACAGACTCCATAGCTAGTATAAGCAAGCCTACCAGTTTTAATATAATATCATCCTAGCCCTCTTTTCTAACTGAAGTTGCTTTGATGGGTTTAAAATTACAAAAACTTATTTGAGCAATTTAAAATTTAATATTTAACATGGCTTACATTAAAGCAAGTATAAAAGTTCTTTTCATTAGGCTGTAGAATTAGAGGATTAATGACTATATTTTTGTCTCTATTTACCTTATTATACATTTATGCTAGAATATTGTTGTGATTCCAAATATCTGCATATTGAATTGTTTACTTAAAGTTTTTTTTTCTCTTTGCACTTTTAAAATATATAAAACTTTTAAATTTAATATGAATGTTAAATATATTCCTATTAAATTAAAATGAATATAAAAGTATTTATATAATAATCTTAATAAAAATACATGCACCATTTGTAAGTGTATTTTACTCTTACAGGTGCAGTAAAATTTAGTTAAATGATTAATATAGAATTATTTCACTTGGGGAAAAAATTGGTATATATGAGAAAGTGATTTATGTTAGATCATGTTTTAGCATGTTAGTATGATCATTATTGTAAATTATATAACGTTTGAAATTTTATTTTAAAACTAATGGTTATGGCATTGTGTTAGAAGTTGGATATTTAAAAAAGCAAATGAGTGAAAAATGCTTTCTTTCAGTTATCAGTTGCAGGCATGTGATTATTGGCCAGTTCTCAGAAATGATTTTTTGTTACAGGAATTCCAATGCCAAAAATAACATGGCACAAAGATGGGCAGCTCCTTCAAGAAGATGATACCTACCACATTATGTCTGGTGGTCGTTTTCTTCAAATTACCAATGCCCAAATATCACACACTGGAAGATATTCATGTTTGGCTTCTAATACAGCCGGTGACAAGAGCAAAATCTTCAGTCTGAATGTGTTAGGTAGGTATAATATTATTCTGAATCTTGAAGAATCACACTTGACTAAATCTTTTTATTCTCAGTTAATGTCCCTACTATAGAATTTAGTTATATAAGGGCAAATGTTTGTGTAGGTTTGGTGTTTTCTTTCATTCATTCATTCATTCATTCATTCTACTTAGAATAGCTACTATAATCCAAGCAAGGTGACTTGTGTTAGGGACATGACTATGGACAAGAGAGATGTTAAATAAGGAGTAGTAAAGGGTAAATATATGCTGGTCAAAGAAAAACAGGTCAATAGTGAAATGAACATGACCTGAGATATGTTACCTTTGCTTTATGAGATTCTGCCATTATTGGTCATTGTCCATTTTATGGTCTTTGAGTACTAGGAATGATTAAATAACTTCATATTCATTTCCTACATTGTCCAAGTTATGCATGTGTCTCAGGAAAGACATTAAAATAGATTCTTACTTTTGATGCAATTATCAAAATTTTAAATACAGCACCTAAATGTATTGTGTTTGATTACTACTATTAAAATGCTTTCTTTATCCTAAAATCAACTGATGTGTATTTGAGTACATACCTTCCTGCATTTTTTCCTTTTGTACTTATTGACTAGCCTATTTTACTAATACATAGTCCTATATATAGGAGCCTCCCACACGTGTCATCTGGAAGCTCACCGTCTAACTAACTAAAGAGATATGCATACAAGGAAAGCTGTTTGAAATACTGGGTAATTTATAAAGTGTTAAATGAATGGTATATATTCATAATAATTAAATATAGCTATAATTGTCCTAAGGCAGAACTCTCTTTTTGTTGTATAAGATTTAGCCCCAGTACTCAACATAGCATTGAATAACAAATACATGAATAATTGTTAAATTTATGAGTCAGTTGATTCTAATACATCTGTGCTCATTGCATAGCTACTAGTGTAAAAAAGGCAAATTCTCAGCCCTGGTTGTGTTTCTATACATAAACAATAAACTTAGAAGAAAGGGAAGGTAAGAAAACAGTCTGCTTACAATTGTACCAAAAAGATAAAATATCTAGAAATAAGTAACAAAAGAGGTGAAAGACCTGCACACTGAAAATTATGTTAACAAAAGAAACTAAAAATGTTACCAAAAATTAGAAAGCTCTTCCATGGATTGGAAGAATTTACATTGTAAAATGGGCATTTTGCCTAAAATAATATGTAAATTCAATGCATCCCTATCAAAATCTCAATAGCATTCTTATGAAACTATAACAAAAAATCATAAAATTTACTTGAAACTACAAAAGACCCCCAAACCATCATTTGAAAAAAAAAAGAATAGAAATAGAGCTACCACACACCTGGACTTGAAACTGTACTACAAAGCAATATGGTATCCAATAATATACATACTCAAAACAGTACAGCAGTGAAATAAAAAGACATGCAAATCAATGGAACAAAATTTAGAGCCCAGAAATAGACCTACACATATATAGACAACTAAGTTATGATGAAGGAGCTAACATCCAATTGAGTAGGGAAAGCCTCTTCAATAAATGATGTTGGGGAAATTGGGAAACTATATGCAAAAAAATGAAACTAGACCCCCCTCTTACATTTTATACAAAATGCAATGCAAACTGACTAAAGACTTGAACATAAGAGCTAAAAGTATAAAAAGACATAGAAGGAAAATATAGGTGATAAGCTTTTTTATTTCAGCCTTATATCTTTGTAGCTATGTCTCTAACAGCAAGGGAAGCAAAAGCAAAAGTAAACAAATTGTATACATAAAACTGAAAAACTACTTCTTTTAAGCAAAATATCAAAATGAAAAGGCTTTTGACTGAAGAAGATATTTTACACATCATTCATTTGACAAAGGGTTAATATCCAAACACATATAAAACTTAACAACAAAAGCAGCCTGAGTTTAAAAATGGACAAAGGAACTGAATAGGCATTTCTCCAGAGAAAAAATACAGGAGCCTAACAGTCACATGAAAAAAAAAAAAAAAACCAGTCACATGAAAACTGAAGTCTTTTATTGGGAAAATGCAAATCAAAAGCACAGTATCTCCTCACACCTGTGAGAATGACTATTATAAAAAATAGAAGTAACAGCAAGTGTGGGTGAGGGTGCAGACAAATGGAAAGCCTCATCCACGTTTTATGGTAATATAAATTGGTTCAGCCATTTTGGAAGACAGTATGAAAATTCCTCAAAGAATAAAGAGATACCATATGATCCAGCTATCCCATCCTAGATATTAAAGGAATTAGAAAATACTAATTTGAGAAGATATATGGACCCCCATGTTCATTTCAACATGATTTGCAATAGCTGAGAGTTAGAAACAACTTCAGTGCTCATCAATGTATGTGTGGATAAAGAAAATGTATATATACATAGTAGAATATTCTCTAGTTATAAAAAAAAAAAAGATGAAATTCTACTTTTTGCCACAACAGAGATGGCCCTGCATGGTATTACATTAAGTAAAATAAGTCAGAGTGAGAAAGACAAAACTGACAAGACTGATTCCACTCATATGGCAATAAAGAAACAAAACAATTGAAAGAACAAAGTAAAACACTATTATACTATAAAAACAAAATAATGACTACTAGAAGGGACAGGGGAAGAGCAGTGGATAAATCAGATCAAAACAGGCAGTTGTATGATAATAGATGGAAACTAGACTGTCATAGTAAACACACTGTTGTGTAGACAGATGTGGTTTATCATGTTATATCCCTGAATTCAATACAATGTTATAAATCAGCATTACTTCAATCAATAAATAAATTGTGTTTCTGCTGTAATTGAAATCCGACTCTTCCCAAGAGACCCTAGTTCCTTAGAAATCTTTCCAGTAGAAATCTCTTTAATTCTTTATCCTAGGTATCCCAAACCATTGCATCTGACTATCCCACCAATACCACCGCCACCACTTCCTGGTTGCTTATCTATTTCTTGTCATTCTCCCTCATTCATTAAATGATCCGAATCAAAGCCTTCTTTTTCATCAATTTCATAAAGTTCAGACTATTTGCGTATGTTTGCAACTTCTAACGTACTCAGCCATAATTCAGTGTCTTTCCCGTTTCTTTTCCCAGGGATGAGTTATGCACGTTCAGTTACTGGTTGCACTTATGCCCTTGAGCCTGTATCTTTCCACCTTCTTTGGTATGTCAGTAATTCCTACCATCCACCCTCCTGAAGCTACCATCTCTGTCACTTCATATTTCAACCACTCCCTGTCTTATTCCACTAAAATTGGACTCCTGCCCATACCATTTTGGACATTGCTATAGCAAAGACTACTACCTTTTGTTAGCTCTAATAACTTTTTTTGCTCTTTATTTTAATGTTTTGGACATTATCCTGTTTTCTTCACTAGTTATCCTTGCATACACTTGATTGCTCCCTTTCTCTCTCCTGTGGAGACTCTTAATTAACCCATCTCTTAAACATTAGGATACCTAGCATTTTTTCCATACTACATTGCTCTTTTTACTCCAGATATTTTCTTCAAGTAATGAATTTAATTCCTAGCAATTTAATTTTCACCTTCTATAGATGCTTGGCTCTTTTTATTTTTTTGAGGTAACATTGGTTTATAACACTGTATATGATTCAGAAGTATAAGATCACACCTCTTCAGATAAATATTACCACACCACATCCACCACCAAGGCACCCATAATTGTTTGTGACCCAGATCTTTCTTTCAAGGTTCCGATTTCTATGTAGTTTCCATTTGGCCATTTCTACTTGGAACTCTCATGGGCACTTAAAAATCAAGAAATTCAAAATGAGAACACCATTTTCCCCTCCTAAATGTCCATCACTTTCCATGTTTTCTATTTCTGTTGCTTCATTGCAGTCTACCTAGATCCCCAAGCAAGAAAACCAGAAGTTATCATTGACTCTGCTTTCCCTTAGCCCTCAGTTCTCTCAAGTCCTGCCAATTGGCATGCTAAATCTTCCTTTACACACTTCCTCCTCTTCCTGCCTGCTTTCCATGTGCGGTTCAATCCTTCAGTATTTTTCATGAAGCAAATGTACCTGTCTCTGACCCCCTTTCTTTCAGTATTGAGTATTGATACCCTCAAACCCATCCAATATGCTCCCTGCTTTCCCCTCTGTTTACACTACTCTGCTCGTAACATGCTCCCTCTTCTTACTAGTTTCCCTTCTTTTACTTCCTAACTACCAATAATTCTTTAAGTCTCACTTTGAAAAACCCTCCTTTATGAGGTCTTTCCTTATGACACTCCTTTCCCTACACTTCGGATTGGGTTAAATGGTACCTTCATATATCCTGCACCAAAAATTTCCATTATTGCCCTTATTACTTTGTGTCATGATTCCTTTTTGTGTGCCATTTCATCTATTGCTTTTAGAGGTTCTCACTGCTTTTGTGTAGGATAAAAACAATAATTATGTCTTGCAATTGTTACAAGGAATGGATTTGTTCAAGTTAATAAAATGGAAATTTAGGAATCCATTAGAACTATCTAAATATATTTATTTGATCAAACTTTAAATGTTTTTTAGTATCTCCTACAATTGCTGGTGTTGATAGTGATGGCAGCCCCGAAGATGTCACAGTTATCCTTAACAATCCCACATCTTTGGTCTGTGAAGCTTATTCTTACCCTCCAGCTACCATTACCTGGTTTAAGGATGGAACTCCTTTAGAATCCAACCAAAATATTCGTATTCTTCCAGGTAATTAGTTTACTTCAGATGTTCAGGATGAAACTGTAGCATGTATGATTGTTGAAAAGCAGAACCATCAGTTATTTCCTAAAAAATATTTATGTTATTGTTTGTGTTTTATGGTATTTTAATATTTAAAATTATCTGTACATATCTTATAATCCTAGAAATTACTTTCTTGAAAAAAACAATAAAATATCTAAATAAAGACAAATAAACAGCATGATAGTTGCTAATTGCTGAAATATTTTATGATGTGGAATGCCAGAAAGGATAGAAATTTATGTCTTGTTGAATTGAATCTTGAAGGAGTGTTAGTGTTTAGTTTGAGTTTCTTTATCCCTCATTGATACCTGGTGATATGTGTGAAAATAAAAAGAATTCAAAGTTATTATTGCCAATTTTAAGAAATTTATACTCTTACATGCAAGAGATAATATTTGTGGAAAGTTTATACCATGAATCTGAATAATGATATGGATTCTGAGCTGTTAAGGGACATGATAAATGAGTTAATCTTAAATTTTATGAGAATTCTCAAAAGAAAATGGCCACCATGGGTGGGAGTGGCTTGGAAATGCTTTGTTGCAGTTAGAACTTAAGTCAATCTTTAAAAAAGTTACAAAATTTCATT
Source organism: Talpa occidentalis (assembly GCF_014898055.3). Taxonomy (NCBI): domain Eukaryota; kingdom Metazoa; phylum Chordata; class Mammalia; order Eulipotyphla; family Talpidae; genus Talpa; species Talpa occidentalis. Next base: position 51,578,109 of record NW_023601212.1, read on the forward strand.
GGTTGGAATTGAGTTGGGAGAGATCTCAGATCCATCAGAATGAATAGCACTGGAAAGGTACAAAATGAGAATGGCCTACTTATATGCAAGCAATAATTAAATACTTACCTCCCACTTGAGTGTAGATATTGTTTGTGTGTGTGTGTGTGTGTGTGTGTGTGTGTGTGTGTGTGTGTATGAGAGAGAGAGAGAGAGAAAAAGAGAAAGAGAGAAGGGTAGGTGATTGGAGTCATGTTTACAATGCCTGGATTAAAACTTTTAACTTTATGCTTTCAGCCAACTAAAGGCATTAAAGATTTTTAAGGAGGAAGTTTTCATAATAAAAACTATCTTAGTAAGCTCAAGCTCTACTGATAAACCAGACAGATGAGAGGAAGAAGAGACAAAGGCAGAAGACCTTGTTTAAAGAGAATAAAATAATGACCTTAGCTTGACTATGTATAGAACCATGTGGGTATCAGAATGAGCATGGGATTCATTACCTTAGAGGACTATCATCACCCACCAGGCAGTGCCCATTTGTCATCTGTCTATATTACAGTTTGTTTTGTGTCAAATACCTGCCACAGAATTGGCATATAGAAACAATATGTTAGTGGTAAGAGCTAAAATTTGGTAGTTTGTGCATATTCTGCTCTCACTGTGACATCAGTGACCCTTTGATGTTCCATTTTTTAGGTGGTAGGACCCTGCAGATCCTAAATGCACAGGAGAACAATGCTGGAAGATACTCTTGTGTAGCCACTAATGAGGCCGGGGAGATGATCAAGCACTATGAAGTGAAGGTCTACAGTAAGTTTTGAAAGAACAGTGTGATCATATCTTGCCCAAGTTTTCTGTTTCAGTCCTGTTTTTCATTGTGGATTCATAATTATTTCTACTCATCATTAAAGATTATTGTCTATGCAGCTTGCTTCATTCAGATGGAAGTTGAATTAAGCGTTATGCCCATGACTTCAATTGCTTAAATATGTGAGGCGCCCACTCAGTCTGCTCACGAACCTCTTGTTGGAGAACTTGTCAGTGGCTCTGCCTTAAGTTTCTCTATTGTTTCCTTCTGAATTACTTTCAGGGCTGAGTTACAGTATTTGCATACACAAACTGTTTAAATGAACAATCTCTAATCCGCATCCTAAAGTGACTTGAGGTTGATCCACTCTACATTAGCCTGTCCAAAAAAAAGAAAGAAAGAAAAAAAGCTAAGCTTAAGCTACCTTTAATGGTGTCTACATTTCAGGACTTCCTTTTTGTTTTTAAAAAGGAAGAGTATTTTTTTTTTTGTCTTTTGTTCTTTGACTAGGTTCCTTTAATGACCAATAAAATGCATTTTATGTGTCATGCTCAGACTGTCTTGGATACCTGGAACAAATGAAACTAACTGCTCTATAAAGATCATTAGCCTATTTGATAAGTTTATAATGATGAAGAAAAATGTTTTCTTCACACTCTATCTGAATGATGCTGGTTCTAAAAATGTTAGCTTGGGTCCTGCATAAAAATGGAACATAAAAAGTGTCTCAGTTATTTCTTTATTTTCATGTTAAACAATCATTAATTTGATTTCTGCTGTATTCCATGTGTTTAAATGAACTAATGTTTAACTCTTTAATCTTCATTTTTTTAAATGCAGTTCCACCCATAATCAATAAAGGGGACCTTTTGGGGTCAGGTCTTTCCCCGAAAGAAGTCAAGATCAAAGTAAACAACACCCTGACCTTGGAATGTGAAGCTTATGCAATTCCTTCTGCCTCCCTCAGCTGGTACAAGGATGGACAGGCCAGTCACAAGTTTTTTCATTCACTTATAGTTTGTTAAAGACTAAAATGGTCAATTAAAAAAAAATAGGTGCAAGTGACTCAGAGAATCAATGTAATCTTAAAGCCAGTTTAAGTCCATGAACCTAGAAACTAAAAGCAAAAAAAAAAAAACAAAAAAAAAAAAACCCTTGAACTACATACAACAGTTGTGGTATCATTCCATCACTGGTGACTGTACATTTTGTTTTTGTGTACATTAGCAATGGTCTATGAATATCCAGTCACCTTCCCACTGAGGAATGTTTTGTTTTTTGTGATTTTACAGAGTAAGTAATGTTTGCAAAGAAGAAACACAGAAAGAGCTAAATCACCTTAGAATGATAGGTATAACATTGGTATTGAGTTGACAGTTTTCTCTGAACATCTTTAATTCATTTATAAAAAGTAACATTTTTTAATATTCCAAGATGAAGAGAAAAGCTGAATTTTATTAGGTGCACAAGTCAATGAACTGGTGGCAATGAGAGACTTTAAATAACAGGCAGATCCCACAGTTAATGTGATCTGACTCTGAGACCACACACACTTATTTCTTATTCAACTTATTTTCTTTCATGCTAGTTTTAAAGACATATGCTCTGGTGTTTCTAGACCAAAATATTTTTTTTTTAGCTGCTAGCACTGTGCTTATTAATACGGATGTGACATAGCTCAGCTGACATTTGACCTGTTTTACACATCATCAACCAAATGGTCAGTTAAATTCCAGTTATGGAAGTTCAGGTCAGAGCCATAATTTAAGGTACAGAGAGATAGACCTTTAATTTTTCAAGTCACAGATGGATTTTGCAATACTGGCAGCTAGGGAAAAAAATCACCTCTTATAAAATAAGCAAGTTTCATCTGGAAGCCATTGGAAAAGGATAAATATGGAACACTCACCATGTTCTGTTTACCGTTTCCCTTCTGATTAACAGCATACTTCATGGTACAACATCAATTCTGAGTGAGTTCGCTTGGAAACAATTTCTTTCTACATTGAAATCTTATTTTTATTTTAAATTTTAATTAGAAGCTTTTCATTCTTTGCTATTACTACTCATAGGCACACACAAACCATAAATGTGTAAAAGCTGAGTTGACTAAAACTGCATGAATGAAGAATGAGCAGTTTGTTTCATTTTAACTTTACTGTAAAGAGTTAAATTAAATTTCAGATCCAGACCTTTCAATGATTCAATTATGATACTCTAGTTAAACTGCTAAATGTTTCAGGGCTTGGGAGCGGTCACCTAGAAGGTATACTAAAAAATACTGGCTTTTAATTTCCATATCCCTTCTATTGTTCTTTTATTCTTTACATAAGCACTGGTGTTTGAAAAAGTAGTGTTTTGGAAAAAACCCACTAAAAATAGTGTCAGTGTTAACCACAATAAATTTTGATCAAACTTTTGAGTTTTGTTGACCATGATCTGAGGTATTTTTAGCACAGAAAAATTAATTTATGCTAGCTTATATAAATGATATGTTAACAATGATTTATTGCAGATTATTTATTAAGCAAATACTATTTGCCAGACATATAGGTGTGATCCTCCCGACAGCTTTGAGGTAATGAGACAAGAATCTCTACTTGCATAAAATTTGGGGAGACAAAAACTGAACAAACCATAAAACATCTGATGTGCCAGATAGGATAGATGTTATGGAAATATCTTGGTCAGGAAGACGAACTGTGAATGTGGAGAGTATAATCTTTTATTTATGTAGGGAAGAACATACCAATAAGGTGATATTCAAACAGAATTTCAAAAAAAGTGAAGAAAACAGATACAAGATAACTGAGGGATGGGGGGAGTAATCTAAAATAAAGAGAATTACAAATGCTAAGGCACTGAGCCACTTTAGCTGAAACACAGTGATTTGGGGGAACACAGAAATGAGCGAAAGATTGGAGCAGATCATACTGCCTTGTAGACCAGTTGTCTTTATTCCCATGAGAAGACCCTGGGGAAATGTGAACATAATAGCCAAGATCTGGAAACAACCTCAGTGCCCAAAGACAGATGAGCAGATAAAGAAGATGTAGTGGATATGCACAATGGAATATTGCTCAGCTACAAAAAAAGAAAAAAAGATAAACTCTTGACTTTCGGGACATTATGAATGGAGCTGGAGGGGATTATGCTAAGCAAAATAAATCCGGAGAAAGACAAATACCGCATGGTTTCACTTACATGTCAAATACAGAGAATCAAAACAAAGGGCCAAATAAAAACAAATAACAAACCCTAGAAATCTCACTATAGATTTGAGGCTACTAGAGGAGCAGGGAAAGGGGTGAGCAAGATGGGAAGGGAGTACAATGGACTCTGGTATAGGGCTGTGGGTGCCTTGGTGGTGGGTGTGGGGCGTGATAACACACACCTCAATGGTGTGATTAAATATCTCTAAATCATATACAATAGCAAACCAATGTCACTTCAAAAAAAAAAAGTGATATGGTCTGACTTAAGATTTTGAAAGGATTGGGGCCTCCCCGGTGGCGCAGCAGTTGAGCGCTGGGTTGCGAAGCTATCCGCAGCCTCTGCAGTGCCGGTTCGATCCCTGGCTGCAGGCGAGGGTCCCACATGGTGCGCAGACCTCTCCTGCCACCCACTGCTCCCCTCAGCAGTGTACTTTGTCAGTCTGCCTGCTCTGCTCTCCCCTCTGGCTCTGGTGAATTCTCTCACCCTCCTGTGCTTCTGACTGTACCCAGTGCTTATATAAATAAATAAATAAATCCTAAAAAAAAAAAAAAAAAACTTAAAAAAAAAAAGATTTTGAAAGGATTGTATTGGTTTCTGTATTGGGAGAAATAAAAAGAGGGTCCAGATATGAATTTATTTCAGTGATCCAAAAGAGAAATGGTATTTGTGTGGAGAACAGTGGTGGCAGGATGCAAGAGGAAGAGATGAGTCACGCTTTTGAATGAGATCATAAGGAGAGTGAGTTTAGATAGAACAGGCCCAAGAATTAAGCCCTAGGGTAACCGCTACATTTAGAGGTTGTAGAGAAGAGAGTCAAGTGCCACAAAAGATAAGGGAGGAATGTATTCCAAAATAAAAACAAATTAAGTATGTTAAATGTCATTCGTCTGTTAAAATATTGAGAATTGGCTGATGAATTTAACAATAGAGATGTCACTGGTGACTTGAACCATGCTGTTTTGGTCATACAGTGATGGTAAAACTCTGATTGGAGCAAATTCAAGAAAAGATGAGAGGAAATGGCATTAAAGAAAAGCAGCATTAAAAGGAATGACAGTAAACTAGAACTAGAACCTGCAAGGATAGAAGGGAATTTAGTATGAATGGAAAGGTTTAGAACATGATAGATGTCTTAAGTTTACTAATTTTACCACTATGACATAATATGAATATCTCTAGGCTAAAAATTTTTATTTACAAAGTAATTACATTTGTGAATAAACAATACTGATTTTTAGATCAGATTAGACTGTGTAAATGCCCTCAGTCTTGTATTTAAAAGTTTAGCATTTTCCACATATTAGCAAAGCATAATAAAAGATACACTTCTTTTTTTTTTTAAAGAAACATCATTATTTATTTATACAAGCACTGGGTACAGTCAGAAGCGTGGGAGGGTGAGAGCATTCACCAGAGCCAGAGTGGGGAGCAGAACAGGCAGACTGACACGAAGTACAATGCTGAGGGGAGCAGCGGGCATGGCAGGAGAGATCTGCGCACCTTGTGGGATCCTCACTGGCGGCCAGGGATAGAACTGGCGCTTCAGAGGCTGTGGGCAGCTTCGCAGCCCAGCGCTCAACTGCTGTGCCACTGGGGAGGCCCAATATGCTTCTCTTTTTTTAAAGATTTATTTATTTATGCATATAAGAGCTGGGGTACAGGCCACAGATAGGGGGTGAGAGGATTCACCAGAGACAGAGTGGGGAACAGAACAGACAGACTGAAACACACTGCTAATGGGAGCAGCAGGCGAGACAGGAGCGATCTGCTTTGCCATGTGGGTTGCTCCCTGGCAGGCCAGGGATCGGACTCATGCTGCAGAGGACTAAGACTGCTTCATAGTGCAGTGCTTAACCCCTTGTGCCACCAAGGAGGCCCAAAGATATGCTTTCTTAATGTATTGTGAGATCAGCTGAAAAATTTTTTCCTACATGGGTATGGTACTTAAGAACATTTTCATCCTAAAAATGTGTAAATGTGTACCCCTCAGAAATACCTGACACAGATCTCAACTCTGAGTTATAATTTTTAACAATCATACAAAGTTAATTATTTTTATTGTTATTTTGAATATTTCACATATTTTTTTATTAACAAATAATAAAATGCATTAACTGTATGGTCTCTTAGATCATTTACTTGAATATTTTATGCTAAAATTATTGTAATTAAATCACAGCCTCTTAAATCAGATGATCATGTTAATATTGCTGCAAATGGACACATACTTCAAATAAAGGAGGCACAAATATCTGACACTGGGCGATATACTTGTGTAGCATCTAATATTGCAGGTGAAGATGAGCTGGACTTTGATGTGAATATACAAGGTAATACTGATACACTTTTTATTGGTAATTTAAATTATGTGATCTGTCAAAACAATGAAAAGAGATTTGACTTGGCTTATTTTTTTTCTGTTGACAATAATGTAAATTCATTGTTGAAAACTTGAGAAATTAACAAAGAAGAAAATATCCCATCATTTAGGATTATTTTCCATGATTTTTATATGCTTCCTTCTGATATTTTTTATGTATACCTTATTTACAAATGTATTATATCACACAGTACATACTTTTCTGTTGCATTAGCCTTCCACTAATATTATATCATCATTTTTTAAATAGCATTTACATGGAAGACAGGAAAGTGGTATACAATTTAAAGTAGTCAGACTGGAAATTGAATGATGATTTAGTCTCCTACAAATTTTGTGACTTGGACAAGTTACCTAAATATTTTTTAAAGATTTATTTATGTATACAAGAACTGGGATACAGGCCAGAGGTGTGGGAGGTGAGAGGATGCACCAGAGACAGAGTGGGGAACAGAACAGGCAGACTGACTGAAATACACTGCCAAGGAGAGCAGTGGGTGAGAAGGAGAGGTCTGCTGCACCATGTGGGTTGCTCCCTGGCTGGCCAGGGATCAAATTTGTGCTACAGTGGCTGTGGACAGCTTCATAGGTTGTGTCTCAACCCCTTACGCCACCAGGGAGGCCCAGTTACCTAAATATTTTAAGTTCCAGTTTGCTCACTTCTAAAATGAAAACCTTAGAGAATTGTGTTGAGTTCTAACTAAGATAAAGTAACACTTTTAGAAAAATGCTGAAGAAATGATACCTGTTATTGTTGATACTGTTACTCTGAATATGGTTTTTAATAACTATACCAGTTTTAGCAGTTGAATATCTATTATTTAACCAGATTTCTATTGTTGAAAGTCTGACATATTTCCAAGTTTTGATTATTTACATGTGTCACTGAGCATCTTTTAGATAAAACTGTAGCACATCTTTGATTTTTCATAAGATGCTAATTTTAGCTTAAGTGTAGCATACTTTTTTCAATGCTTTTGATGTGCAATTAAAATTACCTTCTAAAACGTTCATATTTCTCCCCACCCCAAAATTTGAGAATGTCATTATTTTTGTTACTAGATCATTTACGTTCTTACTAAAATAGATCATTGGAAAATGCTCTCAGCTGAGTCAGAGTTTTTTAATGGTTCTTCAAAATTAGCTTTTCCTGCTATAATTGTATTGCAAAGCCACGTTTATAGCAGTAACTCCTCCCTGAGCACTGACCCCATAAGGACTAACACCCTTTACCAGGTAGTGCTGCATTTGGGGCCCACATTTCTTGTTCTTCCCCAGGAGAGTCAATCAACTTTGGTCTACTACTATTTTTGGCTAAGGGCTAGAGTAGGTAGGTGTATAAGTACTTGAAAATATTTTCCCATTGTGTAATGTATGACTTTTACACATCACTCTTGTGAAAATACAGTCAAAATCTTTGTTTAATGACTTGACACTGGTATTCACATATGTTCAAAATTTCTTGTCTTCCCTTCATAGTTCCTCCGAGTTTTCAGAAACTCTGGGAAATGGGAAACATGCTGGATACTGGCAGGAATGGTGAAGCAAAGGATGTGATCATCAACAATCCCATTTCTCTTTACTGTGAGACAAATGCTGCTCCCCCTCCTACCCTGACGTGGTACAAAGATGGCCATCCTCTGACCTCAAGTGACAGAGTGTTGATTTTACCAGGTAAAGATTGGTGTGAACAGGTGAAAATTGAACTTCTTCCATGTTTTAAATCAGTGGAATTACTAACACAGGCTGTTGAATGCCACTCATGTCCAAGTAGCTTCAAGCCAGAGGAGTACAGGTCAAGTATTTGACATAGTATAGAACACCTTAGTTAGTTTTCTGATCTGCCACAAGATCATTCTGTCCACTTAAAGTCCTTTGGCTTCCTGTGCTAGCATTTCTCTAGTAGTATGATGAATTCATCTGTTTGATTTCTGTACATTATTAATGATACTCTAAAATATATTTGTAAAAAGTTATTCCATTTATTAATACATCTATCATAACTCAATCATAAAGGTTATTGGTTTGAAATATCTTGGTTATTTAGCTTATTAATGGAAAGGAGATGTTCAAATTATGATGGAATTATAATTTGTACTTTTAGCAAACATTCAAATAGGTGTGTCAAAAATTATCAAATTTTACACTTAAGGTCAATGAATTCTGCTATATGTAAATTTCATCTCACTTAACTTTTAAAAAGACACTAAATAGAAATGACAATTAAATGTAATATGTGGTCCTAAATTGGATCAGAGTTTGGGAAGAAAAGCTATATGCAATTACTGTAATAATGATGAACTTTGAATATGGACTATAAAATTCAATAATAGTTTTATATAGATTTAAACTTTTCTGATTTTATCATTGTACTATGGTTATATAAGAGATTGTCCTTATGAAATATAGATTTATGAATATTTGGGGGGTAAATGTCTCCAACTATGGCTCCAACTTACTCTCAGATGGTTCAGAAAAATGTTATGTATATGTTAGAGATAAAACAAATGGAGTGAAATAAAAATTATTGGTAAGCATAAGTGAAAATTTCTTGTACAATTATTGCAACTTTAAATTTGAAATAGTAGCAACATGAAAAGTTAAAAACAGGGCCTCCCCGGTGGCGCAGCGGTTGAGCGCTGGGTTGCGAAGCTGCGCGCGGCCTCTGCGGCGCCGGTTCGATCCCCGGCTGCTCCCCGGCCACCAGAGGAGGGTCCCACATGGCGCGCAGACCTCTCCTGCCGCCCGCTGCTCCCCTCAGCAGTGTACTTCGGTCCTTCTGCCTGCTCTGCTCCCCGCTCTGGCTCTGGTGAATTCTCTCGCCCTCCCGCACTTCTGACTGTACCCAGTGCATGTATAAACAAAACAAACAAACCAGCAAACAAATAAATAAAGCATGCCTCTATAAAAAAAAAAAAAGTTAAAAACACAATGTTATTCTTTCAGGGTTACATGTAAAATAGTATACTTTGTATCTTTTGTATCCCTGGTTAGTACTTTCCCGAACCAACACTTAATATCTAACAGTGAAAACATCTTTGATATGTGTTCTAAATTGTATCAGCAAGAAGTGCCTACATATTGACATGACATGTGGAATATAATGAGGGACAAAATTAACATTCACCCCTATAGACAAATATACATGAACTATTTATTAACTTATCAGGTGATCTGATTCTGTTGGATTACTCTTTAATAATGCAACATTTATTATAAAAATGGTATCTGGGTTTAAAAAACTAAATCACCGGATGCAGTAAGAAACTTGAAATTGAATGTAAGGAAGGCAATAGACCTGGAAAATGCTGCCTCTGTTTATAACCAGTATTCATGCTAAGATTTTGAAAGATAAACATGTGGGGGTACTTTTAGGAGGGCGAGTGCTGCAGATCCCCCGGGCTAAAGTAGAAGATGCTGGGAGATATACCTGTGTGGCTGTGAATGAGGCTGGAGAAGATTCACTTCAGTATGATGTCCGTGTACTCTGTAAGTTGGTTTTCTTTGTTGACTATGTATTCTTTGACTCAAACTTTTTTTGAAGAATGAATGTTTGCAAGATGTTGCACTTTACATTTTAGAGACAATAATCAGAAATGTATAGTTCTCCCCCAGGAGTTAGTTAGTTGTCTTACATAAACTGAGAGCACATTAGTTAGGACTCCTGATGTATTAAAAAATAAACTGGCTTAAACAAAAAAAAAAAAAAAGGAAGAAGAAGAATTCATTGACTCTTAAACCAGAAGAGTGCCAGAGGAGAGCTGATTGCAGTCAAGTCTGACTTCTGTAACTGAAAAGAGATCAACTAGACTTTACCTTTGGCTTTCTTTTTTTTTTTTTTTAAGATTTATTTTTTATACAAGAACCTGGGTACAGGCCAGATGCATGGGAGGGTGAGAGGATTCACCAGAGACAGAGCGGGAAACAGAAGAGGCAGACTGAGGAAATACACTGCTGAGGGGAGCACCGGGCGAGACAGGAGAGGTTGGCCCAGCCATGTGGGATTTTCGCCGGCTGGCCGGGATCGAACCCGTGCTGCAGAGGCTGCGGACAGCTTCACAGTGCGGCGCTCAACTGCCTGCGCCACCAGGGAGGTCCACCTTTCACTTTCTTTTGGCATTGTTTTTCTCCATTAGCATCACTCTCAGTCTCGGGTAGGGGATCCGCTTGGATGCCAAGTTGGCCACTGGACACTCTAGTTCTTGCATATTCTCTGACATTCACAACTGAAGAAAAGCTTTTCTTTCCTACTATTTACAACTTAAGTCCTAACATTAGAATTGAGTGGCTTTAATTAGCCAAGAATGAATTACATATCCATACCTGAATCACTTATAGAGACTAAAAGACTAATTGACAAGACTAAGTAATAGTTTATATGACTACCATTAGACCACAGTAACCTCCATCTAAATGTTTGGACTAAGAGTGGAAAAATTGTTTTACCTTTGAGGAAAATGAGAGGCAATGTTACTAGAAACAGGAACAAATAGATGCTCTGTTAGAAGAGACTAAGCTAGTGAAACTGCAGAGGGTATATATAGGAAGCAGTTGATATAACAGATATAATAGAAGAGATGATTAAGTAGTATAAAGTATTAGGCCCTCATCTCAGAGTATAAGATGACACTAAGACTTTTATCCTGCATGAGTAAGAAAATGGCTAGATTAGTAAAAGTAGAAGATTTAGGAAAATGACACAACTTGGGAAGAGGAAAGTCAATTTTGTTTTGGACATACTGAATTTGAATTGGCACCAAGATAGCCAGGTAAAATGTGAAATTAGCAAATTGGCATGGGATCATTTACAAATAGGAGAAAGGAAAAGAGAGTTAAAGGAAGAAAAACTTAGGAGCTAATGCAAAGCAGTAAACTACCATGTTGCCAATGCCAAGGCACTGAAAAACCTATCCAGGGGTTAGTACTGAGATTGAAGCTAGTTTTAAGAAAATAAAAACTGAGGGGCCTCCCTGGTGGCGCAAGGGGTTAAGCACCACACTATGAAGCAATCCACAGCCTCTGCAGCATGAGTTCGATTTCCAGCCAACCAGGGAGAAACTGACATGGTGCAGCAGACCTCTCCTGTCTCGCCTGCTGCTCCCGTCAGCAGTGTATTTCAGTCAGTCTACAAGTACTGTTCCCTGTTCTGTCTCTGATGGATCCTCTCCCCACCTCACATCTCTGGCCTGTACCCCAGCTCTTGTATGCATAAATAAATCTTAAAAAAAAAATAAAAACTGAAAAAGAGGCCATTGACTTTTAAACTGAAAAGTCATGGGTGAATCTCAAAAGACCATTTTAGATAACAGGGTGTGGTTCTAAGTCAAAGAACAAGAGAATAAATGTTGAGCAAGTCATCAGAAATAAAAGGAAACAAATATAGACTACTTCTAAGACATTTTGCACAGGAAGGAAGATGTGAACTAGAATTTTAAGACAAACAGCTTATTTGAAAAAAAAATTAAAGAGAGATTTGAGTTTAATTCTGCGCCAAAGGAAATGATCCAACATACAGGGACAAATTAAAGGTTCAAGTGTGTGTGTGTGTGTGTGTGTGTGTGTGTGTGTGTGTGTGTGAAAGATGCAGGGATTGATGAGCAAGGTCCCAGAAGAGGGGGAATGTAGTCAAGAGATCATTAAGGGTATTTTAGTGTTTCCTGGTAATGGATTACCACTCACTAGGATGGTTGGAAGGAAAATGCATATCAAGTATATATAGTCCTTTTTGTTAAGTATGAAAGCAAGAGAAACAATGGCAGGGATAGTATTTGAAAATACCTGTGAAAAACAGAAACTGACCGTCACTATGAGGGATGGGATAGACCGTTTGCTATTGAATTTGGAGTCATCTGGCTCAGTCGCTGCTTTCTACAGTCATCCATAGCAACCTAGGACAAGGTAGAAAAAAGATGTATAAAAGCACCACAGGGGGCAGGGTTGGCACCACAGGTATCAAGATGCACCTAGCCAAAGCACCAGAGGATGTTATGGCAAAGAATCTCCAAACCTGAATATTACCAAAATGACCTACTATGAGGTTTAGGTAAAGCAAGAAGAAAAAGCTTCAAGGGAAGCTGATACTAAATGTAACGGGGAGAAGTGGAAAGGCTAGAGTTTTCAGTGAAGGGAGCAGCTTATGAATGAAACCCAGAAAGAAGTGATTAAAAAAAAACCACTAGAATTCAGAATTTATTTATATGACAAGTATCTGTTGATTGTTTTGCAAAGTCTATAGCAGCAAATACAGCAGACATCAGTCTTACTTCAGGGAGTTTGCAAACTGGCAGAGGGGAAGAAGTACCAATGTTGATTGCTCCAAAATACGACAGACTGAATAGCTGGAGTGGATATGAAACTCCAGTCGGCCCTTGAACAGTGCAGGGTTAGGGAAGCTGACTCACCCTTTAGTTGAAAATCCTTATATAACTTTGACTCCCCCCAAATATAACCTGTAGTCCTTCCTTGGTATCCACAAAAGGTTGATTTTAGCACCACTGTACCCTTTCCCCACCCTGGATACCAAAATCTACAGCCATGCAAGTCCCCTATATCTGCTCTATAATCTTCCCCCCCTGCCCATTTGATTGGGCACCAGATTGGGCTCAGCCAACCAACATACACCCACAAATGGGCCCATGCAGTTCAACCCCATGTTGTTTAATGGTCAACTACAATTAGAGTTAGATGATTATTGAAATAAATGTTAAAGTCCACAAGATAGTTATAAGGAGAAGGGAGAAGACAATTGAGATCAGTGTTAATGTCATCACAACCAGTGAAGGAGTACCCCAGGCTGCCGGCCCTAATTTTTACCTAGATCTGGTAAAAGTTAAGTATAGGACAGTGAAGGGTCTGATGAAGAGGCACAGTAGTGTAGTTTGGGGAGAACTGGGATTCAGTTAAGTTGAAATGAATTGATCCAAGTAAATGACACTGTTTAACCAAAAATAAATTGAATTGGATTGTTAAGATTTAAGTTGTCAAGGGGAGTGATTCATGCCTTCAGGGTGTTGTTTTATAAAATTAGAAGGAAATTAGAAAGTATGTTGGAGATGAGTTTAGACTAGGAAGGTAAACAAAGAAAGAAAAAAATAACTGGCCCCAAATCCCATCTAAACCAGGGCTGCTACATAAGATTTGATGCTCCGGTATGGCACTAAGAGCAATTCTGAGGGGGTTCACCCATCCAGAGGAGGGTTAGGGGTCTCTGTAGGCAAAAAGCTGTCATAGGGACCTAGAGTGCACCCCCTGGCCCCTCCTTATGGGTCAGGTCCATGTCAAAGATGAGGACTCTTTATATTCCAACTTTTTATACTCTTTATATTCCAACATTTCATTAGTTTTCTATTTCTCAGTTAAACTGAAATGGAATTATTTGTAAACTTTTAGTTCAAGTTTTATATTTTCTAAAGTATGGTGACAATCACCAAACTTTGATTGTGAAAACATGTCTTCAGTATAATGCTGAAATCCTATGATATGCCTGTTGCCTTGATGATTCTCTTACAAATTTTCAGTGTAGTTTTTGTAAGAGACCCAAATACCACAAGACTGCATCAACATGAAACATAGTCTTTATTGTTTGCTAAATATATGGCACATTTCTATGAATGTAAAACATAAAATAAGCATTCAAAACTAAGAAAAAAAATATTCACTTTGAAAGTTAATTTCTACATTTACAAAAGCAACCAACACAAGCTTTCCTAACTTACTTAACATTCCCATTTTTATTTTTAATTCTGTGGGTAATATGTGATTTTTATACTTGACTGTCTAAATGGGAGGTTAGTCCCAGGTAAGGAGAGAGAAAAAGAAAAAAGGAACCCAATCCACCTAATTTTTATTGCCACCCTATTTTATTAATATGTGACTTGAGGGTTGTGGTTTCAAGTTCTATTATCATTCCAAACTCTTTAAAGTTGTCAGAAAACCAGAATCATTTAGAAAATACCTTGTTTCCTGTCATTCTCTCTTGTTGCAATCACTTATTAGTGCCACCAGTTATCAAGGGAGCAAACAGTGATCTCCCAGAGGAGGTGAATGCACTGGTGAGCAGGAGTGTGATGATGGAGTGTTTGTCCAGTGGCAGCCCCACGCCAAGGAACTCCTGGCACAAAGATGGCCAGCCCTTGCTGGAAGATGAGCATCACAAATTTCTATCCAGTGGAAGAATTCTGCAGGTAAAAGTAAAACAAAAAATTAGCTTTAAAATAGTTGTTTGACTTTGTAGTTGGTCATAATTGCCTTTTGACTTTTAAAAGTAATTTTTATTGTTTTAAAAATAATATTTGTAACAACTACCATAAAAGGATATAAAGTTCTTTTTCATTCTATATCCACTAGCAACGATGAGCATTTTAAATTATTTTCCCATTTAATAGATTTATGTAAACTCTTCTAGAAACTACATGCATACAACACATATGCACATATTCCTAAATTCACTATATAATGAATAGTCTTTGTAATGAAAGCCACATTATAATAAGCAAGTTATAATCCTTTGCATATTTCTAATGATAAAATTCTAGTGGTATAAATTTCCCTATAGATTTTTTTTCCTATTTCAGTCAATAATTGATGGTAATAATAATAATGAAAACCACATAAATAAATTGAATTGTTCTCTAGTGGGTATATTTTTCTTTTCAAGTATCCTAGAAGAAAGGTAGGCACTCATAGAAATAAGACAAACTCTTTTGTCAGGTACAACTTAATAAATTATTTCTTGAATATATATGTTATATTCTATAGGCCCAAGAGTCTAAGCATAACTCCCTGTGTATCTAACACAGGACATACTTCATGGAGTTCTTTATTAAAAAAGAAATCAGTCCCACTATTTGTAAAGAAACTTGAATTCTTTAAATATCTTCTGAGCATCATGAATATTTCTATTTGATGGTAATCAACCTTTATCAAAATACTTAAATGTTTCCGTGTCTAGAACCAAAAGATACATACATGATAGAAATTTCTGCATAATCAATAAATAGAACTGCTATATTAGCTAACTCTTGCCACATGAAGACTTAAAAGAATGGGCATTTAATTAGTTCACAAATCTTGTAATTGGCCAGAGATTCTTCTGGTTTCAGCCAGGCCTACTCAAATATCTGTATGTGTGGACTGAAGTCATAACTCTGCTGATCTTGGCTGATCTCTTGAAACTCTGGGGACTCAATTTTGCTAACAGACTGATTCTTCACTATGTGACACCACACACTCCAGCAGGCTGGTCCTGACCTTCTCCTATGGGGGTGGCAAAGTTCCAGAAGAGTGAGGAAAAGAACACAATGCCCTTTCAGGCCTATGCTTGAGATGGTACAGAGCCAAATCTACCCCATCCTTTTGGTCAAAGCCAATCACAGGTTGACACAAATTCCACTACTTAATGGAAAGAGCTTCAAAGTCACACTGAACAGGGTGTATGTAAGGCAGTAAAAGCATAATTTGGTACATTTCTGTAGTCAGCCTACCACAGGTATGTATGAAATTGCCTTTTCTGATTGGAAATCTTTATAAATATTCATTCAATTGACTTTAATCAAAACCATCATCAACACTATTATGTTCATACTTTTTTTTCCTCTTTATCTTTTATTGACTAGAGAGAAAATGCATTGCTTATTTTGAAAAATAATGACAATTATGACAAGTTGCTTTGTTAATTTCAGCTGGAATTTCCTCATTTTTTCCCCTAGATTCTAAATACTCAAATAACAGATACCGGCAGGTATGTGTGTATTGCTGAGAACACAGCAGGAAGTGCCAAAAAATATTTTAACCTCAATGTTCATGGTAAGAGCTCAGTTCCAAAAACATCTGTTAGCGTATGCTTGAAAAGGCAGGAAAGCTGTGTTTTAGATTATGTGTTTTTTTGGGGGGTTTTTTGTATTTTTTAACTTGAACAATGTGTGGAGCTGCATTCATTCAGTCTCTTCCCTTTTCCTCCCACCACAGTCAGTAGGATTTATGAAGTAGAAATCTTCTAGGAAGTCTGTTTTTATATTAGTTCAGTCCCTCAAGAGAAAGCAATGATTCCTGCATATTTGAAAGTAGAAATCAGAATTTGAAATCCAAAACATTACAAGTTTACATTAAATTAGAACCATATATGGGTCTTCTACTCATAAAAATTTATCCATTAGTTCTGATTGGAACTAGTTTCTGTCCTCAAGTGTAGAATTCCTGTTGAGCTCTAATACCTAATATATTCTCTGGAGAAGAAAAAGACACTTTGGCATTAAATAATTATTGAAAACTATCAGAATATCCAATTCAATCAGCAAACTTGATTTTCTCAATGTACATTAGATGCTCCATAAACACTGTATTTTTTTTGTTTGTTTGCTTAAAAAGCAGCTGGTTGTCTACCACAAAAGAATACTTCTATTTTTGTGCGACACAAGTGCTTCCAGAATTTTAAACTGGAAATTGTGATCATAAAAGATTATTTTACATGTATGATACACATATGAATTTATAGTTCATTTTTTAAAAATAGCTAAAGTTTGAAATTTCACAAAAACTTTCTTGCAATGACTTTCATTTAGGATCATGGATTTTTTTTTTCCTTTTTGATGCAATTAGTACAGAATATTGACACCTACCTATGTTTGGGGTTTGTGTAACAGATATTTGAGACTCACATCTTTGTGTTCCCGGTGCTAAGAACAGTGAGTAATATAGTGAGTGCTTAATAAATATCATTAAGAATTTTTTCATGAGTAAATCTGACCAAAACAAATGTGTTATGAGCTCACAGGAAAAAATGAATTAAACAAATATAATCATTGTGAAAGTACATATTCTAATCTGACAAGTGTAGTGTAATAAATGTTGAAAAGTATAAATGGTCATTATTTTTTCTGGTTCACCTTGGCAGAATTAATTTTTCCTCTCCTATGTAATCAAAAACATCTTATGAAGACCCTAACTGTAATCATTAGGTATGCTGTGTTGTTTTCTTTTTATGCCTTATCTTCACCTCTTCCCATAACTGCATCCTAAATGGTGTAGACAAATGACCATTTCTGAACTTGGTCTCCCTAAGCCAGAAATGGGGTCTCTCATTGTGGCTGTTGCTAAAAGAATGTTTGGTGTGCCTTTATTTTATTTTCTTCCTTTCTGTTGCCTCTTCTCAATGCACAGTAAAAATACAAGAAGTGGAAGCTCTTGTGACTTGAGAGGCAGCAACCCCCTCAATTTATCATACAGACTTGATTCGCAAGTGTGTTTCCTTTCTAATAACTAGTGGGGTCGTGACCTCTTGTTTGCATTCAGAAACTCATGTTTAAACATTGTAAAATTCATTCTTCATCCTTTATCTCTAAACCATGTACAATGTTGTAAACCAACGTAACCTTAATGCATACATACACACACACATATGTACATATTGGAAAATCCATTCTGGGGAGAAATAATTTAAATTATAATATCTTTACTTAAAACTATTTCTTTTATTGCTCCCACTTCAATCATGCTCGCTTTTGGGGGGACTGATGACCTCCCAGTATTGTTCAAGCCTCTGTGTCTTTATTTTCCTTCATGTCCACCGTAACTTTCATGAAACTTTTACTCTTTTCTCTTAGCCCCTGTCTTATTTCTCTTGCTGATAAAAGGTTAAGTCTGCTTGTAACAACATTATATTCTGTATTGCTTGATCCTATCGGGTGCTGTTCCAAATGTTCTACCTGTTCTTTCATTTAATGATCTCAGTAGCCCCAGGTGGTTGGTACCGTTTTATATACCTCCTTTACAGATGAAAAAGCCAAGGCTTAGTGAGATTAGGTAACAGGTCCTGTTACACAGATTGCAAATGCAGAACCAAGATTTCAACTCAAGCACTCTGATTTCAGAGTTTTATACTTAATTGCTTTTCTGTATAACTTCTCATCAAATGCCGACTTTCCACCTACATAACTATGGATGGAGGAATTCTTGAAGTTAGGACTGTTGGCATCATTATAGATTCAATAGTCAGATGCCTGTGTCTTAGACTGCTGGGACTGCCATAAGAGAATACCAGAGACTGCATGGCTTAAACTACAGAATTCATTTTTCTCACCATTCTGGTGTGAGAAAGTCCTAGATTAAACTTCTGGCAGAGCTCCATTCTGGTGAAGGCTCTTCCTGACTTGTAAATGGGCACTTAGTTCTCACAGTCCTTTCTGTTGGACAGGCAGGCACGGACAGAAAGATTGGAAGTTCTCCAGTGTCCTCTCTTATAAGGACACTAATCCCATAAAGTTTAACTAATTACTATCTTAAAGGCCCCATCACCAAATATAGTCTCACAGGAAATTAGGACCTCCGTGTATGAATTTTCAGACATGCAAATATTTGGCCCATAACAGCTTCCCTATTATTTTGTCTAGAAATGCCTTCACCTTCTGTTTTACATGTAAAAGAGGAGGCAAATCCCCTAAACCACTTGCAATTCCTACTATCAAATTGAGAATATCAGCTTCAATTGTTACTGCCATTTCTTTCTTCCTTTCCCATTACAACAAAAGATGGAAGCATCCCTCTGCTTTCTAAAGACCAAAAACTAACAATTCTAGATCCCAGTTCACTGCCTTCACAGAAATCTCACCTCCTCTCTTTCTATCAGATATTGAAATTATCACTCTTATCTGGCTTCTTCCCAGTAGCACTAAATTTACTTTTATCTTTCCCCTCATTAAAAGAAAAATACCTTTATCTTTCTCTCCAGGTACATGCCTAGCTTTCAAAGTAAGTGTCTCTAGTAGCTATACATATTTAATGTCTCCATTTCCTCACTTCCAGCAGTACACCTAAATTTCACCTCCACGGCTCCACTGAAATTGCTCATTGAGTTCATAAAATGCCCTCTTTACTAAGTCTAACAGGTACTTTCCAGGTTTCTTTAATAATTCTATGTATTTGACATTCTTGACCACTATCTTTTTTTTTTTTTAAAGATTTATTTATTTATTTTATACAAGCACTGGGTACAGTCAGAAGCGCAGGAGGGTGAGAGAATTCACCAGAGCCAGAGCTGGGAGCAGAGCAGGTAGAAGGACCGAAGTACACTGCTGAGGGGAGCAGCGGGCGGCAGGAGAGGTCTGCACGCCATGTGGGACCCTCCTCTGGTGGCCGGGGAGCAGCCGGGGATCGAACCGTTGCTGCAGAGGCTGCGGGCAGCTTCACAACCCAGTGCTCAACCGCTGCGCCACGGGGAGGCCCTTGACCACTATCTTTTTAAAAAATTCTTTCTTTGTCCTTTGTGACACCCATACTTCTTATTTATAGCTTGCCTTCCCATGCTGTCTTCCCCAGTTGATTTTTGGCTAGTTCCCTCTCCTCTACCTATTGCTATTATTTTTTTAGTTTTCTGTGCTCTAAACTTTATTCTCTTCCTATGGGATCTCATGTATTCCAAAATTTCAGATATTATCTTTGTACAAATATTTTCCTAATTTTTATTTCCAGCCAAGACCCTCTGAGAATGCCAGACCATTCCAGTCAAATAACTGCTAATTATTGACACAATCTCTCACAGTTACCCTCCGGCAATGTATACATAACTAAGTTCATTATCTTTTCCCAAAAATGCATTTTTCCTGTAATCATATTTGTCTCAGTAAAAGCAATGATCACCTATCTATTAAGTCAGAAAAATGACTATTCATTCTCCTCCATCCTGACTCCTCCTGTGCCTTCTTTCTAGAAAGTCGACCCATTTTCTGTCCCCTTGGTGATATTTCAAGTGTCTTCCTAAATGTCAATTCCTCTTCCTAATTCTCACACTAGATTAGTTTTCTGATGGATAGTCTTTACATTTACAATTACTGGGCAGTATAGAACAATGCCTAGGAGGAAGGGTGCTACAGCCAGATGGTGTTCTTCTAGCGTCTTCCAGTAACTTACTGTGAACTCTTAGGCAAGATACTAACCTCTCTGTGTCTCAGTTTCCTCACTAATACTATGAGGATAAGAATATACTAATTAAGGTCACTGCCACATATACATGTTGATTCTCCATGATGAACAACTGAAACATATATTATAATGGGGTACTACTTCAATTAAAAAAATAAAATCACTGTATCTAACAGAGAAGTTTGTATAGTGTCTAGTACCTTTCCTGGCCTAGTATAACCACTCAAAAGCATGTTAACTGGCATTTTTAGTTTAATAACTATCATTACCACCAAATTGTTAATTCTATGTGGGTTATGTATTTTACATTTTTCATATTGAATGAACATTAAAATTAACTAGTGGATGAAAATTAAATAAGAAAACAATTTTGTCTTTTTGATTTTTTTTTTTGTTTTTGATGTTATTTTAAGTCTTAATATAAGTGTGTGTTATATTGGTTTCCTTAGTTCATATCTCTCTATTTTCATTGGCCTGAGTAAAAACCATCTCTATTCATCTAGTCATTCATTCATATATAGCTTTATTTGTATACATAAATAATTTATTTGTATTATTTCTTGATTCTTATTTCCCTCCCCTCTTCATAGAAAATCATTTCAATTGTTTATGTTGCTATTTCTTCCATGCACATGTTTTCTTATAAAACATCTATTGTTCCAAATGCATATGTTTTTATGTGTATAACTGGCACTGTATTACTAATCTCACTATTTTCTACTCCACTTTTTCCTCTGTACCACTTTCACTGTAGGCATTCTTTTTTGACTTTGAATAATAAACCATGGATTGTTTACTTCTTAAATTTCCTGCACATCTTAAATGTCTTTGACTTACATTGTTGAAATAACCTGTATAATTTATTTATAGACAGATATCCTAATATTAAGTTTCTGTTGTATTATTGTTATAAATAGGGAAATAAAAACTTTAAATAGGGTGTAATATTAGAAATGAAGGTATTCAAGCATACCTAATAAAAAGCACATTAAGGTCTTTCACTGTACATTGACAAAGTCATCTTAAGAGTTGCCAGAAGTGTTTTACAAATAAAAATGTACAATCATTCTTTTTTAAAAATTCTGGTATTTTCTTCCAATTGGGATAAACAAATACAGTGGTCATGGATTTGATGAATACATTAGAGAATTCTAAAAAGAATGTTAGATAATTAACAGTATCGTTAACCAGTCATTAACAGTATAGTTGTTGGGCTGCTATTATTGGAATATTGATATCAGATTTCACTTTTCATGTTTATTATTATAGTTCCTCCAAGCATCATTGGCCCTAACCCTGAAAATCTCACTGTTGTGGTGAACAACTTCATCTCTTTGACTTGTGAGGTCTCTGGTTTTCCACCTCCTGATCTGAACTGGCTCAAGAATGGACAGCCTATCAAGCCCAACACACATGCTCTCATTGTGCCTGGTAAGGAACCAATTACTTTTAAGGGGGGCAAAACTTCCTGATTGTCCTCTATTTTTCATACAAATGGCATTTCAATTTAGCCTCTTTCCAAGCTTTTGTCTTGATCCATTTATTTTTTAATATTCTTTTATATTACTGGTTCCATTTGGAAATTCTATACACCCTTCTCTACACCCATTTAGAACCAGTAGATAAGGGTGTATAAAATTTTATTATTTGAGTGGGGATATACACGCATAAGGTCTACTTCAAGAAATTATGAAATTTTGGGACAGAACTGTTCAGTCGTTCCAGGGATTAATATGCTCATAATTAGTGTTGTCATTGCATAAATTCACTGATTATTTTTAATGATCAAAAATTAACTTCTTTTTTTTCCTAAGAAGATTAGATTTTTTTTAAATATTTATTTATTTATTTTTACAAGAACTAGGATACAGTCAGAGGTGCGGGAGGGTGAGAGAATTCACCAGAGCAGGGAGCAGAACAGGCAGACGGACCAAGACACTGCTGAGGAGAGCAGTAGGCGAGACAGGAGAGGTCTACCACACCATGTGGGATTTTCCCTGGCTGGCAGAGAATCAAACCCGCACTGCAGAGGCTGCAGACAGCTTCACAGTGCGGCGCTCAACCCACTATGCCACTGGGGAGGCTCTCAAAATTAGTTTCTTGAGAATGACCAACAGTCACTTCTGCAGTATGGAGTATTTGAATCCAAAAAATACTTACCAACATATTTGATTGTAGTATAGTTGCTTTTTGTTCATTAGAACCTATATCAAACAGTTCTACATGTTTGGTTACTGGAAAGAAATAAATTACAAATTTTACTTTATAAAGTTATAAATGTTACTTTAGTAGAGTCAATAATAAAGGAAGAATTCAGGAAAACTGATTCTATTCTTTCTTTTTAAATATGAACCACATCTATATAATTTGCTCTAAGGGAAAAGACATATTTTGCCATTTTCTTTCTTGATAAAACACTATTAGTTATCAGCCTGCATTGTATTTGTCTACAGGTGGTCGAACTCTGCAAATTATTCGAGCCAAGGTGTCTGATGGGGGCGAATACACATGTATAGCGACCAACCAGGCTGGTGAAAGCAAGAAAAAAGTTTCCCTGACTGTTTATGGTTTGTTTTTATTGTCCTCATAAAATTTTTAAAATTTAAACTGGTGTTAGATATTTTCTATCTGATCACTTTAATGAAAAAACATCCTTCTGTTCTTTTTCCTTTCCTCAGTGCCCCCAAGCATTAAAGATCATGGCAGTGAATCTCTTTCTGTAGTTAGTGTCAGAGAGGGGACCTCAGTGTCATTGGAATGTGAGTCAAATGCTGTCCCTCCTCCAGTCATCAGCTGGTACAAGAACGGCCGGATGATTACACAGTCTGCTTACTTGGAGATTTTAGCAGATGGACAAATGCTACACATCAAGAAAGCAGAGGTGCATCTTTTATTCTTGTTTCTGTGTCATGATGCCTTAGTTTGATTATGGAAGAGATAATTGGAAGTTGCATATTCCCTTTACTATAGTGAAAAGTGATTTTCACATAAAAATGATTATCAATGCCACTGAGCTTATTTTCATTGAAAAAAAAAAAACAGGATTGCAGAAACAGTGGAACTGGGGTGTTTGAGCATAAAGATGACTGGTGATTTAATCGACACTCGGACAGTGTGATTGGTCATCTATAATTTAATGGAGCACATACAATAGTATCTTTTTCTTTTAGGTATCTGACACAGGCCAATATGTATGTAGAGCTATAAATGTAGCAGGACGGGATGATAAAAATTTCCACCTCAATGTATATGGTGAGCATCTGCCTCTAATATAACTCTTTCTCCCCTAGATATGCAAATAAAAGTGTCCTGTTTTAGCTTAATGAAGACACATGACTTTCTTCTTTTTACAGTGCCACCTAGTATTGAAGGTCCTGACAAAGAAGTGGTTGTTGAGACAATCAGCAATCCTGTGACCCTGACTTGTGATGCCACTGGAATCCCACCTCCCACGATAGCGTGGCTCAAGAGCCACAAGCCCATAGGTAGGATCATTGTGTGTTTTGTGATTGCTTTCTTTTGCTTTAAGTCGCTAGATTTATAAACTGCACATTTTCGGTATTACACTCATAGCTGTGCTTAGTTTAAAAACAACTTAATATACTAAAATAAGAACTTAAAAGTAGACTCATAAAATGATCACGCATAAAGAGATTTTTCATTTTCCTTTTTCAAAAACATTCATTTAAAATGAAAGTACATCATAAAATGAAAGTAGGCCTTTCAAGAAATGTACTTATCGTACTCATCACATGAAGTAAGACATTTTTATGGTGAATTGTAGTGATGTTAAAAGTAAGTTTTTTAATGTTCTGTTTGTTTTTGTTCCTACTGCTAGAAAATTCTGACTCACTTGAGGTTCATATTCTGTCTGGAGGCAGTAAACTCCAAATTGCCAGGTCTCAGCCTTCAGATAGTGGAAACTATACATGCATTGCATCAAATATGGAGGGAAAAGCTCAGAAAAACTACATCCTTTCAATTCAAGGTATGTGATTTATCTTCAACTTATTTCTTATATCCTATTTATAGTAAAAATAAGTCTACCTCTAAGGAGATGATTTGTAATTGACTTAAAATATCTTCAGGTCAACCAAAAAAACTGTCAATTTTCTCTCTTATATTTACCAGTAGATTCTATTTTCAGAGAAATGGATACCAATGTGGAAAAAATAGTAGAAATTTGATAATCTCTATTTTTCATGTTTACTGAAATTATTACCTTCTATTTTATACATTATATTAAATTATACTTATTTATTTGTAACTGGTATTATTAATTTAAATGCTAACCCTGTAGGTCTGTTCTCTTTTTTTTAAGATTTATTTATTTATGCATATAAGAGCTGGGGTACAGGTCAGAGGTGTGGAGGGTGAGAGGATTCACCAGAGACACAGTGGAGAACAGAACAGGCAGACTGACACTGCTGAGGGGAGCAGTGGGCAAGTCAGGAGAGGTCTGCCACATCATGTGGGTATCTCCCTGGCCAGCTGGTGATTGAACTGGTGCTGCAGCAGCTATAGATTGCTTCATAGTGCTGTGCTTAACCCCTTGAGCCACCAGGGAGGCCCCTTATTTATATAGATAGGTAAAATTTAATTCATGAAGAGGTTGTAGCATGTTCTAACTACAAGGAAAGGATTAAATCAATTGCAAGTAATCTTGAATTTTATGCTGTTGTGGGATGAGAATAGGAATAAGCTATTAACACCTACTATGTTCTTGCATAGGATTAGGTACTGCAGGGAGAACTTGTGTCCTGAGGTACGTGATATGGCAAAATATTTTACCAGAGTTTTAAAAAATGTTATGTCTTAGGGCTAGTAATAATGTATACACATATGGAATCTAGTACAGTGCTTGTCATATATTAGGGATTCATTATAGCATGTCTCTTAACATTCTTATTGATTCAGCCTCTTTACTACTCCAAATTCTTCAAATTTGGTGTAATTATCTTCTGGGTGACAAAAATGAGATTTGGACAGATAATGCAGTATTGTGCTAGTAAATGTTTAACAGTTGACTCTCCAGACAAAAAGCTCCTACTTGGCAGCCAACCGTTTGTGAGTTTCTGTGGTATAAACCTCCCCATTATGGCCCATTTCAAGCTACCAGTGTGATGTCACTGAATGTGGAGTCAGAAGCTGTGCAAAATCAGCCTGTGCAAATGGTGTGAGTTACCGCCAACACACCACCGTAATTATATAGAAAGGGAACTCAAATATAAGTTTTTGACACTTTTTCATTATTTTTATTCCACTTTATTTCTCAATTAAATCATTAAAATGAAAACCAAGGGCAGCTAGAAAAAGAGAAAAGATATTATTGGATCTCAGAACATCATAAGCCTATCCATTGTTCAGAATAAATAATATTTAAATTTCATCATGGTGAAGAAATAACCAACTGAGATACTTTTCTCTCACATTTGTGCAAAGATTTTATAAAAATAAATTCTCCTCAACCATGCTAATTCTAAGCTATCTATTAAGAATTTAATCCAAGGGCAATTCTATTTGGCCAGGCAGGGTGTCCACAGTATAGGTCTATCAACAGCCCCATGACTAAACAATTATTCAACTTACAAATATATCAGGAATATTGAAGTGATTACCTAATCCCCACTTAAAAGTAATTCATGAGAGTAACAACCTAGGAAGAATATAGAATAGGGCCTCCCCTGGTGGCGCAGGCGGTTGAGCGCCACACTGTGAAGCTGTCCACAGTCTGCAGCGCCAGTTCGATCCCAGCCAGCCGGCGAGGGTCCCACATGGCGTGACAGACCTCTTCTGTCTCTCCCGCTGCTCCCCTCAGCAGTGTATTTTGTCAGTCTGCCTGTTCTGTTCCCTGCTTTGTCTCTGGTGAATCCTCTTACCCTCCCGCGCATCTGGCCTGGTTCTTGTATAAATGAATAAATAAATCTTTAAAAAAAGAATATGAAATAAAAACGGAATGCTGTTCTATGATTCTGATATATTCTTTAGAATTTATATCTATTGTGTCACGTTGATGAAAGTTTTAATTATTTTTCCAAAGTTCCTCCAAATGTTGCTGGTGCTGAAATTCCAAGTGAAGTCAATGTCCTGGTAGGGGAAAATGTTGAGCTGGTCTGCAATGCAAATGGCATTCCTCCCCCGCTGATCCAATGGCTTAGAGATGGAAAGCCCATAATTAACAGTGAAGCAGAAAGAATACGGTATGTTTAAAGAGTCTTTGCATCCTTAATTATAAGATCATCAGCAATGCTTTATGCATCTTATTTCATAGGAATAATAATACCAATTCAGTCTCATTTGGACTTGGCTGTCATTCTATTCAGAGAGAAAAAAGATAAATTTTTGGAGAGTTGGAAACAAATTCTCCTAGGAGAATCACTCAAAAGTGTGTGTGCATGTGTGAGTGTGTGTGTTCCTTATACATCAACTCCCTGTTATAAAATCTCAGACATTGCATTCATTCCTACAAATGTTGATTAGTGTTGATGTGTTGATTTTATTCATCAAGACTCAAAGTGCTGGGCCTTCCCTGGTGGCACAGCGGTTAAGTGCTGGGCTGCAAAGCTGCCTGCAGCCTCTGCAGTGCTGGTTCAATCCCCGGCCACCGGCGAAGGTCCCACGTGTCGCTCAGACCTCTCCTGCCGCCCGCTGCTCCCCTCAGCAGTGTATTTCGTCAGCCTGCCTGTTCTGTTCCCCACTCTGGCTCTGGTAAATTTTCTCACCCTCCTGTGCTTCTGACTGTACCAGTGCTTGTATAAATAAATAAATAAATAAATAAATAAATAAATAAATAAATAAATAAATAAATAAATCTTTAAAAAAAAATACTCAAAGTGCTTATAACAAAGTTCATGTCTTCTTCCTGCTAACTACTTTCATGTGACAAAAAATATCGTCAGTAATTTTAGGTATGATTTCATGTCTTGAAACCAGTAAAGCACTAAATGTGCCATACTCCTTGATTTATATTGAGAAAAAAATACAATACCATCATAACCTTCATTCCTTTTAGCAGTTTGTCCAAATTCAGTCTTCAGCTCTCACCCAATGCCACAAATCCACAGTGTTGAAATAATAATAAGATAAGGGCCTCTGCTACTTGAAACAATAAATGCCTTTGGAAGGACATTTCAGAATCCTCTACTCTGCTAGATTACTTCATTTTATATACATATAAAAGTAATTATAATTACTAAAAGAATCATGTATGCATAGGTAAGCATTAACTAAGTATGTTTCAAATGTTATCATTTGAACAATATTTTAAATTTCAAGTTTTGGAGTGAATTTTCTAGTTAATGAATTTAATGTAATATAAATATTTTCTACAACATAATTAAAAGAAAGATAAATGTTTTAAGTCTTTGTACATTGGAATTTAGATATTTGTCTCTTTTCAAAATTGTCAATAATATTTTACAAATACACTTTAATTTTTATCTCTTTGGTGTGTTTCTTAATTACTATAAATATTTAATTATTTTTATTAAAAGAGCTGATATCAACCACATTCCAAACCAGGTAATAGATAGTTGCTGGGACCTGAAGATCTTCTATAAAATAATATCTGTTCCTAAGAATTTCAGGTCTGTCAGTCCTTTTACATGAGTTTGTAACTTATTATAGCCTCCCTATTGATTATTTGTTCCTAGATGCAGATGCACTAGATAGATAGATAGGTAGATAGATAGATAGGTAGATAGATAGATAGATAGATAGATAGATAGATAGATAGATAGATAGATAGATAGATAGGTAGATAGATAAATACATGCATACATACATACATACACATGTATGTATCAGTTTGTAAGTGGAACAGTTTGTCAGTCAAATAAAGTAATGTTTGGTTATGGCTACTTGCTCTTTTGTTCATTCATGTGGTTAAATATGTGTAATTTAAAAATTCATATTTTGAAAAAGAAAAATATAATAGAGCCAAATAATAACAAAGTAATTCTCTACAACATTTTTAACATGACATGATAGAAATGGATTATTTGCTGTTGACACTGAGAGATTCTAATAAAACCACTGACAAATAAATAGCTATGGACTGCAATTTAATCTCTATAAAACACGGGAAATTTTGTTCATAAATAGCGGTGTGTGAAGAAAATCAATATTGCAGTAATCTCAACTTAGATATATATGATGACCTATTTGTAGTTATTATTTGTCACACTGTAATTAAAAAAAAAAAGCCTTTAGTAATTTGTAGAAACAAATTTGCAAAATATACCTATGCATGATTCAGAGTTGTTCATTTCTTTTAATTAGTTATTTTTTGGGTTATGCATTTAAATTTATTTATATATATTTTACCTCATTGTTCATTTTTATATAATATCTGCTTTCTTCTCTCAGGTGTAGTACCCATAAAATTCCCACCATCAATTCACTGGTGCACCATCACCATAGTTCCTTGTGCCCTTCCTTCCCATTTTGATCCCTTTCCCTCCTCCTCCCCCACAGAATGTCTCTGATTTATAGTTGCCTATTAATTTTATTTTTTTAATTATTATTTTTTTAAAGTTTTATTTATTTATACAAGCACTGGGTACAGTCAGAAGCGTGAGAGGGTGAGAGAATTCACCAGAGCCAGAGAGGGGAACAGAACAGGCAGACTGACGTAATACACTGCTGAGGGGAGCAGGGTGCACGGCTGGAGATGGTCTGCGTGCCATGTGGGACCCTCACCGGTGGTTGGGGATTGAACCGGCATTGCAGAGGCTGCAGGCAGCTTTGCAGCCCAGCGCTCAACTGCTGCGCCACCAGGGGTGGCCCTTATTTATTATTATTGTTATGTTTCTTAAAGATGCTTTATTTGGTTCTCCTATTTTCCTCCTATAAGTGAAACCATATGATATTTTTCTTTGTACTTCTGACTTATTTCACTGAGCATAATCCCACCAGCGCCATCCAAGTTTCTGGGAATGGCATCAGTTTATCTTTGTTGAATTAATTAATTTTAATTGAGGTACTATTAAGATACCTCCAACAGGTATCACCAGTGTAGTGCACCCACCAACAAATCACCCCTAGTCTACCACCATAGTCCATTGTGCTCCTTCTTTGTTCTGACCCCTCCCTACCCATCTCTTGCCTATGGATGCTTCTGTTTTATAGCCAGCTTTCAAGGGTTAGTTGTCTTTATCTAAATAACCCTTATTTTGATTTTTCTATATTCTACATATCAGTTGACACCATCCAAATTATTCTGTTTCCTCCTTTTCATTAAAACTATTATAATTTGCTTACAGCTAGATTCTTTGGTAGCTAATTTCTTCAATTATTCCTTGTAACATTGTTCAATTTTTTGTGAATTTTTTGTGATTTTTTTTTTATTCAAATCTTACACTGGTAACTAAGAATAAAATATTCCAAGTCAAGAAAAAACATTTATTTGCCTATAATTTAGAGATGTTCCTAAACTGATAGTGCTATTTAACTTTTTTATCCTAAGACATGTTAGATATTTGAAACCCATTTCTGTAGGATTTCAGATAGGTTGCCTGAAATCACCATCATTTTCACTAGCTCTGACTTTAAGAGGTTTCCTTGTTCTCAGTACAAAGATTTGAACCATTATATTCAAGATGAAGGCATATTTTATGACAGTATTTTTTTAAAGAAAAGATGATCTGCTCCACTGATTTGCCTCTATTGTAACCTTTCCTATAGGGTAACTGTAAATGGCAGTACATTAAACATTTACGGAGCTCTCCCATCTGACATGGGGAAATACACTTGTGTCGCTACTAATTCTGCTGGAGAAGAAGACCGAATTTTTGATGTGAATGTCTATGGTAAATATGAAATTTCGCATGACTCTGCTGCCTCAAGAATGTATCAGTAGAAATAAAGGTCCAGGAATAGGTGTCAGAAATATTAGATTTATTTTTTTAAAAAAAATTATTAATTTAAAGATTTATTTATACAAATAAATTTTAAAGATTTATTTGTTTATACAAGAGCCGGGCTACAGGCCAGATGTGCAGGAGGGTACCACAGAACAGGCAGACTGAAATACACTGCTGAGGGGAGCAGCGGGCGAGACAGGAGAGGTCTGTCACCCCATGTGGGTTTCTCCCTGGCTGGCCGGAATCGAACCTTTGCTGCAGAGGCTGAGGACAGCTTCACAGTGTGGCGCTCAACCACCTGCGCCACCGGGAAGGCCTAACATTAGTTTTAAAAGTTAATGTTACTGCTGTTTCTTTCTGGGCTACAAAGAACTATATATCAGGGCCTCCCCGGTGGCGCAGCGGTTGAGCGCTGGGTTGCGAAGCTGCCCGCAGCGTCTGCGGCGCCGGTTCGATCCCCCGGCTGCTCCCCGGCCACCGGAGGAGGGTCCCACATGGCGCGCAGACCTCTCCTGCTGCCCGCTGCTCCCTTCAGCAGTGTACTTCGGTCCTTCTGCCTGCTCTGCTCCCTGCTCTGGCTCTGGTGAATTCTCTCACCCTCCTGCGCTTCTGACTGTACCCAGTGCATGTATAAACAAAAAAACAAACAAACAAATAAATAAATAAGTAAAAGCATGCCTCTATTAAAAAAATAAAAAAAGAACTATATATCAGCCATTAAAGTTGAAATGATTTGGAGCAGTAAGACATAACTGCTTTTCTCTCTCATTTTCTCCATGACACAGTTCCACCTGTAATTAGGGGTAATAAAGAAGAAGCAGAGAAAATAATAGCCTTGTTGGATACTTCAATAAATATTGAATGCAGAGCCACTGGAATGCCCCCTCCACAGATCAGCTGGCTGAAGAATGGACTTCCGCTGCCTCTCTCTTCCCATATCCGGTTGCTGTCAGGCGGGCAAGTTATCAGGTCAGCTTTATTGTGTGCAATTTACTCAAAGACAAAATCACTGTGATTGTAAACTTTGCCTTCATCTAAATAGTTGTTTAAGTATTTTTAAGCATAAAAATATTTTCTCCTAAGTTTTCACTACTGTTTTTCCCCTTTCTGGCTTTATAGAGAACAACAAATAGGAAATCCAAAGGATTTTATTGTTTCAATCCTCATGTTTTAGTAAATTTGTATAAAATAGGTGTTTTATAGACAGATATATATAGCTCTTACATATTTCCAAAAACTACTATTTTAGCAGACTTTATATTACGAAATGGTAGGAAGATATTTACTCCAATCATGGGATTTTCACATTGGCATCGTTCTCTACTAATGTATGTTTGAAAAATATTAACCTCTCAAATTGTGTTATATTTTCAGTGGTTTGCTGTATCTAATCCATTTTGTAGAATAAATTGCAGGGCCTCCCCGGTGGCGCAGCGGTTGAGCGATGGGTTGCGAAGCTGCCCACAGCCTCTGCAGCGCCGGTTCGATCCCCAGCTGCTCCCTGGCCACCGGAGGAGAGTCCCACATGGCGCCCAGACCTCTCCTGCTGCCCGCTGCTCCCCTCAGCAGTGTACTTCGGTCCTTCTGCCTGCTCTGCTCTCCGCTCTGGCTCTGGTGAATTCTCTCACCCTCCCGCACTTCTGACTGTACCCAGTACTTGTATAAATAAATAAATAAACAAATCTTTAAAAAAACAAAACAAAACAAAAAAAAACTTAAATAAAAGAATAAATTGCATTTGTGGTATATATATTTTGTGATGGGTGGTTTTAAACTACAAAAATAAAATTTTCCAGTATAAGTCATCTTCTATAATCTATGTTTAATTCACAATTACTTGTATATTTTGAATGAGATCAATTATAAAATGTTGGGTTATATTATTTTTCAGGATTGTGAGAGCTCAGGTGTCTGATGTTGCCATGTACACATGTGTGGCCTCCAACAGAGCTGGGGTAGATAATAAACATTATAGTCTTCAAGTCTTGGGTATGTCATAGAAATAACTCTATTACTTTATTATGTGTACAATATTAAGCACCAGGCTTATATTTAGATATTGACACATTTGAGAGGATATTCTCCCAAAGGGTCTGTATTTATTGGAATGAACTGTTTGTATATCAAAATGCTTTTCTAACCTGGAATTTTGCACCAATTCGAATATAAATTTTTAAAAATAACATTTCAATCCAGATTCAAGACCAATTTTTTCATACAAAGAGAAAATTAAATTTGCTTTCTAAGAATATTAGTAATGCTTTTAAGCATTACTTAGAGTACTTAAAATATGAATGGATATATATGTGTATATATATTATACATACACATATCTGTTTGTACAT
This sequence comes from Talpa occidentalis, assembly GCF_014898055.3. Taxonomy (NCBI): domain Eukaryota; kingdom Metazoa; phylum Chordata; class Mammalia; order Eulipotyphla; family Talpidae; genus Talpa; species Talpa occidentalis. Next base: position 51,610,617 of record NW_023601212.1, read on the forward strand.
AGAGAGAGAACTCAGTCTATTTCTGAAATAATCAAGGTTATCTCAGCACAGTTATGTACTGTTTGTTGTAGCCTACATATGACTTAGGTTAGATTATATAAAACCTACTCTAGAACTTGATACTATTAAGTATTGAAAATACCCTACTAGAAATAATATACATTTAAGCAAATTAAGGAGTCAAACTGAAGAAGTTAAAAAAACAGCCATAATGTAAAACACATTTACATTTTGCATATTCTACAAAAAAACAATTCCAAGGTTTCATTGCTAATGTTTTAGAAGGTAAATAATTAGCCTACCTATTTTTAAAGTCTTTAATTAGTGATATGCTGTTTTAAATTCTATACTTTTATATATTGTAGAAACACTGCAGAATAATAGAGTCATTTATATTTTATTTAAATTTATCTTAAATTATAATAGATATACAACTTTTGCTTGTTTTGTTTTCTATGTAGTACCCCCAAATATGGACAATGCAATGGGAACAGAGGAGATTACCATTGTCAAAGGCAGTTCCACCTCTATGACATGCTTTACAGATGGCACTCCTACTCCTAGCATGTCCTGGCTTAGAGATGGCCAACCTCTGGGACTTGATGCCCATTTGACAATAAGCACTCAAGGAATGATCCTTCAGCTCATCAAAGCAAGCCCTGAAGACTCAGGAAGATACACCTGCATTGCCTCTAATGAAGCTGGAGAAGTCAGCAAAACCTTCACCCTGAAGGTCCTAGGTATGTGAACATTCTGATAAATGTTAGTCATTGGGCAGTAAGTGGCAAAAAAGACTTAGTAAATAAGTATGATTCTTAGAATCATTACTCTGGGACAAAACTTGTAAAAATATTATTGTTTTGTAATTCATGTAAGTTGACACTTATCTGAAGCATATTTAAATTTAAATTGTGTTTCTAATCTGCCAAAAAAGTTGGAACTCCTACTTGTAAAACATTGTTCCATGACGATATCATAAAACCAACTAATACGTAGCTGTTTAATATTTTCCAAGAACTAAAAATGCATCTGATAATAACAAATTAATGGAAAAGCAGAATATTTATAATAATATTTGCTATTCCAAATTCACTTTAAGTAATCCAATCTGTATATTATGGTTGGAATAATCATTTCAAATAGTTTAGTTTTATTTACTCTTGTGCACATTAAAGTAAATATTTGAATGTGCATCACAATGTTCTATACATCACAAATATTATAAAAAGAAAATTCATCTTTTCCTTGTATCTAAAATATTTTGACTTGGAAGAGAAATGAAGATGAGTTTAATAATCTTAGTATTTTAATGATGAGTAATTTTTTTTGGAAACTGTTTTTACACTGTGATTTAGGTGAAACCTGCATAGAAATGTGTCCCACAAGGAACAAGAAGAATTTTGGCAAGCATCTAGCCAGGCTAGCATGTTCTCAGGACACCCTGTAATCTTTCACATAGCACCTATTAAAATGTAATTATTTGTGGAACTTTAAAAGTCTGCTTCATCTTTAATTAAGCTGTGTGAGAAGCAGTATCTACTTAATTATTGCCATATTCCCATTTCTTAACATGGCATCTAACACATAATGCTTAGTGGTTGGATTAAGCTCAACAGAATTAGATTCTTGGCAGCTGGATTAATGGGCATTTTAACTATAAAGGGAGGCAGAAAAATATCTAAATAAACTTGGAGAGCTACAGTGCTATAAACAGTGTTCCATAAAATGAAAGGTAATATTGGTAGAGGTATTTCAGGATATTTAGAGATAAAAGAACATGTGTGTCTGTGAGGAGGGCAGAAAAAATAAATTTCTGAATATCACTTCACACAGTATAAGGGATAACAGAAGATGAGGTGAATGTGGATGTTGCACATTCATTATTCACATATTAAATAATTATCATTAAATATACATTATTGCCAGGCACACTGCTGGTCATCATGTAACAAATAATGATTGACTATCTATTATGTGACATATGATACCTGAATGTGTCATTGAGAAAGTCCCACCCTCAAGTTCTTACCTCTGGTGGAATACAGAACCTGAACAAGCAGTTGTTTTTGAGTGTGATGAATATTGTATAGCTAAAACAACATTCACTGCCATTGCATGCTTCTGATACTATTTCAAGGATCAATCTGAGCCCTAAAAGGGATAGTAGTTCACGGAGGTGAGTGAGGACTTGCCAACATCTTCCCCAACAGTGACAGCACTTGAATTGTCAGTTATATTCACATAGACTGTGTGAAAAGAAGAGTAGCAAGAGACAAGACTGGAAATATCAATGGGCAGAAACCATACTATGAAGAGTCTTGGGAACATTTTAGAGAATGTGGACCTCATCACCAAAGCAGTGGAAGAAGCCTAAACAGGACTATGTTGCAGCCAGATTTTATTTCCCCCAAAGCCCTCTGATGACAGAGCAAAGACTGAATTAAAGAGTCTGCTGTATTCATACAGACATGAAAGCACAGGAAACTGTCTGCATGTCCAGTGGAGAAAGAGAGAAGACACACTTCTCTACAAATCAAAAATTCAAGAGCAGAATCACAACCCCGTGCATTTCTGGATGGAGAATGTATCAGTAACATATTTAAAGTTGTGTTTAAGGAACAGTCTTCCCAGTTGAAAGGCTTATAACAATAGTATTTTCTTAAAACGGGTTTGAAAACTGCCTCAGCAGAAAGATGAGGAGTTTTAGCATTTCAGCATTTGATGAATGCTAACTCCATTAAAACCTGGAAAACTCCACTTGGATCAGTGCTACCCACAGACATTAATGTCCTAAGTTGTAGAGCTTCTATTTTCAACTTAATTCTGTCCACATGGTGGGAGGTACCATGATGAGATAGTGTAGAGTCCAGTGTAGCTAGAATACTGGAAACAAGGGAGAAAATCACCTAAAATCAAGTTAGGGGGCTTAATATGTTCCAGACTATGAAGAACTTCATTGACCACAGTAAGAATTTTAGTTTTGAAGAACCAGAGAAAGACAACCTTAAAATCTAACCCTTAAAAACTGACTACAGGGCCTCCCTAGTGGCACAAGGGGTTAAGACACAACCTATGAATCTATCCTCAGCCACTGCAGCACGAGTTCAATCCCTGGCCAGGGAGCTACTCATGTGGCACAGCAGTCCTCTCCTGACTCACCTGCTACTCCCCTCAGCAGTGTATTTCAGTCAGTCTGCTTGTTCTGCTCCCCACTCTGTCTCTGGTGAGTCCTCTCACGCCCTGCACCTCTGGCCTGTACCCCAGCTCTTGTATGCATAAATAAATAAATCTTTAAAAAATAATAATAAAAAAGCTGACTACAGAACTGAAGCATCTGAAGTGGGGAGAGGGTGGAGAGGGTAGGAACAAAGAGGGAAGAAAGCGCAATAGTCTGTGGTGGGTGTCCTACAGTGGTGATACCTGATGCAGACTCCACAACATTATAATATTTAAAGGATAAAGAATTACTTATTAGGATAAAAAGGTTGGTTTTTATCCAAAAACAATGGAAAATCATTGAAAGTTCTGATAAATGAAATGCCGTCAGGGAAATTACAGTTTGAAGAGATCACGCTATAACAAAGTGGAAAGCAACTTGGAGCAGGGCAGGAGTGGACTCTGCAAGACCAGTTAGGAATGTGTTGGCTTGAAGAACAATTTAAATGCAGTCACTGAAACAAAGAAATGTGTTCTTCTCACTAGGTGAGGCATCTGGAGCTGCAGTAATTGCATTGTTCAGCCGGTTGTCCTGGCCTTGGTTGGTCAGTGATCACGGATGGCCTCCTCATCCTCAGCATTACCAGCTGATGCTCTAGATGCAATAATAAAACAGGAAAATGGGAAAGGAATGAGTTGTCCCTTTAGGGACTTTCTCAGAAAACTGCAAAACCACTTCCATTTATTGTTCCTTGATCAGAATTCTCACATGACCCTCCATCTGCTCTCTAATAAACAGGTTAAGAAATGTAATTTTTAATACATTATCAGCATCCAAACAATCAGGCCATACTAAAATGAAAAATAATTAAGTAATATCGGGTAGATACCTACAACCAGAAAGGAGAAGATTCTAAGTCTAAGTAAACCATATCGTACCTCAGATTAGTGCTAGAAGCTAAAAGCAAAGATGTATCTAGAAATGATCACAGGTAGAAGTATTAGGTCTTTGTTATAGATTTGAACACAGGAGAATGATGAAGAAGATAATAACAAGGATGACTCCTCATTTCTGACTTATGTGATGGGGTGATTGGTAAATCAGTCACATAAATGCTGGGAAAACTGGGGAAGGACCGATCAGGTATGGAGTATAAGAAGAGATTCCATCTGAACAGTTGTTGAATTTGAAGTTATTTTCAAAGATCCCACTAGAGATGTTTTTGCGATCATTGGATTTATGTATCTGGAGGTCAGGAGAGAGATCTACTCTGGAAATATAAGCTCTGGAGTCATCAGAGTGTAAATAATGCTTGCTCTGCCCAAAGTACAAGACAGGACCAGACACAGAGTTAAATAGTTTACAGTCACTTAGCAAACGTAAGATCTGATGACTGGCATTTAAATCATTCGGAACATGTTATTTCTGTTGTCATTGTTTTAAATCTAGTGACTACAAGTCTTTGAGGGTAAAGGCCATACCTAATTATTCTTTGTATCCGCAATCACTAACACATAGTATATAACCAGTAAGTGAGGAGAATAAAAAATTACCACAGTCAAGCATAGTCAAATGGAGAATCAGATAAGTGATTTTGAGTGATACATACTATGAAAATTAATAGGACTAGAAATTGTATAGTTTGTTGAGAGACTGAAGAAAGGATTCATGATTTTTACAAATGAACGTATGATATTTATGTGACCTTGATGGTACTTGAAGATGCTGAGTTAGGTGATGGGTCTGAGAGTATGTTGCAGTAAAAGGAATAGCATTAGTAAAGTCACAGAGCAAAAAAGTACTGGATTTGTTAAGGGAGAGAAATTGTCTAATTTGTAATCTAGGTTACATATAAGCATATTAAAAGTAGATCATGTTGGGCCTCCCCAGTGGCGCAGCTGGTTGAGCGCAGCGCTGTGAAGCTGTCTGCAGCCTCTGCAGTGCAGGTTTGATTCCCGGCCGGCCAAGGAGCTACCCAGATGGCGCAGACCTCTTCTGTCTCGCCCACTGCTCCCCTCAGCAGTGTCTTCGGTCCATCTGCCTGTTCTGTTCCCCAGTCTTGCTGGTTAATTCTCTCACCCTCCCGTGCTTCTGGCATGTACCCCAGTTCTTGTATAAATAAATAAATTTTTAAAAAAAGGTAGATCACGTTATAAAGATAGATATTGTAGAAGCCTTGAATGCCCTGATGAGTTTTATTTAATTTAGTAAGCAACATAGATCCACTAAAATCTTTTAAGCCAAAAATTTTGAATCAATCTTAAATTGCAGTTAAGAAAATGTATTTTTGACAGTAATACATAAAATAGATGAAAGTAATGTGGGACAATGGTTAAGAAATTCTAATTTCTTAATTATACTCTAAAGAGGAGCACAGATTTAATATGTCTTTGTCAAGAAAGAAAAATGAGGACCATAGATAAAATCTTTAGGAAACAGGTTTTAACAATGATACCAAGAGCTATAATTGGGATTGTAATAGTAGTAACTTTTTAAAAATCCTTATGTGTAAAATAAGATAAAACAGATTCAGAAATACAAGAGAAATGTTTAGTGTATGTATTATCTCTTGAATCCTCATAATTCTGTTAGTTAAGGAATATTTCTTTCCCTATTTTAAAGGATTTGCTCAAATTCACTAACCTAATAATTATTGGAACCCAGATTCAGACTCAAGCAATTTGACTCCAGATCCTTTGCTGAGAGTCTCTGTGCAATAAATATGTGCCTAATTAAAACCAACCAACCAACCAACCAACCCCAGGTAATTCCTGAAGCTGTCCAAAAACTATTTGGGCTGCTTGTGAAATAGTAAGCTTGGAAACAGTCATAGAAAACTTGAATGATCATTGTAAGAGAAGTCTGTTTTATTAAAGGTATTTCTAAAATGAGGTTAGTAAGACTGAGAAATGTTCATGTTTCTTCCAAATGTTTAGATTCTTTAAAATCCTCTTGAGATGTTATTGAGCTCTTGAGAAGGAACTTAGAAGTAAAAAAATAAAATAAAATAGAAATTATACCTGTCCAGACATATCAAATGAGTTTTATGCAGAAATTATTTCCAAATATAAGTATTTTTTCTTCTGCTTGGTCATTATTTCCTCTTAAAGTTCTGTGTAGAAAAGATAATAGCAAAATTCCATATAATTTATCTATTGCTTCCATAGGAACAATAGATATTTGAAAGATGCAAAAACACACTAATACATTTAAATACCTCTCTTCAGGTTTACTTTTTAATTATGTTTATTGAAGTGACAGTTTATGATACTGTACATGTTCTAGGGGTTTATTTTTGTGTGTTGCTTTGCTTTTTTTATGTTCAACATATGAGTGAAATCATCTGATCTTTCTCCTTCTGAGTAGTATTCCTTTGTTTATATAAACCACATCTGCTTCATCATCTTATCTGTCATTGGACATCTTATCTGTCATCTGTCACTGTTTCCATAGCTCAGCTATTGTAAATAGTGCTGCAATGAACAAAGGAGTGCATATTTTAATCAGTGTTTTTATATTTTTTGGGTAAATACAAGAGTGGGATTACCAAATCAATGGTAAATCTATTTTTTGTTTTGAGAAATTTCTGTACCATTTCCCATAGAGACTGGACCAGGATACATTCCTACCAACAGTGTACAAGAGTTCTGTTTTTCTCCACATCCTCGCCAATACTTCTTGTTTCTGGTCTTTTTACTATGAGCTATTCTCGTGCTTATAAGAGTGGTTTTCTGATGTGGTTTTGATTGACATTTCCCTGATAACAAGTGATGATCATTTTTTGAATGTGCCTGTTTTATATGTCTTCTTTGGAGAAGTATCTGTTTAGATCTTCTCCCCTTTTTTTATTAAATTATTTATTTTATTTTGTTGAGTTGTACGAGTTCTTTATAGATGTTGGATATTAGCCCCTTTTTGGATTGTATTATGTGCAACTATTTTCTTTCATTTTTTAGCATTTCTTTTTGCTTAAATGATAGTCTTTGGCTGAGCGGAAACTTTAATTTGATGTAGTTCCACTTGTTTACTTTTGCTTCAGTTTCTCTGACCACTGTAGTTGAGTTCCCAAAGACATTACTGAAGCTAATGTCAAGGAGAGTTTTTGTCTATGTTTTCTGCTATGTATTTTATGGTTTCAGATTTTACATAAAATATTTGATTTATTTTGAAATAATTGTTGTTAATGGTGTAAAATAGTTTAGATTCATCCTTTGCATGTTCCTGTCCATTTTTCCCAACATAATTGTTTGAATAGATTTTCTATTTTCCATTTTATGGTTTGATTCCATTGTTGTAAATTAACTGTCCATGTATGTATGGGTTTATTTCTGGATTTCCAATTTTATTCTATTGACCTGTGTGTCTATTTTTATTCCAATACCATACTTTTGTAGTTACTGTTTCTTTGTAGGATAGTTAGAAATCTATATTGGAAACAATACCTTTTTTTTTTTTTTGGTCATGAATCCTTTGACTATTTAGGGTTTTTGGTTTTTGTGATTTCATACATGTTTCAGTAGTGTTTTCTCTATTTCCTTGAATAAAGATACTAGAATTTTGTTTCCATTAAATCTGTATACTGCTTTAGGTAAGATGGCTACTTTAAGCACAATCATTCTTCTAATCCACAAGTATGGACTAACTTTCCATTTCTTGTGTCTTATTTCTTTTTACCATGTCTTATAGTTTTTCTTGTATAAATCTTTCAGCTTAGTTAATTGCAATGTACTCATTACTTCTTGATGCAATTTTAAATGGAATTGCTTTTTTTATTTCTTTCTCTTTTATTTGCTGTTAGGGTGTAGGAATATATTAGTGTTTTATATCTGGAATTTGTAGGCTGCAACCTTACTGACTTATTGTTCCTAAGCATTTTTAGTAAAATCTTTAGGAGTTTCTATGTATATTATCATGTCATCTAAATTTGTGATTGTTTTGCTTCTTCTTTTCCAGTTTGGATTCCTTTTATTTCATTCTCTTGCCTAATTGCTCTTGCAAGGACTTCCAAACTAGGTTGAATAATAGTGATGCGAGTGGACATCATTATCTTATTCCTGATCAGAGAGGAAAGGTTTACAGTTTTTCACCATTGAGATATCAGTTTGTCATGTGTCACCTTTATCTTGAGAAATGTTCCTTCTATTCCATTTTATTGAGAACTTCAATTAGAAATGGATATTACATCTTGTCAAATTGCTTTCTGTCTGTTGATATGATCATATGATGTTTATCCTTCCCTTTGTTGATGTGATGAATTACACCGATTTGTGTAAGATGAACCATCCTTGAATGTCTGGGATAAATCTCACTTGGATGTGATGTTTGATCCTTTTAATGTATTGTTCAATTTGGCTTGCTAAGATTTTGCTGAGGATTTTAGCATCTATGTTTGTCAGAAATATTGGTCAGTAGTTTTATTTTTTGTGATTTCCTGCTCAACATTTGGTATCAGTTTTAATTCTGATGTCATAAAGTGTATATGGATGTGTTCTCTCTTCAATTTTTTAGAAGATCTTGAAATGGATAGGCACTTAATTGTCTTTGAGGACTTGGTATAACTCACTAGAGAAAACTGTTTTATTTTTGAGGTGGAGAGACTTCTGATTACTGTTTTAATTTCCATGCTCATAATTAGTCTATTTTCTATTTCTTCCTGATTCAACCTTTGGGGGGTTATATAATACTAAGGATTTGTCCATTTCTTCTACATTGACCATTTTGTTGGCATAAAGAGATTCAAAATAGTCTCTTATCTGTATTTCTGTGATGTCAATTGTAATTTCTCTTTAATTTCCAATTCTGTTTATTAGAGTTTTCTTTCTCTTTTTCTTAGTGAGCCTAGTATCTAGGTTCGCCTGTGTTACTTATCTTTTCAAAGAACAAGCTCTTAGTTTCTATCAATCCTTTTGTACATCATTAGGATCTTGTAAGATATTGTTGTATCTATTTCTATTCATTTATTTAGCTCTTCAAGAGTGTTCCATGTGCACTTTTGATGCAAGGGTGGGGGGTAGCATGCCCTATCAATAGCTAGTATATGCATCTTGTCTAATTCTTCATTCAAAACTGTTGTTTCCTTATTGATGTTCTGTCTGGTTGATCTGTTCATTGATTTAAGTGGGATATTTAAGTCCTTTACTACCATTGTGTTGCTGTCAATGTATATTCTTAGGCTTGTTAATATTTACTGTACATATTTTAATGCTCTTCTGTTGAGTACATGTATATTGATGAGTGCTATGTACTCCTGATGCATTGTTCCCTTAATCATTATTTAATGACCTTTCTTGTTACCTTTTTTAGCAGGAAGTCTTTTTTATTTTATATAAGTATGACTATCTCTGCCTTTTTGTTAAATATCATTTGTAGGATTCTTTTCCAACATTTTACTTTAAACCTATATTTATCCTCAAAATTCAGATGGTTCTCCTAGCGATAGCAGAAAGTGAAGGCTTTGGTTTCTGCTCCAACTAGTGCCTTTTGATTGGTGAATTCAGACCATTGATATTTAAGAAAGTATCTCTTGCAAGATGGATTTAGAGGAGATGAATTCTTTCAGCTGTTTGTGTCTGCTATCTTTCCTGCAACTCTGAGTATTAGCTAAGCTGGTTAGAGGAGTCTTAGCTGGAGATTTTTTTTTTTCCTTTTAGTACACTTAATATATTATGCTATTCTCTTGTGACCTGTGAAGTTCCTGGTGAGAAATATGTTAATAGCCTTATGGAAGTTCCCTTATATGTGACTTTGCTTTTTTCCGGTGGCCTTTAGGATTCTCTATCTTTATTTTTTGCTATTTTAATACATCGTGGTATGTATCTGTTTTGGTCTATTTTATTTGGAACTGTTTCTGTATCTGGATTCTGTTTGGTTGTTGTTGTGTTTTTTTTTTTTTTTTACCAGTTTGTGAAGTTCTCATCTACTCTTTTTTTTTTTTTTTTCAAACAGGATTTCTGCCCCTTCATCTCTTTCTTTTCCTTCTTGGAACCCTAATGGTGTGAATGTTATTCTTCTTGATGCTGTGCTGTAGGTCTCTTAGGTTGTCTTTATTTTTCTTATTTTTTTTTCTGCCAGTCTTTTTGGATTATTTCCTCTATACTATATACATTTCATTGATTCATTCTTCAGCCTCATTGACTCTATTGGTGAATACTTCTATTGTATTTTAAGTTAAGCTAGTGTATTCCTTATCTCTGTGACTTCTGTTTGGAGCTTTTTAAAATTTTCTCCGTTTGTACTTCTCTTTTTGGTTATCTATTTTCAAAATCCCAGTAAGCATTATTAAAACTATCGTTCTAAAGTCATCTTCTGGTAGTTTGGTCAATTCTGTTGTATTAGGGATTTTTTCACAGGTTTTAGTCTTGATCCACTCTATGGTAAATTGCAATTCCTCTGCCTCCTCATTCTATTTGGTGCTCTGTGATTATTTCTGTAGATAAAATTCGGCTTTTATCCTTCCTAGTCTTGCTGTGACAGTCTTGCTTTGGAATTGTAAGTTACAGGGTATTGGCTAAGGTTATTGGCCTTGGATGTTGTTCTTTCTGTTGTTGTACTAATTGAAGCCCATCAGGATGACTGGAGCTTAAGAATCAGTGCAGGGCGGTAGTTCAAAAACATAGCCCACAGGGAGATTGCCAGAGATGTGGGAATGTGGAGGTTGTTGCAATAGATTGCCAAGGGTGTAAGCCTTCCTTGATGCTGCAGACACTGGAGCAGAGAGAGGGATCTGGCAATTACTATCAGGTCAAGATACTATCAGTGATGCCCTCTCAGAAGCTCCAAACTGCAATTGATCTTCAATTACAGCCTAGTTCTGATCTCAGTGGGTTTTGCTGGCAGTACCTTTCCTCCAAAGCTCAGGGACAAGGAGCATGGCTAGAAGTTTGGGAGTTTAGGCACCACAGCAAATCACAGATTGTGCAATAGTTAAAGTGTTCAGATGCCTGCTAAGTTCAGACAACGGAGGGGCTGGTTCTTCTTGGGACTGCCAAGCTAACCATCATCAGCCCCAATTGTATCAGCTCGGCACCTACCAGCAGTTTGTTTTCTTTATAATCTGAAGCATTTACCTGTCTATAGCAGGCTAGGAATCAAAAAGAGACCATGGTGTTAGGGAGGGAGAGCCATTGCCTCTCCCAAGACCCCAATATTGTTCCTGGTAGGACAATTTCTCAGCATTTCCTACCCTTTCTAGTCATCTCTGTGACACTTCCTTGTGGAGATGCTAATTAAGTTCACAGTTCTCTTCCAAGTGCAACTGCTCCCTCACTGATGCTGGTCCACTGGCCTTGTAGAGGAAGATGTGACTCCAGGTCTGTGCTAGCCTGCCATCTTAGATACTCTCTCCTCTTTTAGTTTAATTTTTATTGTTTTCAAATATTTACAGTTGGGATTTTCTAAATCCCAATTGCTGACATGCCATTAAATTCATGATCTATTATTGGCCTAATCCATCTCTTTTGGAATTGTACCAGTGACAAATGGTAATAACATCTAGAAATTATGGTTTTGGTATCCTTGTGATAATCACATGTGTTTGCATCATATTAACATAAAATTGAGGTGAATTTTATCTTAAAGTTTTTCTAATCAACACTACTTGATCAAATAGTAAGTTTATTTTGTCACTGTTTTTAATTCTCTTTAAACAGAACCACCTCATATCAATGGATCTGAAGAACCTATAGAGATCTCAGTGATTGTTAACAATCCACTTGAACTTACTTGCATTGCTTCTGGAATCCCAACTCCTAAAATTACCTGGATGAAAGATGGACGGCCCCTTCCACAGATGGATCAGATGCAAACTCTCGGAGGAGGAGAGGTTCTCCGAATATCTAGTGCTCAGGTAAGTGTCAAAGTTCATTCAATTATTTGTCCTAAGTTACACTTCCCACTTGCTAATATATGAGAAACTTTGGTGAAATTATGCCTTTGTATATGAATATATCATAGATTTCTGTATCTTTATCAAGGGTACATTTCTTCTGTGATATGCATGTTAGGTAAACATGAGGTAACATGTTAGATGGAAGTGAAGGCATTATATTGAACTGAAAAAAACAAGATACCTTTCTTCACATTCTTTTTGCAAGTTTTCACAATGCTGTGTTAATATATTACCTGATGCTCTTAATTTGTACCATGTAGTCCTCTGTAAAACTTGCAAAAAAGCAATCCAACATACATATATATAAGGCCTCAAAAGAGTGTGTCTCTCTAAAATACATAAAAATCTGAAGAGACACAATGTTTCAAACAATGATCAACTAAATTGTGATTTTTTTTTAGTTTGTATTTAAGTATTGTTGTATTTAGTTTGTATTAAATTAATCTGAAATATGAATTTATTAGAGAGTGATATGTCTCAGATGTCTTACTGTCACAATCTTTTGTCCTACTAAGAAAGGGAAAAGTTATATTACAAATATTCTCCATCTGTGCCCTAATGCTGTCACCTATAAATTAGAGATACAAATAGTAATAATACCAAACTCATACACTTGGAGATTTAAGGAGATCTTCTAAAGATGAAGTGCTTATTAATGATACAAGCAAGTAGTGATGCTTAAATTGAATTATTGTTGAAATCAAATAATTATTGTTGCTGCTATTATCAGTCACCATTCTTTTAAATACAGAGTAACAAATTATTAAATAATATTTTATGTGCATTTTCACTGAAAAAAAATGGGAAGGAGCTTTTAAAAGAGATTTAAGAATTTCTAATTTTCTACTTTGTCAGTACTATTTTCAGCTCTGAGCTTTGTCATGTCTATAACACTCACAAAGACTTTATTTAGGCTATGTTTTTACCCATATTTTATACATCTGTGAGTAAACATAGAGAGATGTAGCATTCCCCTGTCAATTAAGCTTTGCTCAGTGGTGGAGTTAATTGCAATGCTAGGTTTGATTCAAAAGCCTATCCTGTGGAATCCAGCCCAATTCATGGTTTTTTTTTTTTTTTTTTTTTTTTTGTTTTTTTTTTTTATTTTCAATATTTTATTTATTTTTTATGGTTAGTTTATGTTTATTTTTTTTTTTAAATAATAAATTTTATTTTTATATTCCCCCATACAATTGCAAACGCCCCATTCTGACCCCAATCCTTCCCCTCCTGCCCCCCACCCCCCAAAAAGTGTCTCTGGTTCATAGTTTTTTGTTGATTTTGATTTTCACTTTCTTATATTCATTTTCCTGGTCCCTTATTTAAGTTTTCTAGATTCCTGCTATGAGTGAGACCATCCGGTATTTTTCTTTTTCTTTTTGGCTTATTTCGCTGAGCATGATCCCTTCCAGCGCCATCCATGTTGCTGCAAATTGCATGTGTTTATCTTTTTTGAATGCTGAGTAATATTCCATGGTATATATGTACCACATCTTCTTGATCCAGTCATCTATTTTTGGGCATTTGGGTTGATTCCAAAGCTTAGCTATTGTAAACAGTGCTGCTATAAACATAGGGGTGCAATTGCTCATGTTTTTAACATTCTTTTCTCTCCATCAAACATTGCAGTAACTCAGCAAAAACTTGGTTTAACTATCATACCACTTGCTGAATCAGAATCCTTTGATGTTATAATTTCAATGTCAAAAAGGAAGTAGAAGAATTTTTTAAATTTATTTGTTTATGCATAGAAGAACTGGGATGTAGACCAGAGGTGCAAAAGGTGAGAGAATTAACCAGAGACAGAGTGGGGAACAGAACACAGATTTACTGACATACACTGCCAAAGGCAGCAGCAGACAAGACAGGAGAGGTCTGCTTCACTATATGTGCGTTAGCTCCCTGGACGAGGATCAAAATCAGGCCTTCATACTGATAGCACTGACAACCACTAGGCAACCAGGGTGACCCCAGAAGAATTTTTTAACAAATTTTTTATCTCATTTTGTTAAGCCACTCTTATAACACACCTTATATTATATTTCACTTACTGGAACTTTGTCTTTTCATGTATTATCTATAACATACAGTCATACCTGGCAGATAACAGATGCTTTGTAAATTCCAAATTGTGTGGTAAGACCAGAGTTTCCTAAAACATTTTCATTAAAATACTAGTTCTGTGATTTATTCTAAATAGATTTGTGAAACTTTATCCACTATACCTTTCTCTCCTTTGTGAACTATAACGCATGTCAACAAGTCTGAAAAATCTTACTCCAAAGAAATCTCATTAGCTATAATTTTTCGAATACTGTGTTAACATAACACATTTTAGGTAATGTAGTTCCAAATAGTGACTGTCACTAAGTTGTCTTAAGTTGTCAGGAAATATTTCTTAAGTTGTCAGGAAATATTTCTTGGAGGAAGAAAGATTTAAGAGTGGTCATGAATGATGGTTCCAGTTTGGCTAAGTCAAAGCAATAGAGAGGGCCTCCCTGATGGTGCAAGGGGTTAAGACACAACCTATGAAGCTATCCACAGCCACTGCAGCACGAGTTCAATCCCTGGCCAGGGGGCTACCCACATGGCTCAGCAGACCTCTCCTGACTCACCCACTGCTCCCCTCAGCAGTGTATTTCAATCAATTTGCCTGTTCTGTTCCCCCCTCTGTCTCTGGTGAATCCTCTCACCCACACACACACACACACACCTCTGGCCTGTATCCCAGTTCTTATATGCATAAATAAATCTTTAAAAAAACAATAGAGGGGGCAATATCAATTGGGAATGAACTGAGTTGGTAGAGAAAAGTTGACTTTTAGAGGTTTTAAAGATATGATGAGAAATTTAGAATTTATTCTCTAAGCAGTGGTACATCATTTTTGAATTCTTAATTAAAGGACTGTGTGAATGTCATTCTTCTAAAATTGTACTTAAGTATTTTTCCAAACATCTAGTCATAAATTTTTTCAATGGAGTTTCTGCAGCTTACCAAAAAAGTTTTTCCAAAACCTATAAAGTCAGTTTTGAATGAACAAATTTAAGAATTTCCAATATTCTAGGAATGTTCTAGTAGTAAAATAAATGAAAACATAAGTTTTCTACTTTTCAAAAATACATTTTTTGCAGAAATAGGATCATCTGGTTTTCAGAGTATATTTTATACATACATAAGCATGATCTGTGTCTACACAATGTCAGACGTATAAATGAAGACTAACACTTTCAGTGGAAACTGTGCATAGGGATTTTTAAGAAATGTTTCTGTTTTCACTCATAGAGTCTGCTGTCAGGTTGACTCTATTTGTGATCAAATTACATAATATAGTCCTTTTGTTTCACTAAGTATGTCAAAAGGTAGATTATATAGGTGAACCAAATAAGACATCAGTGAAAAAAAATAATAACAATACAAAACACAACAAAGCAAAAACAGACAATTATAAATCAGAGATATCCTGCAGGGAAGGAGAAGGGAGAGGGCTCAGAGGGAGGGAGGGAGAAGCACAGGGGACTATAGTGATAGTGCACTGGTGCATTGGTGAAAGAAATTCTATGGGGGCTACCTGGGGAGGGGAAGCAAATATTGTTTAAAAATGAACAATGATGTAAAAAATAAAAATAAATAAATAAATTTAACTCATAAGTACTTATTTCTTCATTAAACATTGACTATACATCTATTATGTATGGTACTAGGTCCTGTATATATTTTCTTTTCTGAAATAATTAAATACACCTAACATCATTAAATACACCCTCTTTAAGCATTGATTTATATATAATAGAAATGATAAGCAATACTCAATATTTGAGAGCTCATCACAAGTGTTAAATGTTTATAAAATTTTAGATATTGGGCTCTCATAATGATACCTTGCTTTGTGTGAGATTTTTATATTCACTCCAGTGTAGGGATTTATTCTCATTACCAAGACATATGTGTCAACAATGCATAATTCTCTTATTTGGATTTTACAGGTGGAGGATACAGGAAGATATACATGTTTGGCATCCAGTCCTGCAGGCGATGATGATAAAGAATATTTAGTGAGAGTGCATGGTAAATTTGGCAAAATGTCCTGCAACCTATTGATACTAATACCTAATTAGAGTCCATAAGCTATGGAAGATGGAGCAACTCCATAACACACCAAGGCTTTATCCAAAATGACTGATATTTTCAGAATTCCTTTCAATAGTGCAACATCTGAGTTTTTCTGTGAAAGAGGATATGGATTCAATAAAGCATTAAACACTTCAAAAATAGAAGAAAATGTTAAATATCTATAATCTCATCACACAAAGCATTTTGCACATCAAGTTTTTAATCACAGAAGTGTGATTCAGTATCTCAGAAGTGTGATATAGAAGTGTGATATAGTATTTGTTTTTCTCTCACTTAATGGTATAGTGAACATGTTTTCAGTCAAAAATCATATTTTTAGAACATTATGTTTTAGTAATTGCCTAGTGTCCCCTTTCATGGATATGCTATCATTAATTTAATTCCTTCCCTGTTTTTTAATATTTAGGCTGTTTCTGTATCTTATTCAATATAAGGATTACTTTTATAGATACCTTTATACATGTTGGCTTATTTCCTTAAATTATTTTTTAAATATTTATTTATTTATGCATACAAGAACTGGAGTACAGGCCAGAGGTGTGGGTGGATGAAAAGATTCACCAGAGACAGAGTGGGGAACAGAACAGGCAGACTGATTGAAATACACTGCTAAGGGGAGCAGGGGGTGAGTCAGGAGAGGTCTTCTGTGTCGTGTGGGTAGTTCCCTGAATGGGGATTGTACTCATGCTCCAGTGGCTGCTGATAGCTTCGTTGGTTGAGTCTTAACCCCTTGCGCCACCAGGGAGGCCCTATTTCCTTAAATTATTCTGTTCATTTTCTATAAGTACACTTTGCTTGATTTTGTAAGTACACACATGCACACACGTGCATGATTTTTGAAATTTATTACTGTCATTTTCTAGAAAAGTCAGACCAATAAGATTCTGGCTGATACTATTAGTCATAGACATAGAAACCTTCATGGAGAGGAACATTTAGAAAAACTAAATAGATTTTTAATTCATTCTCATAGCCTAAATAATTAGGCAGTGCAAACTGTGATTTAAGTGCCCTCCTCTCCCTAACTCTACACACCTGCCTTTAAACCTGCCATTAGTTGACATGTGAATGTTTAATGAGTCAGATAATAAGATACATTCTGCATATCAAGAGAAGTATAGACATGTCTTTATATTATGTTAAAAATACCCTAATTTAGTAGTTTTAAAATCTGATGTTTTGAGAAAGTGATTATCAACTGTAGAACCTGGACAAGGAATCCCTTCTTTGTGTTGTAGTTTCTTTACCTGTTAAAAGGTAATAATCATGTTGATTTTATTATCCTATCATTCATGTGACTCTTGGAAGAAGTTCGCTATTTAATGTACATGAAAGTATTAAAGTAAGGTAAAAAAAAACCTTATTTATAATCGTTTTTACTGTAAATTGAATAACTAATGTTTTAAGCTTATGATTCATTTTATACAAGCAGAAGCAACATGTGTCGAATACCTGTGATAATCCAGATCTTTACATTTTATTAATTGAAAACCTTTGATGTGTTTGTTTTCATACCCAGTACCCCCAAATATTGCTGGAATTGATGAGTCCCAGGATTTCACAGTGTTACAGAACAGACAAGTGACACTGGAATGCAAATCAGATGCAGTGCCCCCACCTGTTATCACGTGGCTTAAAAACAGAGACCGATTGCAGGTAAGTCCTGATAATTCTGCAGATTATTTTTGAGAAAAAAAAATCTGCTGGGGAATCTTTGCTAGGTAGACAAGACCAAACAACATGAGGTAGTTGGTTGAACATTCACCAGTTATTCAGTATTCAAGGGTGGACACAGGATCCTTTAATCAGCCTTCTTTTTTCAGTCTTTCCCGGGGTAGCTAGTAATTATGAATCAGAAAACAGGTACTTTTATTCAGACACTCTGCAAATTGACCCAAGAATGTATCTCCTAAAGCTCAAGAATTAAAGCTGCATTTGAAACACTCAATTATTTCTTCACTTGAGAGGGAAGAAGCCCTAACTAGAGTCTCAAAGAACTGAGCAGTCCTAACTAGCCTTTAGACAACCCTCTTACTGAATTTCCTTGGTCTAAACTTAGATCTCAGAAATGACCTCATGGATCTCTATAATGCCCTTTACTATCATGAATCTAGGTCTGGGATCACTGAATAACACATTTTCTTGCTCTCTAAAGCTTCTCAAGTACAAGTGATATCTGTGTGCTGTCATAAAGTATCACAGCACAGGATCCTAAGTTGCTTTTTAGGCTCAGTATTGACTGAATCCTCTGACTGTTGGTTATTATCCTAGTAGTTATTTATTCTTATAACCAATTTTGCTACCCTGTGCATGATTATATAAATGAAATTATATCCCTTAACACATGTAACAGAACGTTTTCCACCACCACCAAAACACATCAAACACAGAAAGGCTGAATTCTAATTTTAAGAGTGGCATGATCATTTCGCATGAAAAGGCATTGCTGCTGTCCTGGGAACTGTAAGTAGCTGGCTATGGGTGAATTAGACCTTGATTAAAATCCTTTGATGAATCCCCCTAAATGTTGGAATTCAGATTAAATGCCTGACATTCCCTCCATAGTCTTATTTCCCATATATACATTTCATTTTAGGCCATTCATTGTTCAGCTAGGGACTGAGTGAATGTTCATGGTGAAGATAAGACTAATCGGAGATAAGCAAGTGATGGCAATACTGAGCAGTTCACTGTTGAACTTTTTTAATTAAAAAAAAAGTTTACCTCATTTTTAGATACTTATAAGTAATTCAGGTATATCCATGTGGAAAGTCTATAAAACACATTAAGACATATGAGTCCACATTTTATGTCATAACTGTTGTTGAAGCCATGGTTTCTGTGAGGCTAACCAGTAAATGAGAATAAAGCCTCATTTCAAAGTGAGTATAAGAAGAGAAGGAGAATGGGATTGGGAAGGATTTAGAAAGCTCAGACTAAATGTAGGAGACACAGGTGTATTGAAAGTCAAGGAAAAGAGAAGGAGTAGTTAAAAGTTCGGTTAAGAGGGCCTCCCCTGGTGGCGCAGACAGTTGAGCGCCACGCTGTGAAGCTGCCAGCAGCCTCTGCAGTGCTGGTTCGATCCCTGCTGGCTGGTGAGGGTCCCACATGGCAGGGCAGACCTCTCCTGTCTCACCCGCTGCTCCCCTCAGCAGGGTATTTCATCAGTCTGCCTGTTCTGTTCCCTGCTCTGTCTCTGGTGAATCCTCTCACCCTCCCACGCATCTGGTCTGTACTCCAGTTCTTGTATAAAATAAATAAATAAATCTTTAAAAAAAAATTTTAAAAAGTGCAGTTAAGATACAGTTGAAGCAATGTCCAATGGCTTTGACAATACATAAAAATTATTAAAGACCTGAGCATGGTTGATTCTTCAATAAAGTGATCAAAATAGAAGACAGTGACAGTTGTTAGGGCAGTTAAGGAAGAAGAGAAAGTGTATATAATTATGGACTGTTCTTTAAATATAAAAGAAATTTTTTGTATGTTTATTTACTGATAGAAATTGAAGCTATAGAAAATAGCAAAAGAAATGTATAGGACAGTGTGTTGGATGGGGAGCAAATTGGACCCTGGTCATAGTTGAAGAGTTTTGGAGCAAGGGTAAACCCTTTTCCACAGACATGGGGAAATGGAAAGGACGGTTGCAATCATGTGCAAGATGGAAGGAGAGAATTGCAGGCTCAAGACTTGTTTTCTCAGTGGAGTAGGAAACTACTAGTAGTGAAACTATCACTACTCACAGATGACATGACACAGATACATAGAAAAAGCCACAAAACTCCACTAAAAAACAAACTACTAGAAATAATAAATAAACAGTAAAGTGGCAGTAAAGTGGCAGGGTACAAAATCAGTCTGTTAAATTTCTATGCAAAAAAAATAATTAGAGAAAAGAAAAATTAAGATAATAATCTCATTTACAATCACACCATAAAGGATAGTATACCTAGGGTTAAACTTAACAAAAGAGGTAAAGAAACTATGCAATGTAAATTATAAGGCACTCTCATAGTTAAATAACATAAGACACAAAGAAATAGAACAATATCCTGTGTTCATGGATTAGAAGAATAAACATTGTTAAAATGCCCATATTATGTAAAGCACTTTATAGATTCAGTGCAATACATATCAAAAATTTTTTGAGGAAATCAACAATTATAAAAAAAATTATGCCACCACAGAGGACCCCCACATGTCAAAGCAATACTGAGAGAAAAGAAAAAAATCACACTCCGTAACTTCAAACTATACTACAAAGTAGTAGGATAACAGTGTGGTATTGGGACAAATAAATAAACACAGATCAATAAAATAGAATTAAGAGCCCAGAAATAAAAAAATATATATGGACAGTTATTCTTTGACAAAGCAACAGGTGTCCATATGTTGGAATAAGGAAAGCCTCTTCAACAAATGGTGTCACAAAAATGGGACAGCCACAAGGGGAATAAAAGAAACTTGATCATTACTTAATTCCATACACAAAACTTGATTCAAAATGGTTTAAAAACTTGCATATAAGACCTGAAAACATAGAGTACATAAAAAAGGAATATATAAACATACCTATGTACCAGAGGGTATTGGACGATGAGAAGAAGATAAAAGAGGAAGGTTCATAGGGTATGAGCACTGGGGTTTTGAACGACTATGATGAAGCATTTGCATACATGAGAGTGTGGGGTCATACTCCCCAAATTATATAGACATGTAAATGATTGGCAAATCAATAAAATTTGAGAAAAAGTGCAAAGGAATAATTGTTGCTTCTAACTTAACCAAACTTAATTTATTAGTCAGGAAGATTTCAGTTGGGATAGAATTCAGACTCAAATAACCTTAACTGAAAAAAGGTTATTTGTTGGCTTTAGTAATTGGCAAAATAGACTTTAGTCATTACTAGACCCAGAGGCTAAAATCATGTAATCAAGCCACTGTGTCCAAATGTCAGCTCTGCCTCTTTGTCTTAGATTCAGAACAGACTGTCCCCAAAGAGTTATAAGGCTGTCACCAGGCTTGGATATTCCAATAAAAAAGAGTATTCCTTATTCCCCAGCACTTTCAGCAGAAGTCTTACAAGGGATGGAGAGAGCTTTGCTTGTCTTAACTTAAGTCATCTGCCCTTTCTAGAGCATTCTATCTTGGTTACAAGACCTGGGTCATTGATATTGAGCCTTTGCCTTTAACTCACTCATAGAAATAATTCCCAATGGTTTCGGTTACCAGGATATTGGTGGGAGGAGCAGATAAAGAATACTTGAAGATAGGCACCCTACAGTTTGCTGTAGTTACTTTCAATGTTATAAAGTGATATTTTATTCCCTTTTCTGAACATTTTAATGGTAAATTTTACTTACTGAATCCAGGCAACACCTCGAGTACGAATCCTGTCTGGAGGGAGATATTTACAAATTAATAATGCAGATTTAAGTGATACTGCAAATTATACCTGTGTTGCCAGCAACATTGCAGGAAAGACTACAAAAGAATTTGTTCTCACTGTAAATGGTAAGAAAAATTAATCATTGTTTCACAATTTTAAAAGTGTAGCCAAAAGTATTCAAAGAGATAACTTTGGTTTTTATGAACATTCTAAATGAATTCTTGTGGTTATCTTATTTCCTTTGAAAAATAGTATTTCTATTATAGTTATATTCAAACTAACTCAATTTCAAAAAATTTATCTTGGAGGATAACGTATGTCCAATCATTACCATAATATCCTGATATTTTGTGTCATTCAGATCAGAGCCATTGAGATTTATCCAGCCACAAATCCCTGTAAGTTTCTGATCTCACATCAGAGCAATTGAGGAATATCTTGATGAAAAATGGCCCATTATTCACCTGTATTTATTTTTGTGTTTGAATATATAAGTACTAGAAAGAGACTACTATAGGACTGTAAGTCTCATTTATATAAAATCTAAATACTAAAATTTGCCAAATATGGGGAAAATAATGCAGGCTTTCCTCAAGAGCAATTATCTCTGGACTTTGAATATATGAAACTGCGGGATATAAAGTGATCCACACAGTGAATATCTCTAATACTAAAATTAAAATTCTAGTTTTCTATTCCCACATGCGCTCAATGATTAATAATAAAATACATGCTCAGAGATTTGCATGATTAATCACAGATGCACTTTTTGTTGTAGCAGCCCACTTTCTGTCCTTTATTTAAAGTGAAGTTGTTCCAGCATTAACATTCTCTAACCATTATTTGGCCAAAGAGCAATAAGAAATATCATTTTTAATTTATATCAGACCAGACCTGATTTTTATTCTAGTTTCTCTCATAGAAAGCCAGATTTCACACACAATATCAGGGATGTAAAATTCCCTTCCTCCATCTCCTCTTTGTTTTTAAATACTGAGTATCTTGTGTAAGACTATAGGAATTAAACCACAATTCTACATATAGTAATCTAAATTAGCTGTAGGCAAAGTTATATACTTGATTCACAGTTTGTGCCTTGCACTACCTCTTCTGGGTCTTTGTTCAGGCTATGTAATTAGTATAAATGAAGTTTTCCACATGTGTCTCTTGTACAGTTCCTCCAAGCATAAAGAGTGGCCCACAGAGTCTTGTCATTCACTTAAATAAGTCAGCTGTCTTGGAATGCTTTGCTGAAGGTGTGCCAGTCCCCAGGATAACATGGAGGAAGGATGGGGCTCTTCTGTCTGGGAATCATGCAAGGTAATAATTCTAGGAAAGGATTCTAAATACCCTAAGAACTGAAATAATAACCCTTAAATCTTTTTCCCAATGCATTATTTGGGGCTTGTATTTAAAATTGTTCTCTCCATGTTAATATAAGAATCAAAAGACAATATTTTAAAAGCATAATTTCTAAGACGTCTAAAACATGATTATTACAACATTACACTCCCATCTATAAACCTTTACATCTTATTCTTTTTTCCCCACCCACCCAAGGTGTTATAAATATGTGTCATTTGAAGCAAGAAGACTAAAACCTAATGTACCTAAGTCTTTAAGTGTGCTCTCAGTCAAATGTGAATAATCAGAAAAGTTGATTTAGGAGATTCCATTTGTGGTCTTTCTCATAGATACTCCATCTTAGTTTTTTAGCTTATCTTATTCTGATAATTTAGTTACTTTATATTCTACTAGATACTCCATCCTAGAAAATGGATTCCTTCATATCCGGTCAGCACATGTCACAGACGCCGGGAGATATTTGTGTATGGCAACCAATGTGGCTGGAACAGACCGCAGGCGAATAGATTTACAAGTCCATGGTAAATGTGCTTTTATAGACAACATCCAGTCTTTGTGTTGGATGTTCTTTTATAGCCTAAACAAGTGAATTTATAGATTGTTTGATATCCAAGACTACATAAATGTATTCCCTTATATTGTATATATATATTACATTCCTAGCAGTCATGTCCCACATTTTCCTCACTATTTAAATTCACAGAGCTTTATTGTGTTTTTTTTTTTTAAGATTTATTTATTTAAGCATTCAAGAGCTGGGGTGTAGGCCAGAGGGGCTGGACAGTGGAACGATTCATCAGAGACAGAATGGGGAACAGAAGAGGCAGACTGATGAAATATACTGTTGAGGGGAACAGCGGGCGACAGGAGAGTTCTGCTGTGCCATGTGGGTAGCTCCCTGGCCAAGGATTGAACTTGTACTGCAGTGGCTGCTGATAGCTTCATTGTGCTGAAACTTAACCCTGTGTGCCACGAGGGAGGCCCTATTTTGTTCTTAACTATGAGGCAATTTCCGATGACTCATTTCAGTTTGGCACCTGCTTTGCTGAATGTGTTCCCCTTCTAAGTGGTGACTTTGTTTTAGTTGCTCCATCTATCGCGCTGGGTCCTACCAACATGACCATTACGGTAAATGTCCAAACCACTCTGGCTTGTGAGGCTACTGGGATACCAAAACCCTCAATCATATGGCGAAAAAATGGACAGCTTCTCAATGTGGATCAAAATCAGAATTCATACAGGTAAGGAATAAATTCATTGAAAAATCCCACCTACTATTTAGAATCATTGTTAAAGAATTTTAACTCTATCAATAGGGGCAGCAAACATGTAAAAATTAGCTAGTATATAGAGAGTATGTTACTATGGAATTAGTTTTCA
Source organism: Talpa occidentalis (assembly GCF_014898055.3). Classification (NCBI taxonomy): domain Eukaryota; kingdom Metazoa; phylum Chordata; class Mammalia; order Eulipotyphla; family Talpidae; genus Talpa; species Talpa occidentalis. The sequence continues at coordinate 51,634,927 of NW_023601212.1, forward strand.
ACCTAAAATATTTTTGTCATATGGAATTAGTTTTGAACCTAAAATATATTTTTTATTTATAGATACAACTTTATTATCTATAAATACTGTGGTTCACTGTCAGCAGATTCTATAGAATTAAATCTTCTATTTTTATTTCTTGAATACTTTGTAGAATTTTATGAAAACATCATTTTGGATAAAAGAAAAACTATTCTATCAAAATATATACAAGCTTGAGTTATATAACAAAAATCAAATTTTATATTTTAAAGTACAGCTTAGGTATTTGGCAGCATGTATGGGGAGAAAAAACAGCATTTTCTCCAACTTTTTACATTCCTTACACTTTAATACCATAGTTTGTAAAATGACAGTGTATATTTTTTAAAGGCGAACCTTAAAATCACTGGGAATTTGTGATGTTTTATGTGAGCATCATTTCTTGTATCTCAAATTAATAAATATCAAAATATTTGCCATAGTGCTAAAATTTGTTCTCATAGATATACTGGACAAAAATCAACTGATATACCAGGTAATATGAAACTATAAGTATTCCTTTTGAAATTTTGTTGCTTCTCTCTCCTCACCCTTTTATTCTCTTGGTATTGGGTGTTTAATGACTGAAGGTGTACACTATGTAGAAAATGTACAATGTCTTGGACAAAAATTATGTGCAGTATGTTCCCATTAAATCAAATAATTTCTATTCTGTTAGTGCTTATTTTGAAGTAAGAAAATAACTATTTTTATTTAAGTTAAATCATGTATGTGTATTTACCAAACTCCTAAACATTGGAAGTGATCCAGATTGCCTTATGTTTGCTTTGGTTACAAGTAGAAAAAAGAAATAAAGAAAAAAGACTTACTTCTATGCATCTCCAAGGAAACCAGTACATGTAAAGGAAGCAGGTGAAGTTGAGAAAGATGTAAGACAGACTTGTAGTTACCTATCTGTCAGTGGAAATAATAAAATACCAACTTGCAAAGTCATTGTGAGATTTAGAGATCATTTATGTGAAGCATTTGATATGGTGCCAGGAAGTTAGTGCTCAAGAAACAGTGGCTATGACTGATGTGTTCATTGCTTTGTATCTCAGCTAGGAGAGTATAGATAGATCATGCATTCCTAAAAGGCAAGAGTCCCTCTTCAAATCTTCCTTCCACTCATTTCTGCAAATGTCAAGGTTGAGGCCCTGTTAACCAACCTACTGCCCTATGCACTTAAAATTTGATACAGCTAGTTTGTATGAGAGAAGTGATCTTCATTTTAACATGAAGGAAGAATCTGTTCCCCTCCATTCACAACATGGTACCATGTTGGGTCAACTGGAAACATTATAAAAACTGATACTACTCACTGCTTTGAAATCTCTCTTCTAGGCTCCTTTCTTCAGGCTCACTAGTCATTATTTCCCCTTCTGTGGAAGACACTGCAACCTATGAATGCACTGTGGCAAATGATGCAGGAGAAGACACAAGAACTGTGGCTCTCACTGTCCAAGGTAGAGTTGACTTAGTCCTGGATTGAAAGTTATTACAATGATGTAATTTCATTGTTGCACTGATTCACAAAGATGACTTCCTTTTCCACTTACCAAATACTCACTTTCACTGTGAAAAAGAAAAATGTCTTTGAAAAGTCTCTGAAGTTTGGCAACCTGTAGTTTTCTTTCTTTGTGTTGTTACTGTTTTAGTTCCACCTTCCATAGCAGATGAGCCTACAGACTTCCTAGTCACCAAACATACCCCAACAATACTTACCTGCACTGCATCAGGAGTTCCATTTCCTTCAATTCACTGGACAAAAAATGGCATAAGACTGCTTCCTAGGGGAGATGGCTACAGAATTCTGTCCTCAGGTAAGACCAACCAAACCTTGCCAAGTTTTCTCTTGCACTAAAAATAATAAAATACATTTGCATTCCTGGACTTAGACATCTGAGGAAAAGTCCAATTAGAGTGGGGAGGGGAACTAGGGAAAGAGGAAAAAAAGAAGTCTGGAGAAAAATATCAATATCTAAGACTTACCTGAACATAATAAGCATGATCATTGGTATTTTATGTGTATATTTACTAAACCCAAGGTTAAACAAATTAACTAATGCCTTTGCATAAACCATGGGGTTTTTTGATTGGCCAAATAGAATGTGTTCATTTAAATATATAGTGCCTAAAATGAACTGTATGTCCTAATAAGTTTCCTTGGATGTAAAGCTAAGACAGAGTTCTTGTTTTCAAGGTTTTTACAATCTAGCAGGTAAAGCCGGTGATAAATGCTATGATGGATACATTTTGAGGGTGGTAGAAGCTATTGTTTATAAAATTTAAGTATTAAAAATGTATAGTATGGCAGAGAAAAAACTAATTCACCTAATGAAAGTATAGATGATTCACATTGGTGTTTCTGAAAATTCATCCTGCATTTGGGAGGGTTGGTACACTGGAAATAAGTGAAAGTAGCAATCAAAATCCTGGGGTATTTTGAATGTGTGCATATTATTCTAAAAGTATTTATTTCTTCAACAGAAGGGAAAGTAAAGATTTGTTCTCAGGATGGAATTTATTTGTCAAAGCAAAGTATTTTGACTATCAGAAATCTGTACAGATCTTTACTATCAGAATTCTGTATATATAGATCTTTAAAAAATGAAATCATAAAATCTCAATTAATTACCTCTAGCCTAAAGTACTGTTCTAAGGAAATACTTTGGAACTTTCTCAAAATGTTTAACAGAGGTCCAATATCACCAGCAACTTCATTCCTAGATGCCTACCCCCGAGAAATGAAAACACATGTCAAAGACTTGTACATGAATATTCATACAGTATTATTCACAACAGGCAAACCATAAACAATTCAGGTGTCTGTCAGCTGGTGAATGGAGAAATATAGACACATCCATATAATGAAAATCTCTTTAACATAAAGTAGTTTAGTAAATTATCTAGGACCAGGGTTAGGAGTAAGGAGTGGCTGTTAATAGGATAAATTTTCTTGGGGGGGTTATAGAGATATAAATTAGATTGTGTCATGATTGCACAACTCTGTGAATATACTAAAAATCATTGAATTATACATTTAATGAATGAATATTATGGCATTAAAATATACTCTATAAAGCTGTTAGTAATAATTTTAAAAAGTATTATGCTTTACCCTTAAGGGGATACAAGTATGAATGTAAGGAACAACTATGAATATAAGTCAGGTGCAACTGTCCTATAGGAACAAAAACACAAAGATGAGACTTAATTAATTTGAAAAAATAAGGATGCATCATACATTGAAACTTTTTTTTAGGAGCAATTGAAATATTTGCTACTCAGTTGAACCATGCTGGGAGATACACCTGTGTGGCCAGGAATGCAGCTGGTTCTGCACATCGACATGCAACTCTTCACGTACAGGGTAGGAAGGTTATTTACTCATCAAAATCTTGCTGTTGTTTTTAAGTCATGTTTATTCTTGAAAAGCAGAATTGTCTAGAGCTTGGACTCCAGTAATACTTTGAGGCTATAAAAGCCAGGTAAATATTTATCAGCAGACTAAAGATTACACAGATGACATACCACACAGACCATCCCTTCAATCAGGTTTCTTCTTCAATTTTTATAATCTGTTCCTGCTTCCAAAAGAGTTCTTCTAACAGAGTTTAAATAAAAACTGGAGACTCAGAAAATGTCATATGGCTCTTATTCACTTTTCCCTGGGGCAATTAAATCACTAATATTTTAGAATTATGAGTTTGGACATATTTAATTTCATGATGACAGTAGACATTTTGGCCATTAACTAGTGCCATTGCTTATTTCTGTTCAATGGTTCTTGCAGAGCCTCCAGCCATTCAGCCTCAGCCCAGTGAACTAGACGTCATTCTAAACAATCCCATTTTATTACCATGTGAAGCAACAGGAACACCCACTCCTTTCATTACTTGGCAAAAAGAAGGCATCAGTGTCATCACTTCAGGTACCTCCCACTGTTTCTATCAAGCAAATCCTAACAAATCAGTGTTTTATAACTGGGAGTAAGCAAGCTCTTGTCTAATGAAAATAAAATTTCTTCTGTCCCTGCTTTTATAATTGTGATGTAGGCAACAGTCGTGCAGTTCTTCCCAGTGGTGGTCTACAGATCTCCAGAGCTGTCAGAGAGGATGCAGGTTCTTACATGTGTGTGGCCCAGAATCCAGCTGGGACAGCCTTGGGCAAAATCAAGTTAAATGTCCAAGGTACCCAAATGATCAATCTCTGTGTTTTTATTACAAAGATGCTTGTAACAATGTATACCAAATATTCATATATCTAAAATAATAATGCTGCCATAATTCTCTAAATTCTAAATGTATTACCCTATTTGTTTTTATCACCCTGGGGAGATGTTTGTTCTTTTTAATAATTTCTTATTCAATTAACGTTGCATTATAACATTATTTATGTTCTAGTTGTGTATCATTATAAATCAGTATCTGTATGCAGTAAGATACTGATTAAGTTCACCACTAAAACTTCACTTCCATCTACGTCCAGTTGACCCTTTTGACTGATTTATTCACCCCTTTTTTTTTTAATAGAGGCATGTTTTATTTATTTATTTATTTGTTTGTTTTTTGTTTGTTTTTTTTTTGTTTGTTTGTTTGTTTATACATGCACTGGGTACAGTCAGAAGCGCGGGAGGGTGAGAGAATTCACCAGAGCCAGAGCGGGGAGCAGAGCAGGCAGAAGGACCGAAGTACACTGCTGAGGGGAGCAGCGGGTGGCAGGAGAGGTCTGCGCGCCATGTGGGACCCTCCTCTGGTGGCCGGGGAGCAGCCGGGGATCGAACTGGCGCCGCAGAGGCCGCGGGCAGCTTCGCAACCCAGCGCTCAACCGCTGCGCCACCAGGGAGGCCCTATTCACCCCTTTTTACCCTTTTCTTCTAGTTACCACTAATTTGGTCTTGTATGCTAAAACTTTATTTTTTGTTAAACTTAGTTCATTTGTTTGTTTTTTTCTCTATGTACCACATATGAGTGAAATCAAACTGTTGTCTTTCTCCATCTGGTTTATTTCACTGAGCATAATACCCTCTAGGTCCATCTAGGTTGTTGGTTGTTGCATATGGCAGGATTTCATCTTTTTGGATATCTGAGTAGTATGCCATTTGTATATATAGTTCATTTTCTGTTTGGGCTTTTTTTTTTTTTTAGTATGGCATAAAACTAAGACATCTCATGTTTTGAAATTCTATGAGTCTTTTTGGTTACTCTATTTTCATCATATTACATATTTAAGGTGATTTTTAAACCATTATTTCACAATCCTACTTTTGTTACAATGTGAAGTACAAGATTACATATCTAATTGCATCTAATTACATATCTTAATTGCATTTAAACAAACTTGATGGGGAAAAATTATTCTAGACACAAAGCAGGGATTTTTTTCACATTGAACTGATATTTTCTTGATATATTTTTTGTTTTTTTAAGGTTTGAAAAATGTGTGTTTTTATTTTAATCACAATAACTCTATTGCATGAGGTTGGAAAAAATGATCCCTATGTAATCCATTGACATAATTCCCATATTTTGCACGCATTGCTTTTGTGAGTGAAGAAGTAATTTTAAACAGGTTCTGAGATTCTGAATTTGCATTGGCTGATTTTGAATTTCCTTATAATGTGATCTTCCTATCGTGAATTAATGACTATAGTAAAGCTCACATTCTTGAAATTCATGAATTTTATTTCTATCTAATTTTCAACCTTTATTCAACAACTTATTGGCTTAATAAGTGAAAATATTTTGAATGTTTTAAACATGATCCTTCCTATGGTGTAGAGATATGAAATAGTAAACTATCAAATAAATGAAATAATTTTAAATTCTGATATGTTATGCAGAAGAAAAACTAAACACTGAGCTGGAGAATAATAGGAAACGTGGAACCACTTTAGATTAGTAATTAAAATAGCCCTCATTTTTTTAAGATTTATTTATTTATGCATACAAGAACTAGGGTACAGGCCAGAGGTGTAGGGGGTGAAAGGATTCACCAGAGACAGAGCAGACAGACTGACTGAAATACACTGCTGAGGGGAGCAGCAAGCACGTCAGGAGAGGTCTGCTGCGCCATGTGGGTCACCTCCCTGGCTGGGGATCGAACTCATGCTGTACTGGCAGCTTACAGTTTCATAGAGCTGCATCTTAACCCCTTGTGCCATCAGGGAGGCCCCAAATAGGCCTCTTTGAGGGGGTACAAATTTAGCTAAAACCTGAATATGATCTAAGTCACGTAAAGTACTAGAGTATCCAAAGTACACAGGACATGATGTGTGGTGGCCCCCAGGCAGGAAAGAGTAAGAAAAGAAGAATGTCAGCATGGGTAGACAGTGGTGAATGAGGGAAAGACTCGCAAATATTTATATAAGAAGGCAGGTCCAGAGCATGGAGAGCCCAAAGGATCATAGGAAGGCTGGCTTTCAGTCTCTGTGCAATGGGAAGCCCCTTAAGGATTTAACCAAGACTCTGTTTTGTTTTATGAAGATTTCTTTTGCTGTTCCCATCTGAGATAGGAGCTGGAAGAGCTATTAAAGTCCTCTAGATTTTGTGTTCTGTTCTAGCTAGAGTAGAGGTGGGCCTGTGGACTGCAGAAATGAATGAGAAAATTGATGGATTGAAGATATTTTTGGACATGTAATTGTCAGGATTGTTGATGGATCAAATTTGGAAGTTTAGGAAAAGAGAAATAGTAATGATGTTTCCTAAGCTTTGGACTTGAGCTAATGAGTGAATGATAGTGCCATGGGGGAATACAGGAGGAAGAACTGGTTTTGGCAGAAGAAAACCATGATTTTTCTTTAATCATGTTAAGTCATATTAATTGTAGGAAACTATTAGCAATCCTAGTAGAGATGTCAAAGAGATTATTGAATATTTATTAATTCAGAGTTCATGGGAAAAGTGTAGTCTGAATTATGAATTTGGAAGTAACCAGTATATTTTGTTTCAAAAGATTGGATGAGAATTTGGATAGAAAAGAGCTAAGGACAAAAATCACAGGACACTGCATTTTTTAGAAGTCCAAGAACAGTGAGAACACTGGAAAAGAATACAAAGGAGAGGACAAAGAGGTCAGGAAAAAACTAGATGGCAGTTAGCAGACTGTTTAAAGAACAGGGAAATGGACAGCTTTATTGATGCAAGTGAAAAGAAGTAGAATAGGAGCAAGAAATATGTATTAGTTTTAGCAACACAAAGACCTTAGAAAAGAACAATTCCTTATGGGCCTCCCTGGTGGCCCAAGGGGTTAAGCACAGCACTGTGAAGCTATCCGCAGCCTCTGCAGCACAAGTTCGATTCCCGGCCGACCAGGGAGCAACCCACATGGTACAGCAGACTTCTCCTGACTCGCCCGCTGCTCCCCTTGGCAGTGTATTGCAGTCAATCTGCCTGTTGTGTTTCCCATTCTACTTATGGTGAATCCTCCCACCCTCCCACCCTCCCAACCCCTCACACACAAACACACACACACACACACACACACACACACACCTCTGGCCTGTAGCCCAGTTCTTATATGCATAAATAAATAAATCTTAAAAAAGAAACAATTCCTTATTGGAAGAACTAATTGATTAAACCCATTGATAGGAGCAACTATGGGAGAAAGAAACACATTGAATAATGAATAGTATTTCAGCATTCCAAAAGCAACCAGAGATAATTGCATGTTCTAGAGGCATGAAAAATTCTGAACAGAATCTCCCTTCCCAGATAAAGCATGTCTGGTAAGCCCAAATCCACCCACATAATTTTAATTGTTGTCAATAATTTTAACATGGTTATTCATATTATTTTTCACAAGTTGATGATTTTATTTTACTCACAGCCAATTTTATACTCTCAAATTTGGTCTTTCCATGGTGATCATTTTTTCACCGCCTTCTTGGATCAGTGTAATGCTCAGAGTTCTCTTGTTGCTGATTCCATTTCTTTGTCTGCATGTGGTAACAATGAATATTGTTGACCTTGTTTCTCAAGTTTTCTTGAATGGATGGTAGATGTTTTGATTTTTTTTTTTTTTTTGGCTGTATGCTTTTAAAGGAGTATTTTTACCATCTTGGTTGTCTTCTGAACCTGTCATTGTCTCCAGACCTGCAATAACAAGGAGGCATCTTCCTCTTTTTCCTTTCCCATATGCTTGTGGCTGGTTGTTCTCACATCCTGATTTAATATAACTTTAAATCTTTTTTTTAAAGATGTATTTATTTATTTATACAAGCACTGGGTATAGTCAGAAGCATGGGAGGATGAGAGAATTCACCAGAGCCAGAGCAGGGAACAGAACAGACAGACTGATGAAATACCCTGCTGAGGGGAGCAGCGGGCACACCAGGAGAGGTCTGCACACCAAGTGGGACCCTCACCGGTGGCCGGGGATCGAACCAGACTGCAGAGGCTCGAGGCAGCTTCACAGCCCAGCGCTCAACTGCTGCGCCACCAGGGGAGGCCCAATATATCTTTAAATCTTGATAGACTATGCAAGATAATACCTAAATGGTAATCAGCAAACAATAGGAAGAAATATTCCTATCATAAGTCACAGTTTTCTGAAGTGGAATGAGTCTTGTCTGTATTATTCTTTTCTATATAATGAATCATTAATTTATTCATTCATTCAAATAATACTTCATTACAGAGACACACTGCTAAGCACTGTAGGAAACACTTAAGTGAAAGTATCTCTGAACAGCTAAATAATTTCCAAACCTTGAAAGGATCTGTTTTGAAAGTTAAGTAGAACAATACACGTATGTTAAAGAAAATGTCTTTGTTGGCACAACCCGGCTTTTGTAGACAGACAAACTCTAGTAAATATATTTATTTCTTCATTTAAAACTGGTTACTATGCATATTTGTTAATAAATACAGAAAATAATTTTCTGAAATGGACTCAATGAATTTTTATTTTCCAATGAAAACAAACTGCTGTGATCCTTTGGTGATATGGTCAAGTTAGGATTTTGTTTTTCAATGTGACTTCACTCTGCTGGAGAAATGTCATAGCGTGTAAGTTATACATTCATGTTTTTAATAAGAGATTTAAACTTCCTGTGTTTTAGTGCCTCCAGTCATTAGTCCCCATTCAGAGGAGTATATCACTGCTGTGGATAAGCCTATCTCTCTACCCTGTGATGCAGACGGCTTCCCACCCCCTGACATTGCATGGCATAAAGATGGGCATGCGATTACAGAATCCATCCGCCAACGTATCCTCAGCTCTGGGGCTCTGCAAATAGCATTTGCTCAGCCTGATGACGCTGGCCAGTATACATGCCTGGCAGCTAATGTGGCAGGATCAACCAGCAGAAGCGCCAAGCTCACTGTTCATGGTAGGTGGTTTGACAGAAATTGTTTCCATCTGATACATTATTATGCAAAAATGAAAAATCACCCAGAAAAAATATTATGGAAATCAAAACCAGTAATCCAAATAGGGGTGCGTGTGTGGTATTTGCTACATGGTATACAGTGGGTGTATGTGGTATGTGTGTTGTCTGCATGGGGTATAGGTACATTGCCCTTTAAATCTCTTCTGTAGGCTGTGTTTAGTTATGTGTGCACATATGGGTGTGAGGGAGAGAACTTTTCTTATATAACCAGGATAATTGATATATTACAAAAATTCCCCTCATGATGTGATTGTTGGGATCTATATTTTGACTCGTGCGGGTCCCTTTGAGTTTTGTGACTCTTCGAATTTCTTTCAAAGCAAGTTATTTTGGTTACAGTTACTAACCATATGAACTATATTATTAATGCAGTTTGAATTTAATGGTATCCATTGACTTAAAGTAGCAAAATATTCATGTAGATTTCATAACCAAAAAAATTACCTTTTCTTGTCCTTTGTATTCAAGCAACCAGCATAATATCTTAAGACTAGCTAACAGTTGCTAATATATATCTTAAGACTAAAGATAGAATATTAATTAATAACAGTGGTAGGAAACAAGCAAATAAAACAGATTCCAATTACTATTTTCAGTACTACAATCAGTACTGGTAATATTAATGTTAATAATAGTACTATTCTTATTTTTTTTTAAAGATTTATTTATTTGTTTATTTATTTATTTATACAAGCACTGGGTACAGTTAGAAGCGTGGGAGGGTGAGAGAATTCACCAGAGCCAGAGCGGGGAGCAGAGCAGGCAGAAGGACTGAAGTACACTGCTGAGGGGAGCAGCGGGCGGCAGGAGAGGTCTGCGCACCATGTGGGACCCTCCTCCGGTGGCCGGGGAGCAGCCGGGGATCGAACCTGTGCTGCAGAGGCTGCCGGCAGCATCGCAACCCAGCGCTCAACCGCTGCGCCACCGGGGAGGCCCAGTACTATTCTTATTTTAATGATGTTTTGTTATTTCTTTTTTTCAAACTTTTCAAGTTTGTGAGACCTGTTTTTATATTTTTCAGGTGTACTTGAATTCCTGCAACTCCATAGTTACAGTGATATTTTCACTGTAGAAATTTCACAAGTGGAAATTTTAATTGAATAAATGAATAATTTAGGCAAAATTAAAAAACATTTGTGAATTTTCCAAAATCCCTCCCTGATGTATATCTTATTTTAGTTAATATAATTGAACTTATCAAAAATACACACTAGTTCTTTAGTTTCAAGTAAATAATGCCCCTTCTTCACAAACATTTATAGAAAATTTATCAAAATTGACCATATGCTAGAGAGCAAAGAAATCGCTAGTAAGATTTAAAAATGCAGCTTTCAATTCCTGCCCACAATGCAATAAAGCAGGAAATGTGTAATAAACTTTAAATGCCAAACTCCAGCCCCAAGTAAATAAAAAAATTCCATTCTAGTTAAGAAGTAGGTCAAAGCATATGTTTTTGTTTGAAAATTATTTAGAAAATAATAAAAAGAAGGATACCACATATCAAAATGTATGATGTGTGCCAAAACTAAAATCACGTATAAAGACATTGCCTTAAAAAATTTTTTAAAAGACTTATTTTTATTTATTTGTGCATACAAGAACTGGGATGTAGGCCAAAGGTGCAGGGGTGAGAAGATTCACTGGAGACAAAGTGGGGAGCAGAACAAACAATCTACTGAAATACACTGCTGAGGAGAACAGCGGGCAAGACTGGAGAGGTCTGCTGTACCATGTGGGTTAGCTCCCTGGCCAGGGATCAAACTCATGCTGTAGTGGCTGGAGATAGCTTGATAGTGCAAGAATTAACCCCTGCTCCACCAGAGAGTCCCCCTGCCTTGAAATTTTCTTTTTGAAAAAGGTTGAATTGAAATAAATGTATTAGTATTGTAACTCTGTGACCACTAATTGAATAACCCCAAGAAAACAGAATAAAAGAGGTAACTAAAATTCAACATAAATTAATGAAAAAATGAATATTTATGATGTGCCATACAGCAAAATAGATTGTTTTTCACATTGCCTACAATGTTTATTCATATAATCATTCATGTAATGTTTGCATATATGCTTATATAATCAAAATATAAAATAGGTAAATAAGATTTTACACAGCAGCTTCATTTTTGCTGAAAACCAACTGTTTCTTGTCCTATGCTTAAAATGTCATCACAGCTGATCCATTTCCCCTGACAGGTTTCTAGTTTATCTTTAATTTTTGAATTAGTGCGTTCTTCATATTTTTAAGTCTTTCTTTAGTAGGATATATCTTAGTTCTAAGTTCACTAAGGTATTTCTCAGTACAATAAAATATTCCATTGAGTATTCTATATTGTCTAAAATCCAGTTCAAAAAATTTTGAGGCACAGGGACTATTTACTATGTATTACTATGCAGAGAAATAGGAAATCACTATAAAAATTTCCTCTGTGCCAGTACAGAGGAAGTAAATATCTTGATCTAGTTTTCCTTGTGTTAGTTGTAATATGTGAAGTACTACAATAAATAGTTTTTCTTTAGCAGCTTGTGATCTTTAGAATGGGGTGAGTGGTTTACCATATTTTTTTTAAACAAATGACTTTCATTATTTCATCCTCACAATGTCTGTGATACAAATCGAGGAGTTATACAACTATAGAAGCATTGTTTTGTTTTACTTCACTGAATAAAGCACAAGCAGCTCAAATAAGGAAAAGGTAGGAATCAAAATAAATTCTAAATATTTCCATCACAATTTGAAGTGATCTACTCAGAAATTGATTGCAAATGTATTTTGTAAGTTCATATCTTTTAGAATTCTTGCTAGTATCAAAAATATTTATTACTTTCAGAGTTACAAACAAATCAATGTCTTCATAGACTTTTTTAGTATTGCTGCAAGCAAAATTGCTCTCAAAAGTCTTTTGTGTGTTAGTTGTCAATGTGAATAAAGATGTTATTGAACTCAACATCCTGAATGGCTATATATATATTTTTTTAATTTCTCATAGTACCACCCAGAATCCGAAATACAGAAGACTACTACACGGTCAGTGAGAATTCACAAGCTGTTCTTCCATGCGTGGCTGATGGAATCCCCACACCAACACTTAACTGGAAAAAAGATAATGTTCTTTTAGTGAACTTGTTAGGAAAATACACTGTTGAACCCTATGGAGAACTCATTCTGGAAAATGTTCTGGTAAGTTTAATAGACAGGAACAGCCACATTAAGCCAAATTGTTAATTCACTTTTTAACTTTTGGTAATTTAACTTGGAAATATATTCTTTAATAATGAAAGAGATGCACTCATAAATTCAGGTCACAAAGTTAATTTTACACATATCATATCCTGAGTCTGAGAGTAGTACTTAGAAGATAGTAGAAATGGCTTCCTTCTAAAATTCGTATTTTACTTTTGTGAAAATTTGTGTTTATCAGAAAAAAATTCTAAGTGCCTCTGGTATATTCCATGTTTATAACTGTGTGTGGGATGGTTAGAAGAGTGAAGATCTGTATCTGTGCATAACACCAGGCTTTAATAAGTGATGTATCTGAGCGTATCAATACATGGTATCAATTAATAAACATAATTGAAATGTGAATCAATTTTCAGAAGTGTTGTGCATGTCTTCTCCCCCATTACTAAATGCCTAGATTTCATTATGAAAATCTCAGAATTAAATTTGAGAAGATTAAGACAAAAAAATTGATTGTATTCACTTTACAAAATAATCTCAGCCATTTGCAGGACTCCTGCAATTACCAGGTAAATATCCCTAGTGACAGGTTGCCAGTAAACCTCACTTTATCCCATGTGCCAGCAAAAATTGTATTTATTCAAATCTAAGTTTCCATTAATTGTACAATGCATCATTATTCTCTATACCTCTGAGAAAGAAAAAAATACAGACAAGTAGAGAAGATGTTTGGGTTTTTTAGATATATCCCAATCTCAGAGATATTAAAAGTTAAAAATGTAAATTTTAGAATTGATAAAATAAGGACAATTTGTTTAAACTGGTAAATTAGATTGTCAGAAAAGTCATAATGTATTTTTTCTATGTTTTTCAAGAAAAAATGCATCATGACTTCTCCAATAACCCAATACCTTTCGTAGGGATTATCCTCATGTTTAGAAATGTTAAATTTGGCCCTTTAATTATTCTTATTGACCTGAAGGAATTAAATGAGAAAAAAAATTAGAGTTTTCATGAGACAATGACTCAGATACACTAAAAGAATGCCAATGATGAGGTAGCTTATAAATGCCAAATAAAAAGATAAATAGAAATCTGTCAATAATGTGACAATCTAGATTTTTATTTTATTTTACTAGCATCCCTAATTTTTCCCAACTTCCCATCCACATCTTGAAATACTTCACTTTCATAAAATTCATTAAACTTCCATTGTCATAAGCTGGGTATTTTAAGAATAAGTGGGGCCTCCCCTGGTGGCGCAGTGGTTGAGTGCTGGGCTGCAAAGCTGCCAGCAGCCTCTGCAGTGCCGGTTCAATCCCCGGCCACCAGCGAGGGTCCCACATGGCACGACAGACCTCTCCTGCCGCACCCGCTGCTCCCCTCAATAGTATAATTCGTCATTCTGCCTGTTCTGTTCCCTGCTCTGGCTCTGGTGATTTCTCTCACCCTCCCGTGCTTCTGACCATACCCAGTGCTTATATAAATAAATAAATAAATCTTTAAAAAAAGAAAAAAAAAGAATAACTAAGTGATGTGAGGTTGGGGGGCCTTTACAGGATGTCTTCCTTTTGCCCTTTAAAAAGGGAAATCATGTGAATTTATTTTCTTTATAATGAATGATTATAAAGTCATTATCAATTGTTTGATGTTTTGATGCAAAAAAAAATTCTTAAACTTTAAAAAAGAGAATAAAAGTCTCATAATATGGGCCTGATACATTCAGAAGCATTCAGTTTATTAATTCAACAACTATTAATGAACACCCTCTCTGTGACCAACACTGATTTAGGCACTGGGAATACAGCAAGAAAGAAAAGAATAAAGTTCTCTTCCTCATGGAGTTTATTTGAGAAGTGTGATAGACAATAAAAAATAAAAATAATAAAGTATACAATAAGTCTGAAGAAAACAGGTAGAATAAAGAGGAGGGTGTGATAAAGGGAATCATGACTTGGAAGGGTACAGTTTATATTACATAGAATATTCGGGGTAAGTCCCCTTTGGGAAGGTGACATTTGAACAAAACTTGAAGGAAGTGAGTGAAGCAAGCAAAGATCTTGTGAAGGGGAAACCCAGGGAGAGTAGACAGGTAGAGTGGAGAACTTAAGATGTGAGGACACAGCTGATGTATTGAGAAACAGGATGCCAGTGAATGAAAAGGAATAAAAAGTGAAATGTCAGAAAAAATGGAGGCTAGATCATGAAGTTTCTTGTAGGTTATCAACAGTTTTGCCTTTTACTCTGTGTAAAGTCAAAATCCACTGCAGGTTTTGAGCAATCAACATGTTATCAGCCTAGCACTGTTTCCAGAGTGTTGTGATTATCACCTTCACCTCACATGTCATCTGCCTGATGTTTTTGCAGTTTTACTAAATTGACCATTATCATGAGAATAGGAATAAGGAGGCAAGGATAGAAGCCTGAATCCCTACTTTGGAACATGGTCTATAGTGTTATGAAAGAAAATGGGACTCAATGCAGAATATAGTAGAGAAGGGACAAGAAGTGGTTAGATTCTGTGTATATTTTAAAGCTATGATTCCCTTGCTAGGTTGTAAGTGGAGTTTGAGAAAGAAAAGTAAAAGATGTTTCAAATGTCTTAGAACAAGGCATGGACAACTGAAAGACATGATAGCCATCAAGGAAATGGGGAAAGCTACAGGTAGAACAGGAAGGGGAAAAGAGAAATTATGAATTTATTTTTGTGTTTGTGTTTCAGTTGTCTTTTAAGCAGTGTTGGAATGAAAAGTTAGCTAAAATTGGAGAAGACATGGTCTGGGTATAGTGGTTCTCATCAGCATAAAGCTGTAAGACTGAATGAGATCACAGAACTGAATGCAGATAGAGAATAAAAGAGGACCAAAGATGGAGTCCTTTCACATGCCAACATAAAAACACTAATGATGAAGGGAAGTTAGAAAAAGGAGATGGAAAAGGAGTAATCAGTGAGGTAGGAAGGAAACCTGGGAACTGTGATGTCCTGAAAGCCCATTAAGACATGGTTTTAAAAAGAAAGGAATCACAATTGTGTCAAAATTGCTATTACTCTTACCATTTACTTTGATAATCATGGCGATTATTTGGTACCATATTACCCTAAGAGTCAACTGTGCTTCCAGCCTTTGGGATGGCCTGTTTTTTATTGTATCTTGCAGGTACTCTTGATGGTTAGTAAGCTTTGGCATCTAAAGTTTTCTGAGGTCATATTGCTATAAAAATGCTAGATTTCTGTAAAATATGCCTCGTATTTAAATTCTTATACATTTTAAATTGGTATGCAAAAGTGAGCCAGCTGGTTCAGACAAGATGGAAATTTATGTTGTCTTTAAATAAGAGCACTCCGTTGGGGACCTAACTTTGCAATTTTGTGTTTTTTATGTAAGATTATGTTATTTTAAGCCCTGTGATTTTTTTTTTTAAATTTAAGTTGGAGGATTCTGGCACCTATACCTGTGTTGCTAACAATGCTGCAGGTGAAGACACACACACTGTCAGCCTGACTGTGCATGTTCTCCCAACTTTTACTGAACTTCCTGGAGATGTATCATTAAATAAAGGAGAACAGCTGCGATTAAGCTGTAGAGCAACTGGTGTCCCACTACCCAAGTTAACATGGACCTTCAATAACAACATTATCCCAGGTTGGTAACTTCATTCCAAAGAAGTGAATAAATACAGAAGTCTAGAATTCCAAACTAATCTGCATTTTCTTTCACTGTGGGAATTGCTTGAAAATTACATGAAGAATCGATTGCCTTAAGTTCTGTACAATGGCTTGCCTGGATTGTACCCTCTACCCAGTATGCATGTTCTTTTCATTCTTTTGAAAGGATAGCTCATTAAAAGACCACACATTGCAGGATATATATGTAAATTTTAATGGAAAAATAACTCCCCTCCCCTGTGTACATACTGTATATATAGATAACTAAACGTATCACATTTAGTCCTCCTTCATTGATAAATGGATTAAGATGTAGCTTGTTTGCAGTTCTGAAGAGTCATCTAGTTTTACAGAGAACTCTTCTCTGTATGAATTAAGCTCTTTTATGCTGTTAATTGTATAGAAAATTTCTAGTCAATATGTTAGTTCCTGAAGCTCAAGAATACTTATCACTAGACTGGCCACTGTCTCCTTATTTGTTGGACTTTGTCAGTAGCATATAGATATTGCCAGTAATAAGAAGTTGACCACATCCCAAAATTGAGTCCTGAAGTACCACACCATTTAAGATTTAGTAAATGTGTTATTAAAAAAGCTGCAATAAGCATGACTTTTTTTCTGTTATGAAGATTTACATTAATGACTAAAATTTGTTACCTTATTGCCTTAATAATAGTGTACCTCTCTAATGAAAAACAAGGTCTAAAAAAATCTAATGAGTAACTGTTTTCTAAGGGTATAGTAATAATTTAGCTGTTTAATTTATTTTTCTATTCAAATTTAAAAGTTTAATTTTCCACTTCTTAATCTCCAGCCTGAAATTTAAAAAATAATAATAATTCGAACCGGGGAAAGCAATGCATGTCAATATACTTCCATAATTAGATATTTGCTGATCTAATTATAACCTTATATATATATATATTGGCTGCTTTAGGATTATCTTGTTTACCTCATAATGTATTCCAAATATTGTAATTACCACTTTAAATATTTTTATCATCAACATTATAGAGAAGTTTTAAATTATTACAGATCTAATCTTGTTATTCTTAACTAACTAGCATATGTTTCTGGATTTCCCCTCCAATCTGCCAAGTCAGTTAAATTATAACTGCAAAGGTTTTCATGTGTTTGATGTAAATTGTTTGGGAGGAAGAGTGGTGGTGAGATAAATGAAATGGAAAATGTCATATTTCTGGATGAAAGATTTTTTTGAAACCTGGAGACTATGAGCCAGCTTTAGGCAACATTTTGCCATGAAAGGTAGGCTTCAATTCTAAAATAATTTTAAAAGATGTTTATTTTCACTCTCTTTTCCTGTTCCTTCTGCTGTTTTTCATTCTTCAAACAAGTGTCTACAGACACAGCAAATAACTCAGAGGAAGAAATCTGTGGAAAAGGCTCTCTTCTCCAATGTCGGGATGAGCTCTTCTAGTTCAGTTGCTGGTTCAACTCATAAATCTAACTTGCAAAATATTTAGCTGTTGTGATGATCTTCCTAGGTTACTGAGAGGCTTTTGTGTTGCTTCCTAACTTGTTCCCTCAGCCCACTTTGACAGCGTCCATGGACACAGTGAACTTGTTATTGAAAGAGTGTCAAAAGGAGATTCTGGTACTTACGTGTGCACAGCAGAGAACAGCGTTGGTTTTGTGAAGGCAATTGGATTTGTTTATGTGAAAGGTAAGTAAAAGTGCTCTTTCTTTAATTTATAATTTATTTATAATGAGTGGTTTCTATTTTACTTCCTTATCATGGAGTAATACAACTTCAGTTTATTAATTCTTCTAGTCTTGTTCACAGATTTGTAAATTCATTCATATGCATGGTATGAACATTCAACTTAAAAGTAGAAGAAATTGTTTGGCACAGAGTAGGATCATCTGCTTAGATTCTTGAAACTGACAAAATTATCTGGTTAATTGTCATGAGCATTTGATTCTAGAAAATTCATGGGGGTTGAAAGTGGCCTTTCCCCTCTTCATTAAATGATCTTTCTAGAACAGGTTCAAAATCATAAAGAAATTAACAGTTTCCTTTCACTTGTACATCTCTTTTGATATTTCCCAGAGCCTCCAGTCTTCAAAGGTGACTACCCTTCCAACTGGATTGAGCCACTTGGCGGTAATGCGATCCTGAATTGTGAGGTGAAAGGAGATCCTGCCCCAACCATCCAGTGGAGCAGGAAGGGAATGGACATTGAAATTAGCCACAGAATCCGGCAACTTGGCAATGGCTCCCTGGCAATTTATGGCACTGTTGTAAGTCACAGTGGAATTATCCATGAGCATTTAAACTGCCATCATCCTTGCATCTCTGTAGGCCCATGGATGGGAATTTTCTCTTGCATCTCTATTTAAATCATAAACCAAACCAGTAGCAAACCCTTGACATCTGACTGCAAAACCAAGCTAGCAGAAGTCAAGGGTTATGGGAAGGAGCAGAGGAGGAAAGGGGCCCGATGGAGCTGGAGGAGGATTATTGGGACTTTGTGGTGGGCATGGTGTGGAAACATACATTTTTGAGGCTTGGATCTGTAACCCCTAAAACAAATACAGTGTTGTAAACCTGTAAATATTACCTCAATAAACGTAATTGAAAAGAAAAAATAAAATCTGAACCAATGGATTCATTTAAAAAATTGAAACAGTGGTTTAGATTGATTTTTAGTGCTTTCAAAGGAATACGGGGAATAAAATAATTTTGCTGCTTTGTTCCCCATTGTTGACATATTATTTAACATCAGTGCATAATTTTCTCAAATCTGTTTCAGAACAAGGAAATTGAACAATTATAAACGTAATTATGAATAAGTTATAGAGTTGATTTCTTCACTAACCTGACAAACTTTATTAGGCTGTCTAAAAACTTCAGTAAGACAGAAAATGAATGGTGCTTTAAATTATTCTCATTTTGGAGTCAGGGAACAAGATATTACATGTAAAAATTTCTCTACTAGACTATATAATTTCTTAACCCATTGTTAGATTAACTGGGGAAAAAAAGGATATTGTACCGAAACACCTGAGCTGATGGCCCACTCTCAACATTTTATTTTCCTTCATTTATTTCAACATTAGATGTTATTGATTATTCAATTTTGAGATGGTTTCTAACTTTAGCTTCTGTAACACTAATGACTATCAATGTTAGATCCTGTTATTTCTTCATTACCACTTTACCATTCTCTCCCCTTGTCCTCTGCATAAATATTACTGTTTCTGAAACCCTTAATAATGCCAATTTTAATACTAATACTATTTTTTTCACTATCCAGTTTCATATTCTTAAATATGTATCTTTAACCCTGAAACTCTTCCAACTTCCATTTACAATTTCCTACTAGAAATTTCTGTTTGGGTAATACATTGACACACCCAATTAAATATTTGAATCAGCAATTTATACATCTCCCACTTTCCTCTACTTGGTATAATTCAGATACCCTTTATTGACTAATTCTTTCTACTATGAAGACCTCTATTTTTCTCTGAGAGTTCTCCTATTCTCCCATTCACAGGACCTTAGTGATATCTCTAAGTGGTCACCAAATCTAAATTCATATGGAACTTATTTTTAATACCATATGTGTATAAATTTGTGGTTTTCAGTCTGTAATTTATGATTACCTGTAAATTTCCACTGCCAATTTCAAATCCTCTAAATAAAGTGAAGGTTAATGTTTTTATAAAGTAACCCCCATTAGAAAACACTCAGATTTTGTTTATTTATCCTCATTATCTTGATGCTGATGCTATTCTTACAGATAAAAGTATTTTTCTTTACTAAAATAATTTTTAAACTAACATTTGTGATCATTAAAAATGTTAGTTTGTTTTAGTTTCTTGCCAGTTACTATTCTCAAGCTTAATTACTGTGTGTTTTGAAAATATTTAACCTGGGAATTTCTGTTTCATTTTTTAAAACTATTTATGAGGTTAAATATATGTAGGTTTTCTATTTCTATAAAATTTCCTTCTCAAAAGTGAAATTTCATGTAAATGAGCATCATGATGAAAATGAGTCTCCCTGCTCTGAAGGGTCATTTTATTAAATTTTTTTAATTTTCTTACATCATTGTTTATCTTTGATTTCTCCCTTCGTGTGTAGTCCCCATAACTCTCTCACCACTGCACACCATGAACCATCACCATAGGGCCTTGTGCTCCTCCCTCCATTTTGACCCCCTCTTGCTCCCTTATTGTAGGCCTCAGATCTATGGTTTGCTGGCAACTTTTGCCTTTTTCCTGACCCTTTGTTCAGTTTCCCTATATTCCCCCTGTAAGTGAAACCATTCGGTATTTTTCTTTTTCCATCTGACTTATTTTGCTCAGCATAATCCTGAAGGGTCATATTTTTATAAAACACTGCTTACTTCCTTAGAATGAAGATGCAGGCGACTATACGTGTGTGGCTGCCAATGAAGCTGGGGTGGTGGAGCGCAGCATGAGCCTGACTCTGCAAAGTAAGCAGCAGGATTAAGCTCTAATGGTTACACACTTGAGTTAAGAAATGGAGCCTAATAAAGAATGTTTGTTTTGTTTGACTTTTTAGCAAATATGTTAATGCTAGCTTTCAGAGTGTGTCTAATTTAATTTTCTGCTGCTGATGTCAAGCATATTATCAAGCATAAGACTTGTATAGCTTTACACAGATACTTTTTTTTAATCTAACACTTGCAGCTCAAATTGCAATTGCTTGATGACAGAGCTTTCATATTTTAAGTGGCCTCACCAATAAAATCAAACTGAAAAAAAAATTATGTGCCTGCATACAATAAGATATAAATGAATACTTACAAAATGATATAAATATATCACCCACATTTTCTTTATCCATTCATCAATCAACTGACACTTAGGTTGTTTCTATGTCTTGCTAAGACAGTGTTTTATTAAAGTACATATCTATCAAATGATAAACTTATGGGATGTTATTAGGAAGAAAGTAGAAGTCCATGGTCAGTAAGTCTGAGAAAAAATAAATTTCATTTATTACTATATAAATAGCACCCACTATATGCCAAGCCCTGCTTAGGAGAATCAAGTTTATTTATTCAGTTATAATAAATTTATTTTTTTATTTGAGGTTACATTAGGATCCCTCCCATCAGATAGCACTGCCATAAGTATTCCCACCATCAAATCAACCATAGTCCCCACCATACTCCATTGTGTCTTCTCTCTTTGCTCTTACCTCTCCTGCACCTTTGCTCCATCTGACCCAGCAGTTCTACTCCTAAGCATCTATAAAAAAATCAAAAATATTAATTCAAAAGGAGACTTGCACTCCCATGTTTATTGCAGCACTATTTATAATAGCCATATTATGGAAACAACCTAAGTTCCCAAAAACAGATGAATAGATCAAGAGGATGTGGTGGATAGATCTACAATGGATATTACTTAGTGATTAAAAAAGGAATTCCAAGTTTCTTTACTGCATATCTTCCCAGAAATGTTAATATGCTGATGTGAGTTATACCATGGAGAGAGGAGGATATAATCTGCCACATTTCCCAAGTAAACATTATTTCTATGAAACCTCCCTTCCCTTTTTGTCCAGTGAATGGAGGGAGGCCATCACATGATTAGTCTCTCCTGGAAGGGGTCCTACTCACTGGTTCAAGAACAGTTATATTAAATCAGCTCATATGAACATACTAACAAGAAATTAATTTAAACAAATGAGGCACATAAAAAAATCCATAATTGTAATTTGTTTAAAATTAATATTAAAGCACCAAAAGTAATGTCTTCATCTAGATAAAATCTTCATATTTAAGTAATCATTATGTGACTCATTGAATTAATAAAAGCTCAAAAGATGTATATGTGGAATTTTATTGAATTAATTTATAGCCTTATGCAAGTTGAGATATTGAAATATGATATTTAAATTAAGATTCTCAGTTTTAAACAAAAATTATTCCCAGGTTCTGACAAAAAAATAGTGATTACCAGAAGAGAAAAGGAAGGGGCATGGGAGGTAGAGCTAAAGGGGATCAATTTGATAGTGGTATGTGGTAGAACTTTGGTGCTGGGTGTATGTATTTATATTGAGGTATAAAGCTTTACTACTGAAATATATACTTTATTAAATCAATTTTTAAAATTTTCTGAGTTTTATTAGATACTTTTTTGCCTCTCATAATAACAGATAAGCTCATTCAGTCATTATGTTGTCATTCAGTGTTGAATGATTGATCTGAGGCATTTACTTTATTCAACAACAGTTCATTGATTACATGTGTGTGTATCAGAGCACCAGAGGAGAAATTAACCCTCAGCCCAGGAAAGTTCCTGGAGTGAGGTTAATATAAACATCAAGTAGGAAAGCAATTATGTAGGATGATGTGAGCATACATGAATAATGCATTATGTGACACTCACAGAAGGATTCAAACCACATATGAAATATTTATTTTGTAAGGAACAACATAAAATACCAACTAGTTAATACCATGATAAAACACGTTTTACTTCTATTTTTGTTTCATATTCTACTTATTCCAGATTCATTCCTTGATCTAAAAATGCAGCCACCCCCCTGAATTATATGATATTCATCACTTCTCCATGAGCAAATCATTCTACCATTCAATTTAATCTCACCAAAACACTGCTTTCATCTTATGTTCTTTCACAAATATACACACTGCCCTTTATTTACCTATTCAAGTGTAAGCCCTTCTGATTTTCTTTTAAGATTTTAACAAAATGTTTACAACCTTGTACTCTCCCCAGTGATTCATCCTTTCAAAGCTAAATCCACATCTATGCTATTTTCTCCCCAAGTAGCCTCCCTTCTCCTAGATATAAGTTTATCCATTTTTGAAAATCCAATTCAAGTTGCTTTTCCCACATGAAGTCTCCCATACTGTGTTTCTTGACACTATTGAGCTGTGTAGAGATATAACAGTGTGTCAACAGCTTTTGCATTCTTTCTGAGAACTTCCCTCAATCAGCTAGCCTCAACTATAGGTTAACTTCTCCCTCCTTGACACCATTTTCTCCTGACTTTCTTCCCACTCAATCATCAGTTCTTAATATCATTTATCAATTTGACTTCTGTCCAACTCTTAATGATGCTGCAACAGTTTGTCTTTGGCCCTGTACATCTCGCTTTATACTGCAATCTTATCCATTCGTGAAAACTTACAAATCTGTGTTTCTAACCCATGTCTCTATTTTGAGTTTGAGATATGGATATATCTACATCTAACATCTCCACATGAACCTTCCACAGATAACCTCAATCCCAACAGTTCTAAATGGATGCAAATCATCATTCTTTACTTATATTCAATTAATCTGTCCCACATTTTTTCTATTGAATTGCCCAAATATACATTATATTGCCAAAATCAAAATACTGCAGACATAAATTCCTGTTTTTATTCAACACCACTCAATGGCAAAGTCCTGTCATTCCTTTTCTCCCCATTTCCAGTGACCTAGTTTTATTGGCTCTATTAAATTATTGCTGTCTATGCTCTCATATTTCCACACATTTACTTATTTTATAGTAAACTCTATTCTGCCTATTCTATTACTAAATTCTGTAGGTATATTATATTACAACTAATTACTTATGTGTCTATCATCAGAAGATTATGAGCTCCTTGAGACTAAAGATTATACGTTATCTCTGCCCTCAGCATCTAGCACAAAACTGTAGGTTTTTAAGATACATGTTTATTAAATGAATGAATGATGACCAGTGATAAAATAAGTTTATAATGATTCTTAACCATAAAAATAAGATAAGGGAAAGAAGTGAATATTCACCATGTAAAACACAGACAAAAACAATGACGACAACAAAAACATGCTAATACTATTGCGTGTTTACCTGTGCTTACATCATCTTGTTGGAATCTAACAAGAGACTTCTGAAGTGACTGTTTTTAAGGATGCAAAGGTGAAGAGAGGTAGTAAAGGACAGAGATAGAATTTGAGTCCAGAGACATACCTGCACATTCCATGCTCTGGTTAATCTGCTTGGAGAGTTTAATTTTTTGGCCTTTACTAAATGAAACGGTAATTTATCAATGTCAATTAAAACATTAGCAAGTAAGAAGCTATAATGTTTTATTAATAAATCAGCCCAATGATTTTTTCAAAATGATTTTACTATGTATGATAAAAATAACTCCACAAAAAAATAAGAAACACAATGTGTGTTTTTTCATAGGTCCTCCTATTATCATCCTTGAACCAGTAGAAACTGTTGTTAATGCTGGTGGCAAAGTCACACTGAATTGTCAGGCAACTGGAGAACCTCACCCAACCATTACTTGGTCCCGCCAAGGGCACTCTATCACCTGGGATGACCGAGTTCACATGTTGTCCAACAACTCATTATATATCGCTGCTGCTCAGAAAGAAGATACATCTGAATATGAATGTGTGGCCCGAAACATGATGGGTTCTGTCCTTGTCAGAGTGCCAGTCACAGTCCAGGGTGAGTGTGGTCAGGTGGATGTCCGTGTTAAACAGCACCTGGGGCAATCCCAATCTTGGAAATTATTAAACGTCTTAGCCTAAACTTCCTTTATCCTTAAGATACTGCTAGATTATGGAGAAAAGACAAAAATCACTTTGCAATTTATATACTGAAGTGCCTCTGTTTTTAAAAGTAGCTCATGATCTGTCATTGTGCAACACCTGCCATTACCGTTCTCTTCATTAAATATTGCCATTAAAAGCAACCAAATGATGATTCAGCAATATTTCTTGCACAAAGAAATGAAACAAATTATAGAATATTTACAAATCAGTAAACCGAGTAGTTAAAGGCCACTGAAATGCTTTTATGGTTTTTGTGCAAGCCTAGTCATTTGTTGGACAAAATATAATGCTCAGAACAGTATGCAAGAGAGAGCAACCATCTTGCTGGCTAGTCCTTCTACTTGTTAACAAGAACCTAGTCATTACTTAATTCTATAGATCCTCTGATCTCATTTACAAATGTTACCCAGTCTTAGAAATCTCAAAAAAAAATATTATGGAAATTTTATGGATGTTTATGGAAATTTTGGCTCTGGAAAAAGATTGCTAGAATATGTCACAATGTTAACAGAATTTCCAGAACATAAAAAAATATGGATTGTAGCTATAAAATATCACGTTAGCAATTCAAAACCCCAAACTGAAATTTGGTTTCCAAACCAAGTGAAAGTTATTCTCGGAAATCAGTGCATATATTTTGCTTTAGAAAATGATTTACATGTATATAAACACAAAAGTTACACATATAATCTCTAACTCTTAGCAGCTATATCCAAGTGAGTCAGAACTGGAACTGGAAAGAAACTCCAGTTAGCTGAAGTTCTCTCGAGCTTAGATTTTATTTTTACCATAAAGGAGAACATCCATAAGTAATTCCTCAGTAATCATAGATAAGCTTTAGATCCAGTACATATCTTTAATGAAATTCGATTTGCAATTTTTTACTTACTGAAGAGATAACTTATCATGTTTTGTTTGCAGTTCACGGTGGATTTTCCCAGTGGTCTGCCTGGAGATCCTGTAGTGTCACCTGTGGAAAAGGTATCCAGAAGAGGAGTCGCCTGTGCAACAACCCCTTTCCAGCCAATGGTGGGAAGCCTTGCCAAGGGTCAGATTCAGAAATGCGAAACTGTCAGCATAGGCTGTGTCCAGGTATCCTCTTTGTTCAACAGATATGCACATGCTCAATAGCTACTCGTTTCTGTCCCCTAACTATGGATAGTCTCGATGCTAGTATTTTCAATTGAAATATACCTAATGATGTCACATTTCGCCACTGAATAGTGGATGGCAGCTGGTCAGAATGGAGCCCTTGGGAAGAATGCACGAAGAGCTGTGGGCGTGGCAACCAAACCAGGGTCCGAACATGCAATAATCCAGCTGCTCAACATGGCGGGCGACCGTGTGATGGGAATACTGTGGAAGTAATTATGTGCAACATTAGGCCTTGTCCAGGTGAGAATCCTCAATAATTAAAGCTTATCTATTTTCAACTCCTATAAACAGGTTATAGCTACCTTTTCTTTTCTGTTATGAAAAGATGTTTATATGGCCCCTTGAATATATTCATTCTCTGTGCTCTTCTGTGTCATAGATAAACTTGTGGAGTCATAACATTAATCAGTGTTAAGTAAAATACCTGTTTTAATTGAACCTGATGACTCTAAACTCTAGTGTGTTTTTAATCATGTAGAAAAAAAAACCAAGTATTTGCAAAGTCATAGAATTTTAGAGGTAAGGAGGATCTTACCTCTATCACAACTATTTATTCTCAAGTGAGAAAAATGAAGCCTAGAGAAGTTAGATTCACCCAGAAACACACCACTGCTGAGGGGTAAGATAACAGCTACTGTTCACTGATTACCCACCACTAATCACTTAATATCTAAATAGGAACCACGCTAGGTGCTTTGTATACATAATATTTTTTATTTTAAACAAGAACTCTGTAATACAGATATTTCAGGGCTTTTAAAGTCACTGAAATCAAACTTAAATAATCTTAAGCTGAAAATGCTACTTTCAGATATGATTGAATTCAAGGATTGGGCCAATGTTTTTACTAGCATGTTTTCCATCTCTTATGTCTACTTTCCTTTCTTTGACTTTATTCTCCATTAAACTCTTCCATGTGGTGGAAAAAATGACTACTGGCAGCTACTGGCTCAAGGGATTTTATAATCTAAGACCTCAGAGAAAAGAGTTCCTTCCTCTCTCAGATCATATCAGCCTCTGAGAAGCAATGATTTTGTTTGGGTCCCATGCTCACCTCTGTACCAAACTGAGTCCAGAAGAAGGATATTTTGAAAGCCAGCTTGGATTCCAGGACCACCCTGTGTCAAAAAGGGTAGACTTATGGAGTAGAAAAACAGCTGATCATTCACCGAGTCACTGGGTCATTTCTTCATTCATCCAACAAATATTTATTGAGCACCTTCTCTATGCTCAAGCCCCTATTGTAATTGCTAGAGTTACAATGATGATAAAGATGATATCATTCAGATATTGATAAGCATGCTGAACAAACTCAAATAGTTGAAGTGATAGGCCACAACTGGGAGAGAGGCTTAGTTAGGACAGTAGAGAAAGGTATTTAGACATAACAAGATGAGATATTAATCCACTGTGTTGATTCTTATATCCTATTATTCAGATAAAAAATTAATATTCAGAAAATATATGACAATTCACTGAGGTTTATAGCACTAGTAAAAAGTGAATCAAGGATTTAAACCCAGATCAATCTGATTCCCAGCCCTATTCACTTAGATTCTGGGTATCTTGCTAAGCAGTTTAGAACTTCCGCTGTATTGCAAAAACAAAATACTGTCGTAAAATCTTAAATAAAATAAACCAAAAGCCAAAATTGCTTTCTTTTTATCCTGAACAGACAGAAAACTAATTATAATTGCATAATGATTCAAAGAAACAAGAACCAGAAATACTTGATTCAAGCAATCTTTGTGCAATTTGCCAGGTGTGATATCTATGTAATGAAAAGTTAAATGGTTTTATAAGTATCCTAAAATATAAGTCAGGTTTTTGTTTTCTCTTCATGTTGAATAGCTGTTGGCTTACTGTTCTTTTAGAGTTTCTTTGGCTCTTTCCAGTCCCTGAATTGATTGAATTGTGCTATTATTTTGGCATAATGTCATTGGGTGTCCCAGAATCAACCAATGACAGTGTATATCTTTTCCCAACTAAAAACTTAATGACATTGTTATTGTTAGATGATATGGAACCTAATGAGACTATTTATACTACAAAAATCATCAGATGTTACAAATCAAAATTTTCCTCCCAACTTCCAGAGGGGTGGTTGCCAAACATTTATCACTATACCTCTAACAAAGTGGACAGATGGCCTAGAATAATCTTTCTCATCCAAAGGACATGCTGCAATCTTAGGTACAAGAGGTTTTCTTTTTTTACATTGTTGGATTCACTTGCTGTATTTGGTTGAGGATATTTGTGTCTGTGTTTTTGAGAGACATTGACCTATAGTTTTCTTTTTGTATGTGTTTGTTGGGTTTCAGTGTTAGGGTAATTATGACCTTATAGAATGTCTTAGGAAGAAACTCTTCTGCTTCCATCCTCTAAATAATGTAATAAAAAACTAGTAGAATTTCTTCCTCAAATGTTAAGCAGAATTCAGCAGTGAATCAGAGGGGATTGGTGCTTTCTGTTACTTACTTAATTAACTCTTTAATGCTTGTAGGCCTATTCAGATTCTCTTTTTGTGTGAATTTTGGCAAGTTGTGCCTTTCAAGGAATTGATTTATTGCAAATAAATTATCAAAATGAGGATGTAGAGTCATTCGTAATACTCCTTTCTGTTCTTCTAATATGAAGAGTGTTTTTTAAATGCCAATCCTTCCCTTAAAAACAGATTGATGTTTTCCGGGTTGGACTAGTCCATATCCACTTGAGAGTCATTGTCATAAAAAAATATTGTTGTCAATTAATTACAAATGAGAATTTTTAAAATATTTTTATTAAAGTAGCAATACATTATATTATTATATGTTTAGGTATGCATCTTAAAAATAAACATCTGTACGCACTACATTTAGCCTACCACCAAAAGTTCAATTCCATCCTTCACTGTACAATTAAACCCTTTACTCAGTTTACACACCCTCTCGCCCTCTCCCTTTGTAACCATGAATCAGTCTTATAATCTAAAAACTTATTTTGTTTTCTTTACTTCATTTGTTTTCTTCTTTCTCTGTGTACCACAATATGGTATTTTTCTTTCTCCATCTGAGTTATCTCATTGAGCGTAATATACTCTATCTCCATTCATGCTGTTGCAGATCGCAGGATTTCATATTTTTTTAATAGCTAAGTAGTATTTCATTGTTTATGTATATACTTTGTCTTCATCTGATCATCTATTCGTGGGCATTTAGATTGTTTCCAATGCTTGGATGTTATACATAATGCTTCAGTGAACATGGGAGTTCCTGTATTTCTTTGAATTCATGTTTTTATATTCTTCAGATAAACACCCAGAAATGGGACAACTGGATTATATGGAATTTCTATTTTTAATTTTTTTTGAGGACTCTCCCATGTGTGTTCCATAGTGGCTGCACCAATTAACATCCCCACCAACAGCAGCAAGGGTTCCCTTCTCTCTACATCCTTGCCAGCACTCTGCATCCTTGGATAGCAGCTGTTCTCACAGATGTGAGGTGATGTCTCATAATTGGTTTGATTTGAAGCAAATGAAAATTTTTGATGTGTATTTCTGAATTCAGTTAAGAACTTTGAGGGAAGAATGGCCATCCTCACTCATAGCTCACGCTTAGGTACTCTTGTGCGCCTTGCATGTTGACGCTTAACTTTTATCTATCAGCTCTTTACTCTGCACATCAGTCATACAATGTAGGTTCTTATCTACATTGTAGATCAAGAAACTTGGCACAGAGAAGTCAAGGAACATGCCTAGCATCACACAGCTAGTAAGCGCAGCATGGTTATTCAGGCCAGGGTGTGTGTTCAGAGTCCCTGCTTCTAATCACTATGCTGTTCCAGAATCAGAACTGCAGTGCCAGATAACAACAATGCAATTATTATAGTTTGCATTTTTCTTCTCCACCAATCCTTCCATAGTTGTTTCCTTTTGTGTCATGTAGAAACCCTGATATTTTATACCTACTCTGGTTTATATTATCATTCTTCCTATCATTCTGCTCATGTAAAAGAAAACTTTTTTTTTTTTTTTTTTATCTTTAGAGACAGACTGTTTTATTTTAATGTTTTTTCATCTAGTTTTTCAAGTTTTTTTTAGCTTGAATATTTACACTGAATCATTCTAAGCATTTTATATTTTGTCATGCATTTTCTTTTTTTTTTTTATAATTATAATAGCTTTATTTTTTTTTTTAAATATTAAATTTTATTTTTATATTCCCCCATACAATTGCAAACGCCCCATTCTGACCCCAATCCTTCCCCTCCCGCCCCCCACCCCCCAAAAAGTGTCTCTGGTTCATAGTTTTTTGTTGATTTTGATTTTCACTTTCTTATATTCATTTTCCTGGTCCCTTATTTAAGTTTTCTAGATTCCTGCTATGAGTGAGACCATCCGGTATTTTTCTTTTTCTAAAAGAAAACTTTTAACTCTACCATACTTTATGTCATGAAATTCAATTCTGTTCAATGTCTGTATTGATTGTAAAAATTAAAAAGGGCTTCCACTGAAAACCTCTGCTTGTATGTAACAGATACTACACCGATAAAGTAATATATATCATCCAATTTTAATTCTTCAATAAAAAGCACATTCATGTATATGATTTTATAATATAAGAGGTGTGGACTATTGTTAACCAAGAGTCATGAAAATGGAACATATTAAAGTAATTGGAGCAGCATAATTTTTGAAAACATATAATCTGTACATAAAGATTATGAGTGTCAGCAGTCAAAATTTATTAAGGAATAGTTTTGAATAGTATCTGCTATGTATCTGGAGGCTTTCTCTCTCTTTAGAATTACTCAAATACTTTTTAGGGCAAATACCTATCAGCTGAAATAAATTTATATGACTACATTTGCCTGTGTATACAAAATATAAAAAGATGCAGTCCTACTAGAAAACAGTTAATTAAAAGGAAATGTAAGATATATTTTTAAATATTTTCTAAGCAAATAGCCCATTAACAATTTCATGACTTTGATTTCAGTTTAATCTATTGGCATTGTAAAGGTTGTGATAAGAGAATGGACAGAAGCTTGAGGTCCTACTTTGGTTCACATCTTCGTAAACCAGGTGACCACAGACATACCTTATGAACATGATACCTAAAAAGTACCCCGAAAACAAAAAAGGGACCTGATGCTAACTTTTACATAAAAAAACCATAGTGTTGATTCTCAGCCCAGCACCTGGCAGGAAATCACATAAGGTTGTTCCAGTCTTAGGGTCAGATGGTGTAATATGTTAGTTACCAAAAGGAAGGCCTTAATTATCATTTTGTGGAAACTACTGGTCAGTTTTTTCTGTTGTTTAGGAAGCAGGTGAGTGTGTTATTCAGAACTTTCAATTCACGAACATTACGTAACGGAGAAAATTTTTCAGAGTTACAACTGAGCAGACCATCATACTGAAAGACCCAAGTACATTTGTAAACATGTGGCTAAATCAGGCTTAAAGAGGTGGACTTCCTGTCTGGGATCCAAGTTACCATTGTGGAAATATTTGTGTTGTCCATAACCACATCTAGATCTGTTCAACAGCCTTTCTCCTAACATTCTGGTTACTTCAACTTTCCCAGAGCATGGTGTACAAACACTTAGATTGTGTTGATATATGGCAGTTTGGTTAAATTTAACTTTAATGAAATGCCTCCTTTGGATAATTTTAAGCATTTATATTGGCATTAGATAACTCTGCATTTCCCTTGAAAACCCAGTGAGAAGGAAAGAAGAAAAAATATCATTGCTGTTTCCTTTGGTTCAACTTTGATTATTTCAGCTTCTGGGCAAATTTAGCTCATTACTGAGAACATTTATTGATTTTCTATTTTTTTTTAACAAACGTGGTTGCCTGACTTGAAGCTCTGTCTCTTGGTACATTTGTAGTTCATGGATCATGGGGTGCTTGGCAACCTTGGGGTGCATGCAGTGAAACTTGTGGAAAAGGTACCCAGATAAGAACAAGACTATGCAATAATCCACCACCATCGTTTGATGGATCCTACTGTGACGGAGCAGAAACTCAAATGCAAGTTTGCAATGAGAGACACTGTCCAGGTAGGAGAAGTACAATGTTTATAGCCTTAATAAATGAGTGTCTATCTCTTATTTAGGTTTCTAGTGTGTCAGTAAGAATCATTGTCAATAACAACATCATTCCACCCATCTATATCCAAGGTTTAAACTAATTGTTTTAAAGTAGTAAGAAAACAAATGTTTTTCTTTAATCCAGTTGATGGCAAGTGGGCCCCTTGGGCTCCTTGGAGTGCCTGCACTGTGTCCTGTGGAGGAGGCGCCAGACAGAGAATGAGGGACTGCTCTGACCCTATTCCTCAGCATGGAGGGAGCATATGTGAAGGAACTGATGTCCAGAGTGATTTTTGTAATAGTGACCCTTGTCCAAGTGAGTGTTGGAAATAGTGAGTCAATGTTATACTTTCTTAAAAATTTCATTAAAGCCTTATGTCCCTAAAGTTATAGTATTCTATGACTTGATTCATCTACCTTTGGCATAGGATATTAAAATGTTGGATGTCTGCTGTTGTACCTGGATGGTACCATAGATGGCATTG
This sequence comes from Talpa occidentalis, assembly GCF_014898055.3. NCBI lineage: Eukaryota > Metazoa > Chordata > Mammalia > Eulipotyphla > Talpidae > Talpa > Talpa occidentalis. The sequence goes on from NW_023601212.1 coordinate 51,667,482, forward strand.
ATATATGTGGGCAAGGACTGTGTCCTGTTTCATTTGATCTATGTAGGACTAGCTGCAGAGTGCAAGGATGAGCGGATCCTTACATGTTCACTGTTAATGATGCTTTATGGAGGCAAGCACGTGCCTCTCTGCCTAATCAGCCACCACCCCAGAATTTTAGACCCAGCAGCATCTGACTCCACTGTATCCTGAATGTTACAGCCTTGACTCCTCAAGAGCAGAGACTTTGTCTCATTCATATCCTTCAGCTCCTGGAATACTGTAAGACTCAATAAATGTTAAATAGAATTGCAAAATCATTGGAATGTATAACCAGTTTCTAGTCAAAACAAGAGCTAAACAATCTACTTTTGGAAGTTGACTATTTATAGATTTGTATGCTTCTTTTCAGTTCCTGGGGAGACTCTTCCAATACTTTTTGGATGAAAGTCATTGTTTAGCACTTCTCCAATGGTTCTGTGTTGTAGCTCATGGTAACTGGAGTCCTTGGAGTAGCTGGGGAATATGCAGCCGGACATGTAATGGAGGGCAGATGAGACGGTACCGCACATGTGATAACCCTCGTCCTTCCAATGGAGGAAGAGCTTGTGGGGGCCCTGATTCCCAGATACAGAGATGCAATATTGACATGTGTCCTGGTGAGCTTCCCAACTCCTGGCAGTAGAATAAGTCAAGTATTTTACTTAGTGTTCATTGCAGCAACCCCATCCCTTCAGATTAGATTTTATTGAAATAATAATTTATTCTTCTGATACCATGAGGAGTCTACCCATCAGGTATTGCTGCTGTAGGGTACCAACCACCAAATCACTCATCATCCACCCTCATAGGCCACTGTCCTTTCAGATTTTGAAATGAAAATGATATAGTCAGGAGCACCCTAAGTGTAGATTTCAAAACTAATTTATTAATATTGACCATTCCATTTGTGCTCATAGTGGATGGAAGTTGGGGGAACTGGCAGAGTTGGAGCCAGTGTTCTGTCTCTTGTGGTGGAGGTGAAAGGACTCGAAAGCGACTGTGCAACAATCCAGTACCTTCCAAAAGTGGTCGCTCCTGTCCAGGAGATTCTACTCAGATATCTAGGTGCAATATACAAGCATGTCCAGGTAAGTGACTAGGTTAGACTTTGGCAGGATCATTGCTAGTACATTTACAGCATTTGCAAATTAAAAAGAGTGTCAGTCTGAGCCCACAAATTACAAAACAGTGCCAACTCTAGGAAGAAGAATTAGGGAAAATGAGCTTTTCCCCCATTGTTAGTAACAGCTCTACACCAAAGTGCATGGCTGAATTTTAGCCTCTGATGACCCTCTTTCATGCTCTTTAGGAAAAGGATATGTTCTAGGGCCTCCCCTGGTGGCACAGCAGTTGAGCGCTGGGCTGCGAAGCTGCCCGCAGCCTCTGCAGTGCCTGTTCGATCCCTGGCCGCTGGCGAGGGTCCCACATGGTGCGCAGACCTCTCCTGCCACCCGCTGCTTCCCTCAGCAGTGTACTTGTCAGTCTGCCTGTTCTGTTCCCCGCTCTGGCTCTGGTGAATTCTCTCACCCTCCCGCACTTCTGCCTGTACCCAGTGTTTATATAAATAAATAAATAAATCTTTAAAAAAAAAAAAAAAAAAAGGATATGTTCTGCACAGCCATAAATAACAGCCCTGGGCTTGCAGAGTTAAGAAGATGGTGGAAGAGTGTGCAAACTCAAGCTGAGATGACAGGCTGAAAAATGAGGGCAGAATTTTAATATCTAACATAAAAACACAGTTGAGGGGCTATTCTTACATGGGCAGAATAGCCACAGGGACCCTGGAACCTGAGTGTGAGAGAACCTAAGTGTGGAAAATAAAAGAGAAGCCAATTCAGTTCATGGAAGGAAAGTATAAGAGTTCAAATACCGTAACCCAAATCATGAACATGGATAGATATTATAATAGATGTAAAATTTCAGACACAATGAGAATCCTAGAGTTTATAGACCTTACAAAGGATATGCTGGAGAGGCATCCCTGGTGGTGCAAGGGGTTAAGTTGCAGCACTATGAAGCTATCCGTCGCCACTGCAGCATGAGTTTGATCCCCGGCCAGGGAGCTACCCACTTGGTGCAGCAGACCTCTCCTGTCTCTCCCACTGCTACCCTCAGGAGTGTATTTTAGTCAGTCTGCCTGTTATGCTCCCCACTCTGTCTCTGGTGAATCCTCTTAGCCCCCTCCTCTCTGGCCTGCACCCCAGCCCTTGTATGCATAAATAAATCTTTGGAAAAAAGAGTGTGCTGGAGTCTCAAGAAATATGGGTTATGTCTTGCCTCAGAGGACAGACTTTCTCAGTGCTGTCAGAAGATCAAAAGCAACAGTTTCAAATTGCTGAAGTGTGGAGATGTCTATTGGATTTTCAAAGCTTCACTGTTGCTTTAGTAATAAAATGTTCCTGAAAATCAAGCATGCCCCATTGGGCAAAGAAAAAAAGGAAGTTACATGAAAAGATTTATAAGATCTATGTTCAACATCCCTTATCATCAGGGAAACACAAATCAAAACCACACTGAAATACCACCTTACACCAGTAAGAATGGCACATATCAAAAAAACCAGCAACAACAAATGTTGGTGAGGATGTGGAGAAAAAAGGAACTCTCCTACATTGCTGGTGGGAGTGCGAACTGGTCCAACCACTATGGAAAGCTGTCTGGAGCTTCCTCAGTCTACTAAAAATGGAGCTACTATACGACCCTGCAATTCCACTACTAAGGATCTACCTAAAGGACACAAAAACATTGATTCAAAAAATTCACCTGCACACCTATACACCTATGTTTATTGTGGCACTATTTACAATAGGTAAAACCTAGAAACAACCCAAATGCCCAAAAATAGATGACTGGATCAAGAAGATGTGGCATATATACACAATGGAATATTATTCAGCAATCAAATAAGATAAACTCATGCCATTCACAGCAACGTGGATGGAGCTAGACAGAATTATGCTCAATGAAATAAGCCAGAAGGAAAAAGAAAAAATATCGGATGGTTTCACTTATAACAGGAATATAGGAGAACCAAATAAGACATCAGTGTAAAAAATGATAACAGTACAAAACACAACAAAGCAAAAACAGACAATTATGAGTCAGAGACATCCTGCAGGGGAGGAGGAGGGAGAAGGATCAGAGAGAAGGAGGTAGGAGCACAGGGGACTGTGGTGATGGTGCACGGGTGACTTGGGGAAGGAAATTCTATGGGGACTCAATCTAAGGGAGTGGAGGGAAGCAAATATTGTTTAAAAATTTAAAGAAAGGTAAAATAATTTAAAAAAAGATTTATAAGATCTACACAAACCAAAGGCCAAGTGCCTATCAGTCCACTTGCTCCCCAAGGGTGTTGAGGTGCTCACAAGTAGACATGATGACAGTTCTAGTTTCAGTTGGGACATTTTGTAGCTTAACCCCTGAAGGTTCCAGGGTCCCTGTGGAAGAAAGGAATGCAAATAGGCAAACAATTTGAATTAGAGCCTGGCAGAAAATGTCAGGGACCCCCAACCAAAGAGGAGAAATCTGTTGAGAACTGTGGCGCAAGTTCCTCTGCAAGATTAGAGAACCAGGGTCAAATGGGAGGCCAAGTTCATTAATGATGACTCAGAAAACACAGTGAATTAGGCTCATCCCCCATCTGCTGAGGACTAACGGTAAGAATGGAAACGGCCTGAATGGACCTGCTGCTTCTGCACCCTCTGCAGTGTAGTTCTCATCACACCCCGAGCTCTCTGCTCCTTTGAGTTTTCTAGATTTGGGAAGCCACCAAGTCTCAAAAGGGTGACACATGCTCTTTCCTCCACCTAGAAAGCCCTATTTCTGACTTCTCTGGCTCAGTTAACACATAAACTTTGTTCTAATCACTACTCAATTTTTGCATCCTTTTCAGACTTCCCTGAATAGTAGCTATGTTGTACATTAGTACACTTCAATTTTACTTTTATTTATGGAATTCTAATTAATGTCTATAGCCCTAATCAGAGATAGGCTATATTAAGGAAAGCCTTGTATTAATTTTTTTCTTTAGTACCATTGTATCCTCAATATTTGATGAAAAATGAATCTAATCCAGAACATAGTGGCAGAACTGATGTAAGAAAATGTCTCTCATAAACAAAGAAATGCAGGTTATCATGGTGAAATATCATATACCATACTTACTGGATTTTCTGAGATGAAATACAATAGTATTTCTCCCTAGTATATAATATATAATAATATCTAAAGCATATAGTAATTGTTTTAAAAAATAGATTCAAAAAAGGGTACCAAATAATGAAGATTTATAATTTCACTATTAATTTTTCCCCAATGTTTCCCTCTCTTGAAAAAGTATGCAATTCATTTCAAAGACATTCATCTTTTCCATTTAAATCCTTATATAGAGGGTTTGGACTTTTTTATTGAGATAACATTGGTTTACAACACAGTATATGATTTAGAGGCATAGGATGAACCCCTTTCGGTGTTGTTACCACATCACACCCACCACTGAGACACCTGTATTCCCAAACCATAGTCTATTGTGCTGCCTCCCTACTTTGCTCTTCCTCCTCCCCATCCTTCTCTGGTAACCTCAATTGTATAGTCAAATTTCTAGGATTTGTTATTGGTTTGGCTTTATCTGACTTTTTGTTTGGTTTCTCAATATTCCACATATAAATGACACCATCCAGTATTTGTCTTTCTTCTTCCGACTGACTTTGTTTAGCATAATCCCCTCCAGTCCCATCCATGTTGTTGAAGATGGCATGAGTTTATCTTTTTATAGCTAAGTAGTATTCCACTGTGTATATATACCACATTTTCCTATCCCACTCATCTGCCTTTGATATTTGATACTGTATCAAGTATCACTGTTCCTGTAGGTTGGCTATTATAAATAAACAGTGCTGCAGGGAACATAGGAGTGCATGTATCCCTTTGAATTGACTATATTGCTCTCTTCGTGTGGATACCTCAGAGTAGAATTGCTAGATCCTGTGATAGAACCATTTTTAATATTTTGAGAAATCTCCATGCAGTTTTCATAGGCACTGAACCAGTCTATATTCTCATAAATGGCGTATGAGGGTTCCTTTTTCTCCACATCCTCACCAGCACTTGTTTCTGATCTTTTTGATATGCGTGAGCTGGTATCTCATTGTGGTTTTGATTTGTATTTCCCTGATGATAACTGATGATAAGCCTTTATTCATATGCCTGGTGGCCATCTGTATGTTTCTTTGGAGAATTATTACTTAGTTCTCTATCCATTTTTTGATTAGGTTGTTTATTTTCTTTTTGTTGAGTTGTATGAGTTCTTTGTAAATCTTGTATATCAGCCCTTTGTCAGATGTATGGTGTGCAAATGGTAGAGTCTTAAAATCAAAGCAGAGCCAGAAAGATAGTCATTGCTAATAATTAAAAGACTTTTCTCTTTGAAGTTGAGTTTCAATTAGAATATAGGGATTCTTTATTAAAAAGATAGGTTAAAACTAAATGCATTTTGCTTTATCCTTGGTCTTAATGAATATGTAATAGTTATTCTTGACTCATGGTTTATTCACACCTATACTGTGTTTGTAACCAATAATTTTGTCAAACAATGGAAAGTGGCATAAAATTACTATATAGATGCTTTTTAAAAATATTTATACTTGTTTTCAACCTAATTGTCTTGGTATAAATTCTGTAGCACTGTCAAAAGGACAATATTCTCATATATTTCTCAACTTGAGCATTTTTTTCTGTGGGGTCTGTGTGCGTATGTGTGTGTGAGTGTGTGTGTGTGTATGTATGTGGGTGTATGTGAGGTGAAGAACTTGATAAACCCTCCATTTGAACCCATGCTTGAACAATACCCTTAGATCCTCTTCATTTATATTGGCAGGGACCTGGTTGGGGACTTAATTGCTGTTTTGTTGGTAATCCCCGCTTTCCCTCTGTGTTCTCACAAAGGGGGCAAGAGATGAAAGAACCAAGTTCTAAGCCAAACATGCTTATGTTCCAATCCTCATTCCGCCATTTCCTAACTGTGTAATAATGGAAAAGTCACTTTTCTCTGAACCTCATTTTCCAAGTCAGAAAATGACCTTAAAGGATTTTTGGTGGGATTAAAAGAGTTAAATTATTTTCAATGCTTACTATGTTTCATGACATGCTCAATAAACTCACATTATTATCATCCTTTCATCATCGTCATCATCGTCAGTGAACACATACTTTATTTTGGTTTGGGGGCTGAAGCTAATTGTATTCTTTGGATTCTGAAATAATACCATGATGTGCCTTAATTGGAAGGACCCTAGATTTATGTGGGATGATGAGTGTTACATGAAAGTAGAATGTTTTCAAAGCTTATTTATTCCACTCTTATATTCAGATGTCGTACAATCTTTGAAATGTTTGAGAGAAGATTTGTAGAATCTTTGAATTACTGGCCTTCTTTTCACCCGTGTAATGTTGATGAAATGTTTCTTTATCCAAGAATGTTTTTTCTTCCCCCAATAGGTGGACCCCAGCATGCCAGAGGAAGTGTTATTGGAAATATTAATGATGTTGAATTTGGAATCGCTTTCCTTAATGCCACCATAACAGATAGTCCTACTTCTGATACTAGAATCATACATGCAAAAATTACCAATGTCCCTCGAAGTCTTGGTTAGTGCCTTTGCTTATAAAAGTTGTTAATAAACCTACTTTGAAAAACTTATGTATTATTCTTTTATTATTTCTTCTTAAAATGTCTAAAACATGCTGTTATTAAATGATCAATATAATAGTCCTTGTAATATAATAGTCCTTGTATAATAGTTCTAGCCCAAACATAAGCTTCATATTTATTTTGTTCTTATCCTATTATAATAGGAATAATATGTTATAAAGACAATAATAACACTGAAGTGTAAATATTTTGCTTTATAACCTATTCTTTTACTTTAGGCCCAGCAATGAGAAAGATAGTTTCTATTCTAAATCCCATTTATTGGACAACAGCAAAGGAAATAGGGGAAGCAGTCAATGGTTTCACTCTCACCAATGCAGTCTTCAAGAGAGAAACTCAAGTGGAGTTTGCAACTGGTTAGTGCCACTGAACTTAATATTCTCTTACTATAAATCAAATCAAAAAATGATTGTTTTAAAAGTTAGTGGTAAGAACAAATGTATGTTCCCACAAAGAGCAATTTCAAAGTTTTTGATGCCATCTTATCATAAATAATATAAAAGCTATATCGTTTTTTCCTGTAAATTTATACTGACTTTGGTCTATAAGAGGCCATGTGTTTTAAAACCTATACTGATTTTTATACACCCCCCAAGTTTTTTTTTTTTTTTGTCTGTTCTCTAGAGTTTTAAAAACCAAAGAGAACAGGAAAAGGAACAGATCCAAGACTTCTGTCTTTGAAATTGAGATTCAATTAGGATACCTTTAGGAAATCTTCATCAGAAGGATGGAAATAAATAATACAACCAAAACTAAAGACTTTTTGCTTTATCCTTAGTCTTAATGTATTAACTATTCATGGCCCTTTTCAAGTGCATGCAGGTTTTTGTAGACCTCCTTTTCAAGTCTCTTCAAAGGTAGGAAGTCCCCGACAGCAATTGTCTTTAAGGAAGATGGGCCGAGGGAGAGTATACTTTCAGTCAAACTGCAGAACACACGAGTGGGTCTGTGGGTAGCCCTCCACTGCTAAGATGCCATTTCACTACTTCCTGAAGAAGCAGGAACAACAAGTCCGGTGGCCACACTTGTATTTATTGCCTTTCTGCCTGGGAAAGCTGCCCTTTGACAGGCAATTCATTTCTGTGAATTGCGTTGTTATTACTTGAGTTTAAATTGTGGACTCCTTCACATAATCACATGCTACATTTTTGCTACAGAAAAAGAAGTTTTAGAACTAATAGTTCAATCAACCTAACTCTTTAATTTGGGGAATAACTTCTAATTCAATTCTCTTATCATCTTTCATTATTCAAGTTTGAGCTGAAATGGCATAGCTGTATATAAATCTGCTGGGTTTACACAGTCCTTTTTTTAATTTTTTACATTTTTATTGACATAAATTGGGATTATAAAATTAAACAGGTTTCAGGTGTATGTCATTATAAATGTATATATTACATTATGTTCATCTAAATCACAAATCATGTGTGTTTTGCTGTTAAAATGAATGGCTTGCAATTCCCAGGGGAAGTCTTACGGATGACTCACATCGCCCGTGGCTTGGATTCTGATGGTGCTTTGCTGCTGGATGTTGTTGTGAATGGTTATGTCTTACAGCTCCAGTCACCTGCTGAAATTGCTATAAAGGTAACTCACCTTCACTATGTCATGGGGCTATGGTAATAATAAGAGTGTGAGTCAAAGGTTCACAGAAAGAACACAGAGACTTGTGTTATTTCCCTTGTTTCCTGTGGGGGAATAAATGTCTTAGCCACTAAAGTTCCAAATGCTGAGCTGGTGTTGGTTTAAAAGTCCTCCAGTCCAAGTCTTCATAATGTCTTAGTAGTTTTATTACCTGCTTATCAGGACTGAGATCATGGCTATGTTGATTTAAGCCACTTGTTCAATGTTCTCCGAAGAAAATAGTAACTTATGCATAAAAGTTTGTGCATAATATCCATTAAAGTATTTCAGAAATTAATGAATGATAATAATCACCCTTTCACATGTTTTCTTTATTCTTCACCTATAACTTTGAATCCCTTATTAAACTATTATTTATGACAGCAAAATAGTAAAACTAATATAATTATAATTGAAAGCTTTTACCTTTACTTCCTACACACAGTGCTATACAATTACAATTTCATTAAGAGCTGTATAACCCCTAAGCTTTTTTTTTCTCATTCTCCCCACCCCCCACCCCCATCAAAAACAAAGTAGAATGAGTCATTCTGATCATCAAATCTGTATTGTCTCCTTAGGATTACACAGAAGACTACATCCAAACAGGCCCTGGGCAGCTGTATGCCCACTCCACCCGTCTGTTTACCATTGATGGCATCAGTGTCCCCTACACATGGAACCACACCATTTTCTATGATGAGTCGCGAGGCAGAATGCCTTTCTTGGTAGAAACACTTCATGCATCCTCTGTGGAATCTGACTACAACCAGTTAGAAGAGACTTTGGGTTTTAAAATCCATGCTTCAATCTCCAAAGGTAATTTGGTTGCAGGAAAGGTCAGCTCTTTCTGCCATCAAGCCTTCCTAAAAGGGTAAAAAGAATGGCATTGACATCATTTGAAATAAGATCACAGTGTAGATCTGACACAGTAAAGCCAGGCCTGTGGTCTATGTATATGGTAGGTGAAGCCAGTGGCGAAGTCAGTCCAACCAGAATTTTGCTACATTAAGTTTACTAATATGCTTCTTCATAGAGCAGAGCAGAGTTGTAAATATTCTGCTCTGTATATGCAGAGAGGTTTAAAAATGTATAGTTAATCAGAATAATTTCTCTTTGAGTATTAAAGTCTCTGTTCTTCTAAATCTTACCAATATCAAGGAATTTTTTAAATTCCTGAAATGTAAAGGTATTTCTTAATGTAAACTCATCCACAAAAATTTCCACATTTTAAAAGCAACTTTTAAACACCGCACAGCAGTAATTTTTCATCTATATTCCATTTTCCAAATGGAATTCTACAGGCCAGGAGCCCACTGGCCCACTCTGCCATGGTTTTCTTTGGTGTGTCCATCGTGTGAGAGTGCCTTCTCGCCCATAAGAGACACTGCAACAATTAACATTCTGTAGTCTGTGGGGTTTTGATGCTAGCAAATACTTGCATGTAGTGATGTTATAGAAGCTAACTTTTTTTTCCTCGAGGGAGCATTGACCTATAACACCATGTAGTCTTCAGGTGTATGAATCTACATTTGTACATACTACATCAGACTCATCACCAGAATTCTGATTTCTGCCCACCACCACACAGCTGATCCCTTTTACTTGATTTATCCATCCCATTTCTACCTTCTCCTCTCTAATCACCATTTTGCTCATATAATGTCAGTTTTTGTTTGATTTGATCATTTATTTTGTTTCTTACCTACCACATACAAGTGAAGTCTTACAGCATTTGTCTTTCTCCATCAGATTTACTTCATTTTGCATAAATACCCTCTAGGTCCATTCAGATTGCTATAGGACAAGATTTCATCTTACTTTTTAGCTGAGTAGTGTATATTGTGTGCATATTTTATATATCTGCCACATCTTCTTCATCTGTCGGTGAGCACTGGTTATTTCCATGCTTGACTATAATGAATAATGCTGCAATAAACATAAGAATGCATGTATCTCTTCAAAATACTATTTTCATGTTCTTCAGATAAATACCCAGATATTGAATGGCTGAATCAGATGGTATTGCTATTCTCAGTTTTTTGAGGCTTCCCCATATTATTTTCCATAGTGGCTGCACGAATTTCATTCCCACCAACAGTGTACAAGTGTTCGGTTTCCTTTTCTCCATATCCTCACCAATACTTTTTTTTTCCTAATCCTTTCTAATAATAGTCACTCTTACAGGAGCTGTCTCATGGTCTTGATTTGCATTTCCAGGATAACAAGAGATGACTAACCTCTTTTCTTGTGCCTGTGGGCCATCTGTTTGTCTTCTTTGGAGAAGTATCTATTCAGATCCTCTACATATTGTTAATTGGGTATTTAGTTGTTTTTGTTGTTAAGTTTCATAAGCTATTTATATATTTTGGACATTAACCCTCTTTAGTCATTAACTATTTGAATGACTTTAACTTTTAAGTTTGGACTCTATGAATATACTTAAAATGTGGTGTTGACCTTGTGAATTGTGTTTTACTGTGTGCTGGTATTCCCAAAATAGAGCCAAGTAGATTTGAAACAATATCATTTTTTTTGTCCTGCTCAGCAGGTATACTAAAAATTCATTTTCACTTTTTACTCCTGCTTTCATCAGTTGTATATATGAGTATTTTCTTCTTTACTACTTATCAGAACAGCTTTGTCAAACTTGATGTACTAGTAATCAAGGAGTGGGTGTTCATACTTTTTGAGATAATCATAGATTTGTGAAGCCTCATACCCAGTGGGGTCCAAAGCCCCACATCTCCTCCACCTCATTGTACTATGGTTTTTTGTTCAGGCCACTTGGAAAAAAAGGAAAAAGTCGCAAGCATGAAGTGTTATGTTTTTTCTTCCCCAATAGTGTCTATTTTTTCAAATCTAACCTGTTTCTACTTTTTCCAATACTCCATATAATTAGAAAATATAACTTGACACAATGCTTTCATTAAAAATGAATTTATACCGGGCCTCCCCTGGTGGCGCAGCGGTGGAGCTCTGAGCTGCGAAGCTGCCCGCAGCCTCTGCAGCACTGGTTCGATCCCCGGCCGCCGGCGAGGGTCCCAGATGGCACGCAGACCTCTCCTGCCGCCCGCTGCTCCCCTCAGCAGTGTACTTGTCAGTCTGCCTGTTCTGTTCCCTGCTCTGGCTCTGGTGAATTCTCTCACTCTCCCGCGCTTCTGACTATACCCAGTTCTTGTATAAATAAATAAATAAATCTTTAAAAAAATTTAAAAAAAATGAATTTATACCATCTGAGACTAGATGAATTGAAACCATTTTTGAAAAGTCATACATACTTTCTCCCCAATCCTGTAGATGTTCTATGCTTTATTTAAACTTCGTGATGTGTATAAGGATGTTGTTGGGGGATTTGGGTTCCCCTATAGAAGAAATACACTATAGGTTATTTAAAGCCCCTTACTTACCTTAGAATACTGTGAAGTTATCGGTTACATCTGATATATCTGTCCGTTTGTTGACATTATTCCTGTGAATTACAATTGTCTACCTGTAATTTGGTTTGAGTGACCGACCACAAGGGGGCAGGCTTGCATTCTCAGTAGCTCACCCACCATGTTCTATTTTATGTTGGACCTTGACTAGAGCTACAGTTACAATGCAATTAGATCACCTAGAGATCTTGATGAACGTTTAGATTTCTGGTCATCGAGTTTTGTTTTAACTCACCCAAGGTAGAGTCTTTGATTCTGCATTCTTAACACAGCTCCTAAATGATTCTAATGTATCTGGCCTACATACTGGTATTTGTAAACTACATGTTAATACAAGTCACTTGCAAATGAATCTCATCAAGTACAAATTTTGTATCTTTAAAAGCAAGTGTATTTTTTAAATTTATTTCTGAAACATAACTACAAATATTTTAAATTCATGAAAGAAAAAATTATAAAGGGAAAATGTACAAGAAAAAATATTTGCATCAAATGTTATAGACAACTATGATTAATCTAAATATATACAAGACTCTTAAAAATCAACAAGAAAAAGGTAAACACCCCAATAGAAAACATACATCAAGACTATGATAGGAAATTCACAAAGGAAGAAATAATAATGATAAAATAAATATGATAAGCTATTTACTCTCATTGAAAACCAAAGAAATACAAATTAAAACAATGGAATACCACACCCAACCATCATCGTCAGAAATGAAAAAATATGATAGTCACAGGTATTGAAGGGGCATAGGGAGATGAACACCCCTGTACAAGGGCAGCAGGGGGTTTAAATATGTTAGACATTTCTGGAAGGCAGTATGTATCAGCAGCTTTTCAAACACTCAAGACTTTTCAGTTATCTTACTCTAGGAGTCTGGCCAATGATGAATGCTCAGGAAGTTTCACCCAAGGTTACTTATAATTGAAAAATTATTAATAAATATCCTGTAAGTCAGAATCAAATATGTACATCATGGTAGGACTGTATGATAAGTTCTTAAACAATGATTGAAAAATTAGCTCATCTATTAATTTTAAAATATTTGTTGAGGGCCTACTGAGGACCAGACACAGTTCTAGGAATTAACAATATAATTGTAAACAGTGACAAAGTTGTGCATGACATAGTAGTGACTGAAAAGCAGTTTAATACGATCCAAACCTAGGTTGCCCGCTTTGCATTAATTATAAGGAAACCTTTAAACTGGTTAAGACACAGATTTCTAGACCTCTTCCTTTGTAATTCTCACTGGAATGTTGGACTAACAAATATATATTTTTAATAAGCTCCAAGAGATTTTATGATCAGCCAAGTTTGGCAATTATTAATCTATACAGTAAGAGTCTAACTTATTTGTCTAACTTATTGAAGTATTTTAAGTTTCAGATATGCATTATTCTAAATCATTGTCTATATACACTACATGAAATCATTGTCTATATATACTACATTGTCTATATATACTAATTTCATCACTGAAAGTCCAGTTCCACATGACTCACTCAGTTCCTCATCTGAAAATCTGATATGGTGGGAGTAGGCGAACTGTGAGAAATAAATGAAATAAGCACACAAAGCTTATGGTCCTTACTATGTGTCTCTTGGTTCCCATGCAATAATCATTTAGTGATACACTAGAGAATTTTCTAACCCGTCCATCCATATTCCCAACCTCCAGCACATGTAGGCAGACCTGGATTCTTTCAGTGTCATTTTCACACTTAGTGTAGAAAGGGATCACGGGCCTCTATTTTCTGTTCAAGGTTTTAGATGAGAAGGTTTTTGCCATTTTTAATGCCTAGAAATAGTAAATAGGGCTCTACTTTCCTATTCAAGGAAATAGTTTTCCCTGAGTAGTTTTTCTTACACCCTCCAAATACATAAAATAGTTATGAACATTTTCATGTCCTCAACAGGGCACAAGCATTGATATCATCACATTCTCTCCAAAGTAGAATGAATTGAAGATATTTTCTGATGCCAGCATCACCTCTATGAAGTGCACCTAAAACAACAATAAAAAGCAATAATGCATTTAAAATTGAAAGAAAATCTAAGATAACTTCTAAGAGATCCAGTATGAATTAAATAAAATCTCCATTTAGATTTAGAAACACTGATTATGTTAGCAATTGTGTGTGTGTTTGTGTGTGTGAGAGAGGTTATTTTGGTAATTTGAAAGAGGAGTTTATTTAACTTTCTGCAGGTCAATAATGTTTGAAAAATATTTGCAAAACTACTGTAATCAAGACAGTTATTTACTTTCTCAGGAAAATCATTGCCTAATTAACATTATTCTTACTAATACGTTTTATTTCTGACAGCTAACTTATAATTGTTCTAACATATACACCTGTTTCCCATTGGTTCAATTACATGGAAAGGAAAACTGTTGGCCATACAGGGGGACTTTGACCCAGATGCTCCCTACTGCACATGGTGAAGAAATTACGAAAGGACAGGATCTCTTCAGTAGAGCTTCAGTTTTTCACTGACACATATTAAGTGGCTTGAAATAGTATTTCTATTTCTAGAACAAGTAGAGTAAGACTTAACCGGAAAAATAGGATTATTGCCTGTGGTTATGACTGGCGTGCTCAGCGATGTCAGGTCCTTTTCCATTAGCACAGAATAATTTGATTTCATTTTCTTTCAATTAATGTAAATAACCTAAATAGAAAATCTGTTTGTAATGGCTGCTTGTCAACAGTCTCTGGGCTATGATTCCTTTAGTTCTGATTCATTTAGGAATGTTTCCCATTCCTGTTGTTTTCATTTATTGTGTTTGTTACATTAGATGTTCTGTCTTTGGCATGTCTTCCCAGGGAGGATTGTACTGGAAAGGAACAAGTTGCTTGTTCTAACAACCCAGTAAATCTTGTTTTTCTCTCTGGTAGGAGATCGAAGTAACCAGTGCCCCATGGGGTTCACCTTAGACTCAGTTGGACCCTTTTGTTCTGGTATGTATAGATGTAAATAATGCATTTTTGTTTTTATAAAAATGTGAATGTGGATAGCATTTAATGCACTTCTATGGCAGTTTTGCTAGATATTTATTTTTTATTTTCTTACATCATTCATTTTTGCACAGTATTTGATTTGTCCCCTCAGATGTAGTCCCCATAGCTCTCCCACCACCATAATATCACCACAGTCCCTTGTGTTCTTCCCTCCCCTGTTTTGACCCCTCTCCTTCCCCCGTTCCTGCTGGATCCCTCAGGTCTATCATTTGCCTGCAAGTTTTGTCTTTTTCCTGACCCTTTGTTTGGTTTCCCTATGTTCCACCTATAAGTGAAACCATTCAATATCCTCTGACTTATTTCACTTAGCATAGTTAATCATAACTGTCCTATGAATGTCCCATTTACAGGAGAGGAAACCGAGATAGAAAGTTAGAGTACTTAAGATCACTCAGTTTACAGATGGGGGAACCATATTTGAATTTAGGACAGATAGGAAGTCCCAAGTGTTCTTTCAATTTGACCTCAATCAACTGTCCGGAAGTGACCAATACTGGGCCGGAGGGAGCACAGAGGTGATGAGCACTCTGGATGTGAAACAGCAATAATTCAGTCTAAACCACCAATCTCTGTACTTGATCAATCAGATAGGGGGAGTGTGGGCCAAGGACTGCGGCCTCACATGCCAGTACCAGTGCAACAGAGTCACAGATCGGCAGGTAGCTGTATCAGTGGCTGGAGGAGCTCACCTCTGTATGCACCTTGCCTTTCTGTGCTGAGGCCGTGTACTGTGGGAAAGTGATCAAAAGGTGGTGTGTCTAGAAGCTGTGTTGCTCAGGGTCAAATCCCAGCTCTGCCAGGCATGACCTTTGTGACCTTGGACCTCTTTGTTTCTCAGTTTTTTTAATCACATACAATGAGGAGAGTAATAAAAATACCCATCTCCTATGAATTTTGTGAGGAATGAGTTGAGAAGCATTTAGATCACAGCAAATAGCAATTATATCTTAACTGTCATCATTGTTGCTTTAGAAATAACCTAAACATCTATTTACTATCAAATATAATTTGGGGACCCTAAATTAATTTTTATTTAATGTTTCCATTATGTGGTACTTTGAGCATTTTTCTATTATATTTGCATTGGATTCAGTTCCTTGGTCTCTAAGCCAACTATTCTTACAACTTTGCTCTTAGTAGGAGGATTCCATGCTCATCAGACCTCTGTTTCTTCTTTCAGATGAAAATGAATGTACTTCAGGGAATCCCTGCTCCCACATCTGCCACAATGCCATGGGAACCTATCACTGTTCCTGCCCGAAAGGCCTCACCATAGCTGCAGATGGAAGAACTTGTCAAGGTATTCCCAGAGCTAAGACTATACACACATTTGAGCAATGCTCAAGGCAATTCTGCCCTAAAAAAGTGCAGCAGACCAATGCTTTTCTCTTATGCTTTCTGCCCTGCACCTTGGTCACAAGCAGAAAAGATCTTCATCAGACTGAAAATAAAGAGAGTTTTAGCACATGACCAAAGGGTCCCCATGGGCCCCCAAGCTTGCATGCTCTAAAGGGATCCAGCCATCCACCCCAGTAGCTAGTCTCAGGTGACTGAATGTAAATGGGGACAGGGAACTTGGGACACACCCCACCCCCACCTTATGAGGATGCCTCTATAACAGGATCACGGCTCACACACTGACTTCCAGTGAGCAGGGCAGCCTGCAGTGATTCACTCAACCTCCATGACACAGCATGGAGAGGCAGGCGGGACTGCTATGTACTCATTTTTCCAATGAGAAAATTGTAGCATCAAGAGGTTACAAGGAAGTTAAGTGAACTGCATAAAAATAAAACACTTTTCTACCAGATTTTGTATACTTTACAGTTAGAATTATGCAAGAACTTAATTGCATAAATAAATAAATAATGATAGATAGAGGAAAGAATTTTCCTTCAATGCCCAAGCGACT
Organism: Talpa occidentalis; assembly: GCF_014898055.3. Lineage (NCBI taxonomy): Eukaryota > Metazoa > Chordata > Mammalia > Eulipotyphla > Talpidae > Talpa > Talpa occidentalis. Next base: position 51,684,214 of record NW_023601212.1, read on the forward strand.
GCCCTTTTAAGTGCAAAAGAGGGGGGACACTGAAGGAGGGAGGATTCTTTCATGGAATGTTCCCTGTGGATCAGGCACCTTAAATATATTATTTCCTTTAATGTGAGATCCATATTATCATCCTCATCTAGTGCATGGGTGGGTCTCAAAATATGCTGTTCAGCCGGAAGCTTGTCAGCTATTTCACCCACCTGAAATGATCCAACCAAAATATCCTATATTCCTAGTCTTGTATGTTTTTCAGTGCTGCTGATTGCCTTCTTTACCCTTATTTCACAGCAGGATTTTAAGTTGGTTTTCATCAACTCATCTTAGTTTAATGACTCACTATGTTGCAGACATTGATGAGTGTGCTTTGGGTGGACACAGCTGCCATTCGGGTCAGGACTGTGACAACACCATCGGGTCCTATCGCTGTGTGGTCCATTGTGGAACTGGCTTTCGCAGAACCTCTGATGGACTGAGTTGTCAAGGTACAAAAAACAGGAGCCCTCCTTCATTTTCATCATACTAAGAATTAAGACCTCCTGCCGTTCAAATCATTTACAGTAAACTCTGTTTTGTAGCTCAAGCTTCTTGATATTGGATGTAATAGTCCACAGATATTTTAAATATTTGTAGCATAGTGGTTTTGAATAACATCTGCCTGCTATTTTTGAGAAAGGAGATTATATAACAAGATCTAATAGAATCTATTTCATCAGATTCCATTGCACAAGACTACCAGAGTGTTTATTACAGTATTTTTCAATAGGCTTTATTTTCTAGAGCATTTTTAGGTCCACAACAAAATTAAGCAGAAAGTACAGAGAGTTCCCATATACTTCCTGACCCCACACATGGACAACCTCACCCACTATCAATATCCACTCCAGAGGAGTATGTTTGTAACTATCAATAAACCTACACTGACATGCCTTTATCACCCAAAGTCCCTAGCTTATATTAGAATTCACTCTTGATGTTATACATCCTCTGGGTTTTAACTAATAAATAACGATATGTATCCACCATTAAAATATACAGAATAGTTCCACTGCCCTAAAAGTCCTCTGTGTTATAGCTATTCATTCCTCACTCCCCTCTAACTTCTAGTGACCACTGATATTTTCATTGTTCCATACTTGTGCCTTTTCCAGAATGTTACATAGTTGAAATCATAAAGTATGTGACCTTTTCAGATTGACTGCTTTCACTTAACAGTGTTCATTTACGATTCCTTCATGTCTTTTCATGATTTGATAGCACATTTCTTTCGAGCCCTGAATAATATTCCATTGTATGCATGTACCACAGTTGATTTCTCCATTCATTTACTAAGGAAAATCTTGGTGATTCCAAGTTTTGGCAGCTGCAAATAAAGCTGTTACCAGAATTTTTCATAGGCAGAAACACTGGATACAAAACTGAATGCCAGTCAATTGTAGAAAGAATGAAGGGATTAGGTCCATACACACCATAAACCATTGTACAGCCATTATGAGGAATGGAATGGAGCACTGTTGTTTGGCTTAGAGGAATTTCCATGACAAAACCAAGATGTAGGAAAATATATACAAATTGTGCAGAAAAGATGACTGGAAAACAAAAATAACTTAAGAAAATGGAAATGGATTTGCATGTTTAGGAGTGTATGTGTATGTGTGTGTGTACATAAAATAGATACATTATTATTCATAATAGATTGCTAATAACAATTGGCTTTGGTTGGCATGAAGGATAAAAAAGGGGTGGGGGCAAGAAAAAGAGAAAGAAAGGAAAACTGCACTGAGAAAATCTTTTAATAGTATATCATCTCATTTGTGCATTGATGCTAACACATGAAGATTTTTTGAAATATTAAATGCCTTAAGTAGAAAACAAGTACAAAATAAGATATTGGCAATCTCAGGTTTGAGAATGCAAGATGGAGATGTCAAGAGCCTAAAAATGGTAATTACTCTTTTGAGGGGTTTGGAACAAAACAATAGAGAAGTGGCAGGAACTTGAGACAAATTTTGTTGCCATCGGACAAATTCGATGTATATACAGACTTGAAAAACACTCAAGAGGAGGGAATGGTAGAGGGACCACAATCCTTACGTTGGTGAGGATAAAAAGGAGGACTGCAAATCTAGAAAGTTCAAATAAAGGGACTTTTCTTAAATAAGAGAAGAGAATTCTGAGACCTCCCTGGTGGTGCAAGTGGTTAAGTCTCAGCCCTATGAAGTTATCAGCAGCCTCTGCAGCACTAGTTTGATCCCCAGCCAGGGAGCTGACCCTCATGGCGAAGCAGACGTCTCCTGTCTCACCTGCTGCTCCCCTCAGCAGTGTATTTCAGTAGATCTGCCTGTTCTGCTCCCCACTCTGTCTCTGGTGAATCCTCTCACCCACCCACACCTCTGGCCTATACCCCAGTTCTTGAATGTATAAATAAAATAAATCTTTTTTTAAAAAAAGAGAAGAGTGGAGCCTCCCCAGTGGCGCAACGGTTGAGTACTGGGTTGCAAAGCTGCCTGCAGCCTCTGCACCACCGGCTCGATCCCCAGCCACTGGGAGGGTCCCACATGGCGCGTAGACCTCTCCTGCCGCCCACTGCTCCCCTCAGCAGTGTACTTGTCAGTCTGCCTTGTTCTGCTCTCTGCTCTGGCGCTGGTGAATTCTCTCACCCTCCCATGCCTCTGACTGTACCCAGTGCTTGTATAAATAAATAAATAAATCTTTTTAAAATAAATAAATAAATAAAGAGAAGAGATTTCTGTTCCTCTGGGATTGGAGGCAAGGAGAGGGAAGAAAATACAAAAATAAATAAATAAATAAAAGTAAATGCACAAGAGTTTAGGGAGTTCATGTCTAGGCTTTGTTAATTATACTATGACTCAGGTGGTGTTTGGGAAAATTATTTTGGCAGTGACAACAGACAAGGAGAAATGGTAAAGTTGCTGCATCCAATCTAGTGTAAGGTGATAAAGACTCAAATAAACTAATAGCAAGGAAAAATGGGAAGGTCAATTGCGAAAGACCTTCACATTTCCTGCCCTGTCTCACACCCTCCACCTCTTCTATTCCTCCTCCCTGCCTCTGCCTCATCTTCAGTATTCCTGTCTGTGAGCACCATTCCAGAGCTGAAACTTCCTAGAAACAGGGGTGGGAGCCATATGGTAAAATAAAGTAGAGGTGTGTTATATAGTTCTGGAGTCATTAGCAAAAATCTATATTTGAGGAGTCTTGAAGGGAGATAACCTCTCCAGCAGTTTATTCTGTCAATGCCTTGGCAGACCATCTGGAGCAGATGTATTGGATTAGTTGTAGGAAAGATCTTAAACATGATAATGATCAATGGTCATTGAATGTTAAACATTGGGATAAACTAATCCAGGTGTTCTAACAACATACAATGAAAGTTTTGTTTTATTTAACAGATATTAATGAATGTCAGGAGTCCAGCCCCTGTCACCACCGCTGTTTCAATGCCATAGGAAGTTTCCACTGTGGGTGTGAACCTGGATATCAGCTCAAAGGCAGAAAGTGCATCGGTAAGAATGGACTTTAAATTAAAAGCAACGACATCTTGATAACATCTTAACAATGTCTGGTCTAGTAAATATGCTATGTCCAGACTTGATTCATATATAGGACACCTACTATGCTATATAATCTATACACAAAAAGCAAAATGGAAGCAAATGCTATATTTTGTATACTTTGTTTTCCAATTACATAACTGTGTTGGTAATTTCCCCTTCTTCCCAATTTTTTCCAGATGTATATACTTGAGGTTATATATAACATATATAATTTTTTATCTTCCTAGGAGAAGGAAGTGGTTGGTATGACCACCAGCTCTGTGAAGTAATATTTTGATTTTGAATTTTATCACTCTGTTTTAAAATAAAATGTTTTACAAACTTTCATGAAATGTAAACACTTTTATATAATGATTATACATTTAGTATCTATATTAGTTTACGATATCCTTAAAGTCCAGAGGTATAATTTCTATGGGAAATGGAAGGAATTAGTTTCTCAGTATGCGTTACCTTTATTCTTTTATCCAGATGTGAATGAGTGCAGACAGAATGTGTGCAGACCAGACCAGCACTGCAAGAACACTCGTGGTGGCTATAAGTGCATTGACCTTTGTCCAACTGGAATGACCAAGGCAGAAAATGGAACCTGCATTGGTGAGTGACTATTTTAATGACTGAGATCCATTTACCATCAACAAGCCAAGTAAGACATTCATTTTTTAAACTAATGATTCAATGGGGAGGAGGAAGGAAGAAAACAAAGTGTGGAGGGTGCCCAAGGGACTGTCATGGTGGACCGTGGGAGCCTGGGTGCAGCTGTGGTGTGGAGATATGTATCTGAAGAGGTGTGAGCCTCTGCCTGTGAACCACATAGAGTGTTGCAAACCAATGTTACCTCAATTCAAAAAAAAATAATGATTAGGGTAAATATAACCTACCAAGGAAATTACTCTTTGCTGTAGGTGTTTCGCTCCCAATTTCTAGTATGGTTAGTTCTAGATAATGGTTATACCAGGGGATAGCTGCTTACCATGAACACTTATGACCAATTTCAGCTCCCAACAATTGCACACTTGGTTTACCTAGTTCAGTATGCACATAATTTGATACTTCTAATATGAAACTTAGCATTTATGCTTAGAATTTCATGAGAGAGGGATAAAAAAGTAATGTTTGTAGAGGTCTATTAGAAGTTCAAAATATAGCTTCACTAGAACTAAATATTGTTGAAATGTCCAAGCATTGACCAGACAATAAAGTAAACTCTGTTTCTCCCTAATTGTATTTTTTGCGCGCCTATTCTATACCAGTCTGCACTAGTTAGTAAAGCAAGGAGCAGCAGAATTTACAAAAATGAAAGAGATTTCATTCTGTTCTCAGGTACTTACAGTCTATGGGATAGGTTGGCTAATTCCACTCTCTTCACCAAAAGAAAAAAGAAAAAGATCTGTAAAATGAGGCAAAGTAAAATGCTATAAAGGAGGTACAGATAAAATTGTATGAAAGAATGGTGATATCTAATGAGAGTGTCTATCAGAGGTATCACAGAAGGATCCCATTAAATATAGCCTCAAATGGTGGAGGAGGTAGAAAAGGGAAAGAAACAAAGTGAACGCCTTGTGTGAGGGAAGAGAGCTGGACTTAGAGATAATGCATTAAAATTCATCTTTCCTGGGCCTCCCCGGTGGTGCAGCAGTTGAGCACTGGGTTGCGAAGCTGCCCGCAGCCTCTGCAGCACCGGCTCGATCCCTGGCTGCTCCCCGGCCACCGGAGGAGGGTCCCACATGGCGCGCAGACCTCTCCTGCTGCCCGCTGCTCCCCTCAGCAGTGTACTTCAGTCCTTCTGCCTGCTCTGCTCCCCGCTCTGGCTCTGGTGAATTCTCTCGCCCTCCCGCGCTTCTGACTGTACCCAGTGCTTGTATAAATAAATAAATAAATCTTTAAAAAAAAATAAAAAATAAACACCCTTCTAAAAAAAAAATAAATAAATAAATAAAATAAAATTCATCTTTCCTGACAGCTCTCTGACCTTGGACAAATCTTTAGATGACATAGAAATTTGGGACCCATTTTTATTTTTTTATTTTTTTAAAGATTTATTTATTTATACAAGAACTGGGGTACAGTCAGAGGCACAGGAGGGTAAGAGAATTCACCAGAGACAGAGTTAGGAACAGAACAGGCAGACGGACCAAAGACACTGCTGAAGGGAACAGCAGGCGAGACAGGAGAGGTCTGCCATACCATGTGGGTTTCTCCCTGGCTGGCCGGGAATCAAACCAGTGCTGCAGAGGCTGCGGACAGCTTCACAGTGCGGCGCTCAACCTGCTGCACCACCGGGGAGGCCTTGGACCCACTTTTAAGTGGATCCCATTTGATGGACCCATTTTTAAAATGGGACAATTTCAAATCTTTCATTCTGAAAAATGCTTTAATAAAATTACAATATGCTTCTCATATGATATATAGAAGGGCATTGATAAAAATTAAAGGATATTGGCCACTTGTTAATATTTGTTGAGGTTTTATACATGGAGGTTTAGTGCACTTCAAAAGAAAACTGAGGAGGAGGGGAGACAATCAGATTTCAAAGACTCTTTTCAAAAACTGAATGGAAATAGTAGAAATGCTTGACTCCTAACAGCAGCAGCCAACTTGGTACATCATCTACAGTTATCTACACTGTAACCATTTTTAGGACTACTGGTTCTGAAATTATGTATCAGATGGATTAGAAATGAGATAGGCTGAGAGATCAAAAACTGTTTAAGAAGCTACAGCAAAAATATAGCTAAGTGGAAATGGAAGGTGGAGATAGGTGGGTTTGATGAAAGGAAGCAGAATTACCGAGTCTTGGCAACTGAGGGTATAAGTTAAAGATGGCTCTGATATTTGCAATCTGATTGAGGATTCTTCCCTGAGGATTGATAAAGAATGGGGATAGGGTAGATCAACTAGCTGCTGGAAATGTGGGATTCTAACCCAGAAGCAATGTAACACTATTGCTCAAAATCTAGGTCAACAAGCTTGCTAAAGTCATTACTCCAGAATGGTCAGAGGAGGAAGGAGTATAAAGGGGGAGGGGGCAGCATTGAGACTAAAACTAGTAAGAAGCAAAAGGGGTATGGGACCACTTAATAAGTGGCAGGACTGGGACTTGAACCCAGGTTTTCTGATTTGAAATCCCAAGCACATGATGAGAAATGCAACCTTAGAGAGTTCTAAGGCATGTTCATTTCCAGTATAATGACTTTAGGTTTTGAAAGAGGAAATGTTATATTTGCCCCCATGTCTATAGATATTGATGAATGTAAAGATGGGACCCATCAGTGCAGATATAACCAGATATGTGAAAATACAAGAGGCAGTTACCGTTGCGTATGTCCAAGAGGTTACCGGTCTCAAGGACTTGGAAGACCCTGTATGGGTAAGTCTACAGGAACTCTTAAATTGAGTAATAAAACTACTAATATGGTTACATGAGCTAACAACTTGCTTCAGGTCATTCTCTCTCCTCAATGTTCCTTTAATATAATTGGAAGATTAAGTTGGTTTAATACATAATTTGACTTCTTCAGAGACTTCATGTTGAATTCAAATGACACTGGCATTTCAAATGATAACAATTATTATCACTTACTGTATACTGTCTTTACATATTATAATTTTTATATAATTAACATGTCATAAGAGGGATATAGCAGAGTGAAATATGTTTATTTGTTTACAAATTTGACCAGAAATTGAGTGTTAGATATGGGGCTGGGGTAAATCAATGATGGACCTTTGCTTTTAAGAGATTAAAAATGTTAATTTTAACTTTTGCTTCCTGAACTAATTTTTAAAGCTAAATTTACTAATTTTACCCTGCTTATTCATGTTGTTTTTTTGTGTGCTGCTCTGGTAATTAATAAAAGATTTGGGTTTGATCTCGGGTTTTCATTTATTTTTCCAATTTATAAAGAGAGTTGTGAATACATATGCTGTGTTGACCTAGGGATAGAAAAAAATAACTTTCTTTAATTTAATGGATTTTATGAGGTTTTTATCTTAGTAATAAATGATTCTGTGCCTTCATTCCCTTCTTTTTAATCTTTTGTAAAAAAAAAATGCTTGTTTTGATCATTAATTGAAAACATTAATTAAAAATTATGAATTAATTGTTGATTCAAGAGACAAAAGCAAATGAAAAGATTTGTAATCATACCCATATTCCTGCCCCCTGAAACTTGTAATTGTACAAAAGAGGCTATGAGTGATTCTGTAATTAACTAGGCTACATCCTTTGGAAGCAGGGACAGAGCATTCGCCATCCTATGTATGCTTTCAAAATATTGCCTGTAATATGGTTGGTATAAAAGTTTATTGAATTAAGTTAAATGGAAAATGTGTATGTTCTTTTTAATACAATAATGACTTCATTATATGGGTATACAGATGTATTTTAAAAATCTATTTAACTCTACCAATTTGGTTCTAGAAAGAAATTATTTTCCAAACAAGTGAGGAAACTAAAAATGTATCCGGGGGGGGAATATTATAATCAGTGCAAATTTGAGACACAATTGAGTTCTTTCCTCCACCAACAGAATTAAGCTCTCTACTAGCTTTGAACTCCAGTTTGTCTGGATTCAAGACCACATTTTCCCATGTGACCTTTTACGTTCTTTTGTACATGTGGAGCAATCTTGAGGGAGAGTCACAGAATCTTTTTATGTATTCATAACTGAAACGATTAAACCTTTCTCAAAAGTTCATAGCAATTGAGAAATAACTTGTATTCCTGACTTTGGAGGGTAACATAATGTCCTCAGTGTGTTTCACAGACTGATTCTTTATTCCTGTGTTTTGTGTGTGTATGTGTGTTTTTTTTTTCTCTTTTTTATGTATCATGGCACACGAGCAGACATTAATGAATGTGACCAAGTGCCTAAACCTTGTGCGTATCAGTGCTCCAACACCCCCGGCAGCTTCAAGTGTGTCTGTCCACCAGGACAACATTTATTAGGGGACGGGAAATCTTGCGCTGGATTGGAGAGGCTTCCAAATTATGGCACTCAGTACAATAGCTATAACCTTGCTCGGTTCTCCCCTGTGAGAAACAACTATCAACCTCAACAGCATTACAGACAGTACTCACATCTCTACAGCTCCTACTCAGAGTATAGAAACAGCAGGACAGCTCTCTCCAGGACTAGAAGGACTAGTAGGAAAACTTGCCCCGAAGGCTCGGAGGCGAGCCATGACACTTGTGTAGGTAAATGTCAGCCATATTACATTTCCTTTCTATGGGCTCCCTTAGGAACCAGCGTGTATGCATATGTACAGCAGCATATGTACAGCACCGCTTATCGCTTGGGTGCAGTGAGTTATATCTGATCCCAAATCTTGGATCACTCAGTTTCAAGACATTTACTCTAGCATCTAAAACTATTACAAATTTTATTCAAATAAATGATGTGTTAACATGTGTGCATTCTAATCACTTATTGTTTTATATTAACAGTTTCTCTCTTTTGATCATCCCTGGAAGTGTTAGTAAATGTAATGTTACAGAGAAATATCCAGACTGTTTTTTTAAGAGAATATGCATATTGTCACATTACTGAATACCATCAGATTGTGATTGTATCTGATTGATACCAAAGCAATGGGTTAAAAATGGAAGTTCCAGCTACTCACTCAACTGCTGTTTATATGACAACACTTCCCATAGTATTTCTCAGTTCAATGATTTCATATATATGTAAATCACTGAAAAGATAATGTGAGTCAGGACAAAATTAAGTTGCTTCCATCACTCTAAAAGCCTGCTTTCAGTATCTTGATCCATGCCCACAAGTCTGTACTTTCTTTGCACAAGGAGGAGTGATTTCCAACACAAAAATTGAGACATTGTTTTCAGTTAAATTGCAAACATTGCCATCTGTCACTCATTTAATTCCATTTTCTGTGAGTGTCCACAGTTTGCATGTTATTAAGCTATTCAAAAGGAGAAATTAGCAAAAATGAATTAACCCCACTATTCTTTAGATAAATGAAAAAAAGAACGGTGGAGGCCTGAGGGAAGAAAGAAAGAAATCTTTGTTAAATTTGAAGACCTCTATGCCAACCTCATTTTCCTGCATTTTTATGTGTTCTAGACTTTGCTTATTCTCTCCTAAATATGGACTCTGTTAAGCACTTCTATCATACATTTCAAAACACCTTCATTTTCAGATTTCAGTTTTGATCATTTCTTTAGCCTGTGGAAGCAATGTTCCTGCACATCATCTTCTCAGTGCTTCCACTCTTAGGTGAACCCAGCTTCTCAAATCTTTTCTACTCATTGGGCCCTCAAAAACTCTGGATAATTAAACTTTAATCTTTTTTCTTTGGGTCCATTTCTGTCTAGATGTCCTGATATACTTGAAATTTAATTTTTCTGATGTGATCAGCTTCCCAGAAGTGAGACAGATCATTTCTTTTACTCTTTAAACTTCAAGCATTTTTGCACCCATTAACAACTCTCTACATATGCTTCATGTGGTTAAACACTATTTAATAATTAAACTTGTGGACTCTATTCCATTATCCTTACTAATACATCAGACAGCATCCATCCATCAAACAAGCTAATACATCCATCTGCTCAAAACTCTTTGGGAATCTTTCATACCCATGATTTTGATCTTACTCTGTTAGCTAAGACTTTATTCTTCTGTTGACAGAATTACTATCAGACAATCTGTCTTTCAATCCTTCGAAATCATCATTCCCACTGAAGAGTTTCCATATCTTACTAGTCCTACTGTCTACATTCCTTTTAAACAGTCTCTTTTATGCTGCTGTCTTAACTCCCCTGCCCCCATATCTGTGTTTTTTGCTATGATAAACGAACAAACACCACCCTAACACACCACACACCATCTGACTGATTTCTTGTAAATCATCTGAAGGGCCCTATCATTTAAAAAATGTGTCTCTAATAGCCCAATGTTCAATTTCTTCACTGCTGTCTATGCCCTGTAGCTTCATCATAGTCTTATAAATGTATTTATTCTATGTCTTTGTGTTTATATTACATGTTGTTTATGTTTGCAAGCATTATTTTTCCTAAACCATCCACTATTTGAGGGTAGCTACTGTTTCCAAGCAAGGGTAAATCTTAGAGAATCTAACATAAACATTTACAACTAGTCAACTACTGGCTATTTAAGTTTCATTTTGGAGAATTAAGTCTTCAACATTTAGAAGCAGTTTTTAAAATATGGTGAGTATTTTATAGTATTGGTACCAATAAAAAAAATTTACACTATGACTGCAGACAGTGTTGAATTATATAATAATAAACACCAAATGCCTTTAATGAACCATCTGGGATAGACATCTTACAAAAGATTCAAATTAGCACTAGGAAATCTTGTTGGATTGGGGCTAAAATGTATCTTTTTAAGACATTGATTCCAAAACTTAACAGGAAAAAAATGGGCATTTCATTGCTTCTGGATGCAAAAGTAACACTTGGGACCACTTTAAAATTCATGCTCTTGGAAATACAATATTGACTATTTGGAGTTCCCCATAATTTTGTTATTTTTAGTCAAAGCAAATTATAAAGGGAAAACGTAAAAATAATTCAACCAAGCTCTGGAATGAATGTTTCGGCTAATTAAAATGGGGTTAAAAACACTGACAAATATTTGATCAGCATTTATCATTAACAGATTCTGAATCATTGCAGTAATATCGTGAGCTTATGCAAAGTTTTCAAAGTGAACAGACCCTCTTGCTCTAAGTCATCTCCCAGGTTTCACTTGGTCTTCTGTTCACTGCATCCTCCAGCACGCCTACTCCCAGTTCATGTCCTGATCGTCTCATCTGTCACTGGTTCGTTTGTACTCGGGAATTGTGTGCAAATTCTAATATTGATCAAAACAAAAACACAATTGGGGCAAGAAATCTGAGGCCTCCCAAATAACATCACATATTCAACAAATAACATCACATATTCAATTAATTTGTAATTAGCATGTCGTCTCACTCTCCTTTTTTATTGCCATTTTATTGGCTTAATAGTAGCAGATGGATAACTCTATAGCTTATAAAATGCTTTCCCATACATTACTGCATTTGAAGTTCCAGTATGCTTTGTGAAGTAGGGAGATTGTATCAATACAACTGCGGTCTTGAGGAGTTAAGTTGCCTGTCCAAGGTATTAGCATAGATAGATAGATAGATAGATAATGTAGTTGTCATTAGTGCTTTACCATTACATAAAGTTTGATAAATATCCCAATCACAAAATATAAAAACACTTCCACCTTGATGATATCTGTATATGGAAAAGCTATTCATGGATAATGAGAAGAGGGTGTAGGGACACAGACATAGCTAAAGTTTAAATAAAAGTTAATATTTCTTTTTGCTATTAATCCCAATAGAAGCTGTATCTTTTAGGTAACTTCTATTCTTCTATTGATAGTTTTGTACTTTGTTGGCTTAGGATCTTATACAAATCAGTTTCCTCTGTTATTCCAGTTTCACCTCTTTAACTAACGTAGAAATTATCCAGACTGGGGCTTCAGCTTATACATGCTCATACACAAAAGAGAGGTCCACATTTGATAACATAGTGCAGATTATATTGGGCTTCTTCTTCTTCAGATCCTGAAATAAACAACTTTGGGAATGTGTAAATATGTGTATGTAAAATCACTAAGATGCTTTTCTACTTTGTATCAACTTGTTTGTTTATAGTTGTCTCTGCCACCTTCTCTACCTTTGTTTTGCATGGTTATATGCTTTGCTTGCTTTCTGCACAGATATCAATGAATGTGAAAATAGAGACACCTGCCAACATGAGTGTAAAAATACATTTGGAAGCTATCAGTGTATCTGCCCACCTGGCTATCAACTCATGCTCAATGGAAAGACATGTCAAGGTGAGAGAATGGTGGGATGTTTAGTGCTGCAATTTTATTTGAAATCGACATCATAGAATGTGAGATATGAAGTGTTTTCCCTCTTTCTGAAGAACCGGGCTACTAGTTGTTCTCTTCTTCCCTGTTTCCATTGGTCAGACCTATCTGTAAACATGGATTTGCATGTAAGAAGGAAATAAAAAATGCAAAGGAAAAAATTAATAAGTATTTTTGGTATGACCATACTAGTAGAAGCAGGAAAGTCTAAACCAAACCAATGTATTTTATATAACATATATAACACATATATAATATTATATATAGTATATTATAAATATGTTATATAACATATATATGTAACATATAGGTATATGTACCTATATGTTACATATATATATATATATTAGAACTAAATAGAAATAGACCTTTTCAAATATTTTTTCACATTCAGCTAAGATGGAAGGGAAAATGAAAAGAGTGCTCAGTAAACTTACTGCAGGGTTAGGCATTATTTTGTACTTTGTCTTAGTGACCAGTGAGTAATGGACCAGATAATCCATTCATTCTTTAAGTCCATAAATGAGAAATACGCCTATGCTAGCATAGCAGGATGTAAAAAGTTTGAACAAATAAATAATCTATAGTCTCTTCCCTTTAGGATCTTAGTCTAATGGAAACACATGCCAACAAGTATATAATCAACATACAAATTTATGGATACTATAGCAGTTTTGGACAATATATAGGGTGATAGAAAACAATATCGATCTAATAGTACCCTCTATACACAAAAATGTGAAAGGAACATTGTAGTTTGATGAGGTTTATTGTATTGTTATATGTACTTAGATTTTTTTTTAAGTATGGTAAAAATCTTAAAAATCTAGGAGTATTCTGTAGGTCTTAATAAGCCTCTAAATTTTATGTCTTTGTCATATACAAATTCTCGCTTTCTAAAGTTTAAAAGTTAAATCTCCACAAGTGCTTTTTCAGTAGTAATTGAATTTTCCCTCTCTTGAGATCCACAAAAGACTAACTAGTAGGGCCCTCAGCAAAAAAGTGTCCCTGGAGGTAAAACCAGGGGAGAGGATGGTTTCACCTGAGCAGAGGAGTTTCTCCCTATGCACCCCCCCATTCTTACATTCATAGTCCCCAAGAACCCCCATTGGATTGTGTTGGCTGCAGAAGGAAAGTGGACACAATGACGGCTTTTGCTTCTAGTTGTCAGTGACCGAATATTTATTAAGCACTCACCCTGTACAGAACTATGCTGCGATTCCAAGTATTAGAATAACATTATATTTGTACACTTTTTGAAAATGAGTGTTACCTCATTCTAATCAATACAAATTTGTTAGGGCAATAGTTAAGTATCCATTTTGCAGATAATAAAACTAGTTTTCAGAGGGATTATCACGAGAGCCTCAATGTCATAGAATAATCAAGAGCAAAGATAGTACTTGATCTCAATTCTCATGAGGTCTAGAATTGTCCTTTATTATCTCTATCATCCTATGGTGCTGAGGACACAAGTTCCCTGTGGCATCAAGGAGAGATGAGGTCATTTACATTGTCCATGTTTCATAATTTTGCCTCACTCTTCATCCTAAGAATCCTTCTGAAGAGGTGGCAATGCCAGCACTAATACTACACTGCCTAGAGTTATATCAGCACCAAGGAAGGAAGCCGGGTATATTCTGAAGCATTTGGAATAGCCAACTAGACTACAAAACACCTTAGCCAGAAATTTTAAGGCTATATTATGTCATTTTCTCATTAGAAGATTTTTCTTCTTTTCTAACATATGACAATGAGTTTTTTAATTGCTCTTGTCACTCATTCAGTTCAAAACTTTTCTAGCGTTTGGTTGTGCTTCAGAGAGTGGAAAATAATGAGAACAAATCAGAAACAGGTGGCATTTGAAATGTTTGCAATTTAAATGGGTTACATATTTTGTGGTTTAAAAAAAAACATGAGAGAAAACAATTATGTCCTTTAAAGAAGTCTTTACTCTAAAGAATAACTTGGAGTTCTTTTTATAGCTTTAGAAAGTGTTTGAGGCATTTATGGGGAACAAAAGACTGCTTTTCATTCATATATGCATTTTTGGAGCTTTTACATTAGCAATAAAAATGCCACTAATAAAAGGGAAATTAAAGTGAATTTGACACTGAACAAGAACAGAGTCTAGTCACAAGTGCAAGTCACCAGACTGAAAAATGAAAAACTAAAGATCATGACTGATTGTGATTTTCCCAAGAGACAGAAAAAAATAAAGGATCCTTCTGCTAAATTTAAGCATCTTATTCTAAAAATTTAGAAACACCTTTTGGCACTGTATTTGAAATGTGTTCTGTCGTATTTTTTAAGTAATTCATAATATCTGTCAATCTGAACTGCTCTGTTTTTTCTGTATATAAGATAAATGTTTCAAGTATGTTTGTCATATTTTTAATGTATCTGAAAGCATTGATTAAATACATTTATATGTTCCTTCTTAAGCTATATAATAGTTTTTCAACTCACCTTGGTATTGTTTCTATCTAGCAATAATATGTTATAAAATGCTTATACTTTAATTTCTATCATAATAATTTTCTTATAACATTTAATAAAAACCAGACATCACCACACTGTCAGTTAACAGAAGACAGCACATTTCTCCATCTTTTCTGGTTTATTTTTCCATTAAGCACAGCTGTATTGTTTGGTGGGAATATATTTTATTGGAGAGTTTATTATTTAAACTGAGATGGGCTGTCAATATAAAACACACCCCAAACTTCAAAAAATAAACATGAAAAATAATGGAAAACATCTTATTAATAACTTTCATATTCACTGCCTATCAAAATAACATTTTGGCTATTTGGGATTAAACTGAATGTATTATCATGATTAATTTTACTTTTGTTAATGAGATAAAAGAAGATAAGACTAATTACATTTCTTTCACATTTTCCTAGGGAACTTTTCACTTCATTCTGAGACAATCTTATTTTGTCAGACATGAAGCATTTTTGACAGATAAAGTCTTAATTTAAAATTGGTTCACAAAGACAATAGGAAAGACAAATGAAATAAAAACTTTTCCACCCTGTGTTCCTTTCCTGTAGTTCTAATGTAAAACTAGCAAGAGAAACTTGTAATAGAAACTTGTCAATACACCTAACTAAAAAGCCAAGTAAGTAATTTATTCCAAATTACTTTTTACTTTTACATTTAAAGTAAATCATTAATTACATTTCTATTTCCTTATCAAACAATACATTTAGAAACAAACAAAAATGCTCACTATTTTCTTTTTCTTTTTATTATGAAAAAATTAGTTTACAACATGGTAGAGATTTCTTGTGTGCAGCTTTTTGCCACAGTACACACTATGCCCACCACCAAATGTCTAGTCCATCCACCACCAACCTCTTGGCCTTTCTCCTCACTCCTTCTCCTTTATTTTCCACTGGTAACCACCATTTTGTTGTCAAAATGCAAGGGTTTGTTTTTGTTTTGTTTGTTCAGTTACTTTTTCTTTTCTTTATACACCACAGTGAGTGAAATCATGTGACATTTGTCTTTCTCATTCTGACTTATTTTGCTTACAAAATTTCCTCAAAAGCCATCGTGTTATCACAAATGGCAAAATGACCTGAGTAGCATTCCACTGTGTATATGTACCACATCTTCAATCATCAATCATCAGGCACTTGGGTTATTTCCATATCTTGGCTATAATGAACAGTGCTGCAATGAAAATAGAGGTGCATATATCTTTCCTAATTATTTTTATCTATTAAAATTCTTTCAAAAATAAAAATTGACACTGCCTTTGATAATATACTGTCTTTGGGAATTTCTTATCTCCTGTTCTTTTCTTTATAGCAATAGTTCAAGTTATTTAAGAGTTAAGAAAAGAACTTCACAACTTTAATCCAAATCTAATAAATACCATCATATGACATTTACTATATAATGCAGCTACCAATTTGCTTATTACTGTGAAATAACATCACAGTTACACATGCCCATTCATCTTGGCACCAATTCCATGGTAGAAGAACGTTTGAGAGCCTCCCTGGTGGCCCAAGGGGTTAGTACACAGCCTATGAAGCTGTCCACAGCCACTGCAGCACGAGTTCAATCCCCAGCCAGGGAGCTACCCACATGGCACAGCAGACCTCTCCTGACTCGCCCACTGCTCCCCTCAGCAGTGTATTTCAGTCATTCTGCCTGTTCTGTTCCCCACTCTGTCTCTGATGAATCCTCTTACCTCCCCACCCCTTCATCTCTGGCCTGTACCCCAGTTATTGTATACATAAATAAATAAATATTTTTTTTAAAGTACATTTGACTTTTAAAACCTATCTCTTCTGAAAACTGATTTGGGTCCGATTAATTGTAATTGTACGTCAGGATCCATGTTTATTCAGATGCTAAAGAAGGAAAATGTTTTAGGTGCCTCTATGCAGCCAATTGACAGACTTTCTCTAAATAAGGAGTCTTCAAATGTTTTGCTGGTCTACTCTAAAAAGAGCATTGAAAACCTTATACTTAACCAATACTTCCTTTTAAAACTGACCTCTGAAGTTTCTTATCATAGGTTTAAATAATTGTGAAGGATGTGGATTCTGGCATTGTTGCTTGATGTGCAAAATTTTGAAACTGCAGATTTACCTCCCTCAGCCAATGAAGTGTGACCATCATATATATATATATATATATATATATATATATATATATATAATTTAAGTCTGTACTCCTTGCCAAACCAACCATGTTGACTGTTGGAAAAAGTCTACAATCACTTTTCTGTTCAAATAAAAGTATTACTAGTTGTCCCCACAACAACCAGCTAGCTCACTTTTGAAATCTAATTTAAAATAGAGACCTATGACCATTGGCCTGTTGATGTGATGAAATAAGGGCTGCCTCCATCAATATGTGCTCCAGTGTTCCCACACTTCATGTGTGCCTCGAAGCATTTTGTTCCTGGGTATGGTAAAAAGACTCAGGATTAGTAGAAAACTTTTGTGGGCATGTAAAATGGGAAAGGAAATCTCCATGTACTAGAAGTTCTCAGGCAGATTATTTTTTGGAAGGAGAACTTACAGAAAATGAGGATCTGGATGAAAATATTTGCCTGCTGTCATACTACTGGAAGGCTTTCACCAAGGAAATACAGATACCACAGTGTGAAAAAAAGTTCCTCTACAATATGGTTCTTAACTCTGGAGATCTCAAAATCCCTTAAAAATTTTGTTGAACTCCGTGGAAAATGTTTCTAGAAAATCTATCATTCTCAATCTTGTTCCATCTCACTATTTTCCCTACCACCCCAGCACTTATTGTGCTTGCACACACCACGCACACATACCCCTTTGTGCAGAATACAACAAAATGAAGACTATTTCATTTGCAAGCTTTCCCATTTCCCTAGGGAGAGTTACTACCCCAGGAAGAAGCTCTAGTTGCCCTCATTGCTGTAACAACTGAGGATGGAATCCTCACAGTTCAGATTTGAGCAAACTTGAATTGTGGATATTGGGTCACTTACTTCATTGTTTTATTCTTCATTCTGTCTCTTTCTACAACATCTCATTTACCTATACATTCTCCCCTAAATTTATAAGTCAATTCCTTTAATTTCTACTTCCCAGACAATAATTTGAACTTATAAAAGAAAATCCTCATATTCTTAAGATTTATTGTACAAAATTTGTTCACAAGTGTTCTGAAAGATTTTTAGCTGGCTCTTAGTAAATTTAAAGTATTATTTGCTTTGCAGAGCTCAAATGCACACTTTTCCAAATTAAAATACACCAGAGAATCCTTAATAACTTCCCTTCTACTCTTATAACTGTTATTTTTCACATGTTTAAAAAAAATCCCCAAAGCATTCTAGAACACCAGCACACCAGATAGCACAATTCCCACTTTGTGGCTAAAGAAGCTTAGGCACACTACCCAGCTCATCCATGAGAAGACTAGCCCTCACACTCCAGTGAGATAGAGCCCCAGTGGCAGGTTCTGCCCAGGCACTGATGTTGCATGTTCCTGGTCTTTCCCTAGATGTCGATGAGTGTCTGGAGCAGAATGTGCGCTGTGGGCCAAACCACATGTGCTTCAACATGAGAGGAAGCTACCAGTGCATCGACACGCCCTGTCCACCCAACTACCAGCGGGATCCTGTCTCAGGGTATGTCTTGCCTTCTCTTTCCAGACATGCTTCTGGAAATCCTTCCTCTCTCCTTAACCAACAAACCCTGTCTGTGGTCATATTGACCTCCTAGGAAGTAAATAACCTCAGAGCAAATGGGATTACAAGCATGTTCCTTCCTCAGTGACTGGGCAAGAAATGAGACGTCTGCAGCCTAAACTATCACTCTGGCTGCCAAAGCTTCAGGGGCCATCTCCCAGCATGTAATCCATCTTCAACTTCTAGAATTCTGTCTCAGCAGTGACCATTTCATGGACTGACAGCACCTGCCCTTCTTTGCAATTTTCTAGCTTCCCTCAAGTTCCCTCCAGGTGTTAAGGCCCTCAGCACTTAGACCGTGAAGACAGCCCTTGGCTATTAGTGTGATGACTGGTGGTGACACCATGAGAGATGAATATGAGCAAGGATGAGTCAGTCGTCTGCCCATCCCTGCACCATCTTGCTTACTGTTCCTTCTGTCTGAAACAGTCTTTTCTGGGTTCTGAATAACCCACTTTTCTATATTCTCCCTCCCCTTACAGGAATGTTATACTCTGTTCATGCACCCAGTTAAGAAAGTGAAACAGATAAAACAGTCATCATGAATAGGCCCTGCTAATAAGGTGTTTCTGAAACCAAATGCTGGCCAGAGCTCACACTTAGTTTTTCCTCTCAGCAGTGACACCAAGTTCCTGTAACACAGTCAAGTGCGAACTGTCCAGGATCCACCAAAGCCTATTCATAAGTGTCCAGAGGAATAGGAAGGGGAAAGGGAAAAAAATTAAAAATATAGACTTATGAAACTTCTAAAAATACTATGACTGAAGTATCCGTATCTTCAGAAAACGGTCCTTTGTGCATTATTTTAATTTTACTCTTTATTACCAGTGATTTCTGGCAGATAATTTAAAAGTTCCAATAACTCAAAACCAGGCAGTATAGTCACTAGTAAAAGAAAATATAGTACTTTTCATTTAAAATAGTATGGAAATCAAATGCAAATGAAACTTTTCTTTCCAGAACTCCTCTTATTCTTTTTAGAAAAATTAACTAAGCAACAAGATATTCTATTTCAGTTTTAAAAAAAATCACAGGATAAATGTTAAAATCTTAAAATAAGTGGTATTCCTCTCTTGATGAAGTACTTGTTTCCAATATATGTGCAGATGCTTTTATTTCCAAAACTGACTTTTCATTTTAAAGACACCCTTGTGGTATTCTTGCTTACTTTAGTGGTTCAAAAGCTGCTGACTTTAATGAAGCTGAGAGACGCTCTTTGCTGTTTGAGCTGTGTACTCTCCTAGCCATCTGGCATCTGGCTTGAGTTAATGACCCAGAACATGGGGTGAGCCTGTGGTTCTCACAGTCAGACTGTCTCCTGCCTTTAATGCCTCCAAGTTGTCAAGGATCCTGACCACCTGCCTCATGTTTCTCCTGCTTCCAACCCAGATAACTATATGCACTTCATGTGTTTGTCGTCCTTAGGTTCTGCCTCAAAAACTGTCCACCCAATGATTTGGAATGTGCCTTGAGTCCATATGCCTTGGAATACAAACTGGTCTCCCTCCCATTTGGAATAGCAGCCAATCAAGATTTAATCCGGCTGGTTGCATACACGCAGGATGGAGTGATGCATCCCAGGACAACGTTCCTCATGGTCGATGAGGATCAGGCTATTCCTTTTGCCTTAAGGGATGAGAACCTGAAAGGTGTGGTTTATACCACGCGACCTCTGCGAGAACCAGAGACCTACCGCATGCGGGTTCGAGCCTTATCCTACAGTGCCAACGGGACCATCGAGTATCAGACCACATTCATAGTCTATATAGCTGTGTCTGCCTATCCATACTAAGAAAGTCTCCAAAGCCTATTCCACATATTTAAACTGCATTAATCATGGGAACAAGTCCCCTTCCAGATTACTGTCTCCTGAACAGTTGCAATGTCAGCAACTTGAAAATGGTGCTATGCTCTGTTCCGCATGCCTTCCTTGGTACTGCTGAGGTATTTCATGATCCCACCATGCTAGTATCTTTTGGTAAGGTCTAGAAAAGTCCCTTATTGTTTTCTTTATTTATTACACTGGAGCATTTACTTTCCAAAGATCATTCTGAACATCTAACAGGACAAATCAATGATGTTTTAAATTTTATGGTAGCTTCATAGCTCAGATTATCTTCTTTAAAAAAATTCAAAGTCCAGTGGATTTTTGAGCATTTGATCATTTTTAGAATAATAAACCAGTTGCTGTGTGCTTTGCTCAAAGTTGATTGAGTAACACATGAAGGTTTTTTTTAAGTATTAATATTTTATGGTAGGACTTGTACACCTAATTTTACTTTCAGGAAAAACAGAAACACAGCTCATTTTAGAAATATAGTGCAGCTTCTAGAAAGTTTTTTTTCTTTAATCCCAAATGGTGCTTACTTACTCTGATTGAACATCCAAAATAAGGAGATTATTTTCAGTGACTTTGTGAAATTAACTGAATCATTTATGATAATAGGAAAAAATAAGACTTTGTCCTCAGATGATCACTCATGGCGTGGATCTTTGCTCTAAGATTTTGATATAAACTTCCATGCATTTAGCTCCATAACTTTTACATTCCAGCATTTTAAGAATTTTTCCTGTCAGTTGGAAACAATTTTTTAAAATATCAATGGGACAGTTTTCTTTTTCTTGAAAATCTCATCTTCAAATTAGCATTAATGTTAAACGTCAATACACTGTACATGGTGGTAACAGACTCTGGAAGCAATTGCCAAGATGTATTCTATTTTTATGAAGTGTATATATGTTACCTTAGTGTGTATTTTCTATATAATATCTTGACGGACTCATATAAAATTATTTTATAAAAAATACAATGTTACAGTAAGGCCAATCTAAATAAAATTTTCACATCCTTTTTCTTAACTTTTTTAAAAACCTAGAATTTGCTTCTTTCAGTTATAATAGGTATTAAAGTTTATGGTTACACACACGTGTGTATGTATGATATGCCTATAATAATTTAATCATCATACAGCTCTTGAGATAGGTAGTGTGATTCACATTTTATAGCTCAGGATTCTGGGACTCAGATAACTTATGAAACTTCCTTAAGATGACAACTAGTTAGTTAAACTAGTTAGCAAAAAAAAACTAGTAACAAGAACAATAAGCCAGCAGAAAGATCCTACCTTCTATCTCTTATAACTCCAAGTCCAGTGATATCCATTGCATGACAATTTTCTCACCTGCCCGAGCAGTTTTTATAGCTCATCTCAAGTGAGTTCAAGGTAGTACACTAGTAAAGACCTTCTCATGACCTAGAGTTACATTATTCAAAGAACCCTGGAAAAAATCATCTAGTCCACAGTCTGTCCGTCAAACAGATGATTGTCTAAGTTGGTGTTTACCAAAAATATTCTATAGAACAATGGTCAGTGAAGGTACTTTATTTTTTTAAAGATGTATTTTTATGTATGCATCCAAGAACTGGAGTATAGGCCAGTATGGGGGTTAGTGAGAGGATTCTCCAAAGACAGGGTTGGGAGCAGATCAGGCAGATACACTGAAATACACTGCTAAGGGGAGGTCTGCTGTGCCATGTGGGTTATCTTCCTGCTAGGGATCGAACTCGTGCTGCAGTGGTGGCCAAGGATCAAACTCATGCTGCAATGGCTGATGATACCTTCATAGTTCTGCGACTTAACCCTTTGCACCACCACGCACTGTATGTCAACTGGGTTTCATGGTCAAACAAGTTGGGGAAACCTATATAGCATATCCTATTAAATAGTTACTGTGAACACTGACATTTAATGGATCTTAAAAGCTAAGTATTAAACAATATTTTCCTTGCCTGAGGGTTCCCTTTAGGATGACTGGGCAGAGTTTTCCCTTTGGAATGTGGCAAAGCTGTGAGGAGAAATTCCACGAGCTGTTGTTAGTCACCTGAGCCTGCAAATTTCACAAAAACCTCTGATAGGATGACAAGCAGAAAAGGGAAGTTCTCCAGAGGAAAGAAATCAAGGGGATAAATGTGAACTCTAATATGAAATAGTACATTCAAATACAAACAATCCCTCACATGTCATATAAAGTCTACATATAATGTTATTAGTTTAGTATTAACAAAAAAAGCATGATCTACAATGGATTGGTGAAATTTTACTATAAAGGGTAGTAAATATTTTATGGTCTATAAGAATAAATATTTTAGGGTCGATAAGCCATATTTCTGTTTCTGCTACTCAACGTTTCTTTTTTTGCTCAAAAGCAGCCATAGATAATATGCACACATATATTCCAATATCACTTTATTTACAAAATTAGACTGGTGGGCCTCCCTCGTGGTACAAGTGGTTAAGCATAGCACTCTGAAGCTGTCCGCAGCCTCTGCAACACAAGTTTGATCCCTGGCAGGCCAGGGAGCAACCCACATGGTGCAGCAGACCTCTCATGTCTTGCTCTCTGCTCCCCCCAACAGTGTATTTCAGTAGATCTGCCTGTTCTGTTCCCCACTCTGTCTCTGGTGAATCTTCTCACCCCCTGCACCTCTAGCCTATACCCCAGTTCTTGTATGTATAAATAAGTTTTTAAACAAAACAAAATTAGACTGGATTTGGCCAGTCTAACTTTAGTGTAACTCTGATCTACACACTGAGTATAATTGTTTCATTATCTCAGCTCAGAGATAACGAATTGGCTCTGGTAAGTTTTGTAACAGCAGTCCATGTCTGCTGTGATGTGCAATCCTAACAACAGCTCCAGAATTCAGTCTGTCTACATTAGCCCAACCTTCAGACTCAGCTGCCACTGTGTTAGCAATCATGATCAAGCCCTGCAGTCCCCCAAGCAGATAGGAACATGCTTTGCAGGGCTAGATTACAACTCACTTATCATTTTGCATTTCAGCCCATCTGGGAGAGAAAGGTAGCAAAGATATGATACTTCCTTCTGAGATAAAGACCCCTTGTCCAACTGGTTACTTGATATTTTCTCTTAGTTATCTCACAGCCAACTCAAACATACATGCAAAATCTGGTTGACCCAAAGCCTGCTCATGTATTTCTCACTCCCTAGCAATTTTCTAGCTACTGTGTCATGTGACTCCATTTGTCCAATAAAATAAAAGCAGAAGTCACTTAATGAGGGTTTGTGGAAATGACTTTATTTTTTTTAATTAATTTATTTATTTATACGAGCACTGGGTACAGTCAGAAGCGTGGGAGGGTGAGAGAATTCACCAGAGACAGAGCAGGAAACAGAACAGGCAGACTGACGAAACACACTGCTGAGGGGAGCAGTGGGTGCAGCAGGAGAGGTCTGTTGCACCATGTGGGACCCTCGCCAATGGCCGGGGATCGAACCAATGCTGCAGAGGCTGCGGGCAGCTTCGCAGCCCAGCGCTCAACCACTGTACCACCTGGGGAGGCCCTGGAGAAATGACTTTAAAGGGGAGGACTTGGATGCATGCTACTCTGCCCTTTTGCCTTTTCCCATATTTGCACACTTAGAATTTGGACAAATGTGGCAGCCATCTTGCAACAATGAGGCAATGGCTCTGAGGATGAAGACCTATGTGAAAAAGGGAAGAAAAAGCTGGAAACTTGTGCAATATGGCTGAAACACTCGAAAAACTTCTGGCTAGACAAGGTCAATAAACTCTTTAGTATTAAAGCCCTTGTTTTTTGGATTGTCTGTATTTACAACTAAATGCTTTCATCCCTGGGGCGTGACCCTCCAAGCCTTTTCCTCCCCATGTTCTTCCCAATTAAGTTAATGGCACCACCATTCCACCAGTTACTCCAACTGAAACCCTGGGATTCACTGGTAGCTTCTCACTCAAACTCCCCAAATACAGGTCACCTTAAGTGCTCCAGACTGAATGTTTGTATCCCCTCAAATCCTTATGTTGAAACCGAATCCCCAAAGTGGGATTATGGAAGTGGGGCCCTTAGGAAATAATGGGCATGTGAGGGCTAAGCCCTCATGAATAGAATTTGTACACTTCCATGGAGCTCCCCTGGTGGCGCAGCGGTTGAGCGCTGGGCTGCAAAGCTGCCCGCAGCCTCTGCAGCGCTGGTTCGATCCCCGGCCACTGGTGAGGGTCCCACATTGCGCGCAGAACTCTCCTGCCGCACCCGCTGCTCCCCTCAGCAGTGTATTTTGGTCTTCTGCCTGTTCTGTTCCCCGCTCTGTCTCTGGTGAATTCTCTCACCCTCCCGCACTTCTGACTGTACCCAGTGCTTGTATAAAATAAATAAATAAATCTTAAAAAAAAGAAAAAAGAATTTGTACACTTACAAAAGAGACCCAGAGAGCGCCACCCCCTTCCACCATGTGAGGACAGTGCAAATCATCTATGAACCAGGATCTATCAGCACCTTGACTTCCCAGACTCCAAAACCATGAGAAATAACGCTCTGTTGTTTATAAACCACCAGGCTGTCTATTCTGTTAAAGTAGCCAAACTGAGGAAATCACAGGCTGTTATCATCTCATGCAATACTCTCTTCACTGGTTTCTTCTCCATTTCTGCTCTTCTACCCCCCATTTTCTACCAGATTGATCTTTTTTAAAATATCAGACCACACTGATTTTCCAGTCCTATTTTTTTTTTCATGACCTAAAGGTTTTACATGATCTGGTTTCTCCCTTCCATGTTAGTTTAATAAACTGGAACTACATTCCTTCTCTGCGTGGTTCAGGCTGTGGGCCATAAGAAACATTTCCATGAAACCTGGAAGACAGAGTGAGCTGCAACTGCATTGTTTTTACCTTTGGAAAGTCAGTGCAGGTGCTCATGGCCATTTCCACTATAGACTGGCTTCCCTCATGTGTGTGGGACAGATATTTCACCTCCCACTGGATCTTCTACAATCTCAGAGCCAGTTGTGTTATCTCAGTGACAAAAACCCCACCTCATTCTGTAAAAGACCCACGTCATCAGAGTTTGAGGACTGATGATGATGAGACACCAACACAAGGTCCAGTCTGTCCTGGTGAGTTCCAGTTCATATTTGTGATTATGGTTTGCCCCTGCTCTCCCCCAGTGCATGCCCACATCAAACTTTCACTGCAAGACAATGCTTTATAGAAACTTTACAGTGACATTAATTCACTCCCCAAATTGCCTCAGGTCACACACACACAAACACACACACACCCCTTACTGAAACAGATTTTGAATGCATTTTCCTGATTGGTTCTCAGTTATCTTCAATTGATTCTATGTGCCAGTCAGATTTAATGACATTAATAACCTGTCTTGAGAGGTAAACTGACACTGATAACTCCTGGGGCTGGGAGGGCAGCGCAGTGCAGAATAAAACTGAAATTATCATCTATAGACATTTCTAATCTGACTCCTGCAGAGAGCAAGAGTTTGAACTATCAATATATACTCCTACACATTATTTTAGTAAAAATTGAGAGGGTATTACTTGCATGCTTCTAAGTGATCTAAGAACAGGAAGAAAGAAAATGAGCTCAGTGCTTTAAATTCTCAACTAAAGTTTTACAAAAAAAGATATAAAGTTGAATGATGGCCCAAGAGAATTCTTTATCTCCAATAACTGCAAGGCTGAGCTGTTTGAAAACCAAAGTGGCTGGATTTCAACACAGGTTCAATTGCCCACAGCACAGTTTCTCTGATATTAAACTTAGAAAAAGGTTGTAAAACTTAGGATAGAAGCATGACCCAAAACTTGGGATAGAGACATATGGTCAGATTCTGACAAAGCTGAAAACCTTAACCCTAAGTCTGATGTGTCTTTTTGCCAATAGATACAGTTCTTCCTCTTTGTCTACAGGGTTAGTATTCTTTGTCAAAATAACCTATCATGGCTTCTTCTGAATCTTTAGCATGAGACCTCTGAACCTCCTCCAGCTTTATTCTCCTTTCTCACTGTTCTAGATCTTCAACCAGATTATACCTATGGAATCCAATAATTTTTTTTCCTAGTAATTAATTTTTATTGTGTTTTCTGAAAGTATTTGCAACAGACTGACACTTCAAAAAAAATCAAAAATTTACCATGGTATTTTAAGAAGCATTGCACAACAGCATGCACTGAAATTGTAAGTGCCCATTTCACAGAAAAGAAAGCTGAAGCTCGAAGTCAAGTAAATTGCTACAGAGTCACAACACTAGTGGGAGAGGCAGAGCAGGATGGGGCGCAGGACCCCTAACTACAAAGTCATTCCACTGCCAAGATTCAGAATAAAGACACTCCTTTCAACCTCTTCAGAAATAGCTGCTCATTTCCAAGCACTGTAAATTCAGTGTGGACAAGAACTGAATCTCCTCAGGCAGTGATTTAGTTTCCACCTAATCTAGGACCTCACCTCTGATGATTTGTGGATTTGCAGTTTCCACTCATCCTTGAAATTCATTCACTGGAATTCAGCTATGAGCATCCTGGGATTCTGGCGTGACTCTTCCTCAGTACTAGCTCACCTCCTTCCATAAGTCAGAAGCAATGAGCTCTCCCGCCACTAAGAAAATGCAGTAACCCCCATTTCCTGTGGGGGGGCTTGAACTTCAGAAAGTATGATCAGATCAACTACAATTTAAAAAATCAGTAACTTAGCTGATTTTTTTTATCTGAGTTCTCAAGATCTGAGACAGTGTGCTCTCACAAAATTACCTGCAACTGCTCCTGATACTTGGGGTGTGAAACAATTTCTCCATATCTAGACTCCAACTTATCTTTGCAGAGCTGCTTTTCCAGCACTTCTCTGAAACACACCGTTCCCACATAATGGCATCACACATGTCTCCTGCTTAAGGTTTTCTTCTCTTTTCACCTGTTGGAGTGTTCTCCTTTCTAACACCACTTAAAATTATCATCCCTCTCCAAAGTTGTTTAGTGCCAGAACCTCTAGCTAGTCTTCCCTGATCTTTCAAATAAAAGGTCTCACTCCTGGGCCTCCCTGGTGGCGCAGCGGTTGAGCGCTCGGCTGCGAAGCTGCCCGCAGCCTCTGCAGCACCGGTTCGATCCCTGGCCACCGGAGAGGGTCCCACATGGTGCGCAGACCTCTCTTGGGGTGCCCGCTGCTCCCTTCAGCAGTGTATTTCGTCAGTCTGCCTGTTCTGCTCCCCGCTCTGGCTCTGGTGAATCCTCTCACCCTCCCGCGCTTCTGACTGTACCCAGTGCTTATGTAAATAAATAAATAAATAAATATTTAAAAAAAAAAAAATCTCTCTCCTGCCTCTGAGCTCACAGTCTTTCTCTGTGTCTCTGTTTCGTCACTTCAGCTTGCACTCAGTTGCTGTCCCTTGGCACGAACATTCAACTTATTGTCTACCTGAAAGCAAGAGCTCTGATTCCTCTTTCATCCTACTCTGCTCTTAGCACAGGGCATTATAACTTACACATGCTACACACACTGTGCAGATGACTCATATTAGATAAAAGAGGTCCAAGGTTTATAATTAAATTCTAAGTTATCTATAGAAAACACTTATATATGTATATATTCATTCAAAAGTATGTTTTAATGCTTGTTTGCTAGACTTTCTGATAATCATGAGAAATAAAAAATAAATACTTATAGATGATATTTTTCTTTTTCCTTCTGATTTATTTCACTGAGCATAATCCCATAAAAAACAAAAATAAATTAATAAATACTTATAGCCTGCTTAGAATTAATATGTAAAATTAAGCTACAATTCAATATAATTGTACAATGTAAAGATAGAGAGATATAGCCCTAAATTCACCTGGGGAAAGCAGATTAGAGTGTATATTAGCTTTTTTTATTCTGTGTGCTTAATGCCATTTGGGTATCTTCTTTAGAAAGATGTCTATCAAATATTTTCCTCATTTTGAATTGTCTGTCTCATTATTATAAGAGTTCTTTATATATTCTAGATACAAATTCTTTATTGGACATCTGATTTACAAATATTTCCCCAGTGTGTGGCTTATATTTTCATTTTCTTAATAGTGTTTTTTGAAATGAAAAAATTTTAATTTTTATTAATTCTGATTTACCAATTGTTTTCTCAACAGATTATGCATTTAGTGTTGTAGCTAAGAAATCTCTATCTTCCCTGAAGTCAGAAAGATTTTCTCCTATTTTCTTCTGAAAGTTGTAGGGATTTAGGTCTTTTATTTAGGTTTAGGTTTATGATGCACTGATTTAATTTCTGTGCATGGTATGAGGAAAAGAACTGAATTTAATCTTGTTACGTTTGGAGATCCACTTGCCCCCACACCATGGTTGGAAAGACTAATTCTTCCATTGAAATTGTATTGGTATCATTATCAAAAAAATCAAAATCAACAAACAACTATGAACCAGAGACACACTATGGGGGAGGGGGGGAGAAGGAGGGATTGGGGTCAAAATAAGGGGGGTGCAATTGTATGGGCAATATAAAAATAAAAAAAAAAATTTTAAATCTTCCCTGTGTACAACTCTTGGCAATGCCTTCCACTTGCTAGCTAGAAAGCTGCCCTATGTATGACTATGTTAATAAAGCAAATTAGATCTAAAAAAAAAAAAAAAAAAAAAAAAACCCAACTGACCAAAAATTGATTACTCCAGCTTTCTAGAAATTTCTGTAAGCAGGAAGTATAACTTTCTTTTCTTGTTTTCAATATTATATTGGTCATACTGGGTCCCTTGCATTTCCACATAAATTTCAAGGATCAGCTTGTTAATGTTTGTTAAAAGAGCTAGGGAAATTTTAATTGACTGTATTGAATCTGAAGATTAATTTGGGGGAATAAGGACTCCTCCTGAGTCCTGGCAAAATGGTTGCTGACATATTCTGGAGTTAAGTGACCTGATTTTCCAGCTAGTTTCCATTTCTATGGCATAATCTCAGATAAGTTAATGCCAGGGTGCCCCTCAATCTGCCCGCTAACAGATTTGGCAACCACGAATGAGGAACTTAAGCCATACAGGGTTAGTCAGCCCTATGGGGAAAGTTGGCTTCCCCATTGTACTAGCTACCATGAACCAAATATGGCTTTTGTTTCTGTAGCATGAGTTTGAGATTTGTGTAGATTTGCCCTGGACCTTTAGATTAGAAAAACTGGCTATGACCTTGTGGAAACTTCATGTGTATATGTGCAATTTGTTTCTAGTCATTAGTTCAGCACTTTGATTTTGTGGGAATCATTGTGTGTGATCATAATCAGATTTACTAAAAATATGGTAGTAAGCTGAAACCATAAGACCAAATCAAAGATGGTGTCTGCCCTTTCTTCTAGGGCCTATGTTTCCAAGATGGCATTTGCGTCTGCATGGCAGGCTGCTCTGAAACTCAGAGGGTTTCAGGTGTTTTTGATGGTTTTTTTCGTTAGTTTTGGTCTCCTACTAAGATTCTGTTTTTCTGTTTATTCCATCATTTGTTAGCAAAAGTTCAGTTCTGTGACTTTGGCCTTTTGTGTTTCTCTGCTTCTCTATAGGTCTAATTAGCTATTCTAAAGGCAATAATGATTCAGTGATGGGTTCAGTGATGACTTTGGGCTTTTGTTTGTGACTAATCCTTATCACTGCACCCTGGGACCCCAAACTTTGCTTGCTCTATATGGGTTCAGTCCTCTGCTGCATAAAGACAAAACAATCTTAGTGTGTAAGGCCTTCAGTAGAAAAGAACTTTAATAGTATCAGTGTGCAATAGAGAGAAATAAAGGATAATAGTGTCCCAATGAAATACCCAAAGTTACTCATCTCCTTCTGGGTAGATGCCCAGCCAAACAGGTTGGCCCAAAACAGGCCAGTGAGGCCAGAAGCTTGCCACAAGTCTAAGGCACCTTCTGATGGGGACCCATAGGAAAGGGGCAGAAGGGGGCCTCCCTGGTGGTGCAGCGGTTGAGCGCCGGGTTGCGAAGCTGCCCACAGCCTCTGCAGTGCCAGTTCGATCCCTGGCTGCCAGGCGAGGGTCCCACATGGCGCGCAGACCTCTCCTGCCGCTCGCAGCTCCCTTCATCGTTCTGCCTGTCCTGCTCCCCGCTCTGGCACTGGTGAATTCTCTCACCCTCCCACGCTTCTGACTGTACCCAGTGTTTGTATAAATAAATAAATAAATCTTTAAAAAAAAAAAAAAAAGGAAAGGGGCAGAAGGGGTCAGGCAAATCTGGAAGGAAAGGAGCAAAATCAAAATGTAATTCAAGGTTAACAGCTGCCATTGTTAGCCTCCTCATGGGTCTTTCACCCACATCTCTTTCAAGCATCTGTCCATGTCCCCCAAGTCCCTGTGCAAGTTCAAGACTGAGAAACAAGTGTGGCTGCTTTCTTCACATGTCTCTCTGGTGCACGTGCCTCCTCCAGGTCTTCTCTTCCCAAGTACTCTCTCCAGTCCTTTCTAACTTCTCCTTGCAGTTTAGCTTCCCCCATCCTTTGGAAGTTGGGGGAGGGCAGGGAACCTGGAACCTTCCCCTTCCACGGAGATTGCACTGTTACACAAGTGGGCTGCCCTTGTGTACTGCACCACATTGTTCTTGTCCTGTGTTTTTCAGGCTCTCAGAGCATATAAGTTTCAGGCTTGTAACCCACACTGTCCTGATGTTTCCAGCTTCCTCCACCTCTGAGGCAGACTGCAGGATGGAGACGAGTTCATCATGCTTTGGCCTGGGCTCCCAAATAAAGTGATTCCATGTGTGGAGGCAGTGCCTGACATGTCCTGTTGGCCACAGGTTGTTCCAACTCTGTAGGGACTCTGAAAGAATGTATCAACAGACTTACCCAGGTATATAAAACACATTTCAAAATGTCAAGCGACCCTTGATGACCAGTCTGCTGATTAACTGTAGCGTTCCAGGGGTCCTTGGAGAGGACAGGCTGGGATGAAGTTTTCGGTATGTAATCGCCTCTCTACTGAGTCAGAAAGCTCCCTGCCAAGCTGGAGCCGCAGTAGAACCTGTAACCAGTCAGAATGATTGTTTCCCAATCACCGTCCCCTGCCAAGGTTCTGTTTCAAATTCTCTATTCTCAGAGGAGCAGCCTGGGAACTTGGAAGTTCTTCACAGTGGTTTCTGAATGAGCTCCTCCCTTTCCATTTCTACCACCCCAACCTTCACGCTGGCCATGATACATCTTAGTTGTGTCAGCTGACTTCCATCTTTGTCTCGTCTCCCTCCTTCCATACCAGTCTTCACTTAGCAGGAGAATAAGCTCTTATTAATATCTGTCTCTCTCTTCTTCAGAACTTGTAGTAATACTTGCTAAGGGTGTAGAGATGGCAGTAAGGTAGTAACCAAAACCCTCAACCAACTATTCTCCACCCAGTCTCAATTTCCTTGGAGACATACATAAAGTTAAATCAAATGCATTTTCTCTATGTTAGCCAAGTGTTTTCCCCACTGAATAATATAGGCTTTTTTTTTTAACTGGAATACCTTCTACTTACACTAAGAATAGGGCTAGAGACCTCACAAATGTCAGGGCTTGATCTTTCCAGGGAAGGTGTGACTCTCATTGTTATGTGAGAAATAGACTATAGAATACAAGAACAATTGTGACTCTAGAAGGATAAATCTCAAAGAACTAAAGCCAACACATCTAGAAGTCCAAACTTTTAACCATTCTGTTCATCCCATTAAATGTGCCCCTCCTTAGTCCCAAGACCCATTAGTATTCTTGTCTTGACTATTAATATCAGCAACCCCGGGCCTCCCTGGTGGTGCAGTGGTTTAGCGCTGACTTGCAAAGCTGCCCGCAGCCTCTGTAGTGCCGGTTGGATCCCCAGTCGCCAGGCGAGGGTCCCACATGGCGCGCAGACCTCTCCTGCCACCCGCTGCTCCCCTCAGTAGTGTACTTCGTCAGTCTGCCTGCTCTGCTCCCCGCTCTGGCTCTGGTGAATTCTAGTGCTTGTATAAATAAATAAATAAATAAACCTTAAAAAAAAATCAGCAATCCCCTCTTTTAAGGATGAATTGGAAGTGAAGAGAGGTAAGGTCTATTAAGATCAACAAAAATGAAACATCCTAGAAAAGTTATGAATAAGATTTATAGAAAAGAGATGATCAAGTCAACTAATTGGTAATCAAATTAAAATAGGAAGAGGGGCATATAGCCAAAACTTATAAGGAAACCTGGCATCAGAATCAATAAAAAATCTGGAGTCAAAATTGACACAAAACATAAAGGGCAGGGAAAACCAGACAACAGAGGAGAAGAAGAAAATATATTCCATAGTGCAGGAAATCTAGCGAAATAGCCAACACCTACCATTGATATGAAAAATCTTCTGTATGGATTTTGAAGAGCTCTGCCAATTGAATACTCAATTGTCCTTGTCTCTTTTTAAAATTCTACATAAACATGACCTCAGGCTAATTCATACCCCGATCCATTGTGTCTGCTTATTCTTCATTCTTAATTATCTGAGGTAACTACCCATCTTCCAGAACTAGAATTTCCACTCCCACTTCTCTTTGACATATGGAACATCTTTCTCTTTACAAGCTTTACTCAAAACTCACTCTGTGGGGTCTCCCTGGTAGCACAGGAGTTTAAGTCTCAGTGCTACCAATATATCACCAGCCACTGTGGCATGAGTTCTATCCCCTGTCAAGGAGCTACCCCCATGGCGCAGCAGACCTCTCCTGTCTTGCCTGCTGCTCCCCTCACCAGTGTGTTTCAGCAGTTCCTGCTGTTCTGCTCCCCACTCCTTTTCTGGTGAATCCTCTCACCCCCCACATCTCTGGCCTACACCCCAATTTTTGTGTGCATAAATAAATAAAAATAAAAATCTTAAAAAAAAAAAAACCTCCACTCTTCTAGGAATATATTGTAGTGCAAAAATAGGCAGTGAAAAGCATACTAATAAAACCTTGGCCCAAAGGTGGCAGCCATTAGCTCTTTTCTCCTTAGGGTGCTTCTTTTGTCTCTTTGTTCTGAACCATCACAACATTCCAGGCCAGATGAGAGCAATGATATGATATGCCAGGCACCCCTGAAAAGGTCTCTTCTAATCTGAGAACTCATCTGCTCTTTGAAAGGAGACTTTAATCTCTGTTGCAATTGAACAGAATTCAGTCCCTGGTGTTGAGAGTTTTCTGTCCTGTCCTATCTAGATAATCAGTTCTCTTCATAGATCTGGGATATCCAAAGATGACACATGACTTAATTTGAAGGCAAGGCTAGATGTGTGGGATCCAATACATGCTTTAATGAGAGAACTTTTGAATCTGTTTTTTATTTATTTTATTTTCCCCACTATTAAGTGGGATTTATTCCAGAGATGCAAGAATGGTTTAACATATTCAAATTTATATGATACACCACACCAACAAAATGAAAACAAAAGTCATGTGATAATCTCAATAGATGCAGAAAAAACACCTGACAAGCTTCAACATCATTTTATGATAAAATTCCTCAAAAAAATGAGTATAGAAGGAATGTACCCCAACATGATAAAGTCCATATATAAAAGAAATCCACAGTTAACATATTCAAAAGCTTGTTTTCTACTTCTCTGCTATGTTTTCTTCTTTTCCAGAAACATCAACAATATGTAATGTCTAATAGCAAGATCTGACATTCTTTTAAAAAGACTGAAAACTACTGTTCTGGATATTTCTCTTTGTATATGTAAGTAGCAATCACTGGGAAAGCATATATTCTGGAGCTGTCATTCAAACTGATCAGATTCTACAATGTTGAAAATCTGATAGAAACACCTATGTAAAATGCACATGCATTGTTCCTCTGAAAATACTCTTTTACATCTAACTGCAGCATTCTCTTCACCCGTCTTTCTTGAAATCCTAACTCTATTCCCAACTAAATCAGGTTCCCTTTCTTTGTACTCACATCACACCATGTGCTCATTAACAACTGTACAAACTATGACTGTTTTGTTATTTCTTATAACAAAACACTACAGACTAGGTAGCTTAAAAACAATTTTTATTTTCTCAAGCTTAATTGCTCTAGGTAGGACTTCTAATACCTTTTTTGTACCAGATACCAGATTTTAGAGGAAAATATTTCAGCTTTTCACCATTGAAAGTGACATTAGTTGTAGATTTGTCACATATGGCCTTTATTATGTTGAGTTATCTATCCCCATTTTTTGAGGAATTCCCTGAAATGCTTCCTCAACATCTAGTAACATGATCAAATGATTTTTATCTTTACTTCTGCTCATGTGAATAACACTGATCCATCTTTGTGTCCCTGTAATAAATCCCACTTGGTTGTGGTATATTACACTTTTAATGCATTGTTGAATTCCATTTGCCAAGATTTTGTTGAGGGTCTTCACATCTACATTCATCAGGGAAATTTTCTGTAGTTCTTTATATTTGGCGGGGATGGGGGGAGGGGTGCTTTGTCTGGTTTTGTATCAGGGTACTGTTGACCTCCCTCTTTCTCAATTTTTAGAAAGGCTAAATGTCCAAGATCAAGGTGTCAGCAGGCTTGGGTTTCTCAAGGCCTCTCTTATTGGCTTGGTAAGGGCCACCCACTTGCTGCCTTTTCACATGGTCATCCCTCTGTGCACCCCTGGCGTCTCAGTACATGTGCAAAATTCCTCTTATAAGGACACCAGGTAGACTAGATGAAAGCCTGCCCTGGTAGACTCATTTTAACATAATCAGATTCTTAATGACACTATTCTCAAAGAGTCTCATTCTAATGTAATGAGGCTTAGGGCTCCAATATATGAATTATGTGAGAACACAATTCAATGCTTAAAAATAGTATGATAACTACCCATGTACATGATTGGTCCAAGTCCATACCACTGCATTTGTTACTAATGTATCTCTTGCACTTAGCCTCAGTGCATGCCATGTGGTCAGACTGAAAGAATGCTTGTGTAGGTGAATATACATAGGCTTAACACAATTGTGGTTACTGGGGAGAATTTCATTGATTTGCCTGACTTTATGTGGAAGAAAAAAACTTATACTGGCTATTGATTTAAAAATGCTTGAAAGTTACTTAGAAGTTCTTTATGATGGTATCTGGGTGTCCAAAAACCAAAGGTATCTGAAGTTAGGTATCTACTGTGTTGTTTTATTCAATAAATATAGTTTATAAACTATATTATTATAACATAATAATATAATAATATAATTATAATGATAATATTATAATGATAGTTTATAAATTATATTATAATAATAAACTATATTATAACTATATAAACTGTATAATAATATATAAATATATATTATTTTATAACTACATAATAATATTATAACTATAATAAACTATATTGTAACTATAATAAACTACATTAAGTTTGTTCAAAGTTTATCCCTAGACATTTAATTCTTTTTTTTAAAGATTTATTTATTTATGCATACAAGAACTGGGGTATAGGTCAGAGATGCAGGGGTGAGAGGTTTCACCAGAGAGAGAGTGGGGAGCAGAACAGGCAGATTGACCCAAGTGCACTGCTGAGGGGAGCAACAGGCGAGACAGGAGAGGTCTACTGCACCATGTGAGCAGCTCTCTGGCCCGCCGGGGATCGAACTCGTGCTGCAGAAGCTGTGGACAGCTTCACAGTGCTGTGCTTAACCCCTTGCACTGCCAGGGAGGACCACATTTAATTCTTTTTGATCTGATTGTAAATGGCATATTGTTTTTTTTATTTCTTTCTCTTCTCACTCATTGTTTGCATATAGAAAATGCAGCTGATTTTTGTAAATCTATTTAGTAACCTACCAATATACTACATTGATTTATTATTTCATTTAGTTTTTCAGTGCAATGTTTAAGGTTTTCTATGTATATTATCGTGCCATCTACCAAATAAAGATGAACTCTTGTCATTTGTGAAAACATGCCCAGCAAAATAAGTCAGGAGAAAGACAAAGATTCAATAGCTGCACTTATTTGTGGAAAGTAAAGAAACAAAACAAAGGGTCAATCAAACCAATCTAATAACAAACCCTAGAAACTCGTTCATAGAAAATTGAGGTTACCAGAGAGGAGAGCACAGTGTGGAGGGGATCCCAGTGGACTACATGGAAGAAAATGGGTTCCTTGTGGTGGTTGTGGTGTGGTGTCGTGCATCTGGGGAGGTATGATCCTACAGTTCTGAGTCTTATACAATGTCATAAACCAATATTATCTCAATAAAAATAATTAAATTATAAAAATGTATAACCTACAACAACAAATAAAACAAAAAACAGTTAAATAGAACAGGCAGAAGTTTGGAAGTACACAATAAGACCAAAGGCAAAATATAGTGAAAGCAGGCATACAGTCGTTACTAAATGAATCAGCTGTTTTGATGTCAAGGAGACAAAATGAGATTAAAGAAATTCAGGCAGTACAT
Organism: Talpa occidentalis; assembly: GCF_014898055.3. Classification (NCBI taxonomy): domain Eukaryota; kingdom Metazoa; phylum Chordata; class Mammalia; order Eulipotyphla; family Talpidae; genus Talpa; species Talpa occidentalis. The sequence goes on from NW_023601212.1 coordinate 51,721,075, forward strand.
AGAAACATCTGGATGGCAAATGAAAAATTCAGTCAATTTCCCAGATGGTTGGTTTACACAGAGCTACATTCACTGATATCTGAAAGCACTCAGAAGAGTGGCCAAATGCTTGTCTTTCTCCTGCTTCTCTTGTGTGTCCAGGTCCAGTCAAGTCATACTCAACCTCATTAAGCTGAGGGCCTGAGAAAAAATGGGTTACCACTGACAAATGCTCATGGATGTCAAAAGGCAAAAATGGTGTGTGTGTCCTATGGCATTTCCAGGACATGGACCACAGTATCAGAAACAGTAGTAAAAGATTTGTGATGAGACATATGTGCCTGTCTGTGCACTTCACACATCCGAACATTTATCACCAACTGTGAGACGGAGCTGGAAGCAGATCTATGACAGAGGTAGAATTCCTTCATAATGAACTCCATAAGGTATCCTAGCCTTCTGGGATAGAGAGACTTGGTGAAAAGAATGTGTAACAAATGTGCCAAAGAAATGAAACAGCTACCCAGACTCGCTGTAGTGAATTAGCATGTGAAAAGAAGCTCTTGGGCCCAGTAGGGAAAGATGGGCTGCTTCACAGATTGGCTTTCATCTGTCCTCCTTTGAACACTAAACTTTTTATGTGGTGTCATCGAGGGTTAGTGGTTTGGGAACTGAAGGAACATTATTTAAGTAACTTAAATATTCAGTACTATTCAGTACAGGAGAGAGTAAAAAGAGATGAAGTATAATTACTATGTGGTATGGTATTAAATACCTACAAGAAAGACTTCTTTCCCATATTACAATAGTATGTAACAAAGGCTATGTAGGACATATCTGGGGTTACTAAACCGGGACAAAAGGTCCAGGAAGAGTGTAGCAGGGAAGATAAGTCTGAATCATAAATACTATAACTAACGCTTATGGAACCAGACAGAGTTTAACCAATTTTCATATATTACCTAAGTTAGTTAGCAAACACTTTAGCATTTCTTACACATAGCTACTGTAATTTATCCCAGATTATAATGAAAAAAATAGAGGCATAAAACTTGAGGAAACTGCCCAAACTTAAAATAGGCGTAGTGGCAGATCCAGCGTATACAACCCGGGTACCTTTGACTCTTAACCTCTGTGAGGTTCCCTGTGCAATAAATGACCAAGTGTGAACCAGATGGAAGGAGAGGGGACAAAGAGTCTATGGGAAAAGGTCATTTTCTAAAGAGATCATCAGCTTTGTAGAGACTCAAATTAGTTCATCATGGTTATGGCTGGAGAATTAAGCATATGCCCAAAATTTAAAGGGTCCCATAGATCCTTTTAAAGAGTTTTGACTTAATTTCCATAGTAATGTGGAACAGCATTTGTTTTGAGAACCTTGGAAGAGTTGGAGTCAATGACACCAATTCCGGGAAGTTGTTTCTCACCCCAAACTGAGGAATGTTATAGGAAGTTTGGGTATCGATATTTTATGAAGTTTGCAAAGTTTGTTTATTTTCCACAAAGCAAAGGAGCAAATGTATTTATTCATGATTGTGAAGTCAAATGAGTTCTAGTCTCACTCACCCCTCTTAAGTGAAAATGTATCAGACACTTAGCAAGGAGTTCAGGCACCAGGAAGGAGACCAGCACTATCTGACTCACAATGTGATTCCCTCAAAAAATAATGAGTTTGCCCAGTCAATGCTTCTCTGGCAAAGGCTGAATCTGGCATTAAAAGGCAAACACCGCCTTTGTGGCAGCTGATACAGGGAGGTATTTGTCTTCAATGGTAATTCTCATTACTGCTCTGAGGTCAAAGTTATTAACAATTGTAGAATTGTAGGTGAAAATAAAACACTTGGTAGCATTTAGAGAGTCAACACAATGGGCAGGCAAATATCTAAGTACTTGCTATCAAGTGAGATTAAAAGCAAAGATAAAATCTACTAAATTAACCTTTTTAAGCTAAGTGGCATTCCATCTTGTTTGCAATTTTAAATTTCACTTTGAAACAAACCACAGCTCAAATTACCAGATTGTGCTTCAAGAAAATGTCTATTTATATGGGAGTGGCTGGCAGAAGGCAGATTTTATTGTCAGGTAGCATAAAAACTAATGCTCATTTGAAGCACATGAAAATGAAGAAGCAATGCTTTACCCATCCTTTCAGGGTCCTGCTTTCAGAGTATTAGTTCAGAGACTGAAGGCAAAAATGGAGATACTTTAATCTTCTTTATACCTCAAGAGTTTCATTCCTATGAACTGACTTTTGAGTACCAGTTGCTACATCTGGATTCTGAACAAATGAAACTGAACCTTCTTAGCCTCCAGTTAAAACAGGCACATGCATCTGTCCTCAATTGACACACACCCAGTTAAAATGTTGCAGCATTGGCTGGCCTTTTGTCATTGCTCTCTTGACAGCAAAATAACTGTCATCTGGCTCAGTTGGATCAAAGAAGAGCATGCATTTGATGTAAGGCTGTTCCTTTACAGAATAGCACTTCGTTATTATTACCTCTTTGGTAACATAGCATGGAGATGAAAAATAGGCCTCCTTTGATATACAACAGAAACAATGACCAGACCTACAGATTGAACTTGACCGTTTGCCTAGGCTCTTTCAAACTGCTGCTTCCACAGTTCCTCCGTTCTTTGGACTTTGCTTTAGACAATCGTTTGAGGAAACCTTGAAGTATGAGCCAAAAACAATAAGAGAGAAAAATTGTTGATGTGTCTGCCTCAATAGAGAAATGAGGATGCACCATAGTTTATCTGCAGATCTTAGTATGCCAAACAGTGGGGCTTGTTTCAAGCTGCCTTATTCTCCACCCCTAACCAAAGACCTCTGTTTCAGAAATGTTGGCCATCCCAGTTTGTTAACACATACTATTATTTTACAAGCTGGGAAGTACAAAGTTCACTTTATTCATGAGGAAGCTGAGGTTCAGAAAGGATGAATAGCATGGATAAGGTCAAACCAAATTGTTTAGGTACCACCTTAGGTTGGATGTCACTCAATAGAGTTTTCCCAGTCTTTTTGGTTACACTTATAAGTTTCTAATTTTACCATGGGTCACTGAATATGGAGAATTAAAATAATCTTAGTGAAAACAAACATGGGAGAGTTTGGAGATGGTGAAAGTGAACACATGGTATAGAATAGAATAAAGAATAGACTACAATATAGAACAGAATAAAGTAATGAAAGGGTAAAAAAAAGAAGAAAGAGTGTCTTAGTAATGGGTTAAGTTTTGTCCCCAAAAAAAAGATATGTTGACGTCCTAATGCCTAGTACTCATGAAAGTGACCTTATTTGGAAATAAGATCTTTGCAGACATAATCAAGTTAAAATGAGATTATTAGGGTAGGCTCTACTCCAATATGACTGGTGTCCTTATGAGAAAGTAAAATGTCATGTCACAGAGAGAATGCCAAGTGATGACAGATTCAGAGACTGTAACTGCAAGCCAGCAAACATCAGGATTGATAGCCTCCCCCAGAAGTTAGGAAGATTCAAGGAAGGATTCTCCCCTACAAGTTTCACAGAAAATGTAGTGTCACTGATAACTTGATTTTGGATTTCAAATCTCCAGAACACAGATAGAATACATTTCTGTTGTTTTGAGTCACCCAGTTTGCAGTAATTTGTTGCAGTAGTTCTGGGAAAGCAATATAGTAGCTCATGACTAGGAACATCAACCTGAGGTCCTCCAACTGTTCTCAGATGTAAGGTAGAATTAAAGAGCTTCCCTGTCTCATCAAAAACCTAACACAAGCAGAATTGCTTTACCCTTTTGAAAATCTGAGCAACTCTTGCTCTACAGAAAACCCTAAAGACCACCAGTAAATTGTTTGAACTAATAAACAAATTTAGTAAAGTTGCAGGATGCAAAAAAAAAAAAGAAAAAAATCAGTTATTGCTATACACTAATAAAAAACTATAAAGTACACTTTAAGAGAAAAATACCATTTGAACTGCATCAAAAATAATAAAATACCTAAGAATAAATTCATCCAAGGAGGTGAAAGAACTGTAAACTGAAATCTTAAGACATTGATAGAAAAAATTAAAGAAGACACAAATAAATAGAGATTCCATGCCTATGGAGTGAAGGAATCTACATTGATAAAATGTCCATATTGCCCAAAGCAATCTGTGATACAATGCAATTCCTATTAAAATTCCAACGGCATTCTTCACAGAAATAGAATAACCACTCCTAAAATTTGTCTGGAACCCCAAAAGGCTCTGAATAACCAAAGCATTATTGAGAAATCAAGAACAAAACTGAAGGAACCACAGTTCTAATTTCCAACTATATTACAAAGTTTTAGTAATCAAAACAGCATGATACTGGTATAAAATCAAACATATAGAACAATGGAACACAATTAAAAAAAAACAGAAACAAGATTTCATAGGAATCAAGAATGTAAATGGGATAGAATTGTCTTGTTAATAAATGGCATTAAAAAAAAAATGGACTGTGGGCCTCCCCTGTTGGCGCAGCCATTGAGCGCTGGGCTGCAAAACTGCCTGCAGCCTCTGCAGCGCCAGTTCTATCCCCCACCACTGGGAGAGGGTCCCACATGGCACGCAGATCTCTCCTGCCATGCCCGCTGCTCCCCTCAACAATGTATTTCATCAGTCTGTCTGTTCTGTTCCCTGCTCTGGTTCTGGTGAATTCACTCACCCTCCTGCGCTTCTAACTGTACCCAGTGCTTGTATAAATAAATAAATCTATTTTAAAAATTTAAGAAAATGTACTGCAAAGCAATGAAACTGGACCTCTATCTTACACTTTACACAAAAATCTATTCCAATGAATTAAAGACTTGAACATAAACCATAAAACTACTAGAAGAAAGTATATTGCTGAGCTCTTTGACATTTTTCCTGGTGGTAATTATTTTTTATTTGGCAAAAAAAAAAAAAAAAAAAACAAGTAAGACTACATCAAGCAAAAAGAAACTAACAAAATGAATAGGCAACCTACTGAATGGGAGAAAATATTTGGAAATCATGCATTTGATAGGGGTCAATATGTCCAAAATGTATGAAGAACTTTATATAACTCAATAGGAAAAAAAAGCCTGATTAAAAAGTGGGCAGAGGATCTGAGTAGACATTTTTCCAAAACAGACATACAAATGCCCAATACAAAAATTTAAAAGGTGCTCAACATCAGAAATCATCAGGGAAATGCAAATCACTTTTCAATCATGAGAATGGCTATTATCAAATAACAATCAAGAATATTATCAAGAGATAAAGAGTATTGAACAGGAGAATGAAAAGATGGGAATCCTTATACCTGAGCTTTCCAGCATTTCTCCACAATCACTCAGTGTTTTCTAAAGTCAATTTGATAGCTAAACTTGCCAGTTCTGTCAGTTCTTCAGGAGTCAGTCTGTCTATTCCTAGAGACTTGAAATCATTCAAGGCATTCAGGTGACTTTCAATCTATCTTTACACTGTTGTTTCATGTTCATTTCAGTTTCAATGTTCTATCTTCTTCAACCTCAAGTTTAATGTTATCAGTAGACAGAACTGAAACTAATAAGGCTGGGTGAAGTCCCATATCTCCATGTTAACCATAGTGGACTTGTGTACATTTTTGCTTAACACACAATTCTTACGTGGTGGAATATTTGCATTATGTAGTATTGCAGGTCCACCATGCTTTATCCCATTCCTTCTACCAAAATTCTTAGTACTGAGACCCACCTCTTCCCATTTCTTCCTGGAAATTTGTAAAGAACACAAATGACACAATAACTCACAGACAAAGGAATGAGTGGGTTATTTCAGGTAGCATAGTTTTTACCCCTTGACAACCCCTACGTCCTGGCCATCTTGCTCTCTTAGGGGTGATTATTATACTTCCTATCTTTTTTACTCTGATTTTTTTAGTCACCATAAATAGCTGTTATTAAAACTTTGATGTTCATACATGTAGTGCCAGGAAGGGCACAGAGCAGGTTTTCTATGATTGGAGCAGACTGGGTAAAGGAGAGTCCTGGAGCCCTCGGTGGGTTTATCAGGCTTTTATTGAGCTTTTACATGTAATGCATCAACCAGGTACACCACAGGCAGGGGTGCTGGGGGGCCAGGAGGCTGGGAGGCCTCCCAGCCCCTGGAGCATCTTTCCTCTTTACTGGACTCTCTGGCCTTCTCTCTCCTGGTCTCTCTTCTCTTCTGCTTCTCTTAGCAAATATATCAATACTGCTGCCATGGTCCATAAGAGTAAACAATACAACTGAAAATAACATTGTAACACAGTGCAGGTGCCCCTCCCATCAGCCATGCAATCCTAATGGCAGAGGGCAGAAAAGCCTGAAAATCATTTACCCTACAATATGTTTAAAATACATTTTTGTTTTTCACCTAAGGATGATTTCTGGCAGTGCAATTGCTGAATCAAAAGTTATGATGTGGCTCCTGGAGTTTCTCCAAATTGTTCTTCTAACAAGTGGGACCAATTTACATACCCAAGTGGAAACACTTAATTTTGTCAACTTCATAATACACTTTTACTCACGTAAAATTATAAGATACATTTTCCTATTAACTAGAAACCAGACCAGGACAATTTCAAAACTGACATATTTCTTTAACTCTGACTTTTCGTAGTTATCTTTCTAAAAAAATTGCTTTTTACTAACCACTGTAACCCAACACCTGTAAAACAAACACGTAGTTGTGTACATAATAAAGATTTAAATAAATGAGTATGAATTAATGTCTGACTGAAAGACTAATTTGTAAAAGAAAAATTAATAATGTTGCAGGGAACATTATCAGTTTTTTTCAAAATAGAAATTTCCTTAGTAGGTAAAAATGCAAAAAAAAAACACAAAGAAAAAAGAGTATGTTATCAATATTTTGACAAATATTATTTATTATTCTATAATTTTTAATTTGAAAATGAGTGATTTATTAGCAAAGTAGAAACAAACCACAAACAGCAGATACAGAAGTGAAAAGTAAATCTCCTTCCCCTTCCTATGTCTGAATCTCCTACTTTTCCTCCAAGAGGCAACTAGAATTACAGCCAAATAATATTTTTTAAATGATATTAATTCACTAAGAGACATTCCCCAAATTCCATCAGTCAATGAACACCATTCCTATAGCTAAAAGCATGCCTTCCAAAGTGTTCCACCATTCCTCTCTCCACCCTTTGGATGAAGATACAGCTTAGAGGACTTTGTGCTGATGGGTGACATCTGGAGACCACATTACTATCCTCATTGCCCTGGGGAAAGAGGCAAACTTATGTAGTGTGTCTGCTTGCCTTCCAGGAGAGCACATTTGTGTGTTCTAAGGGTGACATCCACTGGTGTGCAATCAAAACTGCATGTGTCAGGACTAAGATCTGCAAATGAGAAATCCTCCACTTAAACACTGCGCCAAGCATCCATCCATATAATACTCCCATATCTCCATACACTGCGTCCAGCTCTACGTATTGACTTGGAATCTCAGAAGAGACAGTGTATTAAATACCTTAGGTAGATATGTTGCGGTCATCAATAAAGATGCAGAACATTCTGGACATTCACTTGCATGAACTTGTGGCAGTTACTGAACCCCTCACACAGTACTAGGAACCGTGATGAAAAAGACACAGCCCCACCTTCAAGGGTATTTTCAAATTAAAAAAAAAAAAAAAGGATGAGACATGCACACAGGTAACAATTGGTGTGGAAGTGTATGGCACATTTCGGCACCCATCTGGGTGCTTGCTTGATATATTATTTTTTTTAACCCTCACCATAATTCTCAAATAAACACAGGTTACTTGCCCAGGGTTATACACCAAGGAATGTCTGACTCCAGTTTGGCTTGACTCCAAAATCTAAATTTCCAATACTAACCAATGCAATCCATCAGTTTGGCTCATAGATCAAGGTACTGATGATCTATATTGCCTTTTTCAGGTTTTCTAAACTGCATCTTATTTTTATGCTTGAAAAGAGTATCTAGTGTCATTTCAGTACCAAATATCTATTCCTTTATAATTATCTTTCCATAAAACTACTGTTTAGAAATAATAAAATTATAAACATATTTGGAAAAAAATCTTAAAAGGCATCCAAATTGGTAAACCATTTTTTTCCTTTGTATTCAGAATCTTGTTAAATTTCCTAACAGTTCACCTCTTAGAAGATTTGTTAGATCAATGTAAGTCCAGAGTTTGCAACTCACCTTGAGCTAAACTTTCCTAGGGAAATTAATTCTGGCTTCTACATTCTTGGATCCCAACTAAAAAAGACATGATGTAGTTAGAGAAGCAAAACAGCTAGAAATTATGTATGTAGTAGGCGAGTGTGGAGGTTTAATCTCACCCAATGGTCGAAGATAGTTTGGTGCTTTACTTTCTACTGTTCCCATATCTCTTGCAAGGCCTGAGGTCAGCAGGGCAGACTATCAGGAAGGAAAGAAGGTTGTCAAGTGAGGGAGAGCAACAAAAATTGGAACTCCTGGGACAAGTGGGAACTTGTGTTTCTTGGTTTCCTGCAGGTTCCCAGTCTCCAAATTCAGTGATGTGGCAGTGTTCATCATTGAGCTAACCATGCATTTTGTCCAGAAGTAGAAGCTAAAGAGAGTCTGCTGGGCACTGGAGATGGTCAGCCTCTGTTCATGCAAACTGAGCTACCAAAGCTAGACCTGTGTGTGTAAGTTGCACCAATCAGCTGAATGTAAAAACAATATGGCCTGTGCTCACCCTCCATCTTCACAAAACTTCACCCTCTACCTTCACACAGCTTAGAGGACTTTGTGCAATGAAAAACTCTGCAGTGAAGGAAATTCTGGGAAACAAGTTCCAACTTAGATAAGTTGGCCCAAGACATGACAAACAATACACAAGCAGAATTATTTTTCATGATGTTTTATTAAAATGAGTTATGTTTATTTCTAAATCACTGTTAAGGTCAATCTTTGCTTTATTTAGCTAAAATAATGTTAGTTTCAACCTATTAGAGATGACAGTAAGAAAAATGGGTTCCCAGAAAAATAACAGTGTGAGTGCTATGGTTTACCTAAAGGAATTGTCTTGTAGGAATAAAGGGAATGGGAAAAAGACACAAATGCCAGATGCATTCTGAGAAATCAAAGTTTTTAATAATCTCAAAATCCACCTGAATTCTTCTCTGTCATCCACAGGAAGCAAATTTCATTTTAGCAAGAGTAGCAAAAGGCCAGCCTTGGAGACCTACATTTTTTAATACAACCATTGACAAAATGTGATTCCATCTGCTCATGACTTTATGAAGCTGGAATCTGAGACTACACCCTCCAACTCTACACAGCACGAGTCTGCATCCATGGTGGCTGCCAAGCAGGGCTGCCTACGCGCCCCATTTTGGCATCACTGAAGTCATAACAAATGATCCTGGAGGCTTCAGAAGTTCTTCAAGGAGACACTTCCCAACAAGGTTTCCTTTCGGACAGGACTCTAACGGCAGTGGACGACATCCCTGGTCATTGCGAGGTATTCTTTCACATTTAACCATTTCTACAATCTCTTCACAGAATCGGTGCATAATATGCACCGGAAATAATAACATGATGATGAGTGAACCCCGAGTGACAGGGGATCTGGTGCCACGTTTGCTCTGGGCCTGGGGTGACTTTCTCAGCATGATTTCAGAGTGGCTGGCATGGGGACCAGTCTGCAGAAGTGGGCTCAGTCCCTTCCTTCATTCGCCTATTCATTTATTCCTCCCACTAACTGACATTAAGGGCATAGTTATGAGGACACGTGCCAGTCCCCACACAGGGTTGAGTGAGACCGGGATGGGGCTTGCCTGACAGAAGTTCCTACATGTGCCCTTCAACACCTAGGACAGTACTTAGAACAGAGCGGTAAATTCACATTTTACAAGATGCATCACAAATATACCTTTTAGTATTTCCAACAACCCTGGGCAATTAACATCCTCATTTTACTACTGAGGAAACAGAGACCATCTGGGACTTTCCTGAGAACCAAGGGCCAGGGAGTAACAGCGTCCCCTTCAGGGCTGAAGCACCTCGTGCTGGGGGCAGGTTCCAGGCAACACGAGATATAATGTTAATTATGGTAGAAATAATTTTAATTCACATGTAGCTTTAATGAAGTTTTATCATAAAATTAAATGTTAGCTACCTCTCAATAGACCTATTTTTAATTTATATCCACTTCTATTATATTCAATATCTAATGTCAACTTTCAGAAAAATGCATGTGGCAGATAAAAAAATGTCTCCACTTGCAAATATGTGACTCTTTAGGAATAACCAGAGATTATAGTTTTTAGTAATCTATACTTCAGTAGAGAGGAGACCTGTAAGTAACCAAGTAAAAGCTCTGCTATATCTTATCAATCATGATTAACTGGGAAATTATCATGATTGAATTAGGTGGATGACATAGTTGCCTTTTGCATACCCCAAGTTGAGACACTCGGGCTATTCGACCCTTATGAGCTTTGAAATATGATCAAAGCATTGTTTAAGTTATTTTTAGAATACAAGTATAGAATGTGTGCACAGTGTATGATATTATGTAAATCAATATTTTATATTTCAAATTGAAAACCATTATTGGTAGAAAATAAATTCCAAAAAATGATATCCAAAGAATTTAATATCAAGAGATTATTAAATACCAGAAAATTGATCACAAGAAGATAAGGCATTGTTACATTTGGCCAACAGAAATTTCTGAGCAGCGAGTCCACCATTGTATGACAAACAAATAAAGCAGCCTTCCAATTGAAATCATGATAGAGACCATATTGCATGAATCAGCCTAAGGTGCCAATCAAAACTTACACCTATGTCTAAAAGATATTAAAGATACAAGGGACTGCAGCGACAATGCATAGGTGAATTTGCGATGGGAATTCTAGGGGAATATACCAGAAAGAAGAGAGCAAACATTGTACAAAAAATGAACAATGATGTAAAATATATATAAATAAATAAATTATATTTAAAAAAATAAATAAATAAAATTGGGGGACTTGGAAAACAATAAAAGACTATAATACCTAGAAAATGGTATTGTGGAAAACTGCACAAGAGAGTCAGTGAATGAATGTGGTAGTTATTCTTTTTTATTTTTTTAAAGATTTATTTGTTTATACAGGAACCGAGTATACATTTATTTCTTTATACAAGGCCAGATGTGTGGGAGGATGAGAGGATTCACCAGAGATAGAGCAGGGAACAGAACAGGCAGACTGACTGAAATACATTGCTGAGGAAAACAATGGGCGAGACAGGAGAGGTCTGCTGTGCCATGTAGTTATCTCTGTGGGCAGCCGGGATCGAACAAGCACTGCAGAGGCTGCAGACAGCTTCACAGCACTGCATTCAACCACCTGCACCACCAGGGAGACCAGAATGTGGTAGTTATTCTTGTGGGATCATTTAACTGGTGGATGTCCTTGTCTCCCTTTGGGAGGTTTAATACAAAATTGTTCACAAATAGGGCCTCCCTGGTGGCACAAGGGGTTAAGCAGCACTATGAAGCTATCTGCAGCCACTGCAGCATGAGCTCGATCCCCGGCCAAGGAGCTAACCCACATATGGCGCAGCAGCCCTCTCCTGGCTTACCTGCTGCTCCCCTCAACAGCGTATTTCAAATCAATTCATCTGTTCTGGTCCCCACTCTGTCTCTGATGAATCCTCTCACCCCCTGCACCTCTGGCCTGTACCCCAGTTCTTGTATGCATAAATAAATAAAAATCTTTTTTTTAAAATTTGTTCACAAATAACAGAGACCTAAGTAGAACCTTATTGTTCATCGCAGCTGAGAAAGATCTGTACCAATAGGATGTTCCTCTGACCTGTTCTGGAAGACACTGTCATATTCACATTTCTTTAAAACACTGTATTCTTGACAGAGGAAACAAAATTTGTATTTAAGTGCCCAGTCTATGTCAAGCACCAAGTTTTGTATTTCTCTCATAACTTTCTTATAAACAGTGCTTATAAGAAAAAGAATGATTCCTTTGGAGTGTTACGAACAAAGTCATTTTTTTAAATATTTATTTATTTATGTATACAGGAACTGGGGTACAGGCCAGAAGTGTGGGGGGCAAGAGGATTCACCAGAGACAGCGTGGGGAACAGAACAGACAGACTGAATGAAATACACTGCTGAAGGGAGCAGCGGGAGAGTCGGGAGAGGTCTGCTGCACCATGTGGTTTACTCCCTGGCTGGGGATCGAACTTGTGCTGCAATGGCTGCAGACAGCTTCATAGGTTGTGTCTTAACCCCTTGCCCCACCAGGGAGACCCCTAAACAAAGTCATTTTTTCCTTTATGATTATTTCTATTTACTTGTGAGGAAGTTGAAACTCAAAAAGGTTGATTAACTCTTTTAGAGTTGATAAATGGAAGGACTCAATGAATGCAAGTCTTTCTGAATCCAGCCCTAGGTGTTCTTTGCAGGATGAAATTTTGCTACTGGTATCCACACAGCTCCTGGCTTTGCTCAGATGCTACTTGGGCCTGAGCCCTTTGAGATCGGATCTAGGTTTTGGAATCTCTACACCTCTGTCACCTCTCTCAGGCTCTTTTGTTGAATTTTATTTAGCTGGAGAGTGGGGAGCAGAAAGGAGTTACCCTAACCAAATTTCTCTCATAGATACTCTCTGTCCTCAGAACTGCCAGAATACGTCATAGAATCTCTTCTCTGGGACTTATAGAAAAACAAAAAACAAAAATATAGGGAGTGATGTCACAAACATCCCCTGAAGCAAAGCCCAGAGCCAGCTTCCTAATTAAACAGAAGAAATGAATACTAAAAATACTAAATATACTTGCAAAAATTTATGTTGCTGCTGAAGTGCTGGACACAGTGCATGGCCTGCTCACACACACTGGGTCAGACAGGGTCTTTAGCTGCAGTGGAGTGATTTGGGTGGGCCAAACGCAAATATGAGTAGATGGGCAAGCAGGTCTTTGTAGCAATCCAGGCAAGAGCAGATGATGACGGCAATCATTTATAATAAGCAGTGGTGATGGGGATGAAGAAATGGCACACATACTTACAAGGTGAATCCCAAAGGCATAATTATGGACTAGTGGAGGTTAGTCAAGGAAAGCATCAATGATTCTCTATCTATGGTTATATCTTTAATCCTGATGGCAATCTTGGTGTATAGAAATTATTAAAAAATGAAAGAATCCAGAGAAGGTTTAAGTGTGGTGTTATAATAATATTGTCTGAGTTAATTAGCATTTGATCAAAGCCCTACCCCCTATAATCAGACAAAAAAACAACAAAATTTTGTTCTGTTAAATTGAAGCGGGAAGTTACTAAGGGCTGCTGAACAACTTGCCTACAATAATGGTTGCAGTTATCATGACCCCCTTCTGGTGTTGTGAAAAGTTCCTGATAAACTTACACTGGCAAAGCTTCTTCATATCCCATGCTGCCAGCTGTCGCTCAAGCATAGAAAGTTTCCACACACAGACTGTATAAAACCTTACCATTCCAAATTCCTGCTACAAGTGAGACCATCCAGTATTTTTCTTTTTCTTTCTGGCTTATTTTGCTGAGCATGATCCTTTCCAGCTCCATCCATGTTGCTGCAAAAAGCATAAGTTTATCTTTTTTGATTGCTGAAAACCTAAATAAGGGCCCAGGAAAAAGACTAATTGTAATAAAGTAAAAATTAAAATCAACAAGCAACTATAGACCAGAGACACACTATGGTGGGGGCGGGAAGAGAAGTGGGATTAGGGTCAGAAGTGGGGTGGGTGGGAATTGTACGGGGAATATAACCAAAATGAAAATGCATACATTGTGCAAAAAAAAAAAAAAAAGATGTAAGAATTATATAAAATAAAATAATTAAAAAAAAAAACTTTACCATTCCTGCTACTCGGGGCTCAGTCTTTTGGGAGCTAACCCAGTGAGACTGGCAGTGTGATGAATAAACCTCTCTTTCTCCACCTCTCTGAGTGCCTTCTTGTTTCTCTGAAAAATTGTCATAACAAAATAATAACAATCCAGGCTTTATAAGGAGGGATTTTATTTAAAAGATTAGTGCGAAGGGGCCTCCCCTGGAAGCGCAGCGGTTAAGCACTGAGCTGCGAAGCTGCCTGCAGCCTCTGCAGCGTTGGTTTGATCCCCCAGCTGCTGGCGAGGGTCCCACATGGTGTGCAGACCTCTCCTGCTGCCTGCTGCTCCCCTCAGCAGTGTATGTCAGTCAGTCTGCCTGTTCTGCTCCCTGCTCTGTCTCTGGTGAATCCTCTCACCCTCCCACGCTTCTGACTGTACCCAGTGCTTGTATAAATAAATGAATCTTTAAAAAAAGAAAAAGATTAGTGCAAAGGATGGGTGCAGAGACACTACTACAATAAAGACAGTCCTGCGACCGCCAGGTCTACGAGTCTCAAGAGTCAGGCAAGAAACTCAGGCGGAATACAGAGAAACCAAACAAAATATCAAGATAAAAACAAAATAGGCAAGCTGACCCTAGACCTGCCTGAGGCACAAAGCAAGGGAAGGGGAGAAAGAGAGGTCAAGAAAGGGAGAAAGGAGCACAAGGGACTGTGGTGATGGTTCATGGGTGCTATAGTGGAGCGAGAACTATGGGGACTACACCTGAGGAGAGAAACCAATTACTGTACAAAAATGAACAATGATGCAAGAAAATAAAAACAAATTAAAAAAAAAAAAAAAGAATCAGCCAAAAAGGAATCTTCTCTTATAAGGGGTCCTGAACAGGGCTGGAAACAACTAGGTGTGGGAAGGGAGTGAAAGGGAGGGTGTGACAGGTGAGCAAATCAGAGAATGTTGTCCCCTGAGCCTAGCTTTCTCCAGGCTGGCCTGAGGGGGAGGTAATGTCCAGGCACAGGGCAGAGGAGAGAAGCACAAAACCTGAGTTGGATGCCCAGGTTTAGCTCCTACTGATCGATGAGGAAAAATAGTTTATTTATGAGGCAAGGAATGGGCAGTTGAGGAGATCCTGTTTGGCTTTGTCAGGTAAACATGGGCAGCAACCATGACTCTTAACAGAAGTCATGTGAGGGAGTGGAGTTTTGCAGAACACAAAGGATAGGTGGGCTTCTTAACCTTTACTGTTTTCCAGGATTAGTCAAAATTCAACAGAGTCATCTTGACCATGATCAACACTGTTTAGTATTGACAGATATAAGCAGTCAGCTGGGGGATTCTGCTTAAAGATGCACTTAATAGCTAGCACCTCACAGCCATTTTGCTGGGTCTGACATTTGACACTGCCTGCTCAACATGCTCTTTTAATTTCCTCTATTCTTGGGAAACTATTGAACTGAAAATGGTTGATAGTCTTTAATGGGGTACAGAAAGAAGTGAATATATTCATAACAGCTACTGGAGCCAAGAACATCCATTTTGCTCATTCCTTTGTTTATGCATGACCCTCTACTGCAAGCTGTCCTGCACCAGGGAGATTCAGCCATGAAAAATAACAACAAAAATCCTACCTCTGGCAACCTTCAGCCTGGAGGAAGAGCTAATCAAACAAGTATATAAATATATAAAGCATATCATTTCTTTTCATCATGAGAGTTGTGAAGAAAATAAAATGAAGGCTAGACACATAGACAATGATAGATCAATGATCCAATTTTATATAGGAAAGTCCAACAAGGCCACCCAGAGGAGAAATTTAATGGAACCTGAACAATGGAGAAGAGAAAGACAGGCAGATTTGGGAAGAATATGCCAAGCAAAGTAATAGGCAGGTGTGAAGACTCTGAGGTAACAATGGACCTAGAAACAGGAAAAGCAGAAATATTGGTGGGGACTGGAAAAGAGTAAGATAAAGAAATGGAGAAAGGGTGGAAGGTAGAAGTAGAAAAAGAGCATTTCTTTATTCTTTTCATTTTCTTTTTGGTGTTTTTCCCTTATTATTTTTATGCACTTTAGGTATAAGGAAAACTCTGAGATTCAGAAAGGTTTAGTGAATGTCTAGGGTCACACAGCTAATAAAAGAAAAACTGCCAGCTGATTGGCCATTGTCTATTGTCACCAAATTAAAGGGATACAAACAAGTCAGGTAGAATCCACTTAAGAGCACCTTTGCCAACTCCACATTCTTGTCTAATGCTGTCTATACACCTCAGGATGCTAACAAGCATTGTAATTTACACAGAACTTGCACTCCATATTTAGACTCTAAACCAATTTTAAGGAGGAAACATTCATGGTTTAAAATAGGATTTCTAGCTCCTAAACTCTGGTGCTTACAGGATTCTGTTCACAGCTGAGGTAATCTGAGGTGCAATTGTTTTCTTTTTTTTTCTTTCAGAGGCACTTTATTTTTTATTATTATTTTTTTTTACATCATTGTTCATTTTTAAACAATATTTGTTTCCCAACCCTGCCCCTGCTGTAGTCCCCATAGAATTTCCTCCACCAATGCAATCTGAGGTACAACTGTGAAGAGAAGGCCCTCTTCCCTTTTTTTTTATTTTACTTTTTTTTAATTTTACTATTTTTAAATTATTATTTTTTTTATTTTTTTACATTATTGTTCATTTTTAAACAATAAATTCTTCCCAAACCTCACAGGCCTGACCCTTTCCTCTCCAGGTGATCAAACTTCCAGCCCACCTAGGTCAATTCTCTGACCAATTAGAGCAGAGGTTTGTTCACACTGGCTTGTTCACGCTCACTTGTGTAGATTTACAAAATGCTATACCAGTGTTTGCCTTCCAAATGGGAAGTCATTAAAGTAGAAAACCCAGAATGGTGTGTCACTCACTAAGCTCTCAGTGAAAGAAGACCCTTTGGAAATTATGGACTGCAACCTGACCAACTTCTTCACCAAAAAGATTGAGTAGGATTTTTGTTATTAAGAATCACACCTACAGCCATCTTTCCCACTACTCGCTCCCTTGTTCTTATGCAAATCTGGCAAGAGTCCCAGCTTTGCCACTACCTCTCTGTGTGGCCTGAGTGTGTTAGTCCAGGCCCCATGAGAAGCAAATGCCAACAGAGGATTAAATGAGAAAAGCTTATATTAGAAAAACATCTGTAAGAAGAAATGAGGGAAGTGGGGAAGGTTGGAGAAGCCCTCAGACCATGAATCAAATCTGACCTTTAATGATGGATAGGAAGTGACAGGCTAAGGAAGGTCATCAAAAGCACCAAGTATCCTCAAGGCAAAGACATATGACTGAGGAGTCCTGTGTCTCACAGGAATGTTTCTGCCTGGTGTTCCTGCTGCACTTGGCCCTCAGCTGGGAGAAGCCATTAAGAAGCTTGGCCTCGGAGCTAGCAAATGCACAGGCAGTTTTTTATAGCAAAACTGGAGTTATTGGAGATCTACAAGAGGCATTTTTTTTAAAGATTTATTTTTTTATGCATACAAGAGCTGGAGTATAAGCCAGAGGTGTGGGGGCAGAGGATTAGAGGATTCACCAGAGACCGAATGGGGAGCAGAACAGGCGAATTGACTGAAATACACTGCTGAGGGGAGAGCCATGTGGGTATCTCCCTGGCCAGGGATCGAACTCATGCTGCAGTGGCTGGTGATAGCTTGAAAGTGCTGTCTTTAACCCCTGCGCCACCAGGAAGGCCCCTACAAGATGCATTTTTTTTTAAGATTTATTTATTTATACAAGCACTGGGTATAGTCAGAAGCGCGGGAGGGTGAGAGAATTCACCAGAGCCAGAGTGGGGAGCAGAACAGGCAGACTGACGAAATACACTGCTGAGGGGAGCAATGGGCGCAGCAGGGAGGTCTGTGCGCCATGTGGGACCCTCGCAGGCGGCTGGGGATTGAACCGGCGTTGCAGAGGCTGTGGGCAGATTCGCAGCTCAGCACTCAACCGCTGTGCCACCAGGGAGGCCCCAAGATGCATTTTTTTATGGCTTCTACATTGAACTTTTCTAAACCTTTTTCCTCATTTCTTAAAATGGGAATAATGTAGTATCAAAATCATGTCCACAAAACATCAATATTCTCATTGTCTGTGAATGATGATCCTAATATAATTACCATTTAATTTTTACTTGCATATTTTTCCCAACCCTAAGAGAACATGGCAACCTTTTGCACAAGTATAAGACAATCAGCAGTTATCAGAAGTTTGTAAGTAAATTGAGTCTTTTCTAATAAACAATATCATTTCTCCTTATGATTTTCTTCCTATGGTGTACATGAGAAACAAAACAAACAAATGATCTAAATAAAACAAAAATTCCAGGCTATCAGATTAAAATTAGTGGTGAGTGGAAAGACAAGGAATGGATAAATCAGGAAAAGGGGGTGAATTATGTGGTGGAAGATAGAATTGGTCTTTTTTTTGGGGGGGGAACCCTCGCCGGCGGTGGGGTAACGAACCGGTGCTGCAGAGGCTGTGGGCAGCCTCGCAGCCCAGCGCTCACCGCTGCGCCACCAGGGAGGCCCTAGAATTGGTCTTTTAGTGGTGAACATAATGCAGTGTGTATGTGTGTTGATTTATAGTGATGCAAATCTGAAACTTACATGATGTTATAAAGCAATGTTACTTCAATAAAATTTTTGTAAAAAACAGGTATCATAGACTCAAAGAATTATTGTGTAGAGTAGTTGGTTTCCAATGGGAGCTTACCCCGCAAATCTATGAGACACAAGACAGATTTAATAAGAAAGTTTCTTCACCCCTCCCTGCATTTATATATTGAGCTACCTGAGTGAATATTTGTATCTTCTTTTTTATATTTATTATTAAAATAAGAAGTCAGGGGCCTCCTCGGTGGCGCAGCAGGTTGAGCACAGTGCTGTGAAGCTGTCCGCAGCCCCTGAAGTGCATATTCAATTCCTGGCTGGCCAGGGAGATACCCACATGGCACGGCAGACTTCTCCTATTTCGCCTGCTGTTCCCCTCAGCAGTGCTTTTGGCCCATCTGCCTTTTCTGCTCCCCACTCTGTCTCTGGTGAATCCTCTCACCCTCCCATGCTTCTGGACTATACCCTAGTTCTTGTATAAATAAATAAATCTTTAAAAAAAAAAAGGGAAAATCCTTTTTAAAAAATTAATAAATAAATAAAATAAGAAGTCAGGATTACTTGAGGCTCTTTATTCTCAAAACCTGTCTTTATAGCTCAACTGTTCTGACACTGAAGTTTCCTCCAGGGAAACTGTGCCCCTTGGGCATATATTCATTAAACAGGACTGAAACAAAGATATTTTGAGCCTATAATAATTTATCTCCACAGTTTGTTTTCATGACATAATGTGATAGTACATGCGAAACACTTACAATAGCACCTGCCAGATCATAGATACTCAGCTGCTATTAGATGTGATGAGTCGTGATCACCTTTCAGTCCCACCTGCTTTTGCAAATTTTTTTTCATGATTGGGGTAGAGTCATTTTTATTTATATTAGAACAATATAGAGAAGGTAAGAGTAAAAAGAAAATCATTAAGAGAATATTTTATAATACATAGTAAAATAAAAACTATAAAATATGAGCAAGTATCGTCATGAAAAAAATCACTATTTTTATACAGAATTTAAATCTGGAACTCTTTAAAGTAAAAGAAAAGAATTACTAGGTTCCATTTGGCATAATAGAATTTTCTACTTTTGTCTAAAGTTTATTTTTTGTTTTGTTTTTTTGTTTTTGTTTTTGCTGGCCCTTTTGCTGGATGTCATTAGGCCCTTTTTTGCAATTCCAAAATGCCCTGGAGACCAGCTCCAATGCTACAGCCTAATTGAAGCTTGTCCTTATCTTTCTTCCAAGCAACTTGTGCACATTTTTTTTCTCCTTTAGAGTTTTCTGTCCTTTCTCTTTTATTGAACCACAGCATTAAGTGATCGGATGGGAAACTCTTTGTCTTATTTATTTTTATATTCTCCACAATACTTTACTAAGTGATTGGTGCAAAGGAGAATCTCAATGAATGTTGGTTAATTCATTGTAATCAAGAGGTTAAAAAAAAAGTCTGCTGGGCAGCAATGGCAAACAGGATCAGCACTTGCAGAGCAAGGAGGAACAAGTGAAGCAGCCAGTAGCTGCATGGGAAGGAGAAAAGGCATTTTGAGGAAGAGAAAGAATGTGCTTGTATTTCCTTCTGTATATTTTATGGTTTCAGGTCTTGTGTCTAGTTCTTTAATCCATTTTGAGTTGGTTTTTGTGTATGGTGTGAGGTAGTAGTCAAGCTTCATTCTTTTGCCTGTAGCGACCCAGTTTTCCCAACACCATTTGTTGAACAAACTTTCTTTGCTCCAGTGCATATTCTTGGAAACAACCCAAATGCCCAAAAATAGATGACTGCATCAAGATGTGGTACATATACACAATGCAATATTACTCAGCCTTCAAAAAAGATAAACACATGCAATTTGTAGCAACATGAACGGAGCTGGAAGGGATCATGCTTGGCGAAATAAACCTGAAAGAAAAAGAAAAATACCGGATGATCTCACTCATAGCAGAAATCTAGAAAACCTAAATATGGGACCAGGAAAAAGAATAACTATAAGGAAAAAAAATCAAAATCAACAAACAACTATGAACCAGAGGCACACTTTGCGGGGCGGGGGGGGGAGGGAGGAAAGGAAGGATTGGGGTCAAAATCAGGCGGTTGCAATTGTATAGGGAATATAAAAATTAAAAAATAAATTTAAAAAAAGGAATGTGCTTTGACTTTGGGTGTCTTTTCCCTTCTGTCCTTCTTTCCTTCTTTTCTCCAAATTTTATTGAAGATCAACTATGTTCAAAGTACCTAGCAGAAAAATAGAAAAAGTAAAAATAGTAGTTAATGCTTATTGAGCACATTTTGTGGGCCAGACACTTGATATGTATAATTTTATCCATATTAGCATACTCCCAAGAGAGTATTTATTAAGCCACATTTGAGAAAGCTAGAGATTTGACAGGTCTGATGGTTTATCACTGATCTAACATGACACTGTTAGTGAGTGACAGAGCTAGAACTGAAGCCGGGTTTGCTGGCCTGTCCACAGTGTACAGTTTTCCCTGTTGGTAGATAATTAGATTCCAACTTGTGGCCCCTCCCTGCCAGCAAACCCTGAGCAACTTATACAAGAAAAATGAACTTCAAGGATGGAAATGAAATCACTGAGTTTGATTCAAAATCCACGGTGTATTTCTGTGAAGGCTTGTTGCTAAGGGACCTTTGCTCTGCCAAACTAGAAGTCCTAAGTTTCCCTTTCTCTGGGATATTCAACAGAAACAAATGATTTCAAAAATCTTTGACCAACGAAATGTTCAAGGGTGACACATATTGCTTCTGGATATTCTGTTATGAGGAGGAGGACCGACCCCAGTAGAAATCCTGGGAGAAACAGACTGGATTTTTTACTCTGTAATCACTGGTTATTTGACAAAACGGATGTTGGGGAACCCAGGGAAGATGAAAATCCTTGGGATTTGGGTGTGTTAAGAAAAACATATTTGCGGTAGAGTGAGATTGTCTCAGTTTATGTCACTGGGTTGGGCAGACGCCTCTCACTGGCTCACCAGTGTTTTAAGTTTCCGATCTCTGCTGCCTCAGGACAGTGAAGTCCTAGTGGAAAAAAAAAATAAAGAGAAGAAAGCGCCCCTGGAGAGTCACCGTAAAAAGAACAAAAGAGAGACATTTAAAAGGGCCAGAAATTCATACCTCCTCCAGAGACCAAAATACGTTTCAGCATTCAGAACATATTACCTCACTATAATCATCTTATGAAACAAGTATTAAACTACATGGGGAAAGGAGAGGATGGAATATAAAAAGAATGGAAACCAAGATGGCTGGACTTTTCCAGAAAGGGACGCAATTTCCCTCATTAGACAATTGCCACCTGGCAGTTGTCATGTAGCTGAATGAAATTTATACAGGCCCTGTCAGGATTTTGCCCCAGGAAGGAAAAAAAAAAAATGAGAATGTCCCTAATTAGCATTTAATTGCTCCTTTTTACAGCTCTTGAAACAATGTGTGAGGGCACGCCAGAAATAAGACCCAACAGAGGAAAATGACTTGGGGTGATGCAAATCAGCAACTCATTTCTGACTCTGACATACAGGCTATTGCACCATGAACAAGTAAGCTCCCCTTTCTGCTACCCATTTTCTGCTGTTATAAAATGCTGAATAACTACCCTGAAGGACTGATATGAGAAATAAAGAAAATAGGGCCTCCCCAGTGGCGCAGTGGTTGAGCGCTGGGTTGCGAAGCTGCCCGCAGCCTCTGCAGTGCCAGTTCGATCCCTGGCTGCTCCCCGGCCACCGGAGGAGGGTCCCACATGGCGTGCAGACCTCTCCTGTCGCCCGCTGCTCCCCTCAGCAGTGTACTTCGGTCCTTCTGCCTGTTCTGCTCCCCACTCTGGCTCTGGTGAATTCTCTCACCCTCCCGCGCTTCTGACTGTACCCAGTGCATGTATAAACAAAACAAACAAACAAATAAATGAATAAATAAAACATGCCTCTAAAAAAAAAAAAAAGAGAAATAAAGAAAATAAAGTAGGCAAAATTATCTAGCACAGTCTAGGGTTTAATAGGTATTTGAAAGAAACTTTCTATGTCATAATCAATGATAAAGTACAAGAAAATAACTGGTTTTTTATCTTATCTGACACCAGATAATAAATTGGATGTATTTTCAACCAAATGGGAAAATTGTCCAGTTTACTGAAACGGTGGAATTCATCAGTGGTGTTCTGACCCAGCAACTGCTCATTTCCCTCCAAATTCATAAATGAAATCTCATTACCCAATGTGACGTTATTAAGAGGTGGGGCCTTCGCCAAAAATAGATGACTGGATCAAGAAGATGTGGTACCTATACACAATGCAATATTACTCAGCGATCAAAAAAGGTAAACACATGCAGTTTGCAGCAACATGGATGGAGCTAGAAGGGATCATGCTCAGCAAAATAAGCCAGAAAGAAAAAGAAAAATACCGGATGGTCTCACTCATAGCAGGAATTTAGAAAACCTAAATAAGGGACCAAGAAAAAGACTAATTAATACAAAGTAAAAATCAAGATCAACAAGCAACAAAGGACCAGAGACACACTGTGGGGGGGGGGGGGAGGGAGAGGAAGGAATAGGGTCAAAATAAGGGGGGTGTAATTGTATGGGGAATATAACCAAAATGAAAATGCATACATTGTGCAAAAATGAAAAATGATGTAAGAATTATATAAAATAAAATATTTTTTAAAAAAAGACCAAAAAAAAATAAATAAATAAAACACCAAGAGGTGGGGCCTTTGGGAGGTGATTAGATCATGCCAGTGGAACCCTCCTGAATGAGATTACTGCTTTTACAAGAGACCCTGTTATAGGACAGGGAGCGGGGTTTGGGCTGCCCCTCTCCCTGTCCTATAACAACCCCACAGAGAGCCCCAGCCCCCTCCCATCACAGCAGGACCAATGAGAAGGCTCAGACAAGCCTCACAAAGCCCTGCTAGCACCTGGCACTCACACTTCCTGCCTCCAGACTAAGACACTGGCCTTTTAACTATATTATCCACATTCTTTCTTGATGCTCTTTCTTTAAAGAAAAGTTTAAGTAAAAAATAGGAAAATTATTTCAAGTAATTTCATTCTGAGTCACATCACTCTGCCTTCCAATATCCATGGCTTTGGCAGTATCTGAAGGGTGCTTTCAGGGCATCTTCAAAATAATCTGTCTCCACCACCCTCACCACCCATCTTACCTCTCCCATTGCCTCATGACAATTCAAGACAATTTTGTGTTTGCTCCTGCTCAACCCAGGAGGATTTGCAGGGTGTCACTGCAGTGCTTATAGACCAGCTATTTTAGAGAAACCTGCCCTAAGGCTGGAAGACAAAACAGGTGAAAACAAATAGTGGAGAGAGCATGTTCCACAGGGTTTAAAGGGTAGCCACTATAGATTTGACAGCTGCATTTCAAATATTTTTGGAGAGCTGTGTGGTAGAGAGAATAATGGTTCCAAAGATGCCTGTGTCCTAATCTCTGCAATTTGTGAATATGTTACTTTACATGGAAAAAGCAGTTGTGACAGATTTCAGGATCAGGAGGTGGGAGATTATCCTGGTTATCAAGATAGGCTCAAAGTTAACTGTTGACTTCATGACAGGGAGGCGGAGGGTCAGAAACAGAGAGGCTACAGCATCCAAAAACAATGACTTTGGAGGCTGAGAGTCCAGAAAGGTAGGAGAATTCTAGTAGCTGGAAAGGCAAAGGAATCAATTTTTCATTAGAGCCTCCAGAAAGAATGCCAGCCTGCAGAAATCTTGATGTTAGCCCAGTGAAGCCCACCTCAAAATTCCGATCTCTGAAACTATAAGATAAAAAATTTGTGTTTTTTTAAGCCACTAAATTTGTTACAGTGCAATCTACAGTTCTAGATTACATATGTTTAGCTGAAAATTATTTTTAAAATAATTTTTAAATTGTTTTTTAAAAAATTTTAATGTCAGGACCTCCCCTGGTGGCGCAGCGGTTAAGCGCTGGGCTGCGAAGCTGCCCGCAGCCTCTGCAGTGCCAGTTCGATCCCCAGCTGCCAGCGAGGGTTCCACATGGCACAACAGACCTCTTCTGCCATGCCCGCTGCTTCCTTCAGCAGTGTGTTTTGTCAGCCTACCTGTTCTGTTCCCCGCTCTGGCTCTGGTGAATTCTCTCACCCTCCCGTGCTTCTGACGGTACCCAGTGCTTGTATAAATAAATAAATCTTTAAAAAAAATTTAAACGTCAGATGAACAGCACATGAGTTTTTAGTATAAGCATGTCCTAAGTGCAGCATTTGGAACACACTAAATATCATTAATTTTTTTAATTTGAAATTCATTTAACTGGGCAGCCTGTATTTTACCTTCGCAACCTTAGATCTGCATGTTAACTATCATGTAGGGTACTACTTCTTTAATTTTTTCATTTTAAGTCTAACTTTTTTTTCAAGTTCTGAGATCTCACTTCACCCAGAGTTATCTTATGGAGAGTTGATTAAGAAGTCAAAATTCATCTCACCTAGTTTCATAAAAATATTATAGGTTTGGGCTATTTTTTGTTGTTGTTTTTTCATAGTGATTTTTCAAAAATATATACACATGGAAAATCCTGGTGCCTATTACCTGATCCTAATGTTGTGACTAGTCTCTAGAACTCCTCAAAAAAATCACACTTGGTATGAGGTGCAAATTGGAGAGGGCAACTAGGAAGGAAATATGCTAAGTGTGGACTAATGGACTGTATCCCCTTGGATGTCCCACAGACACCCCAAACACAGGTCCAAAATGTAACTCATCATCTCTGCTCCCTACTTCTCCCAGATCTACTTCCTTTTCTCCCCATTTTGGGAAAATTGGCATCACCATCCACTCATTCACTCAAGATTTTCTGGAGCCTTCCCTATCTTATCTCATTTGCACATGTTGGCCACACTACTCCTCAATATTTCTCAAATACATACCTTCCATTCCCCATCACCACTGCCCTGGGTAAGCTCTCACTTATAATTTCCTATCTGGGCTTTTGATTTCTAGGCTTCCTCTGGATATGCAGTTATTTTCTCATTTTAGCATTGCATTGTAAGTTTTTAAATTTAGGATTTATAGTAAAATTCAAAAACAGATTGTTCTACCAATATTAACAATTTAATCAAGGTACCAATGCAATAAACTGATAGCTTTGATAAAAAGCTGTATGTATACATGCACACCTACATTACAAAATCTTACCTTGCCTAATGCTTAGAGTTGCATTCATTTCAAACATAAGAGCCTTTCATATTTTAGAAACATTAAAATGTAAAACATAAATACAATGTAAACTCAAGGAATAAACTTTTTATTTGCATTTGTCTGTCTCATTAAATGATTTTCCTCACCATATGAGTTCACTCATGTGTATATAAAGAAACAAGTAAAATAAATGAAACAGAAGAAAACTTTTATTTATTTAGTCATTGTGGTAACATTGGTTTTCAACACTGTATATAGGGCCACACCTCTTCAGATTTACATCACTCCACCACACCCAAACCAATGCACCCTTAATCCTGCACCAGAAACCAAAATTAATGGTGACCAGAAGGGAAGGGGGGAAGAGGAGGGAGTCAATTGGGTAAAAAATGTCAGTTGTGGGCCTCCCCTGGTGGCGCAGCCGTTGAGCGCTGGGCTATGAAGCTGTCTGCAGCCTCTGCAGCGCCGGTTCAATCCCCGGCCACCAGGGAGGGTCCCACATGGTGTGCAGACCTCTCTTGCAGTGCCAGCTGCTCCCCTCAGCAGTGTATTTTGTCGGTCTGTCTGTTCTGTTCCCTGCTCTGGCTCTGGTGAATTCTCTCACCCTCCCGTGCTTCTGACTGTACCCAATGCGCGTATAAATAAATAAATAAATAAATAAATAAATAAATAAATCTTTTTTTAAAAGTCAGTTGTATGTTAAGAGAGAATTGAACATCTGATGGTGAACTTAATACATAGATGTTAATTTATAGTGATGCACACCTGAAACTTGTGTTATAATACAATGTTATTTCAATAAAAATTTGTTTTAAAAAGTGAAAGTGTTTTCCTATTGTAGAGGCATGGTACTATATCTTTATATCCTTAGATTAATATTTGGAAAATGAATGAATGAAAGAACAGGTGACAGTATTCAGGAAATTCATAAAATTTTATTCCTTGCTAACCCACTACATTTCTTTGAAGAAACCATCTGGGGTAATTCTTTATATAGACTGTCTTGTGCCCGAATAACTGGTAGAATTGGTAATAGGTTTATGCCAAGGAATTTCAATAAACCTTAAGGTAATTGGGGAAACACAGCCCAATAGTGGATTGCAAGTATTACAGATAAATCGGTAAGACCCTTTCTGTGTATTCAGAGACAACACCAGAGAAAAATAAATTCCCACTCCTCAGAAGTAGAGATGGCTGACTTAACAGACAAGCCATTTTATCTTGAATTGCAGTGGGATATTGTTCTTCATGTGGCCCCTGAATATTGCATTCTTGTCACAGACAAGGTCTGTTTCCATCTTTCTTAATCGAACTTCCATCTTAAGTAATAGATATAATCCTAACTCCAGATAATATATTGCCTTTATTTCATTTTCCTCTAGTAGATTAGACTAGTGTCAAACAGATATTTACTCTCACCAATCTATGTAACCTCCAGACATGTTCTTGTTTATCTCTACTTTTTGTTTTCATTCCTGTACTCAAAGAAGAAAAGCTAATAGCATGGTAATTCAATCATATCTTTCAACCTTTGCTACATTTTTAAGATTCCACAGAATGTGTGTATGTAAGTGGCTGACATTAAGTTTTTGATTGCCAGTGCATCCACTTCAAAGAAATCCATTTTGAATAAACATATTACCTGCTTTGTAACACAGTTACAAGCAAAACAACTAGATAAAGAACTGGCTGCCTACCACGAAGGATCCCTTTTACAAAGCTGACCACTTGAGTGACCCCACTTATCACTGCTGTGCCTTAATTACCATCCAAAAGCTTATATTTCCTTTTATAATTATTGCTTTACATTTTTGTTAATATTTTGACAATATAGTATTTTTCTCCTTAAATGTGGTCAATGTAGTTCTCCTACCACCAAAGCACCCCTAGTCCTCCTCCACAGTCTGTTGTGCTTCCCCCCTTTCTTTCCTCCTCCCTCGTCCTCTCAGATCTACGGTTTTAAAGTTTGTCTTTGTCTGACTCTTTGCTTGGTTTCTCTATATTCCACATATAAGTGACACCATTTGGTATATATCTTTTTCCTTCTGGCTTATTTTGCTTAGCATATTCTCTTCCAACTTCATCCATGTTACCAAAAACAACATGACTTTCCTTTTTTGATTGCTGAGTAGTATTACATTATGTGTATACACCACATCTTCTTGATCCACTCATCTGTTTTTGGGGCATTTAGGTTGTTTCCATATTTTAGCTATTGTAAAAAATCCAAAAAAGATAAACCCATGCCATTTCCAGCAACATGGATGGAGCTAAAAGGAATTATGCTAAGCAAATTAAGCCAGATGGAGAAAGATATATACCAAATGGTGTCACTTATATGTGGAACATAGAGAAACCAAGCAAAGTGTCAGGAAAGATAAAACCTGTAGGCAGACCACAGATCTGAGGCACACAGAAAGGGGAAGGAGAGAAAGAGGAGTCAAAACAGGGGAGGAAGGAGAACAAGGGACACAGGTGATGGGTGGTTGGAAAATTATGGGGACTACACGTGTGGGAGGAGAAATTAAATATTGCACAAAAATGAACAATGTAAGTAACTAACTAACTAAATAAATAAATTGTGCAACTCCCCTGTGTGTGGAAGGAGGGTGGTGAGAGTGGAATACTGCAATAAACACAGGAGTGCAGGTTTCTTTTTGAATTAGTGTTTTTATGTTCTTTGGGTACATACTTAGGAGTGGAATTGCTGGATTATATGGCAAATCCATTTTTAGTCTTTTGAGAACTCTCCACACTGCTTTCCGTGGGGCTGGGCCAGTCTATATTTCCACCATAGTGTGAGGGGGTTCTTTTTCCCCATTCCCTTGTCAGCACTTGTTTCTGGACTTTTTTTTAATATGGGCCACCCTCACAGGTGTCAGCTGTTATTTCACTGTGATTTTGAATTGCATTTGCCTGATGATAAGTGATAATAACCATTTTTTCATTTTCCTGTTGGAACATTTATGTCTTCTTTGGGGAAGTACCTATTTCTCTACTTAGCTCTTCTGCCCATTTTTTTTTTAATTGGGTTGTTTATGTTCTTTTGTTGAGTTGATGAGCTCTTTGTAAATCTTCAATATCAGTCCCTTGTCAGATGGATGGTCTGCAAATATTTTTTCCCATTATGTGGGGTGTCTCTTTATTTTGGTTATTGTCTCTTTTATTATAGAGAAGCCTCTCAGTTTGATGTGATGTCGTCCTAATTGTTTATATTATATTATCCTTGCTGCTGGGGATGAATCCACAAAGATACTTCTGAAGTTTATGTCACAGAGTGCTTTGCCTCTTTCTTCTGTGTATTTTATGGTTGCAGGTCTTACATCCATGTCTTCTATGCATTTTGAGTTGATTTTCACGTATGGTATGAAATGGTGGTCTAGTTTCATTTTTTTGACATGTGGCTTTCCAGTTTTCCCAACACCATTTACTGAAGAGGCTATCCTTATTCCAGTGTCTAATCCTCCCTCCTTTGTCATAGATTAGTTGTCCATGTACATGTGGTGGCTTTTATTTCTGGGCTCTCAATTCTATTCCATGTCCACTTTTTAGCTTTAAATTCACCAATAAATGGTGAACCCCTGAAACTCTAGCATCCACACCTGATCCACCAAATCCTGTAACCAAAACTTCTTGTTCTTCAACTCCTCTGATGGTTTTGCTGAGATGCATCTTGCAATCATGATAATAACCAAGATGACAAATCCAGCCACAACACTGGCCACAGTAGTGGAGTAGGGGGATCTTTGTGGGGCTCCTGTGAATAAACACAGGGTAGGTGAGAACTTTAGGTATTCCTAGCTGAAAACAAAACCAAACATATTTTGAGACCCATACAACATTGCACTGTTCTTTTATAAATATTTTTTAAAGATTTATTTATTTATGCATACAAGAGCTGGGGTACAGGCCAGAGATGCAGGGGGTGAGAGGATTCACCAGAGACAGAGTGGAGAACAGAACAGGCAGATTGACTGAAGTACACTGCTGAGGGGAGCAGTGGGCGAATCAGAAGAGGTCTGCTGCACCATGTGGGTTGCTCCCTGGCTGTCAAGGGATCACACTCATGCTGCAGAGGCTGCAGCTTGCTTCATAGTGCTGTGCTTAACCCCTTGCACCACCAGGGAGGCCCTAAATATTTATTTTTAACAATGGCATAACAAGCTATTGATTTATAATGATGCATGCCTGAAGCTTATATAATATTATAATGTCATGTCATGTCAATAAAAAATTAAAATGTATACATATTAAAATTTCATAATACAATTATATAATATATAAATATAAGCTATATGTGTGATTACATAAAATTATATGGTGCATATATACATATATACTTACTTAATATATATATAATTGCATAATAGGGTTATATAACTATATAATTGTATGACATTTATGTGTAATTGTATAAAATTACATAACATATATCTCTCTATATATATATATAAAATATTCTGCAGAAGGTAAAATAGTGATCAACAATGACTTTCCTGTATAAAGTATATTACACTGGGTCAATCTTTGTTTGGAGATATGGAATGGAATATATGTTCAACAAGTAAAAGAAATGATATAAAATATTTAATCCAAATACCATAAGGTTGAATTATGAGAAACATGAAATTATTTTATGTATCTGGCCAATAATCACACCACATCAAAATTAATATTCTTTACAACTATTTAAAATAATAATCATTTGTCAATCTAATAACAAAAAATCAAAAGCATTAGAAAATAAATTACAATAAGAATTATAATAAGACTTTGTCCACAGTCTTAGCTTCCCTATCTCTTATTCATCTCTCATTTGCAATACTTTAACTCTCTTGAATAAATTGTATTAATTATCTCATAGAGCTCAATTATATGCTTATATTTCTACTTCCTGATTTATCAGTTTTAGACTTTCCATACTTTCTATTATGATAAATGAAGATATGACCCTTTCACATCAAACCCAACTGCTCCTTGCCACATACTCCTGATGAAATTTCACCATCAGTGTTTGCAGGAGTATAGTTATATAGTTTGTATAGTTACATATGTTTGATCTGCTCAAGGCCCAACAAGCATATTATGATTTACATTTACTTTTTTATATAGCCTTCTTTTGGAAATTTTTGGTGTTTCTTTTTCTTGTAATATGTTCCTGATAACAATTCTCAATGTCCCACTATATTTGATATTCTAAGCAGGGAACCATTTACCTCAAAGAAAGTCTTTGGGGTAAATATTATATCACATATTACCAAACTATTAGCTGGGATCTATACATTCATACTCACCACAACCAAAATATACAGATGTGCTAAACACGGACTACATTTCCCAGCCAACCTTGCAGTTAAGAGTTGCCATGAGGGCCTCCCCGGTGGAGCAGCAATTGAGCGCTGGGTTGCGAAGCTGCCCACAGCCTCTGCAGCGTTGGTTCAATCCCCTACCGCCAGAGAGGGTCCCATATGGAGCGCAGACTTCTCCTGCCTCCCACTGCTCCCCTCAGCAGTGTATTTCGTTAGTCTGCCTGTTCTGCTCTCCCCTCTGGCTCTGGTGAATTCTCTCACCCTCCCGTGCTTCTGACTGTACTTTAAAAAAAAAAAAAAAAAAAAAAAGAGTTGCCATGAAACAGAATCTATGGGATGAGAGCATTATTAATACTGGCCCATAAGAATCTCATGATATCATCAGTTATTATTATTGTTATCATCATCATCATCATCCTTATCATCACCAGGCAGCTTTATGCAATGGTATCTATTCCCCAGGTTTCTTTCTTTTTTTTTTTTCATTCCTCAGGTTTCTGAGTTGGGGAGTCATAAAACCAAAGAGGAAACAGCAGGAGCTGATTCACACCTGGGCAGTAGATGTGAACAACATCATTATAACATTATAACATATCATTAGCACAGCATTATGCAATCACAGCCTAATGAGGATGTGAACACTCAAATGAACAGCAACAGCACAACAATTATTTACATTCAAAGATGTAGGTAGGTACCTAAGCAAGGTGGACCTGAGTAAAGTGAGTGAATTGCAATGCTCCTGGAGTAGGTGAGATGGAGACAAGTAAGTAGACAAGAATACACATAGAAAATCAGCTGGGCTCTTGGCTAAACTATGCTGTTCCCTTTATATGTTTAACATCTTCATCTGCCACCTGTTTACTACAAATCCCTCCCCAGAGTTCTATTTTCACAAAGATTTCACAGTTTAACTGCTCCTCAACACAGAGTTAGTCAATAACTTCACCCATCCTTAGAGCATTGCACACATTTAATAGCAAATTCTAGTAAAGGCCTGAACATCCTTCAGATCCCAGCACCCCTCAATCATATCACATTCTGTGAGCTCCTGCAAAAGCCTTGTTGTTTGGCAAAAAAAAAAAAAAATCCCAGGGCACAAACTCATGTATAATTTTTAAGTCATCTTCCTCTTTAGTAATAAAGTACAAGATGTTTCTCACTGTGCTGAACTCCTCCAGCTGACTCTAGAGATTAGGGAGGGAATATGAGAAAGGAGCCTGAATTTTCACACAACAAATCGTTAAAATCTAAGTCGTTAAACTAAGAAACCACAGATGAATAAGGGAAGCTTTGTTACTTAAAGTCCCTGATCCAAACATCCAATAAAGTCCTGACCTTGCCCTCATACATACGCACACACACACACACACAAATTCTCGAGGATGGTAGGATCAACAAGGCATCCACATATGGACCAGGGAAAAGACTTTTCCCACAACTCACTTCACCTCCATGAATAGGTTTTTATCGCCATTCTTTAGGAAGCTAATTACATGTGTCTCTGAAATGGTTCCCTAAAAGACAAGCATTCTCTAAGTGTAAGGTCAAAAACATGGAGCGTTTTCACCACCAAGACCAACCAGTCTTTAATTTATTTGATGTAGTTAAGGCTTCAATGATCCCATAAAAGCAGAAGAGCATTTAATTTCCCCCAAATAATCTCTTCTATGACCTCAAGAGGTTCTCTGGGTCCCCAGGGAATATGTTTTCTCTCCATCTCAAATATTTCACCACATGTTTTTGTTGTGATTGGCTAAGTACGTGGTGACTATTATTTAATTAGGGTAAGAGTTAAACTCCTAAAAGAAGATGTCTCCTGTTTTCAAGATCTGACCATCTCTGAATGCCCTCCCAAACATAAACCAGTGAAACCATGATTCTTTCAGTGAACCAGATTTCCATTCATATAAGGAGAGGGTAATTTTCATTTTCTTGAGTGATGTATGGGCACAGATAAAAATTTCAAAACCTCAGGACATCTCTTCTTGAAAATGAAGAAAAATACATGATTCTCTATTACGATATGTTTCTGTGGGTTTGCAGCTGACAAGTTTTCATCATGACTTTGAATTCAGGTCATTTGATTAAAATACGTCAAATTAAATTACTCACTATAATGCTCAAACTAATGTGAATTCCCTCCAGACACATTTTTATAATTGTCTACATTTGTTTCATTTTTTCCCTCAGAATTATTTTCTTTGCTTTGCATATTTGTTCTATTTCATACTCTTCCATAGTAAAGGCGGAATATTATATGTCCCCTTCTTTAATTTTTTATTATATGTAACAGAATTGTGACAACAAGCCTATCATCTCTCAGGGCAATTCTCTTCAAAACTGGCAGTGGTTGAAGGATTTTTATGACATAAAGTAAATGGATAATGAAAGAAAATTGTTGTTATCTAATATATAAAATACAGCACTTACTCATGCATAGTGTCACCTGTTGCTTACTCAGAAGCAGGGATTATTCTAAGTGATTTATACTTATTTAGTCCTCAGAAAAGTCCTGTGAAAATGTACTATAATGAGCTCCAGCAATTTGAAACAAAGAGGTTAAATAACCTGCCCCAGTCACTAGCTAATCAGCAGAAAAGTCAGTTTCTAAACACAAATGGTCTGGCATTCACGAGTCCTTGATCTTGACCACAGGCTGGGCTGCCTCTCAGAGCTTATGTACCTTTACACCATTGCCACAAAGACATTTCAAGCGATTATCACTCCTCTGCTGAGAAGCCTCTGTTATCTCCTCACAGACCCGAACATCCAAGCGTCGTGCCTCTGTGCATTCACCTCTTTGTCTGGCACTTAAGTCTATAATAACTGTCCACATGAGGATCAAATATTCTGCAAGGACAAATGTCAGCATTTATTTTTGATCTTGTAAACTTTTCTTTTATTGAAATAACATTATGTTGTAACATTATCTAAATTTCAGATGTGCATCATTATAAATCATCATCTTTATAGACTATATTACGTTCACCACTAAAATCCCATTTCTATCTGTCACGACACCAATCACCCCTTTTATCTGATTAATCTACCCTTCTTCCCCTTCCCTTCTGGCAACCACTAATTTGGCCTCATAGTCTAAAATTTATTTTTTCTATAGTCCCTTTATTTGTCTTGTTTCTTTATGTATCACATAAATGTGACATCACACGGTGGTTGTCTTGGATAAAGAAGATGTGGTGTATACTCAAGTGTAAAATAGATGAAATCCTAACACTTGCAATATGGATTAACCTAGAAGGTATTATCCTACGTGAAATAAGTCAGATGGAAGAAGACAAGTTCCATGTTATTGTTTTCTTTAAAACCTTTCTTTTTTTTTAAATTTATTTATTTATTTATACAAGCACTGGGCACAGTCAGAAGTGGGGGGAGGGTGAGAGAATTCACCAGAGCCAGAGCGGGGAGCAGAGCAGGCAGACTAAAGTAAACTGCTGAGGGGAGCAGCGGGCGGCAGGAGAGGTCTGCGCGCCATGTGGGACCCTCCTCCCGTGGCCGGGAGCAGCCGGGGATCAAACTGGCACTGCAGAGGCTGCGGGCAGCTTCACAACCCAGCATTCAACCACTGCGCCACAGCCGCTGCGCCCCTCCATGTTATTGTTTTAAAAATAAATTTCCCCTCAATTCCTAATACCCTTCTGAAATGTTTGTATAATGAAGGAATACAAGACTGTAATGTGGACTGTCAGATGTTGAAGCTGAGCCCCATATTGAGGCAAACAATTAATTGTAGAGAATCATGAAAGTGTAAGGAAGTTCAGTTAAATTCAATTAGAAGAAAATACATTTATTCCAAATTCCAAAGGAATCATTTGGTTGGAAAACAATAGTTAAGAAATTGTAATCATATTATCAGACTAGGCACCTCACCCTCCATCACTCCCCTCCTCTCATATTGACAAAGCTGGAAAGAATGTTAGAAAGTTAATAACCTAAAGTCTTCTTTTACAGATAAAGAAACCAGGGCCCATAGAGGTGGAGTGACTTGTCTAGTTTCAACCAAAAACTGGAAGGAAACTCAGGTCTAGAATCAAATCCCTTTACCCACTGCAAGGTTCTTTCTTGTACACCACATAACCACCTTTCTGTCTGACCCTGGTTTCTTGCTTAATTCTCACTAAACAAGATTTGATTTTGTCAAGAATCTGCTAAAACTAAGCAAACATGGGTGGGGGAGAGTGCTGTGGAATATTGTGGCCTGGTTGGTGGGTCCTCACTCACATGCTTAGAACTGCAAGACACAGCTCAAAGGCAGACACACAGAGAGAAATAGCAATAACATGATTTATTTAAGGGGGGTATAAAAAGAGAAAGGAGAGAGGGAGAGTGTGTGTTTATTCTACCCCAGTGTCCATGGTTCAGAGTCCAGAGCCCAAACAGTCACCAGCCATATCAAGATGGTGCCTGGCCGACTGAGGAGAGCCTGGGGCCATTTGTACACTGTGGAGGAAGATGAGGCTGAATGTGAAGAGAGCTGATCTGCTGAGCATTGTGGGCAAGCGCTGGGACCAGCCAAAGGTAGTGTGGGGACAAGCTGACGTGGCTCTTCAAAGAGATCAGTTTGCAGGATCTGGAGGAAAGGTACAAAAGCCACAGGGGCCAGAGCCTCACATACCACTGTTCAAAACAGAGTGTTGTGGTTTTTTTTTTTCCAGAACCCTGGAAGGTTCTGTCTTTAAAACTCTCATAGCCTTTCTGCTCAGCCTCCTTGCTCAGGACCTTTCTCAGGAGTTTGGACCACAACACTCCACAGCCTGCCCATCCTTCCAATTTGGGGCAGTGTCCAGATGTCAAGGGGAGGAGTTTGGACCACACAAGGCATTCCTTGTCCTCTGCCCTAGTGGCAAAGCTGAACAGCAGGTACAATGGCCTGACCCAGCCTCGTTAGGGCCCGGGGGCAGAGGGTGCAAAACCTGGGACTGCTCCTCAAATACTACAACCCCTGAAGACAATTAAAGTGAAATCTAGAGTGGGATGGAGTCATCTGTACCAGGTGGATTTGTTTATATTTTAAAAGAAAATTTTAAATATACACATATGTATAGGTTAATAGCATATAATAGTAGTTTCACAATTATCAACTCTTAAATTATTAACCTTGCTTAATAAGCAAGCTCACTTCTTCTCCCACCTCTAAATTATTTTTGAAGAAAATTCCAGACATCATGTTATATAAATATAAATATGTAAATGTAAATATTTCAGTGTGTAGCTCTAAAGAAAAGAACTCATCATTAATTATCACACCTAAAAATATGAACCCTAATTCCTTAATATTGACAGGTACTTAGTCAATGTCTCTGCTTAAATCACTGTATAAGTAGGATCCAAATAAGACCAATAACTTGCAATCAGTGGATATCATTTTTTAGTCACTCATAATTCCCCCACATCATTCTCCTTTATTTTCTTTTAATTCTTTCTTTGTAGACAGCAGGTTGTTTTCTGTAGTTTCCCTGAGGTTGTTTTTGGTTTTTTTTGTTTTTGTTTTTGTTTTTGTTTTTGTTTTGCTGATTACATCCTTTAACCTGTTTTTCTGTCCCCTGGTTTTCCTATTCCTCATAAATTAACTAATTAACTGTTGGGTTTCACTCTCAATTCTATATGCCAGATTATTTCGTAGGTAGTGATATAACATATAATGCTTGGATGTCTGTTTGACATGCAAACTGTTAAGCACTGTACCTACATCCACTAAGTCACTTGGAGTTGCAAAAATATGCTAAGGTTATGATTTCTTCCTCAATCATTAGTTGATATACATTTATAAAATACTTCCCTTCATCAACTGTGCATTCAACTGGGGAATATTTCATCCAGTAGAAAGAAGAAAATCTCTGTTTTCCCTTTTTTGGTTTCCTTCAAGATAAAAGAGTTGTTTCATGAACAATTTTCAAAGAATTTTGGTTTGTTTTGTCTTTTGGTGTCTTTAGGAGGTTGTCAGTATAAACATATTCGAAGTCCTTCAATGTGCTACAACTGTTATCCTTATCTATGAGCTTGCCAACATCTTTGCCAATAGGAGTCGCCAGGTTAGCTCATGCCTCTTTGATATGTCCCTAATAGTAGTTGATAGTTATGTTCTGGTGTTTTCCAAAATGATAAGATGTTCTGATCTCATTTTGTATGTTTTCTGTCCCAAAACTGAAATCAGCCTTTTTTCAAAAGAAGTTCTCCTGGTAATATTTAAAGTCAAGGATATTTAGAAGCCACTGAGTGCAAAAGTTGATCAATTTTACTGTGTTGCCCTTTAGTTTAAACTTTTCAGTCAACAGAATTAGATAACACTTTTTTTCAAGATAAAATATTTCATAAATTCATACTTTTAATTCCAATTCAATTAGATCTATAGGATATTTACTTCAACAGTTTATAATCTTCTTTCTCCCATGGGAAAAAAACATGGAGTTTTTTTTATTCCAAAAAACTTTAGCATATCTAATCCATTAAGTTTATCCCATAATTACATACAACAGTATCTATAGCAATATCAGTACTAACAATGGGGCAATTCAATATATTGAATGAAATATAAGTCTTAATGATAATTATACAAAGAGTTTATTAGATAATCAAATGAGGATGCAAACCTGGGAAGGAGTCCCACATATTTTATTTTGTGAGAACTGTTCCAATCATCACAAGTTTGTGTTCAGTTTATATAGATAGGAATGTGAGTCATTGACATCAAAAATGTAATTAATCTTGACAAGGGCCATCTGGTTTACATCTTTCAATTTTCTAAGTTATCTTGACCTGAAGAAATGTTGATGCTATCTATATGCAGAGGAGGGCAAATACTGGGGTTTAATCACTATCCCTGGATTTCTAAAGAATGCACTGTGAAGATGCAAGGACTAGCTATTCATAATTTAAATCTTTTTTATCTGGCTCCTTGGGCTTTAGTGGGGGGCTGAGGGACAGTGAAAGTTTGGTTCACTCTAGACACTAGATTCCTACGTGACTATGTCACAGACTGGGACAGAAGCTGTTCTGACTTTAAATCTATGCAGATGACTTGGCTTTCTTGCCTGCTAGACGGAGAAAGGAGAGGGGGCAGAATATTCATAGTATGTGCACAAACACATTTTAAGACATTTTGCAATTCTTTTTGTTCTAAGAGAACATTAGCGTGCTAGGGGATCCTCAGACAAATTGCCATGTTACAAAGTCACATGAAATAGTCCTTCCCTGTTTGGTTAAGCTGCTAATTCAATACATAAGACTCAATTGTTTTATACTTAGTGATTGATATTTGTTAAGTGATTTAATTTTTGTTTATAAGTATATAAAATATTTACACGGTTCCTAGGGTAAATCTGCACAACAAAATATATTCACATAAACCTAAATGTTATTCTTATACCATTTGCACCCTAATTCCTCCAGCACCCTACATTTTAAAAATGTAATGGTTTATCTTATCACATATTTTAAATTCACAAATATATACACCTATATTCATTCATATTTCTTCTTTTTTCTGATAAATAGAGCAAATATAAGAAAATACAAGTAAAAGTAAAAAATATAAGTAAAAGAAAATACAAGATGCAACATTGATTTCTCTCTCCTGTGAAAGTACATAAATGACTTGGCACAGTTGCTCTGCTCCACAGTGTCCTCCAGGACCCATGTCCTTTCAGCTCACTGCTCTTGTTACGGAGCAGCCTCGATATAAAATGGGTTGCCTGGCTGTGGGTCCTCACCCACGCGCTTAAAAAGGGACTTAATAATACTCCACTAGAGGCACACACAAAAGGTTAATAAAAGGTTTATTTGCAAGGGAAAAGGAATTGAGGAAATGTACAACTCAGGGAGAAAATAGGGAAATAAAGTCTTTAATGCGTCCTACCCAATCAGCTGACCTGGAAACCCAAAGGCACTCTCAGAGCTGGCCACGTGCTGTGAGCTGGCAGGGAGCCAAAATGGGGAATCCCCCAAAGCCCACGTGTCTGGTTTTATACCAAACCTGGCTGCTTAACCCCACCCTCAGGTCCCAGCCACCTTCCCTTTGGTGGTGATGGGATTTGTAGTTCCCAGTGTCTTTTGGCTTTGGTCTGGAGTGGGGGCAGAATCCACAAAGCCTGTATGGAATTAGCTTTAGGCCATCCTTTTCCCTCTAACACTCTGACTTCATAATAGGGTAGTCTTCACACTGATAGCCCAACATGAGATTATCCATGTTTCAAGCAATAAAGTGGAATAAAGAAAAGAGGTGCAGAACCCTGCTACACTCCCCCACCCACAAAGTCAACCAACAGAAAGGAGGAAAAAACAAAAAACTAAAACAACCAACAAGAACAAACTATGCATCAAGTGGGACAGTGAGTGGAAAGGAACTATTTCAGTCACCACACCCTGTGAACTGGAGCTGTGGAGAACCCTGCAGGATTCGCCCCGGAGGTGAGCAAATGGCTCCGGGTGCCATTAGAGAAAAGCAAAGACTCCCAGAGACCTATAAACAACCCCAGGCCAGCCGGTAAGCTTGTGCGGAAAAGCGGTGAACTTGAAAAGATACAGGGATCGCGGCTTCCCAGGTCTCCGCGCCTATGACCTAGGCTTGCAGAGAGACACGTGGGGGCCCTCACTGAGGTAAATGTCCCTCACTGAGTAATCAGAAACTAGGCGCCCGGACACAGGAGCGGGGTGCAAAAGGCACCATTTCTGTGGACACTGAACTGGGCTACAGCCCACGTCCTGGACCTGAAGGCTTTGGAACTGAGACCCAGGGCACAAAATTCGGGATGTGGGTTCCCCACGGCAGTGGGGCACAAGCAGACACAGCACCCCAAAGCCGTTGAGGCTTTCCCCACCATTCCCACTCTGTTGCCCTGTCCCACGGGGTTAAAAAAACAGCTTCCCAAGGACACTAGAAGAGATCTCTGGCGCCGCCTAGCGACCAGAAAAAAATCACCAACACCCCATAGAATAGGGACCTTTCTTCAGTAAAGATTACTTGAAACCTGTGGAAGGCTCCCGAGCATCCAGAGGTGAGCTGGGAAGTTCGCCCTGGCCAGGCCCCTTCTGGCCAGCAGTCCTAGCCCAGAGCGGGAGCGGGCACCAAAGGCCGGGGCAGACCGGGCACTCAGGGGAGTGTGTACCCATATCGCCTTTTTGGAACAGGGATCTTTCTTCAATAAATACTGCTTGAAACTGGCAAAAGGCTTCTGGAGGAGACAGAGGTGAGCTGGGAAGTTCACCCACGACAGGCCCCTTCTGGCCAGCAGTCCGAGCCCAGAGGGGGAGTGGGCACCCACGGCTAGGGCAGACCAGGCGCGTGGGAGAGTGTGTCTGTCTCCGAATCACCATTTTAGAATTGGGACGTTTCTTCAGTAAAGACTGCTTGAAACCAGCAGAAGGCTCCCAGAGGAGTCAGAGGTGAGCTGGGAAGTTTGCCCAAGCCAGGCCCCTTCTGACCAGCAGTCCGAACCCAGAGGGCGAGCGGGCACCCAGGCCCGAGACAGACCGGGCATGCGGAATAGTGTGCCTGTCTCCAAAGCGCCATTTTAGAACAGGGACCTTTCTTCAATAAAGACTGCTTGAATCTGGCAGAAGGCTCCCCATGGAGCCAGAGGGAGAAAGTTCCCTGTGCAGTCAGAGGTGAGCTGAAGGCCCCCACAAGCCCGGTCCCACCTGGCAGGAAGTTGGAGCCCAGAGGAGGATCCAGAGATTTGGAACCCAAATCTCGGGTAGCAAGCAATCCAGCTACCCGACCTCCAGGGAAGTCCGTGGGACTCCAAGATGAACCTGTAACTAAACACAGAAGGAAGAGAGATTCTGTGACAGTGACCATTGACGTACTCAAAGTACCACCGCCTCACTAGACTTCTGGCATAACAGTTTTGACTCATTTGGATTCCCAGTTTCTGAAACTCCTGAAAGAACACACCAAAAAGATGCCAGCCAGTACCAGGGGCACAGTGTCCCAACGCATAAGGAAAATTAGAAGACAGGCAGCAGGGAAAAGAAAAACTACAAGCAAAGTAGCAATGCCTCAGAAAAGAGACACACCACAAAAAAAAAAAAGCCACCCACCAGCTTGCAACTATGGTGACTTGGAAGAACTTCTGAGCCTTCCAGAAAAAGAATTTAAAATTGCCATGATGAAAAAGCTGATGGAAGTCATTAAGGAAAACAACACTCAGAAGAATGAAATTGAGTCCCTAAAGAGGGAAATGAAGGAAATGCAGGAGATCAAAGGATTAACAGAAGAGCTAAAGAATGCTGGGAAAAGTAGTGATAACAGAATAGAGGAAATGGAAGAATAAATAAGCACTCTTGAAGGCACAGAAACAAAAAGAACCAAAAGAGAAAAGGAAAGAGAAGTACAAATGAAAAAGACTGAAGAAAGACTTCAAGAACTATCTGATTCCATGAGGAAAGGAAATATAAGAGTTTTAGGAATCCCAGAAGGAGAGGAGAGAGACCTAGGAACAGAGAAAATATTCAAGGAAATAATTGAAGAGAACTTCCCAAACGTGAAGAAGGAGATGAAAATTGATATACAAGAAGCAAGAAGAACACCAAACTTCCATGATGAAAGGAAAAATACAGCAAGACACATAATAGTAAAACTCCCAAGAATCCAAGACAAGGAAAAAATAATGAAGTTGACAAAAGAGAAGAAACAGATAACATACAAAGGAAAAACAATCAGAAGACTGACATCAGAATTCTCCGAAGAAACACTATGGACAAGGAGAGAGTGGAGGGACATAGTCAACAGACTTCAAGACAGCAGATGCCAACCAAGAATACTCTATCTTGCAAAGCTTTCCTTCCTCTATAAAGAAAGAATACGGACCTTCCCAAACAAACAGAAACTCTGGAATTTCATTATGACTAAACCCCCACTCCAAAAAATACTACAAAGAGTCCTAAAGCCAGAACTGCAGAGGGATGAATAACAATGAAAGAAGGCCAAAAAAAAAGTTACTAAAAGAATAAATAAATAAAATCAAAGGAAAGACAAACACAATGGCAAATAGAGATGCTAACATATCAATGTTAACTCTAAATGTAAATGGACTAAACTCTTCAATAAAAAGACACAGAGTCACAGGCTGGATTAAGAAACAAAACCCAACCTCCTTTTGCTGTCTCCAGAAAACACATTTAGCTACAAAAGATAAAAATAGACTCAAAGTTAAAGGATAGAAAACAATCCTACAAGCAAATAGGCCAAAAAAGAAAGCAGGAACAGCTACACTTATATCAGATAAAACAGACTTCAAACTCAAAAAACTAAAAAGAGACCCCAATGGTCACTACATTATGATCAAGGGGACAACACTTCAAGAAGAAATAACACTCATTAACATATACTCACCAAATGAAGGAGCACCAAAATATATCAGACAACTATTGTCATCTTTGAAAATAAACATCAGAGAAAACACATACGAAGTAGGAGACTTCAATACACCACTATCAACAATGGATAGATCAATGAGACAAAAAATAAGTAAAGACACTAAAGCTCCAAATAAGGATCTAGAGTGCTTGGGCTTAACAGACATCTATAGAACACTAAACCCAAAAAAGTCTGAGTACACATTTTTCTCAAGCGCACATGGATCACTCTCCAGGATCAATCACAACACTGGGACCCAAGACAAACATCAACAGATACACCAAGATTGAAATCATACCAAGCATCTTTTCCGACCATGATGGCATCAAACTAGAAATAAAACATAAAAAGAAGGCAAGGTACTCTCCTACCTCATGGAGATTGAAACCCACACTATTGGAAGACCACTGGACTAGCAAGATCAAAGAAGAAATTTAAAATTTCTTTGAATTGAATGACAATGAGGACACCAATTTCCTAAATGTATGGGATGCAGCAAAAGCAGTAATAAGAGGAAAATATATAGCAGTAGAAGCTCACATCAAGAAACAAGAAAGAACTCAAAGAAACAACCTAATCTTGAAGCTTAAAGAACTAGAAAAAGAAAAACAACAACAAAAAAACAAAACCAGTAAAGAAAAGAAATAATAAAAACCAAAGCAGAAATAAATGAAATTGAAACTAAAAAAACAATCCAAAAGATCCAAAAGATAAATGAAACCAAGAGCTGGTTCTTCGAAAAAATAAATAAAATAGACAAACCGCTAGCCAGGCTCACAAAGGAAAAAAGGGAGAAAGCACAAATAAACAGGATCACATATGAAAGAGGAGAAATCACATTGGACACAGCAGAAATCAAAAGAATAATCAGTAACTACTATGAACAGTTATATGGAAACAAGTTCAACAATCTAGAGGAGATGGACAAATTCCTACAACTCTACAATCACCCAAAGCTAGATAAAGAAGAAATAGAACACCTAAACAGACCAATTACAAGCAGCAAAATTGAAATGGTAATCAAAAACCTCCCCAAAAACAAAAGCCCAGGACCTGATGGATTTACAAATGAATTCTACCAAACATTCAGAGACGAATTAGTGCCTATCCTTCACAAACTCTTCCAAAAAATTGAGAAGGAAGGGATAATACCAAACACGTTCTATGAAGCCAACATTACACTAATACCAAAACCGAACAAGAACAACACAAAAAAAGAAAACTACAGGCCAGTCTCCCTAATGAACACTGATGCAAAAATCCTCAATAAAATTTTAGCTATCAGAATCCAACAATGTATCCATAAGATAATTCACCACGACCAAGTAGGATTCATTCCAGGGACACAAGGATGGTTTAACATCCGAAAATCAATCAACGTTATCCAACACATCAACAAAAAGAAATATAAAAACCATATGATAATATCAATAGATGCTGAGAAAGCTTTCGACAAAGTGCAACACCCATTCATGACAAAAGCCATTGAAATTCTTGGGATACAAGGAACATACCTCAACATCATAAAGGCCATATATGACAAGCCAACAGCCAGTATCATTCTCAATGGTGAAAAGCTGAAAGCATTTCCATTAAGATCTGGAACAAGACAAGGATGTCCACTCTCACCACTGCTTTTCAATATAATACTGGAAGTCCTAGCCAGAGTAATAAGACAAGAGAAAGACATACCAGGAATCCAAATAGGAAAAGAGAAGTCAAACTATCACTATTTGCAGATGATATGATAATATACATAGAGAACCCCAAAATTCCACAGAAAAACTAATTCAACTCATCAAT
This sequence comes from Talpa occidentalis, assembly GCF_014898055.3. NCBI lineage: Eukaryota > Metazoa > Chordata > Mammalia > Eulipotyphla > Talpidae > Talpa > Talpa occidentalis. The sequence continues at coordinate 51,765,198 of NW_023601212.1, forward strand.
CAGTTCAGTAAAGTGGCAGGATACAAAATCAACATGCAAAAGTCAGTAGCCTTCCTATACACAAACAATAAATCTGAAGAAGAAATAAAAATAACATCCCTTTTATTACTGAAACAAAAAATACTTGGGAATAAATCTAACAAAAGAGGTAAAGGACCTATACAAAGAAAACTATAAAACACTGTTTTGTTTTGTTTTTTAAGATTTACTTATTTAGTTATACAAGCACTGTGTACATTCAGAAGCACGGGAGGGTGAGAGAATTCACCAGAGCCAGAGCGAGGAGCAGAGCTGGCAGAAGGACCGATGTACACTGCTGAGAGGAGCAGTGGACGGCAGGAGAGGTCTGCGCGCCATGTAGGACCCTCCTCCGGTGGCCAGGGAGCAGCCAGGAATCGAACCGGCACAGCAGAGGCTGCGGGCAGCTTCACAACCCAGCGCTCAACTGCTGCACCACCGGGGAGGCCCCAAAACACTGTTAAAAGAAATAGAAGACACAAAGAAATGGAAAGACATCCCCTGCTCATGGATTAGAAGAATAAATATTATTAAAATGGCCATCCTACCAAAAGCAATATACAGATTCAATGCTATTCCAATAAAAATTTCAATGTCATTCTTGAAAGAAATAGAACAATTATTGGTGAAATTCATGTGGAATCACCAAAAACCCTGAATAGCCAAAGCTCTCCTGAAAAAAAAAAAAAAAGGGAATGGAGGCATCAAGGCATCATACTCCCAGACTTCAAACTATACTACAAAGCCATAATCATCAAAACTGCATGGTATTGGAACAAGAACAGACACACAGACCAATGGAATCGAATAGAAAATCCAAAAATAAACCCACAGATTTATGGCCAACTAATTTTTGACAAAGGAGCAAAGAATATGCATTGGAGCAAAGAAAGTTTGTTCAATAAATGGTGCTGGGAAAAGTGGGTCACTACATGCAAAAGAATGAAGCTTGACTACTACCTAACACCATGCACAAAAACCAACTCAAAATGGATTAAAGAACTAGACATAAGACCTGTAATGTTTATAGTTAAATAGAATTTATAGTTAAATGGAATAACCCATTCTATTTCCCCTTGTACTTTAAGTCCTATTTTGCTCAATTAGACAGGCAAAAAAAAAAAATTACATATGGGTTATAGAGAAGGAAACTAAATAATCAATATCCACTGGTAATGTCACCAACATGGAAAACCAGAAAAAACATACAGATAAATTAGGATTTAAAAGGGATTTTATCAAAGTTTGCAAATACAATATCAATATGCAAAAACTCATGGTAATACTATGCATGAATAATGATGACAGCATTCTATTTAAAGGTTGCCAAATATATATCAATGACAAAACATCAAGATAATTTTGTGCACCAGCAATAATGAGTATATTTCATATTCAAAAGTACTATGTTTAGTAATGTGCCAGATCTACCCCTCTTTGTCTTGTTTTGTATTACTGGATCTGGATCCTGTACATTTCTTCTTTGCCAGCTGGCACAATGTTGGGATTTGTCAATAGAGGGCACTAGTGAGATGCTACAAGACTGAGCAAGGAAAGAGTTTCTCTGACTGCCTTTGGTGTACCTTCTTCCTTTCCCTACAGTGTGGCCATCGGTGGTTTGCAAAACACACAGTGATGCCCACACTTTGACTAGTTTCACTGGTGTCTAAAGAAATACCTTTTTTTTGCGAGTATTGTGTGAAAAATGCAATGTTGCACAGACACCACTTCAATAGACAGATTCTGTTTGCAGTCCTAATTCACTGGTCCCTAATCACCTGCTCATCAGCTCAGGTCTTTAACTTCTTTTTTAAAATTATTATTATGATTTCTTTTCATTTTAACACTGGGATTACATTTTTGCTTTTCCGTAGTGGCACATGTTCTACTCACCCTCCACCAAATCACACAAACCAACACCACCTCAGCCTCCCTTTCCCATGACTTCCCCCCCCCATTCCCTCCAGTAACCACTAAATCCTTTCACTAAGTTCAAAATTTATTACTGTTGTATTTTTCCTGTGCATGTTTTATGGTTATTTATAATCCGCAGATGAATGGAACCATCTGATAGCTATCTTTCACTTTCTGACTTATTTTATTTAATCACCCCATGGTTCCCTTGAACTTCTTCATCACTCAGTGATCCATGGACACTCTTTCCAATGAAATCAGATTCTCAGCCTTGGGAGGAGAGCTGTTCTGATGTGTTCTTCCCTTGGGAATTTTCCCTAAGCTCTTAAGGTAGTAACTGCTGCCTACATTTGCTGTTTCTGTGTTATTTAATGCTTTCTTTTACCCTTTTTAGAAATCAATCACCTTTTACTAGTTAATAATTCTTCATGTTTTCTTTTTTTAATTACAGATAAGGTAATTCATAAAGAGAGAAAAGACACATATGACCACAAATGGTTAGCATCAGAATGCATTAAAAACAACAGCAAAACAAAGAAAAAATAAGCCAATAGTCAAATAGAGAAAAACCCGCCAACTCTGGGGGCCCAGCCACAAGCCATGGAAAATAACAGCAAGGCCTGGTCCCCATGAACTGTGGCTCTTACAGCAGTGAGTTGAAGGGACACAGATCAGAGAGATATTCCCATGGATAAGCGTGGAATTGACTATCCCTGGACAGCAGAGATCAGTGCAGACTTCAACAGGGTCTATGAGAAAAAATATGAAAAGGTACTCAACTTTCACTAGTACTCAGGGAAATATAAAGAAAATTACAATAATTGCTCATTTCCTATCTACCAGTCTGGCAAAAAAATAAAATCTAATGATGCCAAGTGTTGGCATAGGCGTGAAGCAATGCATATTGCCATGCTGTTCCAGGTGTACATTGTGCAATCATTTAGGAGAAATATTTGGAATCACCCAATAAAGCTGAATCTGACACCCAATTTTTTCATCTTAAATTCATATCCACTCTTGCTTCTCTGCAAAAGAATGTATATGAGAATTTCTGAATTAAAATGCATCATTTTAAAGAGGCAAAAATTGGAAACAATCCAATTTCTATCAAAAATACAACAAATAAAGAAATTTTGAGTTATTACCATGAGGGAATAATGTTTAACTCTATTTGAAAAAATCAAAAGCTATGAATAGTAAAACAAATGAATCTCCGAAAATATTAAATAATGAAAATAAGTCAAGAAAGTATACATTGAACATGATCTTATTTATTAAATAGCTGTAACAAGATAAATTAAGCAAAATACTTTTAGGGAAAAATTCATTTTTTAACACTAAAAAAAGCAAAGAAATTCAGGATACAGGCTATCTCTATAGAGGAGGAAAATAGTTAGACTGGGTGGAATATATAGGGGCTTCAAAGCTTAGAAGTTCTGTACATGTACTAAATTGTGGCTCCACACAGTCCCATTTTATTATTGCTATTTATTATTATTCCTTACAGTACACACTTTATAATAATGTAATGTATTTAGCATTTGTAATATGTTTATTTTATTTTATTAAAGATTTATTTATTTATGCATACAAGAACTGGGGTGTAGGCCAGAAATGTGGGGAGTAAGGGGGTTCACCAGAGGCAGAGTGGGGAGCAGAACAGGTAGATCTACTTAAATACACTGCTAAGGGGAGCAGTCAGGGGCGGGCAGGAGAAGTCTGCTGTGTCATGTGGGTTAGCTCCCTGGCAGGGGATCAAACTCAGGCCATAGCAATGATAGCTCTAAGACTTAACCCCCATGCCACCAGGGAAACCCTGTAATATGTTCAATAAAATTTTAATTACATGTAATTAATGCATGTAATACACATGTAAATCAATGAGAAAAATGTTTGAAAGAGAATTCAGGAGCAAGTGGCAAGATGGGAGCAGAATGAAGACAATGGGTTTGCCTTCTCCTTATATTCTCAACTAGATTACAACAGAACAAAGCCAGTAACTGAAGGTAAGACAGAGGATTGCAGCACACACTGGGAGCAATACCCAGAGGAGGGAGCCTCAGTCTTGCCACAAATCACAAGCTACAGGAACTTGGTCACCAGCTGCCAACTATGGGAGCCCAGCCACAAGCCATGGAAAATAACAGCAGGGCCTGGCCCTCATGAGCTGTGGCTCTTAGAGAGGTGAGTCAGAGGGACATGGATCGGAGAGACATTCCCATAAGAGTGGAATTGACTATCCCTGGACAGCAAAGACCAGTGCAGACTTCAATAGGGTCAACACTGAGGTGACTCACACGACATTGAAAATGAGGTGGATGTGGTCTGGAAGGCTTGTGGTCTAGAATAGAGGACACTGCGGCAGGACTGTGTGGTTGTGTGGAGGCACGCTCCCCTGAAGTAGGGGAAAGCCTTTTGGGGAGCTGACTGCTGCACATAGGCTGGATCTCCAGTAGAGATAACAACAGATCAAGAATTCTGATCTGCAGTCTGCTTTCCCACTTCGTAGGACAGGTACCTTCCTTTCAAGTTACACTGAGAGCACAGGGAATTCCAAGCCTAGCATCTCAAAGACCAGAGAGGAGGGATATAGTAGTGCCACAAACAGGAGCCAGCCCAAGTCCAATTCATCCACACAAATACCTGGACCCTCCATTGTCCCTCCTCCACTCTCCTCTCTCAGCAACTATAAAAAACAGATCCCTGTACAGAAAGCAGCAAAGGCCAAAATAAATCAATAAAATCAAACAGCACTACCTGTGGGAAAAATAAAATAGTTTAATCCCCTAAGTTACTGCCAAAGATTTTTTAAAATAATATTAAAATAGGGCCTTCCTGGTGGTGCAAGGGGTAAAGACAATAACCTATGAAGCTATTCGCAGCCGTTGCAGCACTAGTTCGATCCTCAGCCAGGGAGTTACCAACATGGTGCAGCAGACTTCTCCTGCCCTGCCCGCTGCTCCGTTTAGCAGTGTATTTCAGTCAGTCTGCCTGTTCTCGTCCCCACTCTGTCTCTGGTGAATCCTCTCCCTCCCCATGCCCCACCTCTGGCCTGTACCCCAGTTCTTGTATGCATAAATAAATGTATCTTTTAAAAATAATATTAAAATAGGGAGACCTCAAGTAGCAAAACTGGCTCACAATAAAGAAAAAACATGGAGACCTCAGGAGCCCATAACACCACAAGGTCAGAAAAATTCTCCAGAAATCAAACACAAAAGACAGAAAAGCATATCGACTTATCAACTAGAGTTCAAAATTTCAATAATAAAGAAATTCAAAGAGGTGGAATAAAATTCAGAAAGTCAGAGTAATACAAGAGATCTCAGGAAAGCTAATCAAAAAGATCCAACACTATTCAGAGAAAAAATTAGTGAGCTCAGAAATAAAATCAATGAGCAAAAGATAGAAAATGGAATTTTAAATAAAGTAACAAATTCTGGAGGTCAAGAACACAACAAATGAGATCAAGAACCCTAGAGAAAGCTATGGAAATAAAATATTGATCAGATGGAGGATTGAGTAGATGACCTTAAAGATAGTAATTCATTAAGGATCCAGGTGGAAGAAGAGATTGAAATGAGATGTAAAAAAATGAAGTAGGGCCTCCCTGGTGGCTCAAGAAGTTAAGACGCAGCACTGTGAGGCCTGTTTTGCCTGCTGCTCCCCTCAGCAGTGTATTTCAGTCAGTCTGTCTGTTCTGTTCCCCACTCTGTCTCTGGTGAATCCTCTCACCCCCCACGCCTCTGGCCTGTACCCCAGTTCTTATATGCATAAATAAATAAATCTTTAAAAAACAAAGAAAATGAAGTAATCAAGTTATGAAAACAACCTAAATAACCATCTACAGATCAGTGGATTAAGATTTGATATATACACAAAATGGAATACTGGTCAACTATTTTTTTAAAGATTTATTTTTTATTTATACAATAGCTGGGGTACAGGCCAGAGGCACGGAAGGGTGAGAGGATTCACCAGAGACAGAGCGGGGAACAGAACAGGCAGATTGACTGAAATACACTGCTGAGGGGAGCAGTGGGCGAGACAGGAGAGGTCTGCAGCACCATGTGGGACTTCCCCTGGCCTGGCGGGAATCAAACCTGGGCTGCAGAGGCAGCTGACCACTTCACAACACGGCACTCAACCCACTGCGTCACTGGGGAGGCCCCTCAACTATTAAAAAAATATAATATCTTGCCATTCATGACAACATGGATAGAACTGGAGGAGATTATTCTAAGTGAAATAAGTCAGAAGAAGAAATGGATGATTTTTACTCATAGATGGAATATTCACATGTGAAATAAAACACAGGAACTGATAAAACTGAATGAAAACATATCCTAGAAATGTGACAATGAAGTTGAGACTACTCCAGAGTGGTGGTAGGGGCGGGAACAAAGTGGGGTGGGTGTGGACGACTTATGGTGAAGGTACATGGCTGCTTTGATGGTTGGTGTGTTGTAGTGATATATACCTGAGGCGGTGTGAACCTGTTCCCTAAGTCATATACACTATTGTAAACAATTTTACCTCAATAATAAATATATAGATACACTCATATATGAGTTAAATTAGTTGAATCATATCCCAGTGTCTGTATTTTGAATTCTACCTCAAAATTCAGCATTTATAATAAACCATGGATAGGCCTACTGAAAAAAAATTCATCCACACCAGTGATCAAATATCTGAAATCAAAACAATAAAAATAGCTATTGAAACTGTTATAGGACAGGGAGAGGGGCAGCCCAAGCCCCGCAAACCTGCCTATTCTAAATGGATTCTGCCATCCGCCGCATCAACACAAAACATAGGAGACTTTAATGGGAAGGAACTTTAATTAAACTAGGAAACAATACAGGTGAGGCAAAGAGTCTAGTTTCTAAATGAAGCACCCAAAGTTACCCATCCCCTCGTGGGTAAAACTCCATCCATATGGGGTCGGCCCAGAGCAAGGCCCCAAAGCCTGCCACAAGTCTAAAACATCTTCCAGTGGGGACCCACAGAAAAGGGTCACAAACAACCGGACAAGCCCAGAAGGAAAAGAGCAAAATCAACATCAAGATAAAAGCTGCCATTGTCACCTCCCCACAGGTCTCACCCACATCTGTGTCACCCAGTCCACGTCCAAAAGACAAGCGCAGTTTCTTCACGTGTCTCTAGGCTCCATGCGCCTCCTCCAGGTCTCCTTGCTCCATCCTGCTTCCTTCCTCCATCTCTTCCTGCAGCTTCTTCTCTTGCTGCTCAGCTCCACCCTCCCTTGGGTGGGGCAGGGAACCTCCCCCTTTCCTGGGGACCACCCTGTTACAATCCCCCCTTTTATGAAACAAACACACCGGAGAAACCAAAAGTCACATTTGCGCTTGTGGTAGCCAGTGCCATAGGGAAGCCCAATTTCCCATGGGGCTGACTAACCACGGATGGCTCTGTCCTAAATCACGTTGGACGCCAAATCTGTTATAGGACAGGGAGAGGGGCAGCCCAAGCCCCGCAAACCTGCCTATTCTAAATGGGTTCTGCCATCCGCCGCATCAACACAAAACATAGGAGACTTTAATGGGAAGGAACTTTAATTAAACTAGGAAACAATACAGGTGAGGCAAAGAGTCTAGTTTCTAAATGAAGCACCCAAAGTTACCCATCCCCTCGTGGGTAAAACTCCATCCATATGGGGTCGGCCCAGAGCAAGGCCCCAAAGCCTGCCACAAGTCTAAAACATCTTCCAGTGGGGACCCACAGAAAAGGGTCACAAACAACCGGACAAGCCCAGAAGAAAAAGAGCAAAATCAACATCAAGATAAAAACTGCCATTGTCACCTCCCCACAGGTCTCACCCACATCTGTGTCACCCAGTCCACGTCCAAAAGACAAGCGCAGTTTCTTCATGTGTCTCTAGGCTCCATGCGCCTCCTCCAGGTCTCCTTGCTCCATCCTGCTTCCTTCCTCCATCTCTTCCTGCAGCTTCTTCTCTTGCTGCTCAGCTCCACCCTCCCTTGGGTGGGGCAGGGAACCTCCCCCTTTCCTGGGGACCACCCTGTTACAAAACCACAAAAAATTAAGTTGATATGCACATAACAATAGAGTAATGAATTAGGTATTCATGTTCAGTGTACTAGGTATAAACTATTACATATCTGGAAAGTAATTTGCAATGTGCATCACTGGTGTTAAAAATGATTTCATTGTTTGATGTTATTTCCTGTTCTCATTATCAAAGTGGTCCCCAGAAAGAGTATATACTGATATTCATCAGGGCATTTCTTAAAAATCTCAAAATATTTAAAGAATTTAATGTCCACATAAACTATGGACAAGTAAATTAAATTATGGCACATCATTGGGTGAACTATGCAAACATCAAAGAGATATCTTCAAGTTTTAGTATGTGACAAAACATAAAATTATGAGGAATAAATAAAGATTCTAAGCAATGTATCCTAAAGACCCTAAAAATAATTATCTTTGATCCTCTATTCATGTTTTAGGCATCAATTGAGAGTCTCTGACAACACTTAATAATTTACTCAGAGATTTTTGAACTATGTCAGAATAGTGATAGTGACTACCTCTGAATACAAAAATTATCGGAGCTTCTTTTTTTTTGTATGTTTCAAAATCTCACCTAAAAAGAACGCATGTTTTGTACAAAAATATGTTAGTAACATTTCATTAATTCATTCAATAAGTATGCTCTTAATATGTGCTCTGTCTAGACACTGAGGGTTTGTTTATGAATAAGAATGACACTACCCGGTTCCCTCAGAGCTCACATTCAAGGACAGGAGACAGAAAATAAACAAGGAGAAAAATCCTGCTGCTTTGGACATGGGGTGGATGTAATGGTCTCAGCAGCTGAGAATACGGTGTCACGTACCAAGAGGGGAAGAAAGCAAGAGTGTCAAACTCATTACCAAGTTACTGATCAAGTGATGCATGTGAAATATACAATATAGACATATTATCATTGAATTTAGTTCCATTGAATACTCTGGAAAATGGTTTAACTCCGCCTTTCTTCAAATCATGAAAATAAAAACAACTTTGTTTTTGTTATGAAAATTTCAATCTAATGAGTCTAAGCACTATTTATTAGAGAAATAATCTTTGAAAATTAAAGTAGCTCAAGAGTCTATAATTCTTTGCAGCTTCAGGTTTGAATTTCTTAACTTACTGTAGATTCTGAGAAAATTAGATGTGAAAGTTTTTGAGAAGCGTTTTGTAGTTTCTTTAATCAAATTATTGCACTTTCTGTCTAAATCTTTAAGGGTACTGAGCCTCCTCTAATTATACTCATCATCTGCCCCTTGATGATAGATTAATCAATCTCTTTTTGGCTTCAGAGGAGAGATTCAGAATTATGAAGTCATCTCAAAGTCAGAATGATGAGGTCATCGCCACATGTTTTAATATCACAGATGCGCCTCATATTTTATTTGCAGTTATTACTAGATTCACATGATGTTATTAAATGACAAGGTAGGTTTATTGTGACTTATCAAATACCAAAAGGAAAATTATATTTACATAGTCACAAACTTAAGGAAATAACCTGCATTCCTTAAGTTCAAATCGAAAGAAATTTCAGTATCATTTCTAGGACAAAAGTCATTGAAATCCACCGCTGTCTCTTCACTGGTGCACTGATGGCCCACCTCAGGAGTTAGCCTTTTATTCTTGAGGATCGTCTATTGTCATCAGTCCTCATGAATGAATTTCAGACATTTAACTTACAGAGGTCAAACCACTTCTAAATGATAACTAAGTGCTAAAACAACAAATGAGTAAATCAAGAAGTTGTGTGTATACGTATGTATGTGTGTACACATATGTGTGTATGCATGTGTTTATATATATATGTAATACTACTCAGTAATCAAAAAAGATAAATTCATGCCATTTGCAACAACATGGATGGAACTGAAAGGGATAATGCTAAGCAAAATAGAAAGATAAATACTAGAGGTGTCGCTTACATGTGAAATACAGAGAAGTTGGGGCCTCCCTGGTGGTGCAAGAGGTTAAGACACAATCTATGAAGCTGTCCGCAGCCTCTGGAGTGCGAGTTCGATCCCCAGCCAGGGAGCCACCCACATGGCGCAGTAGACCTCTCCTGACTCACCCGCTGCTCCCCTCAGCGGTGTATTTCAGTCAGTCTGCCTGTTCTGTTCCTGACTCTGTCTCTGGTGAATCCTGTCACCTGTAGCCTGTACCCCAGCTCTTGTATGCATAAATAAATAAATTTTTAAAAATATATATAAAGTCAAAGAGTCAGCAAAGACAAACTTTGAAACCAACCCTTGAAATCTGCCCTACAACTAAGGCATCAAGAGGGGTAGGGGGAAGGGGAGAACAGGGTAGGAAGAGAGCACAATGGACTATGGTGGTGGGCTATTTGCTTTACAGTGACTACACCTGTAGGGGAGACCCTCTACTTCCAAAACACAAACAAGGGTCAATCAGGGAGCTGCCCACATGGTGCAGCAGACCTCTCCTGACTCGCCCACCGCTCCCTCAGCAGTGTATTTCAGTTGATCTGCCTGTTCTGCTCCCCACTCTGTCTCTGGTGAATCTTCTCATACCCCCACACCTCTGGCCTATACCCCAGTTCTTGTATGCATAAATAAATAAATCTTTTAAAAAAAACTTCCAGGACTTAGGTTAAGCCAGCTGAAGTTGATAGTTATTAAATTTGATACAATTTACCTAGATCATTTGAGAGAAGGTAACTGTAATAAAATCAAGGAACATGACATAGAAAGAACTCATGGATGGTATGGTTCCCATCCCTGCAAAAGGCCTACTATAGGGAAACAGACCAATTATCCTGACATATCATGACATTGACCTCAACTTGAACTCTGCTTCCCAGCACTTTTCTGTCTACCATGTGGATGCCCCAGAGCAACAGGAAGGTACAATCTCATCCCCAACTTTCCCAACAGTTTCCCACAATGAACAACTGACCAAAACATTGCCTTCTGTTCTTACTTAAGTCTGAAAAATTGTCCTTGGGGTTGAAGTTGGTGCTGGAGCTCACATCCTTAGTGAAATTGCACTCAGTCACCCAGTGCTTGTGAAAGACCTCATTAACATTGACCCTTGTGCTATAAAGTCAGGATTAACTGGGCAGTTTCCAAATTCTCAGAATTGACAAGCACTGTTGTGGACACTGTTTTGTCTCATTGCACTGGACAGGATGAATTGCAGTTCAATCTGGACCTGTTTTAAAGCTCCCCCACTGTTGGGCTTCCTGGTGGTGCAGGGGGTTAAGACACAGCAGTATGAAGCTATCGCAGCCACTGCAGCACTAGTTCAATCCCTACCAGGGAGCTGAACCACACGGTGCAGCAGAACTCTCCTGTCTCTCCCACTGCTCCCCTCAGCAGTGTTTTTCAGTAGATCTGCCAGTTCTTTTCCCCACTCTGTCTCTGGTGAATCCTCTCACCCCCCCACACCTCTGGCCTTTACCCCAGTTCTTGTATACATAAATAAATAAATCTTTAAAAAATAAATAAATAAAGCTACCCACTGCACACTGCCCAAGATATAACCAAGATAACCTGTAGCACTTCCTGAGCTCCTATTAGGGATGCAGAGATCTGGAGATTGAAAGACACATGCTAGGTCAAAATGATAGCAGATCAGTGGAGTTTTTAGGGTTCTCTATGTATATTATCATATCGTCTGCAAATAGTGATAGTTTTACTTTTTCTTTCCCTATCTGGATTCCTTGTATGTCTTTCTCTTGTTTTATTGCCCTGGCTAGGACCTCCAGTATTATATTGAAGAGCAGTGGTGAGAGAACACATCCTTGTCTTGCTCCTGATCTTAAAGGAAAAGCCTTTAGCTTTTTGCCATTGGGAATAATGTTGGCGGTGGGTTGTCGTATATGGCTTTTATCATGTTAAGGTATGTTCCTTCTATGCCGAGAATTTCAAGGGCCTTCATCATAAATGGATGTTGGACTTTGTTGAATGCTTTCTCAGCATCTATTGATATGATCATATGTTTTTTATTTTTCTTTTTGTTGATGTGTTGGATTACACTTTCGATTTTCATATGTTGAACCATCCTTGTGCCCCTGGGTTGAATCCCACTTGATCGTGGTGTACTATCCCTTTGATGCATTGTAAAATATATAGAAGAAAATATAGGTAAAATACTACAATACATACATCTCAGAAACATCTTTAAAGACTCATCACCCAAAGCAGTGATAGTGAAGGCAAAGATAAACACCTGGCATTACATCAAACTGAAAAGCTTCTGCAAAACAAAAGAGACATTAACCAAAACAGAGAGACACCCCACTGATTGGGAAAAAATCTTTGCACTCCATCCAACTGCTAAGGGACTGATTATGATATACAAAGAACTCACATGACTGAACAAAAACAAAATAAACAATCCAGTCAAGAAATGGGCAGAAGAACTCAAAAGACATTTCTCCAAAGAGGAAACGCAAATGGCCAACAGGCATATGAAAAAATGTTCAACATCCCTGATACTCAGGTAAATGCAAATCAAAACCACTCTGAGATACCACCTTACACCAGTAAGAATGGCACATATAAAAAAAAAAAAAAAACAAAAAAACAAAAAAACCAGCAACAACAAATGTTGGCGAGGATGCCGTGAAAAAGGCACTCTCCTACATTGCTGGTGGGAGTGCAGACTGGTCCAGCCATTGTGGAAAGCTGTCTGGAGGTTCCTCAGTCTACTAAAAATGGAGCTACCATTTGATCTGGCAATTCCACTCCTAGGGATGTACCCAAAGGACCCAAAAACTGTGATTCAAAAGAGCATCTGTACACCTATGTTTATTGCAGCACTATATACAATAGGTAAAACCTGGAAACAACCCAAATACCCAAAAATAGATGACTGGATCAAGAAGATGTGGCATATATACACAATGGAATATTATTCAGCAATCAAAAAAGATAAACTCATACCATTCACAGCAACATGGATGGAGGTAGAAGGAATTATGCTCAGTGAAATAAACCAGAAGGAAAAAGAAAATATCAGATGGTTTCACTTATAACAGGAATACAGGGGAACCAAATAAGACATCAGTGTAAAAAATAATAATAATAGCAGTACAAAACACAACAAAGCAAAAACAGACAATTATAAACCAAAGACATCCTGCAGGGGAGGAGGAGGGAGAAGGGTCAGAGGAAGGGAGGGAGGAGCACAGGGGATTGTGGTGACAGGGGACATGGGTGCCTTGGGGAAGGAAATTCTATGGGGACTCAATCTGAGTGGGGGAAGCAAATATTGTCTAAAAAATGTTAAAAATGATAAATGTTAAAATTTTAAAAATCTAAAAAAATGATAGCAGATCAAAGACAATAAAGTGTTTTACTTTATTGAATAAGAGATATGAGCTTTGACTTAAAGTTGAAAATGATTTTCAAAGTGATAAAGCAGTCCTATTGTCAGTCTATAAATTTTTTTTAGTTTTCAGCTTCTCATGTTTATGCATGTGAGCCATGACTTTAAAATCAATGTCATGTTGTATTAAAAATGCATAACTAAGAAAACAGACACTTAGACTTGCAAGTAGTACCATCATTTCAGCCTTTGGGGAGCTTTTGCCATCTTCCTGCTTATGTTCTTTAGTATACAAGTAGGTAAAAGTATTTGTTCTGTATTAAAAAGATTGTGATGAGATTCAATTGAGCAATCTTAAATGTGGACGTCCACTGAACTTAAAATTTATTAGAGAAACATATTTTGCTGGGGGTGGAGTCTTATCATCACTACTATGGTGAGCAGAACAGTGCCTGCTCCTAAGATGCCCTGGTCCTAATCCTCAGAAATTTTGAATGTGTTACCTTATATCACAAAGGGAATTTTGAAGATGTTATTAACTTAAAAATGTGGCGATGGATAGATAGATCATCTGGGTGGTGACAAAGATTATGTTCTTGATCAAACTCTAGTCAGGTGCCTCTGAGCCCTGTTCTCAACTTGACTTCAACCATGACCCTTAAAGTCTTGAACACTAATAGTTTCTAACGGTTGAGGTCATATCTGTGACAACCTTAGTTTTGCCTTAAGTACCTATCTAAGAAGACTCAAACCTGACAAAAGAATTTACAGTTGTCTCAGTCAGCACCTGAAGCTAGGGGACCCCCATCTCCCAGTCTGTGGGAAGGAAGAAGCCTAACTTTCATGAGGGCCAGTCAACAAAACAATGGTTTTCATGTGGACCAACCTCCATATCCTGCTTTGCGAAATTTTTCATTTCCTACATCCTCTCAAGTTGCTCCCCTCCTCGCTCCCTCATCACCCTCTCTACTCCCTCACCCCCTCCACACTCCCTCATCTCCTCCCTCATCCCCTACTCCCTTGTCCCCTTCTGTGGTCCTTCAGCCCCCACCCTGCTCCTCATCTCCACCCTACTCCCTCATCTTCCTCCCCATCCCTTATCCCCTACCTACTCTTTCATCCCCCTTCCTACTTCTCATTCTCTCTTTAAAACACCTCATCCTTTCTCTGCAAATGGGAATGAAGCTCAGGAATTTCTCCTATTGTCAGTAGTCACTGAATAAAATCTGTTTTCACTTTTTAACTTCTTTTTGGCTGCATTTCTCTTTGACAGTGGGTCCTATATAAAATGACAAGGTTCTTATAAAAGAGAAGTAGGAAGATCACAGAGAAGGAGATGGGAAAATGCAAAAAGAGGTAGAGATACAGTGAAGAGCGAAGGAATATGGGTAACCTCTAAAACCTAGAAAAGGATTATTTCTTAGAGCCTAGAGAGGAATGCAATCCTACCAATATCTTGTTTTTAGCTCTCTGTTTAGACTTTTTTTTTTAAAGATTTACTTATTTATTTATGCAAGCACTGGGTACAGTCATAAGTGCGGGAGGGTGAGAGAATTCACCAGAGCCAGAGCAGGGAGCAGAGCAGGCAGAAGGACCAACGTACACTGCTGAGGGGAACAGTGGGTGGCAGGAGAGGTCTGTCGCACCATGTGGAACCCTCTCCCAGCAGGCAGCCAGGCATCAAACCGGCGCTGCAGAGGCTACGGGCAGCTTTGCAACCCAGCGCTCAACTGCTGCACCACCGGGGAGGCCCTCTCTATTTAATCTTCAAAACTGTAAGATGATAAATTTATGTTATTTTAATGCACTAAGTTTGTGGTGATTTGTTACAACAGCAGTGGATCACATCATCTGTGCTACATGATCAGCCCAACAAAAGTTAGTGTCATATAACTACTTCCTGGAGTAGTAGTAAATCAGTTATCCTTATGGACTTTGGGGACCATGAAAGAGCATGAACTTCTAACAGACTGACATCAACACATTTTTGAGGAATATATCTTCAAGTAGGTCCATGATTCAAATCAAATATTTTTCTTTGGGAACATGCAATACATATTAAATATCAGAGCCCTTGCAAAAGACTGAGTGGTAGAAATTTTTGACACTTAAGTGTTAAGATCATTTTCTTGTGAACATTTTACAAAGTTGATTCATCTTTACTGAAACGGATTCATTTCACAAATTCTAAGGGAAAATTTTAACTTATATGATAATGCTCTCTTAAGTAGAACTGCTCATAGGACAATGTGAAAACATTATCAAATGCGGCCCCTAGGCCAGGGGTTGATTGTGCCTATTTGGTGTGCTTCTCTATAGAAGGGAACGGATGGGGCCTCCCTGGTGGTGCAGCAGTTGAGCGCTGGGTTGCAAAGTTGCCCGCAGCCTCTGCAGTGCCGGTTCGATCCCAGCTGCCAGGAGAGGGTCCCACATGGCTCTACAGACCTCTCCTGCCACCCACTGTTCCCCTCAGCAGTGTACTTCATCGGTCTGCCTGTTCTGTTCCCCTCTCTGGCTCTGGTGAATTCTCTCACCCTCCCGCGCTTCTGACTGTACCCAGTGCTTGTATAAATAAATAAATAAATCTTTACAAGAAAAAAAAAAAAAAAACAGAAGGGAACGGATGATAGACTATTCTCCCAGAAACAGCAGAGAGAGACCAAATAGCAAAGATCAGCAATTATGAATGACCTCTATGGTGTGATTTCTTTAAAAAAAAAAAAAAGATTTATTTATTTATACAAGAACCGGGGTACAGGCCAGATGTGCGGGAAGGTGAGAGGACCCACCACAAACAGAGCAGGGAACAGAACAGGCAGACTGACTGAAATACACTGCTGAGGGGAACAGCAGGCGAGACAGGAGAGGTCTGCTGCACCATGTGGGTATCTCTGCGGCCGGCAGGACAGGGATCGAACCAGCACCTCAGAGGCTGTGGACAGCTTCACAGCACTGCGCCTGCACCATCACAGAGACCCCATGATTTCTTTGTGGTAATTCATTTTCCCTTTCTTCAGAGTTTAGAGTGATTTTTGTTGTTGTTGTTGTTATTGTTTTACCATGAGAGGCACAAAAAAATAAAGTTAGGGCTTCCCTAGTGGTGCAAGGGATTAAGCACAGCACTGTGAAGCTATCCAGAGCCTCTGCAGCATGAGTTCGATCCCCGGGCAGTCAGGTAGCTACGCAGATGGCACGGCAGACCTCTCCTGTCTGGCCCACTGCTCCCTTTAGCAGTACATCTGCCTGTTCTGTTCCCCACTTGGTCTCTGGTGAATCCTCTCCCTCCCCCCACCACCTCTGGCTTGTACCCCAGTTCTTGTATGCATAAATAAATATTTTTTTAAAAAAAGAAATTTCCTTAGTTAATGTTAATTAGAATGAGTATCTGGTTCACATTTACCCAGTCATGAGGATGTTCACTAACATTCTCACTTCAGTGTATACTTTATAATCTTAAATGCAATGGTCTCACACAAAGCAGTTTTTCCAAGATATACTCAAAGCAAACAGATCGTGTACATTTCTGGTCCAGTCATCTGCATTTTTATCTGCCACAAGTATGGAAAACAACTGAAAAATCACTTATTTTCAGGATTCTTCCTGATGTTCATCTAGGGTCACGGATAGTAACAATTCAACCTGGATGAACACTTGTGGCAAGAGAAATGGAAATGATATTTTTCTGGGAACTCCTGTTTTGTCACCATTAAATCATGCTACGAAATGGTTTCAGACTGGAAAAATTCCATGTCTGCTCCATCGTCAGGCCCTGTGACTCCAGTGCTCTGTGGGTATTTTTCCTTCAAACTCTAAACTTCCTTTAGCTTAGTTTAAATTTAAATTCATTTCAACTGGAAAGTCTGTAAAGAAAAATATTATGTTTCAACTATAAGTTTGGAAAGGATTCTGTTGTTGTGGCCTTTTGCAGATTTTGTAATGGCAAAATTGCATTGACTACAAACAACCCTTCTTTTAACAGATGTGCATGATACACTTGGTTTAGGAAAAGGAAACCAATTATGGTCTGAGATCCATTGGTAATGAAGTAATGTCTCCAAAATCACCATGAACATTCTATCTT
Source organism: Talpa occidentalis (assembly GCF_014898055.3). NCBI lineage: Eukaryota > Metazoa > Chordata > Mammalia > Eulipotyphla > Talpidae > Talpa > Talpa occidentalis. The sequence goes on from NW_023601212.1 coordinate 51,782,557, forward strand.
CTCTGGTGGTAAGTCTTGCAAAAGCAACAGCTAGATGAATCAATTTGTTACTTCAATGTGTGAAGGTTATAACCAGTACTTCCTTTTCACAAAAGCCTCAATGTTTCATTAATTGAGAGTTGCATTCTAAATTAATTGAAAAAGATAGACAGAAACACCACAGAGCTGGCCAACTTAATCATGAAATCTTGGGATATAACATCAAGTTTCTCGATATCAAATTTCCTAAAGCTGACTTTGTCTTAAAAAAGTGAAACTGCTCTTCTGAGAGTTGGATGAATTTGGTGACCCATATTGTTTTAGAGAGTGAGGCTGGATCACAGCTGGTTCTTTTTTTTTTTTAATTTACTTTCTTACATCATTATTAATTTTTAGACAGTATTTGATTTCTTCCCTCATGTGTAGTCCCTGTAGTTCTCCCACCACCATAGCAAACAGTTTATTCTTAATATGAAATAATTTCTAATTAGATCAAACTTAGGTTGCTAATTTTATGCAGAACTTTAAAGATAATAAAATATAACCATTAACCTCTTTAATTATATGATTTGAATTCATGCTTCTAGTAATGGTAGAGTAAGTCTCTCAGTAAAGACTAGAAATGAGCAAAATTTTAAAAGAAACTGCTGAGGGCATCTCAGAGCTAATAAAATAGTGGAACTCACTGAGCGAAGTCAGTAGAGGATATCCGCCTGTAAAAAAAAATCATTTTCCCTGGGATGTTTGCTAATTCCAGGGCCAGTAGGGTGCCTCTACAGCGTCACCATAGTGGGGAACAGAGAATGAGGTTCAGAACCTACCAAAACTGTGTCTGATCTACCCACTTTCTATGGTTAGAGGAAGAGAGACTAGCTGGAGTCACCAGGGAGGCTGGGGTGACCAAAAGGTGACACCTCTCATGGAAACTGAATTCAGCTTTGAATGGTCTCATTGCTTAAAACACTGAATAAAATGAAGAAGCCAGACAGGAATAAAAGTAAAATCAACCCTGGAAGAAAATGCATCTTCCTAAAATTGATTGCTTCCATAATCTAGCTGATGACAAGTCAGGGATAATTAAAAATAACCAGAAAATTAAGGAACCACATGACATGAATGAAAACTAGAATTAAGAAATAGATCTGCAGGAACTTTAGATAGTGAAGTGAACAGACATGGGTTCATAATTGTTGGAAAAAGTAAGTTTTCTCTCTGGGTTATTCCAGTGAGAAAAGAAAGAACTTCTGAAATGCAGAATTGCTGAAATATTTGTGCTTCCAGACTAGCCAATCTAGACATGTCTCCTGTTCTCTCTTTGCTCTTTAGAGTCACTCAGCACAAACCCAAAACTTACAGGAAACCCCTCCCTGCTCTGCTTTGCTGACACACCCATGGTCCCTTCTGAATGCATTGTCCTCAGGGCAGCAAGCTAAGTAAGTAAGCCTAACGTAACTACCAATGTAGTTCTTGTAGTCATTGTATTTATTTGTGACTTAGGCACAATTCAATGAAAGAGTTGCGATCATTTCCCTCCTTAAAGGTTGAGCAAGCTCTGACATGGCTTTCCAGCAATTGCAGACATGACAACATAAGAATAAGAGCATAAAATGAGGCAGGAGCCTCATTCTACTGCAGGGCTACAAATGTCCTTGACTTCTAACAGTTTGCTACTCAGTTCACAGCATTTTTCTGAATAATTGATTATTATTTAGAATCAACATTTTTTCCTTTCTTTCTCAGTCTTTGTAACTCATGTTTTTGAATTTCTTTTTCTTACTACCTCCTTTATTGACATGATGCTTTCATGAATAAATGCATATGTCAAAACTGATTAATTGTGCATTTTTAATATCTGCAGTTTATTGTGTGTTGATTACAAACAAAAAAATCTAGACCAAAAAAAAGAGAATGAGGGAGGGGGCGGAGCAACATGGCGGCGAGGAGACGCTGCGAGTAAGATCTCCCATTAAAAAAAGTGAATAGGGAGGAAAAGCGGCAGGTCCCAGTGAGAACTGGGACACGGAAGATAAACGGGTGACTCCAGCAAACTGCCCGAAGAAGAAAGTGGCCATAAAAGAGGACCAGAAGGGAGGGAAGCGCAGAACCCTGCTCCCCTCCCCCGCCCACAGAGGCGGCACTCTCCGACCAGCGGAGAGGAGGAAACAACAAACCAAAACGGCCAACAAGAAAAACGGACGCAGCAAGCGGGACTGTGCGTGGAAAGGAACTATTGCAGCCACCACACCCCGTGAACGGGAGCTGTGGAGAACCCCGCAGGATCCGCCGCGGTGGTGAGCTCCGGGCGCCATTAAAGAGAGCCCCGCCCAGGAGGAGACCAGCACCAGCACACAGCCCCGGCAGCCCGGTAAGCCTGCGCGGAAAGCGGCGCGCTGGAAAAGCAGACGCAGAGCGGGATTGCACGGGAAAGTGGCGCGGATCGCGCTGAAAAGCAGTGTGGTTGAAAAGCAACCGCGGATCCAGATCGGATCGCAGCTGCCCAGGTCCCCGCGCCTGCGACCTAGGCTTGCGGGGAGACGCGCGGAGGCCCTCCCTGAGTGAGCAGGAACCAGGCGCCCAGGCAGGGGAGCGGGATTCAAAAGGCGCCATTCCCGCGCCACTGATCTGGGCTACAGCCCGCGTCCTGGAACTGAGGGCTTTGGAACTGAGACCCGGGGCACGGAATTAGGGGCGTGGGTTCCCCACGACGGTGGGGCACAAGGCAGACACAGCACCCCAAAGTCGTTGAGGTGTACCCTACCATCCCCGCTCTGCTCCCTATACCACGGGGTGGAAAATCAGCTCCCCAAGGGCTCTAGGAGAGATCTCTGGCGCCACCTAGCGACTTGAAGCCAGCACAGGCTCCTGAAGGAGCTAGTGGCCAGCTGGGGAGTTAGCCCACGCCAGGCCCCTTCCAAACAAGTAGTCTGAGCCCACAGGGAGAGCGAGCACCCACAGCCGGGGCAGACCAAGCGCGCAGAAGAGTGTGCCTGAGACCGGACGCGCAGGGAGTGTGTCCACATCACCATTATTGAATAGGGACATTTCTTCAGTAAAGACTACCTGCAGAAGTCTTCCTCAGGAGCCAGAGGTGAGCAGGGGAAGTTCGCCCACGCCAGACCCCCTCTGGCCTGCAGTCCAAGCCCAGAGGGGGAGCAGGAACCCACCGCCGGGGCAGACCAGGCACACAGGGGAGTGTGTCCCCACATCGGCATTTTAGAACAGGGACCTTTCTCCAGTAAAGACTGCTTGAAACTGACAGATGACTCCTGGAGGAACCAGAGGGGAGCAGAGAAGCCCACCCAAGATGCCGGCCAGTCCCAACAACACAGTGTCCCAATGCATACGGCAAATTAGAAAACAGACAGTAGGGAGGAGAAGAACCACACGCAACCTAGCAACTCTCCAGAGAAAAAGCACACCACAAAAAGAAAACCAGCCCCCAGATTGCAACGACAGTAACTTGGAAGAACTTCTGAGCCTTCCAGAAAGAGAATTTAAAATTGCCGTGATTAAAAAACTGACAGAAGTCATAAAGGAAAACAATGATAAGGGAAAAATAATCAACGATCAGAAGAATGAAATTGAGTCCCTAAAGAGGGAAGTAAAAGAAATGCAGGAGATCAAAGAATTAATGGAAGAACTAAAGAATTCTGGGAAAAGCAATGAAAGCAGAATTGATGAAATGGAAGAATGAATAAGTACTCTTGAAGACACAGAAATAAAAAGAACCAAAACAGAAAAGGAAAGAGAAGTACGAAGGAAAAAGAATGAAGAAAGACTTCGGGAACTATCTGACTCCATGAGGAAAGGAAATATAAGAGTTATAGGAATACCAGAAGGAGAGGAGAGAGAAGTAGGAACAGAGAAAATATTCAAAGAGATAATTGAAGAGAACTTCCCAAATGTGAAGGAGGAGCTGAAAATTGATATACAAGAAGCAAGAAGAACACCAAACTTCCACGATGAAAGGAAAAATACAGCAAGACACATAATAGTAAAGCTCCCAAGAATCCAGGACAAGGAAAAAATAATGAAGCTGGCAAGAGGGAAGAAACAGATAACATTCAAAGGAAAGCCAATCAGGCTGACATCAGACTTCTCCGAAGAAACACTACGGGCAAGGAGAGAGTGGAGGGACATAGTCAACAGACTCCAAGAAAACAGATGCCAACCAAGAATACTCTATCCCGCAAAGCTCTCCTTCCTCTTTGAAGAAAGAATATGGACTTTCCCAGACAAACAGAAACTCCGGAATTTCATTGCAACTAAACCCCCACTCCAAAAAATACTACAAGGAGTCCTAAAGCCAGAACCTCAGAGGGACGAATAACAATGAAAGAAGGCCAAAAAAAAAAAAAGTTATTAAAAGAATAAATAAATAAAATCAAAGGAAAGACAAACACAATGGCAAATACAGACGTTAACATATCAATATTAACTCTAAATGTAAATGGACTAAACTCTTCAATAAAAAGACACAGAGTTGCAGCCTGGATTAAGAAACAAAACCCAACCTTTTGCTGTCTCCAGGAAACACATTTAGCTACAAAAGATAAAAATAGGCTCAAAGTTAAAGGATGGAAAACAATCCTACAAGCAAATGGATCAAAAAAGAAAGCAGGAACAGCTATACTTATATCAGATAAAACAGATTTCAAACTCAAAAAGATAAAAAGAGACCCCAATGGTCACTACATTATGATCAAGGGGACAATACTTCAAGAAGAAATAACACTCATTAACATATACTCACCAAACGAAGGAGCACCAAAATATATCAGACAACTGTTGTCCTCTCTGAAAACAGACATCAGAGAAAACACATACGTAGTGGGAGACTTCAACACACCACTATCAACAATGGATAGATCAACAAGACAAAAAATAAGTAAAGAAACCAAAGCTCTAAATAAGGACCTAGAGCAATTGGGCTTAACAGACATCTATAGAACACTAAACCCCAAAAAACGGAGTACACATTTTTCTCAAGCGCACACGGATCATTCTCCAGGATCGATCACATACTGGGGCACAAGACAAACATCAACAGATACACCAAGATTGAAATCATATCAACCATCTTTTCTGACCATGAAGGCGTCAAACTAGAAATAAACCATAAAAAGAAGGCAAGGAACTTTCCTACCTCATGGAGATTAAAAACCACACTACTGGAAGACCACTGGACTAATGAGGAGATGAAAGAAGAAATTAAAAAATTTTTTGAATTGAACGACAAGGAGGACACCAATATCCTAAATGTATGGGATGCAGCAAAAGCAGTAATAAGAGGAAAATATATAGCAATAGAAGCTCACATCAAGAAACAAGAAAGAACTCAAAGAAACAACCTAATCTCGAAGCTCAAAGATCTAGAAAAAGAACAACAAAAAAACCCCAAAACCAGTAGAAGAAAAGAAATAATAAAAACCAAAGCAGAAATAAATGAAATTGAAACTAAAAAAACAATCCAAAAGATCAATGAAACCAAGAACTGGTTCTTTGAAAAAATCAATAAAATAGACAAACCCCTAGCCAGGCTCACAAAGGAAAAAAGGGAGAAAGCACAAATAAACAGGATCATCAATGAAAGAGGAGAAATCACAACGGACACAGCAGAAATCAAAAGAATAATCAGTAACTACTATGAACAGTTATATGGAAACAAGTTCAACAATCTAGAGGAGATGGACAAATTCCTACAACTCTACAATCACCCAAAGCTAGATAAAGAAGAAATAGAACACCTAAACAGACCAATTACAATTAGCGAAATTGAAATGGTAATCAAAAACCTCCCCAAAAACAAAAGCCCAGGACCTGATGGATTTACAAATGAATTCTACCAAACATTCAGAGACGAATTAGTGCCTATCCTTCACAAACTCTTCCAAAAAATTGAGAAGGAAGGGACAATACCAAACACGTTCTATGAAGCCAACATTACACTAATACCAAAACCGAACAAGGACAACACAAAAAAGGAAAACTACAGGCCAATCTCCCTAATGAACACTGATGCAAAAATCCTCAATAAAATTTTAGCCATCAGAATCCAACAATATATCCATAAGATAATTCACCACAACCAAGTAGGATTCATTCCAGGGACACAAGGATGGTTTAACATCCGAAAATCAATCAACGTTATCCAACACATCAACAAAAAGAAATATAAAAACCGTATGATAATATCAATAGATGCTGAGAAAGCTTTCGACAAAGTGCAACACCCATTCATGATAAAAGCCCTTGAAATTCTTGGGATACAAGGAACATACCTTAACATCATAAAGGCCATCTATGACAAGCCAACAGCCAGTATCATTCTCAATCGTGAAAAGCTGAAAGCAATTCCATTAAGATCTGGAACAAGACAAGGATGTCCACTCTCACCACTGCTTTTCAATATAATACTGGAAGTCCTAGCCAGGGCAATAAGACAAGATAAATACATCCAAGGAATCCAAATAGGAAAAGAAGAAGTCAAACTATCACTTTTTGCAGACGATATGATATTATACATAGAGAACCCCAAAAACTCCACAGAAAAGCTAATTCAACTCATCAATCAGTTCAGTAAAGTGGCAGGATACAAAATCAACACGCAAAAGTCAGTAGCCTTCCTATACACAAACAATAAATCTGAAGAAGAAGAAATCAAAAAAACCATCCCTTTTGTTATTGAAACAAAAAAAATCAAATATTTGGGAATAAACCTAACAAAAGAGGTAAAGGACCTATACAAAGAAAACTATAAAACACTGTTAAAAGAAATGGAGAGATATCCCCTGCTCATGGATTGGAAGAATAAACATTATTAAAATGGCCATCCTTCCAAAAGCAATATACAGATTCAATGCTATTCAATCAAAATTTCAATGTCATTCTTCAAAGAAATAGAACAATTATTGATGAAATTCATATGGAATCACAAAAAACCCCGAATAGCCAAAGCTCTCCTGAAAAAAAAAGAAGGGAATGGAGGCATCACACGCCCAGACTTCAAACTCTACTACAAAGCCATAATCATCAAAACTGCATGGTATTGGAACAAGAACAGACATACAGACCAATGGAATCGAATAGAAAATCCAGAAATAAACCCACAGATTTATGGTCAACTAATCTTTGACAAAGGAGCAAAGACTATGCATTGGAGCAAAGAAAGTTTGTTCAATAAATGGTGCTGGGAAAACTGGGTCGCTACATGCAAAAGAATGAAGCTTGACCACTACCTCACACCATACACAAAAATCAACTCAAAATGGATTAAAGAATTAGACATAAGACCTGAAACCATAAAATATATAGAAGGAAATATAGGCGAAACACTATGTGATTTGCACATCAAAGACATCTTTACAGACACATCACCCAAAGCAGTGATAGTGAAGGCGAAGATAAACAGCTGGGACTACATCAAATTAAAGAGCTTCTGCACAGCAAAAGAGACAATAACAAAAACAAAGAGAAACCCCACCAACTGGGAGAACATTTTTGCACCCAACACTAATGATAAGGACTGATCACAAAAATCTGCAAAGAGCTGATGAGACTCAACAACAACAAAGAAAATAATCCAGTCAAAAAATGGGCAGAGGAGCTAAAAAGAAACTTCTCTGAAGAGGAAATGCAAATGGCCAACAGGCATATGAAAAAATGTTCAACATCACTTGTCATCAGGGAAATGCAAATCAAAACTACCATGAGATACCATCTTACACCAGTGAGAATGGCACATATTAAAAAAACTAGCAACAACAAATGTTGGCGAGTGTGTGGAGAAAAAGGAACTCTTCTGCACTGTTGGTGGGAGTGCAAACTGGTCCAACCACTGTGGAAAGCTGTGTGGAGATTTCTGGACCTACTAAACATAGAGCTTCCATATGATCCAGCAATTCCAATCCTAGGTATTTACCCAAAGGACACAGAAACATCAATTCCAAAGAACACCTGCACCCCTATGTTTATAGCAGCACTGTTTACAATAGCTAAGCTTTGGAAACAACCCAAATGCCCAAAAATAGATGACTGGATCAAGAGATGTGGTACATATACACCATGGAATATTACTCAGCATTCAAAAAAGATAAACACATGCAATTTGCAGCAACATGGATGGCGCTGGAAGGGATCATGCTCAGCGAAATAAGCCAAAAAGAAAAAGAAAAATACCAGATGGTCTCACTCATAGCAGGAATCTAGAAAACTTAAATAAGGGACCAGGAAAATGAATAACTATAAGAAAGTGAAAATCAAAATCAACAAAAAACTATGAACCAGAGACACTTTTAGGGGGGCAGGGGCGGGAGTGGAGGGATTGGGGTCAGAATGGGGGGACTGCAATTGTATGGGGAATATAACAATAAAATTTATTATCTAATAAAAAAAAAAGAGAATGAGATAGTTAATTTGAATAGTCCCATACTAGCTAGAGAAATTTAATTTTTGGAACTCCTGGAGGCACAGGTGGTTGAGCACCCTGCTGTGAAGCTGTCACAACCTCTGCAATGCGGGTTCGATCCTAGCCAGCTGGCGAGAATCCCACATGGTGCAGCAGACCTCTCCTGCCTGGCCCACTGCTCCCCTCAGCAGTGTCTATCAGTCAGTCTGCCTCTTGTGCTCCCTGCTCTGTCTCTGGAGAATCCTCTCACACACACACACCCCACCGCGCATCTGGCCTATACCCCAGTTCTTGTATGCATGAATAAATAAATCTTTTAAAAATTTTTAATTTTTAATTAAAAATGTTCTCACAAAGAAAAGTTCAGGCACAGATGGTTTCACTGGTGATTTTAAATATTATATATATAATATATATAAGATAACCTTGATTTACATGATTGTTTGGAGCTAGAGGGGATTATGCTAAGGAATATAAGTCAGAAGGAGAAAGACAAATACCAGTTGGCATCACTTATACATGGAATGTAACAAATATAACAACATGTTGTTAAATAACAAATATAACAACAACAATCTTTGGAAACCATAGAACTCAGATTACCAGAGGGGGAGTAGCAAGCACAAAGGGGGGAACACAATGGACTATTGTAATGGACTAAGGGTGTTTTGGTGGTGGGTGCAAGGTGGTAATAACACCTGAAGAGGGAGATCCTATACTTCTAAAACACAAAATAACCATTTTATTACATTTCTTAGAACCTCCAAAACAATAGTAACAATATTTGAATAGTTAAAGGAATGTCATTGGCTCTTCTCCAGATTTAATGGAGACTTCTCTAAAGTATCACCAAACTGTTAACTTTAATCTGTAATATACACACTGTTTCAAGTTTAGCAAATTCCTTCTATTTAGAGTGTGTGTAGGGGTGGAGGGAATGTTACTTAGGAATTGGGTTTTTATCAAATGATTTTCAACAACTATTAAGATATTGAATGATCTGTCCCACTTAATGAAATTTAATAAATTATAATAATTTTAAACCACATCCCACAGGTGTTATCATGTAGTGCTTTCTCTTTCGCTTATTCATTTAACAAATATTTGTTGAGCACTTACATTGTTCCAAGGACTATTCTAACTGCTGGAAATATAATAGTGAGACAACCAGACAGATAATTCTTTCC